>NC_090825.1:70595000-71220000 GCF_028021215.1 Eschrichtius robustus
CGTGTAGCTTATCGTGTTTTAGGAGTGATTTGCTCTTGTCTGAGGTCTCCCCCTCCTCTTCTTGTGGAGAGAAGCCAAAAAAAAAAAAAAAAATCGTGTTCCATTGTCAGAGTCTTCTTTCTGATAAGCTACCCGAGCATTGGTCTAAAGCATTTGGGGAGCTGATTGATTTGGTTTGTTATCTGTTGTTTTTGGTTTGTTGTTTTGGGGTGTGTTGTTTTTCTGAGGGAAGCAAGAGAACATGTGTTTGGTGGGGCTGGAGGTGCAGGACAGGAGCCTGCGGTGCGGCCTGAAGGCTGGAGAGGCTGGAAGCCGAGCAGTGGAGAAAGAAGGCGGCGGTTCGTCCTCCCCCGGGGTCGACACACGGGTTCCCTTGGCCCCCTCGGGTCTTGGATCTGCCACCGCCGTTGCCGCCGCCCGAACGAGCGGACTCCGTCGGCTGCCGCTCCGTGTTTTCTCCCATCCCGGCTTCACGTTCAAGGTTTAGCTGCGAGGTCACGTCCATTGACGTCAGCTCCCTGTCTCCCTCTACGTCCGGCTACATTTACATACATCAAGGAAATTAGGGCATTAAAAAAATATGCAAATTCTGCGCGAAGAGGAGCCTGTGCATTCCTGGCGCGATCGCCTTTTATTGAAGCTTTTAATTAAAGGGGCCAGTTGGCGAGCCCCTGAAACAACCGCCAAAACCCCCAAAAGAGAAAAATAAACGCTGTAGCCTTCGGGAACGGTTGTTTCGGCTCCTGTTCTGTGGGCGGTTGAGGACCGCCGGCTGCCCGGCTCGGAGAAGAACAGGTTAGAGGAGGCAGCTCCAGCCCATGCATAATCAGGGCTCCGCGGCGCCTCCATTCTTTCCTCCTCCTCCTCCTCTCCTCCTCCTCCACCTCTCCTCCTCCTCCTCCTGCTCCCGCTCCTGTTGGTTCCAGCGTGTATTATTTTTAATACTGATGCATATGTAAAAGGTATATTTGCATTTTTTAATTCGCGAAAAGTTCAGGTTTATCGTTTTATTGATTCTCTCCCCCACTTTTTTTTTTTTTTTTTTGCTATCTTATTATGTCTCTCTGTCTCTCTTGTCCCTTTCTGTCTGTATTTTTTGGCAAGTGTCTGCTGCTGTCTCTTGCTAGATAATATGCACAGTTGCCTCCCTGCTTCTGTTTATTGAAGGCTCCAAATATGCACATCTGTCATGTATGTAATGCCAGCTGTATAACCTCCTGGTTTGGTCATAAAAGAAAAGACACATTTTTTTTTTCTTTCCTGACATACCCCCCTTGATCGGCTGTGATGCCCATCGCTCAAGGCTCAAAGTTTGATTGTCTAATTAACTTCATATTAGCAAAACAGTTTGGGCCAGTGCATTTGAGATAATGTATGTATAAAAGAAAGTGACCCCAAAGATTTCTAAAGAATTTTTGTGCTGATTAACTGAGAGGTGCAGCATTCACCACCCTATTGCTTTCTAGCATTTCTTATCGCAAAAAAAAAAAAAAATCTATTTTAAAATGTGTAGAAACAGCAACGGACAGCCTTCTGCAAGGAAGACATTTTCAACCATGTTGTATGTTGTACCTTATCTGCTTCATTCAAAATTTACTGAATTTCATTTTTATCTTAATATGACTGGAAACAAGGCATATTATCTTGATTCAAAAGCATCCTTAGTTCCTGACTTTGGAATTAAAACAAATAAACAAAACAGTTTACTATATTAAGCCAGTTGATTTGCCCTAAAATACACAGGCCTTGAGTTAGATTTCAAGCAATGGAAATCTTATTTATAGGGTCGAATTTTTCTTTCTGGCAATATGTCTATTCAGCACAATGGCTTCTGAAAAATATATATGTATAAAGTCCACTTTAAAAATTTCCCCAAAGCTATCATTTTAAGAAGACCGAATCCATAACTGCACAGCCACAAAGAACAGCAAAAGGCACACATGCAGCTTATTCAATTAAACAAATCCGAGTACATGCACAGGTAATTAGTTTTCTTATGAATGACTTACCTGCACAGATACTCAGGGCAAGACTCACCCTCCCCAATGGCTTTCATGTATAAATATTCACATGTATTTTCCCCCATTTTAAACCTACAGCTCTATGCCATCTTTCATGCTGGACTATCCAGCATCCATTTTTAGCACCCTTAATTCTTATGGCATTTCCAGCCTTACCCCTGGCTGTAGTTTTTCCAAGCCTACACCAAAGTGCTCATATGATATGTTATCCAATAAAAAGTGGTCAGATGGCTACACGTAAAACATTTAAAAATGGAGATGCACTTATCCTTTAGGTTTGTCCCTACTTTGCCATATATAGCAAGATTACATTTCCTAAAGTACATTTTCAGCACATTTTATGAATAGTTGCAGGATTCCACAACCGGTTGCAGAATTGCCAGTTTCTGGGGGGCACCCGGCTGAGTGAAACAATTCAGCAGGTTAAATGTCTCTTCGAGTTTGGCTGCAATCCAATCGTGCGTGGCAGTTTGTTCCTACCTGGACTCTGGCACATACCTGCCCGCCTTTATGCAGGAATCAGGACAAACACACCAGCCACGTTGCAGGGCATACAGTGGCGGTGCATATATTTAGATGGTAGTAGCAAGGAATGTGTTCTTGTAGGGATGTCTGTGCATGCATCTGTGTACAGACGCGTGTGTGTGTGTGTGCGCGCGCGCGTGCTCGCTCTGTGTGACAAGGGACACAGAGAGGTACACCTCTTATCTCTGATCTCTCTGTAATCTCCTTTTCTGTTTCTAATCTCCCTTATTGGCGCATGGTAGTAACCTGAAGCCTCTGAACCGACACCGTCACTGCCGTGTGCGCGCTGTAGCTTACCCCAGGGGCCTGCGGCTCGATGGCTCGCTGGTTCGGTGGATGTTGTGGTGGAGGGTGGGTAGCGCCGCTGCCGCTGCCACCGCGGGTCCGGGTGCTCTGTCCCAGCCCGGCAGCCAAGCGCGCGGTGCCGGAGCCCCCTCCCACCCCGCCCTCACCCCCATCCTCCCCTCCCCTCTGCGCCTCCTCTCCTCCCCGCCCCCCCGCCCGCCACGCATTACCATATGGAGGCCGAGTCCCTGCGAATCACAGCAGCAGCGGGCGGTATTTGAATAAGGCCCGCAACCCGCACAGACCCCTACTCTCCCGCAGGCAGCGTGCCCAGCACCAAGGGCCAACACTCCGGCCGGTAACCTGTCAGCGGCTGACACCTCCCCAAAGTGCCCTGGGAGCGCGGGAGGGAAGGTGTTGGGCCTCCCACTTGCTACTTTTATGTTAACTTGGCTGATAGGATCTGACAATAAATAGGGGAGGGGGAAACAGAGAGAGATATACACGGAGAGATGGGGGGGCGGAGGGGAAGGGGAGAAGGGAGAGGAAAGAGGAGAGGCGTTTGAAGGGGGGAAGGGGGAGAGACAGGAGCTGAGGAAAGGGGCAAAATCGGGGAGAGGAGCCCAAAGAGTTGAGTGAAAGAGGGAGCAAAATGGGGAGGGAGTGGAGAAACGATGGGAGGGGGAGAGTTGCCCAAATATCTGAATTTGGACTCTCCAAGCTAAAAATACCACCTCACTGAACTTCACAACCTCCAATTAGACACGTGTTTCTCCCCTCCTCCCACGTCACCGAATGATTAATTTGCCATCTCAATCAGAAATAATTATTTAGAATTGTATAACAGATATAGGACCTAACGAAAGGAGCCAATTTTGGGAAACAGCGAAAGACATGACATTTAAAGATGATGTTGGCCACCTCACATTAAAAATTTAAGGCTTGCCTTGAAGACTCAGACACGTGCCAAGCCTTGTCTTCTGAGATAGCGAGACCGAGGCCCACAGTCAGAAACAAGAGGTTTTCCGAAATATTTTGGACTTTAAGTAAGAATTTTTCTTTCTTCCTCTTTGGCATTTGATTGTTACATTTTTCTTCTACACGAACTGATTACGTTTACCAAAAGAAAATGTAGATAAAGTGTGGGTCTTTTAAAATTTTTACTGCAAAGTATCCCCACATCTTAACTGAGGATATGATTTTAAACGTTGGTTTAAATACATAGCCAGTTCCATTTTGCATACTAATTCTTTCAATAACTTGAGATTCCGAACTTAGCGTTTTCAATACGGTCCCCCCCCCACTCCCTATCTTCAAATCGTAGCAGGGATTTCCCAGTACAAAATAATCGGAATCATAATAAAATCTCCAGTCACCTAGAGGATGTACCCATTGTAAATATCCTCTCGGTATTCAGAAGCCAAACTCCCCTCCTTTTGAGACACACACAAAAAGAACGCTTCTGATTAATAATCTCTCACGCGGCACACCGAGGCTGAAGGCAGGGAGCCGCAGGACGCCAAAGAAGGGGGCAGAATTCTCAATACCTAGAATTTCAATACAGATTCCGAAGACGTGCTAACTGCTAGGTTTCCGAAGGGAAATAATACTTGGCAAGCAGTGCTTTCGGTGAAGACAACCGCCTCCAAATACTGACTCCTTCCTGGGTCGGGGGAGGGGGGCGGTCGCGGTCACCCGGCATTTCTGCGTACAGACGTGCGTACAACATGGTATGTAGCTCATGCATGTGGCCAGGCCCAGGTTTCTTTCTTTTCTTTCTCTTCTTCCTTTTTTTTTCTTTCTTTCTACCTTTTCTTTTTTCTTTCTTTCTTTCTTTTTTTTTTAAGGCAAGAAATCGAAACCAATCCACTGTTTCTGTGGCTAGCTCCCACGAAGCTGGGATTTCAACCTCTTGTTTATTTTTAAAGCCAGTGTGGCGCCCCGGTTGAATGTCCGGCTCGGGATTTTACCAGGATGGCCCCAGTGCCCAGTCGCTGCCCACAGCACGTGTAAAGAAGAGAAAGGAGGGAGAGTTGGTGGCTTCGAGCCGCTTCCGTCGGGGCCCCGCGTTTCGCCCCAACAAACTCCTCTTCCTTCTCTCCCCGAAGGCGCTCTCTTAGGCCGGCCAGTGTCGCTGCGGTCTTGGCCAGGTGAGCGAGGGGACGGTCCCCGGGGGCAGCGGCCCTCTCTCGGGAGCTCTGGTGGGTCTGTGAACCCGCCGGGCGCGGAAGGCTGAGTGGCTCGGGGGTCCAGCGTTGGGCTCCCGGCTCCGGCCAGCAGGGGAACAGCGACACCTACTGGCCGCGCGGGCACCGAGTCGGGGCCGTCGGGGCGGCCCTGGGCTGGGGGTACCCGGCTGCTTGGACTCTGGAGGCCGCAGGAATCTGCGCCCAAGGCTCGGCCCCGTCCTCTAGGCCTCGCTTACCCCGGGGAAGGCAAAGCCTCCCCTTCTAGAGACCCCTAGGGGGACTGCAGGACGGGCCTGCACACTCGCGCGGGCACACACACCCTCCAGCCCGAGGCTCTTTCTTCTGGGGAACCGAGGGACCCGCAGACACAGTTGGCCACCGTCTCCCGGTTGTAGGAGAGACCCAGCCAGAGGTTGGAGCCCTGACCTCTCCGGGTTCATGACCCAGGCCTCTTCTCCACCACCCCCATTTCAGTGCTGACTAAAGACGGTATCTTTACAAATTAGGAACCGAGGAGAGTTCATTATCCTCCCTTAAGAAGGGAAATGTACGAGTCAAGGACACAACACACGCAGTGGCTGGCGCCAAGCGGCCGGCCGAGCCCTCCTGCTAGCTGGCCTCGGGCACGTTGAGCGCACCCTCACCGCCGCCGGCGATTGAGATTTGGTAGCTTTTCTTTCAGAATTATGATCTTCTTAATTACACAGGAAGTAAAGGCAAATTTGGGGTGATAGTTATATTTTGAGGCCTAAGGGCAGGTGACTAGATAGATAGATAGATAGGTAGGTAGATAGATAGATAGATGATAGGTAGATAGATAGATAGATGATAGATAAGGGGGGAGAGAGAGAGATCCTGCTAAATGTAAATGTGAATGTTTCGATTGTTAGCTTCGGTTGGGGAGGGTGGGAGAGAGTGCCAAGGGAAGGCGAGGCCCGAGGAAAACCTAGCAAGGATGGGGATGAAAAGAAACCATATCGTGTATTCCAGATTTCCTTTCTCTGCTCAGTCTTTTCTATCTAGGAAATAACTATTTCATATGCAAAGGAGAAGTAGGTGGTCCCACACTGTGTGGAAGAGGGAGGGCTCTTCTTCCCCAGATGCCTCCATTTCCAGTGCTGGGTTCTGAGGCTCACCTGAGCCTGAGAAACCTGAGTGTGATTCAGTTGTTAACCTGCTTAAACATTAAAATATATTCCTTCTCCTAGAAAGACTGGGTTATTTGAACTAATTTGAATCCTTGAGATTTTCCATTTAAAATACTACTCAGTTAAAATTCCAGAATTAAAAAAAAAAAAACACTTTTCATTTAAAGTTTGAGTTCATCTTGGAAGTTATTTTCCTTAGCTTTAGATACTGGTTGGAACTAGGGTCTAAAGTGTTTTGAGGAAAAGGGGAGGAAGGTCTTGTTAGGGCTAAATTTTTGTCTGCATTCTCTGCAATTACAAAATTTTGCTAATTCCGTTTTGTTTAAATAAAATTGGAATCCCTTAGGGACCCTAAAGTCAAGAGTTTTAGATCAAGATTTCTGCTTTAAACAAAAATCTCTAAAATGCTTATGAAGGCTGCTCTTCAACTCAGTTTTGCAAGTATTTTTTCTTTTTTATAAAATTTTTCTTCAAGTGTATCTGAATGTGTTCTGATAATGTATGAATTCACATCCCAGAGCAGGCCCTTAGCAGTATGTATGATGTACGAATAAATCCATGTTACTAATAATGAATAAAACAGAGCTATATTCTAATGACATCTCTGTCAATGAATCCTGTACCCCACTGAATATCAAAGTCAGCTTTTTCCTGGTACAAGGGAAATCTTCATAGAACAGAAAATGATTACAGAAAAATTAAATTACACTGGGCACACAACAAGCAAGTGTTAATCAAACCCAGTTCAGAGGTGTCTTTGGGTATTGAAAGCACCTTGAAAAATGGAGGGGTTGAAATCTTTTCCTTTCTTAAGAAGCATTAAGTTTCTAGAATGTAGTTTTATTTGTGACTTGAAGATCTTATCTAGAATGGGTTCTTATTGTTGATATTCTTTGATATTCTTTGGTTTTATTTACTCTAAATATTGTTGATTTAACATTAAAGAAAATATAATTTAAGTGTCAAAATAGTGGAATTTCTCTATATACCTAATCACCCCCAAAGCATAAGCATGTTAAACCCTAATTAAAGGACTATTTGTTTATTTTGAACAGAAAATTAGGCCAGTGAAATTGTTTCTATTTACAAGAAATACGAATGTATGCATATTATTATATTACATGTAGCATTTTATATACAATGGATATATATAAAAATATATAAACCATGGATATCCATGAACGTTACAGTGGATTGTTACAGTGTGTGTGTGAAGTAAGGGTGGAGACAAGCCTTCTGATTCTGTTTAGGTCTTCTTTAATATATTTCTCTTTAAATTCCTCTTATTTAGCAAGTAAATTAAGGAATGAAGACAGGCTAAACTGTCATTAGACTGTGTATATGTTCCTTTGTCACACCTGCCCTCCCTCTGGGCTAACCTTGGAGGGTGTGTGTGTGTGTGTGTATGTACTTCCTTTCCTGCTTGTTGAGAAGCATGAAGGAAGGAAGGGATGCAAGGATGGGATTATTGATCAGAAAGGCACATCATTGAATGTAAAATGAGGAGGAAATATTTGAAACCCTGCTAGATCCCAGCTAGATGGTTATCTGGGGTGGGGGGACTTGCGTGTGGTAGCTGGCAGGCTGATCGCATAAATCACTTGGGGAGTGGGGAGAGGCTCCCAGCGCCTGGAGTGGCCTCCCTTTCAGCTGCGGTGAAACACGCAGGGGCTCAATGACGTTTGGCTTCAGGGAGTAGAGCTCCAAGGACACATGTGTGCATCTGGTTGGAGACAGGTGTGTGTGCGTACGTCTGTGTGAGTGTGTGCGTGCATGCGTGTAGTGAGGAGTAGGTACTTCATCAAAAATTCATTGAAAAAATATTGACCCTAAAATTCTGCCATATCATCAATTGGAGTCAGGCACCAAGGTCACCAACATGTCCAGGTTCACTCATGGACCGTGGAACATTATTGCTTTTGATGGTACGAATATGGCTTCTTTCATGTCTTTGGTTCTCTATGGTACTTCCTTAGAGTGGGGCGAGGCTCTAGCCTCCCCCTCCTCTCTTTTTGATCCCCGCAAACAAAACCATTCTACCACTTGAGCCGTCTGCCGCAGGTGTAATGGATGGCAGGGGGCCGACCTAACCACACTTCAGTCTCTTCTAGGTCGTCCCCGCTCTGCACCAAACAAATGAGTCCTGTTTCGCCACTAGGGTGCCGAGGTGGATGGTGGATGCCGGCCCCCGCCCCTGGCAGCGTTCAGCGCTTAGAAACCAGAGCCAGCTGACAACACACGAAACACACAGGCACAGAGAAAACGCCGAGCCAACGCGCGCTCCCTCTCCCCCCTCCCTCTGCTCTCTGTACACATGGAGGACACGTACACAGCCTTTACACATTTAAAAGCCCTCACGACTTCCTCTGAATTCTTGGTTACTTATGACGGCCTTTCCCACTGCACATTGCCCCTGGTGTGTGTGTGTGTGTGTGTGTGTGCGCGCGCGCGAATGTGCGTGTGTGTTTAAAACGCTTATTGGTAGGTCATCAGCAGCTGATCAGACATAGTAATCCAATAATCTTTTTGAATGCATACAATTTTTCGTTCAAGGTAATTTTTTAAAAAGAGAAAAAAGGAAATCTGTCGATTTCCTGTGCAAGTCTTGGGTTCCCAGTTTAGGTTCCGGGGAACCGCAGAGCTGCGCAGCACCCGCCTTGCCAAACTTTCCCTTTCCAAGATTTGAGCGAGGCGCAAATTTCCACTTCATGACAGAGCAGGGGCTGATTTGCACGCTAGTGTGTGAAAGAGGGGAGCTTGGGGACGCTCAGCATAGGGAGAGAAATCGAGTAGTGGGAACCCCCTGTCCTGTAGTAGCTTGGAACCCTGGCGGGACGCACAGGGTGCCCCAGGACAGGAGCCGGAAGTCCAACCTTCCCAGGCGCAAAGCACCCTTTTGACCCCGGCCCTCTGATCGGATCCCTGCCGGCCGCACCTCACCCCGCCCGCCTGCTCGCACCCCACCCCCATTTTATCCTCATTTGAGTAGCCCCAGGTAACGATACCCATCTCCCGGGCCTGGGCTATGGCCGGAGGCTGGACCGCGCCAGGAATCGAACTCCGCTGTCCCCAGAGTACTTACCTCGAGTAAGGCCCTGGCAAATGGTGGCCCTGAAGCGTCAAGTTTCCTCTCCCAGCCGTTGTGCCAGATTCTCCTTCTGCCTGCTGCTCCTCTCGGCGGACTCTCTCTCTCTCCCTCTCTCTCTCTCTCTCTCTCTCTCTCTCTCCCCCTCTCCCTCTCCCTCTCCCTCTCCCTCTCCCTCTCTCTCCCCTCTGTCACACACGAGGATTACTTGTGACTTTTAGAGGCAAAAGCTTGCTTATTCAGAGACGCGAGGGAGGGGAGACGGAAGGGAGGCGGGAGGGAGGAGAGAGAGGGGGAGACAGAAGTAGAAGGGGGATGGAGGATGTAGAGGAGGTGGAGAATCAGAGGTAGTGAAGGCGTAGGTAGAGGAGGAGGAGGGAGGGGAGGGGTAGGGTGGAGTAACCGAAGACGGGCTGGGATGGGACGGCGAGGAATACATTGCTCCCCACCCAGCTGCAGTGCGACGCCCCCAGCGTCCCGGGGGAGCAGGTGCGTCAGATCGCGGCTGGCTTAGGCGGGGCAGTACAAAAGCGCCGCGGGACCCCCTTCGCGGGCTTCTATCCCGCCAGAGCGAGCGCCGGAGGCCGCTCCACGCTCGAGCTCGGACCGCGGAGGGCTCTCCTCCGCCCTGACGGGGGTGGCTGTCTAGGGGCTCCAAGCTCCACGGAACTTAGATTTCATTCCTAGGCTCCTGGCCACCCTTGCCCGCGTCTCAGACAAGAGCTGAAAGTCCACGCAGCCCTCGTGCGTCCTCGCCCTAACTGCCGGCGCCCACCTTAGCCACAGCCCCTGGGCCGGGCGCCGCTCACCCGGGCGGCTGCCACACTGCCCGGGCTCAGTCAGCCTCAGCCCTGTGTCTCTGTTCACATTTGGGGCTCCCCCTCAGCTTGTTATTACGGAGGTGTGTGTGTGTGCGTGTGTGTGTGTGCGTGCGCGCAGCGCGCAAGCTCCAGGCTAGAAAGAAGGTGAAATCCCGGCACGAAAAAGTAGCTTCGGTCTCCTGCAGCTTGGAGCCCGGCGACCTAGTCCGATTATATCCATTATATGAGATTACAGTCTGCAGCAAGGACCAAGGCGGGAGCTCACCGGATCATTTCAACTGAGTTTCTATACAGCAAGGATTGTTTATAATTATTATTATTAAATAAGAAAATAGGTTTTAAAAAATAAAGAATAGTTGCAGAGACAGAAGGGGGTCATTTTTGGTCATGAATGAACCAAAAGTGGTTGAAAAAAAAATTTTTTTTTTGGACAGGAGCATCCATGATGCATAAAGGTGGAAGCCAATTCATTACGTGATGGGATTAAAAAATAGGAGCATGCTTTTCGACATAGACGACCCATTAGTTCTCTGTTAACTGCATTAAGCCAGCCCCATGGAACGATTACATGGCCGCCTTCAATGTGCAAACACGGGGATACTACAGAGGGTGCACACAAGCGTTTATAGAACTCTGTGTACACACACACATACACACATACACATTTATAAAGAGAAAAACTTTGAACATCAGCACCCTAAACTCATAAATACGTATATTTTCTCAAACAACTATCCCTTAAATATGGTAATATTCCTCTGCCTTTCCTTGCTGACCTGTAGATGCGATATTATAGTTATACTGTAGGCTACTCGGATCGACATAATTCTGCTTACATTTATCGTGGATGACACGTCATAAAATGCCAGAGGGGGAGAGGAAACCATGAGGGGAGGGGAGATGGCTTTTATTAACAATTGTATTCTCCCCTAGCTGTTTAAATAATAGCAATGATGTCACGGTAACCATCCTCCTTCTTCCACTCCAGTGAAACTACTGGATGGTTTGGCGAACAATGCATTGTATATTTTGGTTAAGGGATTATTATTGCTATAGAGTTATATAGAACCATCCTGTGGCATTAAAAAAAAATCTCTGAACATTAAATTATTGGAACATTTGGCACGTTTTAGAACCCGTTTACCTGTCACATCTTGTTCCAGAATAAGGATTATAAAACGTTGTGCCCACCATAGTTTTGAAGGAAAATGAAACAAACGAAGTTGTTCTTTAAAAAATTGTTAGTCATAGGCAAATAAAAATATCTCCCATGATCAAAACGAGCTGGTGTGCAATCTATTAGACAAGGATCATATTTTACTAATCCGAAATGGAGTTTTAAAAATTCTTTAGGAAAGCGGCGATAGGAGGGGAAGTAGGAAACACGCAGCCCTTAGCCCAGCCTGCGCTCAGGGGTCGCTGGGCCAGGAACGCACGCTCGCGCACAGCGGCATCCCAGCCGTCGCGCACCCGCGCGGTTTGGGGCTCGGTTTCTGAGAATGAGTGCAGTCTCCGTGGATCAGCCACCCGTTTAGAAATAGGTATTTGTATAAGGGCAACGTTCAGGCTATAGTACAATGGCATGATGGAGATATAACTCATTTTTTTTTAATCATTTAACAATTGCTTAATAATTAAACTGCTCTGCTTATTGAATACCATTTTGGCTCTTTCTTTGAAATTATCAGCCACAGTTTGCTTCTGAGACCTTAGGATTGAGTTTCTGGCAGAGGGGGTGAGGCTCAACAAGGCATAGCTTTGAGGTACAGAACAATTAATGTGAAAGAAAGTAACTGATTATCTAATAGATAAAGGAGGAAAAAAGAAACTTTGGGTCACATTTAAATAGGGTTTACCATTTTGCAAAAACTTTTCTTTTTATAGTTTAAACAGCGAACTTTATAAATTACATTCCTTTTCTTAGTCTTTTAAATCATCTACAACCTCGGAGATTTTATCTTTCTTGCTAGCAAAATGTCCCCAAAGGCTTGAATTAGACACCAAGTAGCCCCAACTATGTCTGGCCTGCCCCTTTTGACGGTTTGGGACCCTTTATGAGGACTCAAGAAAAACCCCAAATCTGAAACTGGTTCGGCGGTGACTGCACTGAGTTTAAGCTATCAGTCTTTTAAGCACCGCGTGATCAGACAGGAAAGGTAACTTGAAAACACAACCTGATTCTGGGCAAAAGCATTTTGTCATTTTGGCATGAAAACATTGTTTTATCTCCAAGTTCCGCCCAGAAGCAGACGGCTGCATGTCAGGGCTGGTCCCTATCCGGATCAGGACAGAATCTTCAGCTGGCAGATAAGATCCAGCAAATGGGATTCATGAAGAAATTCTTGTGCATTAAAAAAAAGGGTGGGGGGTAAGGAGGTGCTGCTTCCTGATTCTTTTTGCTGAGAGCTCCTGTGATAACAATCAGTGACGGTCACAGCATCAAAGACAGCAAGCATTCACTACTAAACAGTTTTGAACATGATGTATTTAATGGGGCTAGTTTAAACTTTGTTTTTAAAATTCTCCTTCAGATATTACTCTTCTCCCTGATTATCTTTTACAAGATTTTCTAAAATCTCATTTATAGGTAGTCATTGCTGGGGTCCTGCTACAATTAACAACACAGAGATACGGGGGCATTTTGGGGCCATGTAAATATCAGTGTAAAGGGTCTGCCCGCTTTACCTGGCAGCTTTATCTAATAAATGGGAGCTACTCCAGAGAAAGAGACATATTTTCATTACTGTAGTTGCAACTCAAGTCTTTATGAATGTGAGTTTCTGGCTGAACTCATCAGTCAGGAATTAAGGAGTTGGGATACTTATCCCAACTCTCCTGTAAATCTCCTGTAAATAACCACTTGGACGCCCAGCCTCTTCACATTTACTGTCACAACTCTCCAAGCCTTTGTTTTTAACCTTCTTATCACTTTTAATATGAATTAGTCCTGTCGGGACTAAACACACAGATTCAAATTTAGCCTTAGTGTTGGTCACTTAAACATTATTCCCTATTTTATCATCCAAAATTAAGCCCACTCCCCAAAATTGAGCGTTTGGCTCTTTAAGTCTCAAAACCTTCCTTGGGTCTCTAAGGGTTCAGACCAGCCCTTAGCATCGAATTCCATGAAGGCAACTATTTGGCGTCCACAAGTAAACTGAAGGCTTGGGGAGGGAGATGCCACCATTCCTAAATTTTCTTTCGTTTCTGTCTAATCAAATGGAGGCGGACTGTATTAAATTCCCTCTACAACTTACCAAAATCGGTAAAATGTTTTTTAAAACTCTGAGCAAGAGTCCCATGGTCTTGTATCTTAGAAAGGGTCCCGAACTGGCTCTTTTTGGATGATTTTTAGAGACCTGTGCCGGCGGAAGCAGCTCTCAGGCAAAGCTACCCAGATGAAGGCGGAGCTCCCTGTTGCCTGCCAAGGTATTTTACCTAGAATCTTCTGGTTTTGCGTCCTAATTCACACTCAGCCACACTTGCAAGGGGATTGGTAGGCTAATAAAAGTCGAATAGTCATGGGGTAGAACCCCACAGTTTCTACCCGAGGGACTCTGGCCACAAAACAGAGAGCAAGCGGGAGCAACCAGCTCCACGCCCCTTGCGCCTGGACTTCAGGCCACGCGAGGCTGCGGCGGGCGACCTCAGGTGAGCGCCTAGGGAAGGGGGCGCTGGAGGCTCGTCCCAGCCCCCAGGCCTGCCTCGGGCCCCTCTCCGGGAGCGCCGTGACCAGGACCGCCATTCCTTTTGGTCTTTTCCTGCAAAAAACACCTGCTGCCGCGGATCAAGAACACCTGATACCAGATGTAGTCAACAGAAAAAAGGAAAAGAGAAAACCCCACCCTCCTTAATTCCGTTTGGTTAGAGCCCGGGCTGCCAAATCCATTACCTAATGCCAGCTCAAGCTGACACCTGTGCGGTGCTAGAGCTAGATCCGGTGCTGGCGGCCTCGGGCCTGGAACTGGGGCTCGGCAGCGCCCCGGTCAGAGGCCAAGAGGAAGAGGAACGAATTTCGGGCTGGAGGGCGGTGCCTCGGTCTGGGGGAAAGGTGGGGGCTGGATCCTGGAGGGGAGCCTGCAAGGGTGGCTCCCCAGTACATCCGGGACGCGAAAAAGGCAAAGCCGCGGTTTTGAGGATCCCGAGTCCTCAGAGGACATCCGACGCCCCTTGCTGCTCCAGGCTAGGGTGGGCTCCCTGGGGCGCCCCCTCTGGCCTCGTTAGACGCGGGCTACTCACCTGCTGCGGGGCCCTCACTCGCGGCCCGCGCTCGCCTCCTGGGTACTACTGATGCCCATCTTGGAGGTACTCAAGGCGGGGCCTGATGGGATGCCACTTTACCCTGAAGGCGGACAGTGGCTTCATTAATCGGCCATCACTAAACCAACCCAAGAGAAACCCTATCCGGCAATGAGGGCCCGTCAGGTATCTTTCACCTATAGATGAGCAGTTTGGGCCAACGGTGGTTAAAGCACTGAATCCTGCTCTCCCAAAGACCTGACTGTCCAGATCTTTGGGGTCTACACCAATGCCTCCGTGAAAAAAGATGAGTCCCCAAACTGCTAGGATATCCACAATCCTCCTCCCCAAACCTCCTGCTCCCCAGCTAAGGCGAAAGACCTCGGACCGTGTAAACTCATCTGTCAGAACTTGTATTAATGTTTCCGAGAGTTTTCTACAAAAGAATTACAAGCTCCTCAGGTGACCCCTCCACCCACCAGGACACAGTGTCAAAGGAATTTGTCGTGGCGGTTTATAAATATCAAGAACTTGGATAGTGCTATTGGAATAAACCCGGGCTTCCTTTCATACCGTTCTTAGGGATTTAGTTGAGCTCCTGGAGACATGACTCAGTCTCCCTAGTTCATAGTGGAAAATGCTTTTTGGGCTTTGATTGGGGTGGGGGGGGAAGCCAGACCTCAAGCTCCGTGTGGATCTTTCAAAAACAAAACCACGCTCACTCAGCAAAAAGCAGGGACCTTCCCTGGACATCGGCAGGCTCCCCCTTCCTAGCGGGTTAAAATCACCAGGATCGACTGATTTCCTTGCGTCCTTCTCAATGCCCCCCATCCCCACTTTCCCAGACAGAATCAATAGACATGAGAAACGTCGTCGTTTCTGTTTCTTTCCTCTACCGATTTCAAAGACATCTGGACTTTTTTTTTTTTTGTACTCTACACCCTAAATAAATATTCCTTTACATTCGTGTGCCCCTAAGACGGTGTAGACATGGGCCCCTCTCCCCGGTGGCTACCGAGTTGGAGAAATCTGCCCAGAGGATCAGTGGGCTGGAGGAGCCAGAATGCGCGCTGCCCAGCCTCCAAACGCTGGCGCGCAGAGCCGGCCGCTGAACCTGCGCTTGCGGAGAATGCTATCTTCACAGTAATTTAGCAAGCCCCACCGAACAAAAGTTAAAGCGTGATGGCACTATACCTTGGCCCGGGTTACTCAGGCGCCTGTCTCTCATTTTGGACATGCTGGAAGTGTTGGGTTTGGGGACGTTTGCTTTGGCTGGGTTTGGATTGCCTATATAAGCCCTGCTGGAGTACCGTACCGAGGAACTCGCCTTGATGGACTCGGGTGTTAATTAACGCGCGGCTAATTTGAGCTGGAGGAGCGGGAGGCGGCCGGCCGCGCCGAGAGCCGCGAGGGGCCAGTGCCCTCTAGTGGACACGACGGGATATGCAGCTCGGGCGAGTCTGCCCGTGGGGCTCGGTAGCCGAGAAAACTTCTGCCTGCGTGGACGCCTGGTGTCTCCTCGGAATCCAGCGACGAGGAGGGACATTTGTCCCCAAATTAAGGGAGAAAAGGCCCTCATCAAGTGATGTCGAGTGAGGGCCTTAGCTTTTCTGGTGTATCTGAAATCTAAACCAAACGCGCTTAAAAACGCGCGCGCGCGCGCACACACACACACACACACAGTTATTTACCGTTCTTTTCGGCAGCGGAGGGAGGGCCTATGGAAGGGGTTTGAGAAATGGGCTCCAAGAACTTTGGTGAGGAAAGCAGGGCTTTCAAAGCTTCGGGGGTCTTCAGCCAGTCAGGGAAAGGAGTCAGAATGTGCTTCTGTAAACAAAGTTCATCAGTACTCCTATCACCTGTTTCTGCTTTCAAGAATAAAAATAAATAACGAAGACGCTTAGTTGGCTCAACAAGAGGAAAGCAAGAGAACAAATGATGTGTTGAACAGCCCATATGCCTCTGAGTTCACACCCTTCAGGCAAATAAGACAACACCACAGAAAAACTAATAACAATAACACATAAGAGCCTTTTCGCATAATAAAAATAAAGAAAAAGGCCAGGAGGATAAAATGACCTGTTACCCCCCCACCCCCTTCATTAATTTTATCAGTTACTAAACTAGTGCAGAAGTTGTTTTGGAAAAGATGGTCCCCGCGCTGCGTGCGTCAAAAGCAAAACGTGGGCCATGGTAATTCAGACCGAATGTCCCTTTTCTGAATAAATGGAATTCTGTATTTTCTCTTTCCCCATTCCGAGCACACCTCAGCAGAACACAGAAGCTGGAGAGGCCCCAATAAAATCCCACCGCCTCGGAGCTCGGAGTCCCGCCGTCTGGCAGTGGCTGAGCTAACCTCGCCCACCGCCGTGGCTGCCCGGGCCCTTCCTCCCGGGTCCCGCCCTTAAAGCATTTGAGGATTTTTCTAGTCTCCTTTCTCTCCGCCCCCCACCCCCGGGGCACTCTTTCCCTGAGAGCTGAAGCCAGAGTTACGAGTCGCTCGGAGCCGGAAAGGGGAGATGATCCCCTCCCCCCAGGGTAGCCTCCAGCAGGTCGCGGGTCCTGCCTCCCTCTGTGCCAAGCTGTTAATCGGGTACCCGAATCTGTCCTTATGGACCGGGAGGCGGATCTGGGGAACCCGAGGCATTTCCTCTTCCCAAACCGTGTGCACAGTCCGCTTGGGGCTGGTTTCACACCGCCGGTGACTGAAAATCCGTGCCTGGAGCGCGGTAGTCGGGTGGCGCCGGCACGTACCGCAGGAAGCGCGTCTGGGGCCCTCTGTCAGGGGACAGCAGTCCTAGGGAGGGACAGCGGGGCCAGGGGGACAGTCACTCCTGAATAAAGCTTGGACCACGGGGGAAGGAAGAGCAGAACTGGGCACTGGGCGGGGGAGGAGAACAGCGTTATTTCTCCGAACTTTCCCCTCTCCCCTTTATGTCTTTGGAAGTGTCCTGGAAGTAAGTCACAGAGGCCCTGAGGCTGCGGAAGGAGTAAGGGCTCTCTCCGCAGGTCTGTGTCCGGCTTTCCCAGTGGACTCTGGCCTTGGGGGGCTCAGCTCCGCCCATCCCCTCCTGTCTCGGCCAGAGAGGTTGAGGGTCCCCTGTGAATTTGCCCCTGTGAGTGGGACCGTACAGAGTCGGATGTCAGCCACAGGGTACAGCAGTAGCTACCTTCCGAGCAAGGATGTCAAACTGCAGTGCTGGGGAGTGGGGTGGTGGTGGTACTGAACCCCAGCAGGGAGAGAAATACGCGGTGAAAGGGACCCCATGGGGGCCGAAGAAGATTTCACTGCAGGCCAGAGAGGAAGGCTTGAGAGCTGGTTGAGTGAAATGCAAGCATTTTAAGTCGCCAGAATAAAATATAACTTATAACAAAAATACAACAATAAATAATAGATTTTGATAGATAAAAGCGAATGGTAATAGTTTAAGAAATGATCTCTTCAGTAAAGTAACCAGGAAACAGAACAATTCTCAACTTTAAAACTCCCAGACGTGACCCGCACAGCAGAGGTGCTTCGCTCGGTAAGCGTTTTCCTCGACCTCCCCGCCGCCGCGCCCCAGGAGCTCCCTGTAACTACGGGGGGAGAAAAACCCATCAACTTGGGAATCAGATAAGAACAAAACTTGGAGCGCCCCAAGCAAGGACCGACTCGCGTTCCTGCCCCCTTCGCTTAACCTCTGTGCCCCCGGGAAGTGGCGCGAGTCACCCTCAGCACCACTTGGGGCGCTCAGAGCGGAGCTCCCGCCCGCTAGCCAGGCGACCGCACACCTGAGGCCAAAGTTGGGGAGCTATACCTAGCTTCGAGCAGTCTCCAAAACGGAGTCCTGCCCGGCTTGGGCCCTTGTCAATGTGGGGACTTACCTTTGGCCACGTAGCAGCCCTTTTCGCCCTGCCATTAGAGGCCAAGCCAGGGATCTCCTCACCGTAAGCTGGCACTTACCAAGGGCGCACCTGAGCCCACCAGGCCCCCAGGGACCCCGTCTCAGGCCCAGATTCACCTTTGTTGGTGGCGCTTACAGGAGCCCTCCTCAGCCAACATCTAAGTGGGCACCGAGGAGGAACAGCCTCAGGCTTGTCTTGGAGAGTCAAAATAGCGAGCTTCGGGCGCTCGGCGTCGCCCTGGACCCTCTCCACCAGGGTAGAGGCGACAGGGCTTACTTCCCGGTTTTCGGTATCCCAGCAGCCCGTTCCTGCTGTTAAAGGGGTCGCCCTCTTCTCCAACGGTTCGGGTTCTGGATCTTTTCCCAGTAAGATTTAGAAAAGGATGAACTTGAATGGTTGGCCCCTAGAACCTCCGAGAACTTGGCCAGCGAGTGGCCACCCTCTTATTGCTCGTCCTCCCCCGGGTTCCCGACCGCTACTGGGGATGGAAAGACCCAAACGCAGGGCAAAATCCCCTCCTCCCCAACTCCCGCGCGCTCTTCCGCCGCCCCGCTGGGAATCGGAGCGACAATCTCTCCCCAACAGTTTATTTGGGAAATTGGGGGGGGGGTGCAAATCTAGAGTCTGGGATGATAGATGGAGAGGGGGTCGCAGGCTCAGAGCGCCCAAGGCCTGGCGAGCCCCGAGGCCCAATAGCAGGTGGGCTCCCGGAACCGGGGCCCCGAGCCGGCAGCCACGCCGGGGCTCTGCGCAAGGGTGGTGCTGAAACCTTCTCCCGGATCCCGGCTATTAACGTTTCTTTCTTGGCTAGAATTATAGATTTTACGTGTGGAGTTATTTAATAAATAAAATTGAACTATTTAAGCGATTCTCTATACTAAAAAGAACCCGAAAAGCCTCGCGGTCTTTTTTTCTCTGATCTTTTTCCCATCTTTTTTTCTCTGAAATTGCAAAATTTTAGCACCTGGGCGGAGGGTGGGGAGGGTGAACCTCCGGGAGACTGAGGCGTGGGACCCGAGGTCTGCACGTGAATTTTTCACTACCTATTTTACCCTCAACGTCTCATTCCATCTTAAATGACGAAGACGACGACGATAATCTGAGAGGTGACACGAGTCTATTTTGCTGATCCTCCTTTCAGTTTGGGAAAATCTTGGGAATCAAACGGCAGGAACTTTGATTCCTGTCCTGGAACTTTTGAATGAGGGAGGATACCGACTGTCCCGCTCGGACTTGGGAGATAGCACCTTCGGAACCCCTGGGAGCCGCCTCCGAAACTCCCTGCGTGCATTGAACCCCCATCCTGACGTTGCCACACCACTGACCCTCCAATCTCGTCCGATTCCATTTCCTCTACGTGCTTTTGTCAGCCCATCCCTGGAGAGGCTCCAGCAGAACCTCGCTAGTGGAACTCCACGGGTGCGGTTCAAAGACGCTTAGGACAGCCAGGGGGAGGCTGAGCTTTGGGCTGAGCCTCGGGGCGGACCTGACTTTGGAGCTTCGGCGGGGTGCTCAGGACTCTGTGCTCTTCTGGACTAGGGGCCCTGGGTGGGGAGAAAGGTGGGGCGGGTCTCCAGCAAAGGTTAGGTAGGCCCTGAAGAGCGCCGTTCTACCGCTTCTGTGAGCCTGGGCGAGTGATAATCTCCTTTTGGCCTCAGTTTTCCTATCTGCTTTAGATGAACTTCAAGGATATTTATTCTTATTAAAGTGATTCCCTCACCCCATATGTCACTTGTCCCCTCGCCCTCCAATCATAAATCTTTTGTTTTTTGGGGGCGGGGGTTAATTTAAAAGAACTACAAAACTGCATATCAGGATTTACCTGCCCATATATTTCTGTTAATGGAATTTTTTTTTTTTACTTAATTTTTATTTCTGTGGATTAAAAAAAATCTGGAAAGTATTTATTTGGTTTATGAGCTAAAATAGTTACCATTTATTTAATAATTTTAAAACACTAGGGATTGAGCTAAATGCTTTACCTATTTTACTCTCATGAAGTCTCACAACAACCATGTAAGATAGTTTTTTCTTCTCTCTTCCTCCCTTCCTCCCGATTTGAAAACTGCAGTGCAGAGACACTGACTGACTTTCAGGAAGGTACAGGAGCTAGTGAGTGGCAGAGGCAGAGTTTGAACACACCAGAGGTCAGCAGGGTTTTCAGGTGAGGCCGTATTCCTCCAGTATTCTCCAGTACCTTCCAACCAATGGTTCTTGGTGCCCACTAAAAGGGAAAGCTGTGGTTTAGAAGAAGTAGAAACTGTGGGTAGCTAAGTGGAGCTGACTTCCAGTACAGAAAGCCTGAAACAGGCTTGTGTTCCCACCCCATTCAGTGCTCTTCACAGGGGCAGAGTCAAATCCTGTGTGATGTTAATTCTGGTCCTATCCTTTGCCAGTCCCTCAGACCTCTGCCAGGAACGCAAAAAAATATTTTGCTATTCTCCTTGGTGGTTTATTTTTAAAATGTGAGGTTAGAATTGTGAAAGACGTAATTGAGTGACATAAAGAGGGAAATCAAGTACCAGAAATAAAGATTATAAAGGTGTTAGTCCCTCAAAGGTTGTTGGTAATAATACCAACACAGAGAGGAAATTAAGTAATAGTTTAATGAAATGTCATGTTTTTTTAAAATTACTTTTAATTTTATTAGTTCTGATATGGAGAATCTTTGTATTCAAAGTTTTTTTAAAATTTAGTGTATCTTTGTATTTTATGTATCTCATTTAAGACAAATGAGATAAAATTATAAAGAGATTCATCCTATACATTATGACGTGAATAATAAAGGAAATTTTTAAATAAAGGGTTCAAAATATGCATGCAAAGCATTCATCTGGGGAGATTATGTACTTATTTGAATAAAGTCACTTCCCACAATATATCTGGATTCTTTTCCTTCTCTTCCTTTTCTTCTCCTTCTCTTTCTCTTACTTTTTTCTTTCTCCTTATCCTTTTCCCCCTCCACTTCCTCCTATCCTTTTGCCTTTGGAATCTATTTCTGAGACACAAGAAAATAAGCCTCATTAGTTTATTTTTACTTCCAGTGGTATTTTTGAAAACATATAAAAGAAATATCATCTTCTGATATGCCAGTTTGAATACCTTTTCCACCTGCTGCAGATACTCAGAACAATATGTGCAACCTCAAAGAAAGTCTGCAATGGTAGCTATTTTTTAAGATGTTGCTTAACAGTTACAATAGATTTACTATTAGGTTAACATTAAAATAGATGATACTATAATATTAAAAATAATATTTTAAAGCTACCATTGTGATGTATTTAGTACTGCAAGCACTTTTAAAATTAAGGAAAGCACAAAATCTTATAAGACACAATCAGCAGTGGACAGAATCACAACACACAGACAAGGACATTGCACTTTATCATAGCTCTAGGGAAAAACATTCATTTGCTTTGTAGTCGTACATATTCTACTGTAGCAAGGAAACATTTATGCTTTCTTCCAAAAATACTCTAGAACCGCTATTTAGAATGGCTGAAATTTTGAGTGTAAAGTAACTTTGTCTTCATGTATTTAGCTTTTCTTTCTTTTCTCCTTCATCAGCCAAACTTAGTTTTCCTTTCTTCTAGTCTTTTAGGGTCCCACTCTTTGCCTTCCAAGACAATGATTAGATCACATGATAAAATGAATCCATGCTATTGTGTTGATGATTATAAGTGTGTTAATGTCCAAATCCTAGGCCACAGTCCCTTCAAGCTTCCCAGTTCAGAGTTAATTCTAATGAATGTATTTGGAGGGAATACTCTTGCTTTTGCCATCTAACTTCAAGTGATGGCTGCATAGTCATACCACATAGGCTCACTTTTCTAAGGCTGGCTTGTCTTCATGCTTAAACTCATCAGTGCAATTACGGAGAAAAGCCATTAGGGAAAGAACTGGGACAGACATCTCTGGAACATAAGACTGCTGAGTCAAAAAATGGCAAAGACAGGATTTGAATTTAGACAGTTTGGAAGACCAGTTTCTAACTCTCAGACATTAATTTTAAAAGAGCATTCAATGACACTTTAAATTATTGGGCTTGTGTGAGAAAGAAGACTGCTCTCCTCCTATGTTAAAACTACATTCACCTTTCTGTCCCCAGAACACTTCACTCTTAGTCTTCGAAGTTGCTGTTCCCTAAGTCTGGAACTCTTCCCCCAGAAATCAAGACGGCTGCATCCTTCTCATTGCTTTCTCAGGAAGCATTCCCAGGCCAAATCTACCCTATCAGTCTTTCTCTGCCACATTCATATATTTTTAAAAATCTATAACATTCTGAAAAAGCTTTGTTTCTGTATTTATTTGCACTTCTTTTCTTTGTCTACTTCCCTTTGCTAGACTATACACTCCGAGAAGTCGGAGAATTTGCTTTCTTTACTTGCCACATGACATGTAAAGCCCTAAATTTTGAATAAATTATTAAATATGTTTTTCTGTATTTTAAATATGTTTTTTGGATGTCTCTATCATTCGCCATTCTTCACTATAATATCCACAAAAAAAGTGCCTGTTCTGGTTTGCTTTTCGAATAACACAATAAACTTCCTCACCAGAAACTAAAATGCTGTGGGGGAAGGCAGAACCTTGTTTAGAAATTAATGCAGAGAAGTAGCTAGTTGGAAAGAATACTTGCTATATATGCCATGTCTCTAGAAGTCAGTTTCATGTTGCATGTAGATTATACAAAGTATCAAGAATATATTAATTGTTAGTTAATTGCATTCATTTATTCATTAATTCAACAAACACCCATAGAATGGCTATCCTAAGGTTGGTACTATGCATTCAAAGACAATTGATGTGGTTCTTTCCCTGGCAGGTTAGAGCACTACCTTGATAGGCACTATCCTTTTAGGCAAAACGACAGAACTGCAGGGAAAACGAATTGCAGTGCATCTAGTTCTTTCTCCATTCACTTTCACTCCCCCCTTCTTTAGACGCTCTTTATATCAGGCTCTCCCTGTTCTTCAATCATTTGTAGAAAAAGTATCTGATAAAGTTTCATACTGAAGTGTAAAAGATTTACATTGGCTGTCTCCTAGATATACTTACATTGTATCCAATTAGAAAGTAAAGGACAAGCCGTTTAATTATGGACTTTCCAAACCAGAAAGGAAAAAATAGTTATTTTTAAAGCCAGTGTCCTCAAAATCACACTACCTAGGATACTGCTTACTTTGCTTATTTGTAAACTTTGAGAACTTAACACTGAACAGCAAAAGGAGTTTTCTGTAAGATCTAACAGGTAAGACTCCATGGATATTTTTAAAACCAAGTAAGTTTCCACAATGCTTTTAACATTTGAAGAGAGGATACTTTTAGTATGCTCCTTCTTCTTTTCTTCCTTTTCCTTTGTCTTTTCCTCCTCCACTTCCTCCCTTCCTCCCTTCTTTCCTACATTTTCCCTTCCTTCTCGCCATCCTCTTCTTGATGCTCCTCCTCCGCTTCCTTTTTTATTTTTGCTGTCTTTCTTCTGGAAATCCAGAAGATACAGGAAATACTGTAAAAAAAAAAAAAAAGAAGTTGCTTGTCCTAAAACAAACAACAGACAAATAAAAAACGGAAAATGCTATCTATTTCTATAACTTACCTGTAGCAAAGATATATTATGGAGAATAGCTTTTACTAAGTTGATTTGTGATCCTTTAATTCAAAATGTCATATAAACCCTTCATCAAGGGCAATAAGAGGTGTGGAAACTTACCACTCAGGTATATATATATATTTTTTGTAAATTTATTTATTTTATTTATTTTTGGCTGTGTTGGGTCTTTGTTGCTGCACACGGGCTTTCACTAGTTGAGGCGAGCTGGGGTTACTCTTCGTTGCAGTGCGTTGCCTTCTCATTGCGGTGGCTTCTCTTGCTGCGGAGCACAGGCTCTAGGCGTGCAGGCTTCAGTAGTTGTGGTACGTGGGTTCAGTAGTTGTGGCTCGCGGGCTCTAGAGTGCAGGCTCAGTAGCTGTTGCGCACGGACTTAGCTGCTCCGTGGCATGTGGGATCTTCCCGGACCAGGGCTTGAACCCATGTCCACTGCATTGGCAGGCATATTCTTAACCGCTGTGCCACTAGGGAAGCCCACTCAAGTATATTTAAAATTATAACTTTGAGCCTTGTCTTGCACCTTTCGGGCGGTTATAACAAAATACCATAGACTGGGTGGCTTATAAACAACAGAAATTTATTTCTCACTGTTCTGGAGGCTGGAAAGTCCAAGTTCAAGGCAGATTCAGTGTCAGGTGAAGACTCACTTCCTGGTTCATAGACAGTGGTCTTTTCAATATAACCTCACAAAGCAGAAGGAGGGATCTCTCTGGGATCTCTTTTATAAGGGTGCTAATCTCATTCATGAGAGTTCTGCCCTCATGACTTAATCACCTCCTGAAGGCACCACCCCCAAAGGATTAGGTTTCGACATACAAATTTTTGGTGGATACAAACAGTCTACAGCAGGCCTATTCCCCTTTCTTTAGTAATAATAGCTCTTTTCCTTTGAGGATGATATCATGACACCTCTCATTTGGGAAGACTGGTGATAGTAACTTCTCTGTTCCATTAATGCCTTTTAAATACTTAAAATAGTATTTCTAACAGCTCTCCTGATGCATTTTATTTTTCAGAACATGAGTTTGAAGAGAAACAGTGAAACATTTTTTTGAGCACTCTGGTCAATATTCAGACAATTTCTCCCTCTAGTTTGCCAAGCAGATTATTCCTTCGTATGTTTCCTTTCAAAGTCTCACATGTTATATACACTAAACCTTTTAAGTGTCTAGAAATTTTGAGGTTATAAGCCATTTGTTTTATTCAGGCTTTGAAGGTGAATCAGATGAATAAACTGGGGTGGGAGGAGGGTTGAAAGGAGAGAGAGAGAGATGTTCAGGCCTCAGTCAGCATGACCAGGCAGTCAGTGGCAGTGGAGGAATTGCTTGTGAGGGATGGGCAGGTCTGGGGAGCTATTCAGTTGAGGCCCTCTCTCCTTGATCCCACTAGGATACTAGTTAGTAACAACAGCAATCTCTCCTAAGCCTAGGGACTTGAATTATTCATTAGTCAAACGTAAATTATCATTTAGAGGCAGGTGACACACATGTTTTCTCGAACAATTATTATCACTAATCATCATTTTCCACAGTAATTTGTATGCTCTCATTATTAGCCCTTGATTTCTATGCAAATCCTTTTCATAAAACTGCCACAAGGTGCAAGTTTTTTTTTATTGGCTCTCTTTACCTCTTGATATGTTTCTTGGCATTTTTGCACCTTCATCTGGCACTTGATGGTTGGGTTTTCGGATTAGGCTGACTGTTGACATGCCCAGATAAAACATTCTTTCATTGAGCATATTGCATTTGTAGGGGAAGCCACCTTCTTTCACCTTCTGCCATATTGTACCCATATTTTTTTTTACATCAATTGTCCAAACATTGACTCTCACATTTTCCCCTTTTTGATTTTCATTGTGCACCATATTTGACACTTTAACTACTTTTACTAGTTGTCCATGCCTTGTCACAAAGACCGAAGCTGACACAGGCTTTGCCTAAACAGTTGCCTTGAATAAGTACATTTGCCATATGGATTTCCCTTTCAAATCCCGTAGAGTATCTTGGAGAGTTTCCTGTTTCTCTTTTATTACAGTTATATGGGTTCTGGGACTTAACTACTTGAAAAGAGCTATCTTTCTTTGTAACATTTATTTTATATCTTCTAGATTCAATTTTTAAATGAACTTCAGAAAGAGTTCTTGAAATCACCTAGTTTACGGCAGCATGGGTCCCTGTCCAGTTCATAAGGAAATGATGGAGATTTGCTTATAATTCCACTGGCTTGTGAAGCTACACCCTGATCTAATATAATACTTACAAGTCTTACTTTTAGAATAAACCTCATTACACTGGTAGGGGGAGGGGCAGACGCTCTAGAAAATGTCAGTGCCTTCATTCCCAGAATTTATAGGTTAAGGCTCATAGACTCAGATCACCTCGTTCAAGTCCTGGTTTCCTGATTTATCAACTGGGCGACTTTGTGGCAAGTTACTTAACACCTCTGTGCCTCAATTTCTTCTCACCTGTGAAAAAGGTTTAATGATTATGCCTACCTCACAAGGTCATTGTGAGGATTCCCTGAGTTAATGCATGTAAAGCACTTAGTGTCTGGCATATAGTAAGCACTTGGGTAGTGTCAGCTCTTATTATTATAATTATTATTATTATGGTGGCATGAATTTGTTTCTTGGAACAAGAGAGGGTAGAGTCTTGGTGAAATGGATACAGATGTATAGGTTTTTAATCCCCAGAAGTCAGGTAAGAACGGCCTGAAGCAGAGGCATTTCCTGTAGAGAGCAGGCCTAGGTGGCGGTCTCCAAGAGAAAGTGCTGGGTGGCCCCAACATCGTGACATCACCCCCGCTGAGGGCATCATGCCTGGCCATTCACAAGTGTTCAGGACAAGTGTTCTGACCAAGCCCTCTCATGAAGCATTGCCTATTAAAGACTCAGAGGAGATGGAGATTTAATGAAGGGTTTAGTGTCTTTACCTAAAGAAATTGTGTGGCCTTAACAAAGCTATGCTTTTCAGTACTCCTTTCTGGGACCAATGCTGTAATGACACATCGTTTATGGACATCTCCAATTGGTTTCCTACATTAAAAAAATACTGTCTCAGTTTTAAGATTACCAGGCTCTTGCCTGCCACATTTTTAATTCATTAAGCCTGTATTCTGGCTCATTGTTGAGTCTTGTCATTTTGGTCACAGATGTAACTGCAGTGCTGGCTGCTACATGAGCTTGATGGTGTCTTTAGATAAAATACAATTTTCTTAAACAAGGAAGAGAAGCAGCTGCAAGATTAGTGATACAAAGACTGTAAAGTGAGGGTTTTCACTCCAAGACCTATCCAAACAGTATTCTGTGTCACCACACACATGCATGTGTGCACATACAGACAGAAATACAGGCAGAGGAAAACACAGGATAACGTTCCACATTGTTACGGAGCTTTCAGAAACACGAAGCCTCGGGACTCAATATTACATCAACGCAGAATAGTGTCACAATACCCAGCCTGCCCCTCATCCTTTTGACATTTCTGAAGAAGAAAAGGACCTCCTGCTGTTCACCCAGGCGCTGAATGAGAGGAATATACACTAGGTATACCCAAAGGGATTCACATTCTAAGCGGGGTTAAAATAACTTCTATGCCTCCACATGGCAAATTAATTTTTCTATGTAAAGTAAATACAACAGAAAAATTTGTCATCCTAGAAATGCAGTGTTTCACAGACCCTTAAATCATTGCCATCACAATTTTAAAATTCAATTCCAGCATGCTGAATTGAAAAAAAAAACTGGAAATAACCAGATAGAAAAGATATATAAACACAAATCTAAACATAAGAAACAACAATACAGTCATTAATATACAGCAGGTATCTTTTCCTTAATCTGATGCCCTTGTTTTGGGAAAAAAATGTTATTTAATTGAAGTAAAAGAAAATAACTTGTAGTATCTTGGACACTAAAAATTCTTGACTTTTGGGACTTCCCTGGTGGTGCAGCGGTTGGGAATCTGCCTGCCAGTGCAGGGATTTGATTCTTGGTCTGGGAAGATCCTACATGCCATGGGATCCCAGCTAAGCCTGTGTACCACAACTACTGAGCCTGCGCTCTAGATCCCGCATGCTCCAACTACTGAAGCCTGCACAATCTAGGGCCCACGTGCTGCAACTACTAAGCCCGCCTGCTGCAACTACTGAAGCCCGCACACCTAGAGCCCGAGCTCCACAACAAGAGAAGCCCCTGCTTGCCACAACTAGAGAAAGCCCTCACGCAGCAACGAAGACCCAACACAGTCAAAAAAAAAAAAGTCTTGACTTTGTAGTTATGTTTCCTTTCTTACTTTGTAGTATATATTTTGTCTTTACCTAGATATCCACTTTGATGATATTGCTTACGGTATAACCCATGTGTTAGTATTACTGCCATCATATAAACAACTTGGTTAAGTTGGCGGAGGATGGGAGTAAACCAGCCAGGATGTTTGGTTGGATTGCTGTCCAGTAGGACTGGTTGGCTGGCTCTTTGCCACAGCAACAGATGATATTTCTAACTCTTCATGACATTCTAGTTTCAAGCTGCCTTGACAACAAGGGCTATACTTTAGAAAAATTATTTTATTTGCTAAAGCACCTCTAATACTGGTGTTCTGTACCCAGGATTTAAAATCTATTTGTTTAGTGAAGGGAAAAACAAAGAGAGCATACCAGCCATCTCTCAGTCATGTCCTTTGATCCCAAATGACTGAAAAGACTATGATTTCTTGTTCAAGTCATCATCTTCCTCAATAAAGAAAAAAATTCATGGTCAAAGTCTCAATGAAATTACATACTCAGTTACCTGAGTACTTTGTAAAACTTTTCATCATGTTGGCTCTATTTCATGAATATATGTATTTTGTAAGGCAAGAATAAGAAATTCATCAGTCCACTATTGCAAAATCCATAAAATTCGCCATTAGAGAATACTGACCTGTAGGAAAAAATGCAAATGAGCACATGATGACATGTAATTGCTTCTTTCTCCTATTCCTACTTAAACTTCATGTTGATGTGTCATAACAGTGAACAAATTATAAGTTATCTAGATAATATCTGGTCTTTCAACTTAAGATTATTGAATATTCTAACTTGCTTTGACTACATTTTTTTAGCCACCTTAAAGAACTCTGGCTTCTTTCTGCTTATAGATATGACTAATTGCTAGTATGGCAGACATACATTATTAAATTAGCTAGAATTCTCTCAGAAAATCCCCCAAGGGGTGTGCGTAAAATAAGAGGCAACATACAGGAGACTGGATCTGTAAGTAGAATACAACTCCTGATAATTAAATGATTTGGGTTATGTGTAAAGTGTTAGAAAGGAAGAACATGTTTCTATGGAATTATTCATTATTATGAATGGAGTGACCATCTCTTGCAAAGCTACGTAATCCTTAAATATCTGTGTATGATTAAGTTTATTTGGAAATTCTGCATAAATTAACCAGGAATGAGACATTACTAGCTCCTCAAATAATGGATATGAGAAATGACACTAATATATCTGTAAGATTATAGGACTACAAATAAAATGGGAAATGTGATAATATTTCTCCTCAAAATATTCAATTTAATTTTATTTCCACATAGATAAAAATAAACACTGTTGTATTAGAAATCATTTGTTTTGAGCGTAAATGAAAATATTATGTTAGTGTACTCTTCTTTGATTGAGCTTAAGTCCTTATGTTTCAAAGAGCTTGTTAAAGTCAGAAGATACTATCATATTTTAAAAATTATGTATTTTTAAATTTTTGAGTATAAAATATTTCAAATGTTAAAAAAATGCAAACAGGGGGACTTCCCTGGTGGCACAGTGGTTAAGACTCCACCTCCCAATGCAGGGGACATGGGTTCAATCCCTGGTCAGGGAAGATCTCACATGCCGTGGAGCAACTAAGCCGTGTGTCACGACTACTGAGCCTATGCTCTAGAGCCAGCAAGCCACAACTACTGAGCCCACGTGCCTAGAGCCCGCACTCCACAACAAGAAAGCCACCACAGTGAAAAGCCCACACACTGCAAGGAAGAGTAGCCCCGCTCATCACAACTAGAGAAAGCCTGAGCGCAGCAATGAAGACCCAATGCGACCAAAAAAAAAAAAAAAGCAAACAAAATAACAGAAATCTTTATTACCACCATCCACATTTGAAAGATTTTTTAAATATATAAATTTATTTTTATTTTATTTATTTTTCTCTTGTAGCAGAGCATGGGCTCTAGGCGTGCGGGCTTCAGTAGTTGTGGCGCGCAGGCTCTAGAGTGCAGGCTCAGTAGTTGTAGAGCATGGGCTTAGTTGCTCCGCAGCATGTGGGATCTGTCCCCTGCATTGGCAGGCAGTTTCTTAACCACTGTGCCACCAGGGAAGCCCCTGAAAAATCTTATTTTTTGCTTAGTCTCTCTTTTTTTAAGAAAAGAAGAAAAACATTAAAAATTAGCTATCCCTCAACCTTCTAATCCCTTTTCTATTCTTTCTTTCCAGAGATAACCACTATCCAGAAGTTAGTATGTGTTTCTCCTGTGCATTAAAAAAATTCTTCTACTACATATTTATATCTAAAAATTTGCTTTTTCTCCAAAAATTATGTTAAGATTTTTTTCCATGTTGTTACACGCAAACTAACTGTCCATCAATAGAAGAAATGAAAAACTATGGTTTATTCTCACTAGGAATAGTATTAGAAATAAAAATGAATAAACTAGATCTGAATGTATCAGCATATTAAGCTATTTTTAACCAACTGAAAGAACTCAAAAGTTATGTAATACTTTATATTACTCATACCATATATTTCTTAAGTCAATAAATATTTGTTGAAAGTTAATTCTATGCCAGGTACCATTCTAGCTGCTTAGGATGCCACAGTGAACAAAACTGATGAAGCCCTGTTTTGGCTAGCTTGCCACCTGGAATATGTATTGGTTAGGTCACATTGGCCTATGGTCACTGTCAGGAGAAAGAAAGAAGTATCATACCCGGTAATGGTCAGAGTAGAATCCTAAATTTTCAAAATGTTTCAAATCCTTACAATATTTCTAAATGTAAATCTTATTATTTCTATTTACAGATGAGGCAACAACCCAGATAGGTTAAACAAATTTCCACACAGCTCATAGTTGACCAAAAGGGTATTCAGATTCATTTGCTTCAATGTTTGTAATCTTTTGACACTAACATGCTGCTGCTTTACCAATGTCCACAACACTGTAAATGAGACCATAAGGATTTAAGACGTTTCTTAATCCATAATAAATTATATCTTATTCCTAAGGACTTAAGATATTATTTATTTCATAATAAAATAGCACTAGACCAAGACTGGAGACTATTTAAATCTATATGATAGTTTATAATAAAATGAATGTTGGTGGTTTTGTATTTCTGTGGGACACTTCCTTGCCTGCTCACCTTTTTTACACATGTGTATCTTTACATCTTTTTCTTCAGTGTGAAGAAACACTGGGAGGTAATACAAGAATCACTCTTTGATGTTACCCAGGAAAAATAGAGGCGTTAGTGACCTTATACTTTAGGCCCAAATACCTACTTTGTAGAATGAGGATTTCTTTCCTTTCTTTTTTTTTTTTTTTTTTTATATTTTATTGGAGTATAGTTGCTTTACAGTGTTGTTAGTTTGAATGAGGATTTGTTATGCTCTTTCTGCTTGCCCTCCAACGCTGACTGGCTGCTTGGTTGTGCTCAGCCTTGGGGTGGTGATAGACAAAGGAAGATGAGCAAAAGCCAAGGTGAGAAGTATTTGGTCTCATTGAGCTTATATTCTAAGACAGATATGCATGTAGACAAAATCAAGACCTCTTTTCTGCTGTGTTATTGTATCAATCTGGTTCTTGTTCATGAACTATATACACATTATTTATGTGTGTGCATATGTGTGTGTATGTGCAGGCATGTGTGTGTGTAAGTACCAAATGTTAATCAGTTATATACATGTATTTGATTAAATGCACAAAAACAAAGTCCCAATACTTCTTGAAAAATATTTATGTTTTAATGCTTTGGGGTCTTTTTTTCTTACTAATTAAGAGAAGAATGAAATGTCCTCCCACTGGTAGCTCCAGAGTACTTATGCAGATAGGCCTTGCACTTAATTTCACTAAGGGCACCTCAAAATGCACCTGGGCCTTTTACTTTCATTTGTGTTTTCCTGTATTTAACCCTCAAGGGACGGGTAGATGCACGGTCAATTTTATAGGAATGTGGTTTAATATTACTGGTTGCACTGACTATCACTTTGGGTTCTACACACATTGCAGCTTCAAATAGTTTCCCCAGGAGAAAAACAAATGAAGTCTCTTTTTGGATGGTTTAGAGACAGAAGATAAACATTCTAGCTTTCTTATTCTTTTATTTTCTGAGGTTCAACGTTATATTTAGCAAAACTTGTTAAGAATATGTTATAGGAACCCTCGATAGCAAAACAGTCATTTAATATTCTGGATTACTTAATGCCTCCATCCTTGAAGTAGTCAGTTTATTTGATGTGCATTGTTACATCAGTCTCAATATAATCATATTAATTTACCTCTTCAGTTTTAGCATTTGTGAGCATTTGATCATGACTGAGCTGAAGTTTACCTCACTTTATCTATGAATACTGTTAATATTTGTCAACGAATATTGTGGGAAAGTAGGTTCAAAGTATGCAAGAGAAAGAATAATTTTGAGCAGCTTACCTTGATTTGAATCGAGGCTGGATGAAGTATGATTTTCTATATTGAAGGAGGCCTTACTACACCTCAACAGGAAGCATCATGGAGTGAGAGCTCCCACTACTATCAATACTTCATGTATAATATTCTGCATATGAGATTTCTTTTCACATAATCATTTTTTAAATTGAGGTAAAATTTACATGGAGTGAAAAGCACAGATCTTAAATGTGTAATTAAGTGAATTTTGACAGTGTCCCAATCACCCCAGAAAGTCCCTTTGTGCCCCCCCTTCCAGTCAGTCCCCCCCACAGTCAACCACTGCTCTGATTTCTATTACCATAGATGAGTTCTTTCTGTTCTTGGTCTGCATATAGATAGAATTATACAGTATGACCTCTTTTGTGCTCAATGTCTTTCATTCAATATAATATAATTCATTCAATATAATCCTTGCATACATTTTAATTAGTGATGTTTAAATAATTATTATCACAATTAGCACCAACATTGGTTACATTCTGGTTTATATAATAACTAGTTGTATATAATTTTCTAAATACAGAAGTTCAGTGCATCCTGTCTCATATTTCTTGATTCTATATTTCACAGTAACTTTCTCTTCTATTCTCAGATTTTACAAAATGCATTATTAAAGGCAGGAAGAAAACTGGCCTTTAGCAAAGTAGTTGAGCTCTCAGGGGCTGTTGTATATGCTCTCGTATTGTTGTCAGTACCTTTAAAAAGAATTCTGGAGAGGATGCCCGACTGAGGAAAAATAAACCATTTTTTCTGAGTTTTTTTTCTTAATAAATGAACTCAAAGGAAAAATACCAGCACTAACGGAGACTTTAGGAGGAGAGGTGGTGAAAAGTATTATCCTTTTATCTTAGTAGAACTCTGTGGTAGAGAATACGTTTTTTGATTTGGCCAAATAATTTCTTTAACATGTTTTAAAGGTAAAATTTTGTGCATGCAAAGAACATAAACCAAGATATTTAATTCGGAGGACAGGAAAGTGGGTGGAAAAGTTAGATTATTTTTAGCCTTCCAACTCATACTTGGTAACTTAGCTGATGAATTAGGAAGTACCAGAAAGTGGTATACTCTCCACATCATTTTAGCTGATGGTATGGACAGAGAGGTTAGCAAGGGTGACGTGTTTTCTGTGTTCTAATACTATTGAGTTGTGTTGGTCACTTGTGGGAGCAGCTTGCAATGACCATGAACCAGGCAGCTGTAAGTTCAGCAGAAATCCAGTCAGGATCCCTCGACTTTGCAGTCTTAAAATTAGATGGCTCGGGCTTCCCTGGTGGCGCAGTGGTTGAGAATCTGCCTGCCAATGCAGGGGACAAGGGTTCGAGCCCTGGTCTGGGAAGATCCCACATGCCACGGAGCAACTGGGCCCGTGAGCCACAACTACTGAGCCTGAGCATCTGGAGCCTCTGCTCCGCAACAGGAGAGGCCGCGATAGTGAGAGGCCCGCGCACCGCGATGAAGAGTGGCCCCCACTTGCCGCAACTGGAGAAAGCCCTCACACAGAAACGAAGACCCAACACAGCCACACACACACAAAAAAATTAGATGGCTCAATCGGATAAACAGATTCTTGATTAGGCAGGAAAAATGAAATCTTATGGGATGAATTCTGAAGTCCGTCAAAAAGAAATGCAGGTAAGCGGCTGGGAAAATGGCACAGAAAACCCAAATATTCTTAGGAAATAATATTTGTGATTTAATTATGGGAAGCTTGTTGCTTTAGTAAGGCTTTTTGTTTGGCTAGTGTAGTCAACAGAGAAGCAAACTCCTAATCTTAAGGTTTCCTCCCGGTCAGCTGAAGGTGACACTTGAAAGCTTCTGCACCTGGAGAATCCTAAAGGCAAGCTCACCTGTCCTGAGGTTTTGAAAATTGAAACTGGAAATGCACTGGAATTTTCCAAGGGCCTCTTCAGTCAGCAGAGAGCTTTCTATAAATCCACTGTGTGGCATTTACTTTTGTTTGGAAAGAGTTTTTTTCTAAACTAAAACCTTTCTCTTTTTGAATATAAGTAACACACCCTACAGTTCAAACATGAAAACAATATTAAAAAGTCTGTGTTGTCAAGTCTGGCTTCCACCCTGCTCACCCCTTCCCCCAAACCGCCATCACTTTGAAACTACTTTGTTGTTTTCTTTGTATATACTTCCAGTGTTTCTTTATGCAAATATAAGAACATTGATTGTTTACTTCTCCCATTTTTCTCTGTAATCAGCATACCATATACTGTTCTATGACTGCTTTTTTTTCATCTAACAATATATTCTGGAAAATTTCCATATCAGTACATAGAAGTTTTGTTTGTTTTATGTTTCTTTTGAACTACTGCTGTTGGGCTGGACCACGCAGGCCTGCAAGCTCTGTACTGGCCCAGCCTCAAGACCTAGGAAAGAGCCCAGAGTCAGCGAAGAGCAATCAGTGGTTTAACGATGGGGGACCTTACACGTCTGAAGCAAGGTCCTGGAGAAACACCCCACCGTCTGTGCGGCACACAGGCGGGCAGGACATGGGGCAGTCTTCGCTCCGGAGGGGAGGGAGGTGGTTACCAGTTACAGGGGTAATTGATGTCAGGTGGACTCATCGGTTACCAGGGAAACTAGCAGAGGGGCAGGACCCTCACCGCCCCTTTGATAAGCTCTCAAGGTGAAGATGTTTGGATCTAAAGATTAGAACAATCACTGGCTGGGGCCGGGAGCAAGTGTGTAGGCATTTACTGATTAGGCTCTATGGTTAAGAGGGAATGATCTTCCCTCTTGACTCGCTGATGTCAGGTGAGCCGCGTGTAGGTGAAGCAGGGACTGCTTCAGCAGGAGATGTACAGAGAGCAAGAGAACAGCCATCTTGGGCGGCCTGATCATACAACTGTATTCAATGTGTTGATGTACCACAATTTATTTAAACACTCCTTTATGGATGGGCACCTTCCCAATATTTTAATCATAAATGCTACACATACAAACTTTTGCATACAAACAGGTTTGCATTTCCAAGCAGACGCTCTTGTAAAGAGAAACAAGTGTACCATATGGAATATTCATGGAATAAATGCTTGAAGTAGGTAATTCTCTTTCTGTAACAATTACTTGTAGAAAAGTCTCTGTGTGTTGATATATTTGGCACCACTAGTGGGAAGTTTGGGGATGAATACCTGCAAAGCACTGCTTTCTCCATAGGTAGAGTGTGTACTTTGGCCCTCAGCAAAGGGGCGTACCAAATCGTCTTTGGGGAGAGGATGTGATATTCCCAAGAAACAAAAGAGCACATTGTCATCACCATAGGAGAAGTCTGAATTTTGTTGACTTCTTTTTACTGTCATTTTACAGAGTATGGTAGCATGTATTTTGAGTAACTTTTGGGGCGAGTAAGGATCTATTCACTGATTAGCGCCTATAAAGGTCTTAACTGGGCCTCGGAGCAACCCCATGAGTTAGTCATAAATGAGAAAATTGGTGCTTAGAGAGAATAAATAACTTGACAAATGAAATGCTACTTAGCTTGTGAGGAGCAAAGCTGGTCTGATTCTCAACCAGGAGACTAGATGACCACTGGAAAAACTGCATCCAGTGTCACTGAGCAGGCAAAATAAGAAAATGAAATTCAACTCCATCACAGAGAAGCTACTCAACATCCATTATAATGGGTCTTGCCCTCACTTATGCACCAGCTGCAATTTCTTTTTCCTCAGGTTGCCTGGCCATTGCAACCTCCAGGCCCTGGTGCTCTCTTTGTGGAGAGGAAGGTGGGGCAAGGGAACTGACTTGGACCTCACATTTCTGGCTGTGGAGAGTTCGGGGAAAGTGCTTTCTTAACAACTTTGCTTAGTGCGGAATTGCCCCACTGGTAGTTCATGTTTCCTCCCTTTCAGCCTGGCCCTTGTACCAGTTACCAGATTCAAAGGGGATTATCATCTCTATTTGGCCTAGAGCAGAGGTTGGCTTTTAGAGATGGGTGCTTTAGGGCTGGAGGATCTTCCTCAAGTGGGAGCCGGTCAAGATTGGGGGTGTGATGGAGCTGATGATCTGGCAAGGTTGCTGCTAAAACCAGAAACCACTTTAGGGCCAGAAACTATGAACATTTTCCTACCTGTTTTCCTAACTATAACTCTCAGGCAAAAGCCCCCCAGGAAAGAGGCTGTACCTAGAAGAGGAGAGGTTAAAGGAATAGCCTCATTTTGGGTGATGGAGACATTTGCTCTCTGGAAATAGAGACAGTGGGAATTCAAGGGAGACACACAGTGGGGAAGTGAACTTGACTTTCCACTTTCATCACTGGATCTTGCTTAGAAGTCTGTCTGTAAGGAGAACGTGTAGGAAAAAATGCCATAAAATATGGAAAAAGGACTTAGTTCACAAAATGAAAACTCAGATGCTCTGTTCTAGGTGGTTTGCCTTTATCAAATTCAATAACTCTATTTAATCCAGACTCCCAAACATCATTGAAATAAAATAACCACATCCAAATTGGACCTATGGAGCACAAAGTGTAATCCTCTAGGCTTTGGTTAGGATGGTTCATGTCTGTGCTCTACTCCCTTAGGTCTCCCCGAGCCCATAAACATGTTCAATTTCTACCTGGCCTTTTAACAACCTTTCCCTTGATCCTTGACCCTGCTAGCCCCTCGTGCCCGCTCTCTTCTTTTAATCACAAACATTGTAAAAGATTAGTTCATACTCGCTGCCTGAAATTTCACATCTCTTAGACAGACTTCTGTGGTCTCTCCTCTCTCCCACACCATTTTATTGAACTAGTTCTCAGATATCACCCTTCTTTGATCTTCCCCCTCTGGAACCCCAGTAAAGCACTGCACACTGTTGAACGCTTCTGTTTTTCTTTTCCTTGAAACCTCTCCATGCCTTGACAGCACTCTTTGGTTCTCCTTCTGACTGCTCCTTCTTGACTTTGTCCTTTTCCCTCTGTAGGTCTCCCCTCTGCAACATTCCCTTCCAAGCGTACTTCTCCCCTCTCCCTTGCCCTTTCTTCCCCTTGACACGCTTTTCAAAGTCATGGATCCTCCCTCTTAGTAACATCCAAAACTTTACCTTCAGATTAACTGGTATCCTGAGCTCAAGTCTATATTTACAAAATTCTCATATTCTTCTTGGATATCACTCAAACTCCACAGGCTGAAAACTGAATTAATTACCTTCCTGACAAAGCAGTGACCTCTCCATATCCAATTTGAACATTACTATGATCCTAATCATTTAAGCTTGAAACTATAAACGATTCCTTATCTATCATCACTCCTACCATAAACCTAATCATTTGCTGTACTTTAACAATTCCATCTCTTGCAATCTTTCACTTAATTCCTTAAACCCCCGACTTCTCAAATTGCAATTATATAATCAGACCCCAACCAACTCTTCCAGTCTTTTGTCTTACTGCTCCCCTTGGGAGCTTCCCGGCCTCTGTACACGGAGGGTAAGGAGAGACCAAAGAAAGAGGCAGACCACTCCAGATTGGTGGGCGGCAGGTTTAATAAGCAAGGAAACTTACACAGAAGGCTTGTCTTGAGTGGCTGCAATATAAGTGGATCTCTGCACCCGCTCACCAGAAACTTAAAAGTTTTGTTTCTTGGCCGAGCAGAGCAGCTTTCCGGATCTTAGTTCCCTGACCAGGGATTGAACCTGGGCCCACGGCAGTGAAAGCACCGAGTTCTGACCACTGGACCGCCAGGGAATTCCCTTAAAAGTTTATATAGAGGACTTAATGGGGGTCAGTCATGTATACTGTCCAGATGATCTCAACACCACCTTGCTCTCTTGAGGCTGTGTTCTTGAAAACAGCTCCCACTGTGGGAACAGTGGGCAGAACGTACATTCCAAAGATGGGCGAGAGGGTGAGAGACCTCTGATTGCCTGAGTCCTCCTCTCCATGATCTCCTCCAACACCTACACATGCTATAGTTTAAACAGGGTGGGCCATCATTCCTGCAAATTTGTCTCTTGCTTTTCTTTGTGCCTTGGTACCTACTATTTCCTCCTTGTAGGTTGCTCTCATCCAGGACTGGAGTTGTAATTTGCAGGGTTCACTGCAAAGTGAAAATGTCCTTTTTTAAAGAGCAGGGAAAAAGTACCTCTAAAATTACTACAATTCAAGCCTTGCCACTTTTTTTTCTGTTAATCACTTCTGTTCACATACATGATCTATTGTCCTAAATGACTTCACTTACAAAACACAAGCTCAAAGATTAGATTTTCAAGATGGTGACAACAGAACATGAAGCTAAGTGGAGGGCCTCGTGTGACTGCAGAGGTCTTGCACCCACAAATCAGCCCTGTCCTCATCCATCTGGGCCTTTCTCCATCCTACCCACCTCCAAAGACAAGTCAAAGGCTGCTTCTGCTGGGCAGATTACGAAGTGCCCATTCTTGGGGCTTCAGCTCTGTTCCAAAGATGGCCAAAGTGGTTCCCTTCTAGCACTTTGCAGATGTCTCTGAAAACACTTCCTATTTCCTATTAGCCTTTTAATCTCCTATTAGGTTATACATTTATTAATAGCAAGAGTGACATCTTGATTCATCCTAGAATCTACCACGAGATATGCATAATAATTGCTTAATAAATGTTTGCTGAAAATGGATAAAGAGAACAAAGAGAAAAGCACTGCTATTCTGAAGCCACATGCAGTGTTTCTGCAGAAGGCATTCTCTTTTTCATCAGAGCAGGAGTCACTGCTAATGCAAACGTCCAGTTCTCCAGTTGGTTGGCCAGGGCCTCCTTGTTTTCCTTTTCAGTTCCTAAATTAGTCTCTATGTTGATCTTTCTAAGGACATTTCCTTTAGAAATTATATCAGTAATTAAATTTTGGTAATGGATATATTTTATAGTTTCTAAAAATGGATGAATTCACTAATTTCCTCAAATATTTAGATAGAAGCCTATGTTTTCAACCTCTTTTGGTTAACTAGACTATTCTGATGAAGAAAAAAGAAATAAGTCTGGAAGTGCTTTTTACACACTTTAGTTTAACAAATATTAAACATGGGGCTATCTTGCACAATGAGTTTTGGAAAAGTCTGTGTAATTAAGCAAGTTATCAAAGATCTTCACGGAACTGCTTTGATAACGAAGCTGAGCCACTTGATAAGAACCTTGAACTTCCCACACTGGCTGGATACATATATCACCCCAGGAGCAGGGAAACAATTCACACTCTCCCTCCCCCCAAAACACAAATACCCCTCTTTTTGAGTATTTTGAGTTGAAAACTGAGAAAGCTCACTTGTGCTTGTGGGAGAAGCTGCTTTAAAAAAAACACGATAAAGTGGAATAAATTTAAACAGCAAAACATTAATTAAAAAAATGCACCACAGACACTGCATCACTAAGAAAGCCAGTAACTTTACTGAATTGTCTGCAAAATACAAATTATACCTTATTTCCAGCAGGAGAAACTTTTGAAAATTCCCCACTTTTATTCACTACAGACAGCTGAATTAAGTCCCTTGAGATACACAGATGTGGTTTAACTTAGTTATAACATCTTGTCATCTAGTGGCGACAAAGTCCAGCTTATGCCGCTGTGAGCCTCTATTTGAATATTTGTTGCAAATGCTTGTATGCCCTCATTTACAAGCTATTTTAATTACTGTCATTTAATGGAAACAAGTCCCCAGAAAAAGAAAAAGAAGAAAAATGATACAGCAAACCATCTGAAGCAATCCAAGTCCTATGCCTACAGTGACCCAGGGCTGCTTCGCTCCAAGAGAACACTGGTAATGCATTCAAACCACAACAGAATCCGTCTCTTAGCTGACCTCTCTGAATTAAACTGAGGTATGGATCAATTTGAGGTATGAACAGGGAAGGCAAAATGCAATACCCGATTATGAAAATAACCAAAATGGACAAATTTCATGTAGAAGATATGTGGCTTGGATTGCTCCACATCTTTGGTTAAAACGTATTAAGAAAAGCCTTTAATTACATCTTGTAGTCTGAAGCATTCTAACAGACACCAGTATTCCATCAATCTTCAAAAGATCTGTAGTGGCAGGAAATTAACGCCATATAAGTGATGACATCACAGCAGATGGCACAAACGGGAACAGATGAAGTACGCCATGCTTAGGCAACAGCATTTATTGAGGGTTCGAGTGGCTGCTTCTTCTTTAAAAAAAAAAAAAGATTTTTTTTTTTTAAAGAAAGAAATACAAAGCATTTACTCTCTGGAGTAAAAAACAAAAACAAGGATAAAGGGGCAAAAAATGCTATCTCTAAGTTAGAAGATGGGTATGTAAGAAAAATAAATACATAAAAGTGTGAGAGGGCAGACATTTTTCTAAAAAGTGTATTGGAAAGTGTATTGGAATTTTTTAAAATTTTCACCTTAGTTAACCTTAAAATGATCTGAGGATGACAGGTATTTTTATATTCATCATTACAAAATGCTAAATTCCACCTTTGGGAAAAAATAAGCCATTTTACTAAAAAACACAATTTTAAAAAAGGTTGAAATGAACAGCCTTCCACGCACCAATGCATACAGGTTGTGCAGCTTGCGTATATTGCATCAGTTTTACCAGTATTTAAGCTTAATATTACCAAAACATCTTCTAAAATAGGATTAGCTATAACAATACTTGTAGTAAGCTGTGTAAAATGCCACTTATGGTTCTTTTACTTGCAATGAAGAACGTTGCCTAAAATGTTACTCTAGGATGGGTTATGTAAAATAACACTCCCTCAGGGCTCTGCCCTAAACTCCTGAATACAAAGGATTTACCATGATAAAAACCCAAAACCATACTAGCTTTGCAAATACAATAAATGGTAAATTACAGATAAGGTATAAGGGTAAAGATAGACAGCGATTGTTTACAGAAAGTGACTCATCACAATCAAAATTGTGCTTCTTCTCATTAAATCATCTTTAAAAAATTCTCAGATTATCCCTTTGCTATCTTGTCACCACTTTATATGAATTCAGTAGTGGGAACAAGAGATGACTGGCATCCATTTTCAAGTGATTCTGTTCTTTTCATGTTCTTATAAAACTATTGTCAGAACTGCTATAAATAGCCAAGGCTTCTGCTGGCACTTTAGCTTACTTTATCTTCAGCATTAGAAAATCACTTTTTCTTTCTTGCTGAGGCAAATTGCAGGTAAAAAATTAATATGGCTATTTTTTCGTATTTTCACATAATGACCCTTTCCCACCCACTGGTAAGTTATTGATAAAGTGTTTTGAAATGACAAAGAACATTTGTGACATTTGCATATTTTGTACACATCAAGTTATGAGGATGGGTTGTAAGAATGGGATCAAATTTATGGCGAGGAAAATGATTTTCTCAGTTTTTTTTCCCCCTATGTGTGAATGTGTGTGTGTGTGTGTGTGTTTTCAGGGATGATTTTCTGTTTTTCCTCTGCATAAATGTTTTTCTTTCATGTTCCATGGATACCTGGAGTAGTGGGATATATGAAATGATTGATTTTTTTTTTGTTTGATTTAGTATACAAAACGTTAGTACAAGGCAGGCTAGCATCCTATATGGATACAACCAAAGGTGCATTGTGGTCTAATTGTGGATTTCAGATCAAGTTAAGAAAAATATAGCCTAGTTAGTAAGGTCTCTTGGCTTTTGCCACCCAGCGGCAGCCTTTTGCAATGAGAAACACATAGCAACTATGCAAGAAAAAGAAAACACTGGATAAGAAATGTCCTACACCTGATATAGCAGTGTCGCTCTTACTGTCTATCTTCTTTGCTGTGTATGTCAATGTGTATGACTGGAGATGAATCGACAGATCTTCACATCCCAAGAGAAAATCATTCCTAGACTGAAATCTCTTTTAAACAATATATATCAACTTTCTTTTATGGCACTCACTTTTTAAAGGGTCTGAAAATTAATCCCTTATAGACGAATATTAGACAAGAGTCATCATTATTTTTTGAAAATTAAAAAAAAAGGGACATAGAGAGGTTCTTTAATGGGATTTCTTGAAATGGCTATTAAATCTCTTTATTGAAGAAAAAATAGATGACATACATGCTTTATGCAGAAGTGACATTTGGGGGTCCTGACACACCGGGATTGTTCAACAGTCCTATATTGCTGACAAGATTGTTAAGGGTCAGGTAAAATAATTAAAAACGGATGACGAAGCAACTATCCCTTTACCTGCTTCCTTCTTATCTAGCACCCAGTCTTTCACATTTTTCTTCTGTGGGAATTTATAACTCATGCATAGAGTAAACTCCATATCACTTGTTTCTAGGGCTATATTGGCAGGACATGTGCCCCGACACAGCTCTCTATTCTGGGCATATTTCTTAAAAGCGTTATCAAATTCTAGGCTGAAAACCAACCATATCATTTAGGATATGGGCAAGTTTAGGGTATGCACTTACTGAATTCCAAGATGCTTGGTGAAATGGTGAGATCAGAAAAGGGCCCTGCATTTGATAAAAATGCAAAAACAAAAACAAAAAAAACAGCATGAAAGAAACTAATTAGTATATACAATGGATGTCAGTTGACCCAATTGATTACTAATGGATTAAAAACAACTTAGGGTGTTGCAATGTGATATGTTCTAATCCCACAGGTTATCCTTTTGACAGCTGACCTTGAACTTATAAAATGTATGCAGAGTAAAAGAAAACAGAAAGAAAATAGTTACTCAAATGTGCAACTGCACAAATATACCCCCCTCCCGCTATTAAGATAACAAAACTTCTGCTATTACCATAATATTATATATATTAGAAAGCTATACACAAGCATGTTAATTTCACAGATTTTTTAAAAGATTCTTAATATTTTATATAATTAGAAATACACATTTCAAAAACAAAACTTCTACAAAGAGAAAACAGTTATCTTGGTTAGCAAAGCATGGAGTTCTTCATGGCTTAGGGTAGTGCTTTCTATACAAAAAGTCCTTTTTGGTTTTTTTACAGGACTGTTTAAAATATTAGCGAAGCTATCAAGGGGGAAAAAAACACATTTTGGCTTAAGTAAACTACAAAAAGCCACAAATGCTTTGCAAACTCTGTCTTACCTTTTATATGAAAATAAGCAAAATGTAATGTACATATTTTTATATTTTTATTTAATAAGAGATGCAGACCCAGATTTATTTATTTATTTAATTAAATACGTTAGCCCTCAAACTCCACATTTTTAAAAATAGGTATGGTCCTCTTTTAATGGTCGTCGATCCTTTCTCATGAGTGCCATACACCAAGGATGTGCCTGCAGGTTTGTGAGCGTTCTCCGGGTGGGTGTTAGGTGACCTGATGTGTTCCTAACATTTAACCTTGGCCACCCTTTGCCGGGTCTGTCCAAAACATCTATACACTTTTCTATATGTTGCATAACAGCTGCTCTCTCTTTCAGTAAAGATCTGCCGCTTTTGGCAAATGTTTCCTTTTGTCTATTTACATGTAAATAACGTTGAACCTGCAACATGACACTATCTATTGTAACATACATTTTGCAAAGGAGCACAACAGTGAAAAGAAGTTAGCCTTAAAATCTATTTTGTACAAGTGTTCTGTTGTACAACTCAAGTGCTAAGCTTATCTCAGCATTTCTGTTTATCTTTATACTGTATCACTGAGGCAATTTAAAAGTACTTTTACAAAACAGAGTACCTGACTTTTTTTTCCACACACAGCACATATAATGCATATCGACCCCCCTTCCCCATTAAGGTATAGCACACACACACACTGCAAGAAAAAAAAAAAACTATTAAGTAATAATCTGATCATGTTGCCCATCCTTCAGAGAGTCGCATGCGCTTGACTGAGGGACTTTCCCTTTCGTCCGGCGAAGGTCTGGTGAGTCCAATGGGGGAGTGGAATTCGTTCCGGTGATCCTCTCGGTCGCTGCCATCGTACGAACTGCTACAGCTGCTCAAGCTGTCAACAGGAGATCTCCCCGCCTCGTGGCGCGTGTGTTGTGGGTATCTCGAAGGGGTGGTGGTACGGTCTCTAGGAGGAGAAACAGGTTCTGACTTGATGTTGAGGCTTTGAGTAGAAGGCAGGGAGAGATTTGAACTCTGAGATAAATGAGTGCTAGTGCAAGCTCTGTAGGAGGAAAGGAAACCCAGTTACAGATGGAGGAGGCCTGGAGCCCCCAGGAACTCACAATTACATAAAACATCAGCTTAAAGATTTGCATCGACACCAGAGCATGCCCAGAGGGAGGAGAGCGTGCTTGAAAGCACCTGGGGGCATCGCCTTCTTAGAGCAATCGGGATGCTTTTGTTGATTTGCCCCGTAATAATTCCAGCATTCAACTAGTCCAGGCCTCATGAATCATACCCCCAGTCTCTCACAGCCTCCCTAAATGTCCGGGTTACCGGTTCAGGAAGGTTTTAACAAGACACGCTGGAAAAAGCATTTTCTATGTCCACGGAATTTCTCCCTAGACTAGTTCCAAAATGTAATCCAAGACCTAACAATACAGGGCTTAGGTTCTGAATTAGACTTCTTTGATTTACTAATGCCTGTGTTTGAAAATTATTGCAGAGAGCTTATTATGGATATAAACGTTTCCCTCAATTTAATATGCACATTAAGTTGCATAGTCTTCAGAGAAAGTGAAGAGAGTTCAAATTTCAAATAAATAGAATCCATAAAATGCTACCTATAACCGTTTCTGGTGAAAAGCCTGGGATGGGGAAAGACGGGGAAGGAAATTTTAAGTACTGGCTTAAAAACACTTAAGACTTCCTATCCCCCACTAAAACTGAGAAAGAATTTGACTTTCTTCATCCTTTCTCAGTTACATGGGATGAAAACACTGTTTTTTCCCCCACAATTACCTCAATATTATTATTGCTAGTCTCTCCCTGCTGGGATACTAAGACCACTCCTCTAATTCATCATTGTCATTAGTTGATGACTCTGGATTTGCCTAAGGAAAGGTTGTTGTAAAAAAGGATCTAGTGTGATTTTACTGGGTTTATAACCCTTAATCCTCATTTATTCCAGGAGAGCGTAACTTGCCCTTCTTCCAAGGTGTGGGAGAATTTAGATACTTGTAAGTTCTGGAGGGAAAAGCATCAAGCTCTTAGGTGTAGACTAGCAATCACAATGACTTTGATCAGGATAAACCATAGTAATATTGCTGACATCAATTTTAAGATGCTTGTACTGTTCTTACATTCTGAGTGCACTGACATCCACGGCTAGAGTCAGTGTTATTTGTCCATATTGTCAAGAGGGAACAGAAATCTCTTTTACTGAGGAGAGTCACAGTAAAGAATCATCCATACAGACACACCCATTTTAAACAGGAAAGCAAACCCACCTACTCATGTATGTGATTATGTTACTTTCCAATGGAGAGAATTAGATGGTATTAAAAATGTCACTATAAGCAGTGAGAAAATGGGCATATATTTCAGAGGAAAAAGTGGAGTAACTTAGGGCTGGGCTTTTGGAAGATGCAATTCAGGTTCAAGATATATAGAGATAACAAAATTAGAAATGAGTTTATCTCTGAGTGACGTTTTATACAAAAGCACCACCTACTGGCAAAGGATTACTTTCCTTCTCTTATTAATAGATGAGCTAATGTCGAGAATAACATAAGGGAGAATTGTTTGTTTCCCTAATAAGGCTTTCTTTCTCTCTCTTTTATGAGCTTACAGAATCAAAGCTGTCTTAGCATTTATATCAAGATACTACACATTGAGTGTATATAATTTTCAATCACCTGTTTATACTTTTATTTATTTCTTGTTTTTATTTTACATTGTATATTAGTACACTAATTTTCTAAGACTTTTAATTAAATAATCTTTAAATCAAAAAGATATTGAAACGAGGAGGGGAACACCTGTATTTCAAAAGGATCCATAATGGTGGACTATTTTATCTTGGTTCAGAGTTACTTAATGATTCATTTTGATGTCACAGGAAATCATCTTTTGATTTCTGGAAGAAAGAATTTTCCTGGCTCTGGATAAGGAAGACTATTTCACTAAAATTTAATTAAATGCTTCTACTATGAGTCACACAACTGTTTAATAATGAATGTCAATTAGGGGTCTGAAAATAAAGTGGCATATCAATAAATACTTTTGCCTGCCCTTTGACATTTAGATTCAGAGGCAGGGTGACATGGAAAATTAGAAAAAAAAAATTTGGTGAGTTGAACCAGTATAAGTAGTTAATCTGGATAAACTGAGCAAAAAATAATATAATCAAAATGCTGTTTCTTTAATACAGCTTTTGGAAGTTGCTTTTTCTACTTATTCACTCCATTTCCCAAAGTCAGCTGGCTTGTATAGATTTTGCTATATCTCTTCCCCACAAAAGATACAACACTAACTGTTTATCCTTTCCTACAAACAAATAGGCTAGTCCCTAAGATAAGATAAACTTAGTTGGTGGCATTTCATTTGACAGTGAAAGCGTTTATGAAGCATTCTGAGTAGTTCTGGGGACACTAAATCCACAGTAATGCATTGTAAGTGATATCTTAGATTCAGCTTCATTATACTGTGCTATGGGATTCAAAACAGAATGAACTTTAATTGGCTAGTCTCCATGATCAAAGAAGTATGTTCTTGAAAAAGCAGCATTAACAGCACTTTGCTGTATATATACTAGATTCAGATATAAGCATGTTGGTCTACTTGTTCTTGAGAACAAAATTTTTACAGACACAGATAATTGTGAGATACTTCCTATGTGTAGGTGATGAGGAGGTGGATGGGGAGACAGAAGCCAGATATGCACGTTCCCATATCCAGTCCTGCTGCAAGCTCCCAGCTACTACAAATGCCTTCCTTCCAGCTGGGGAAACACCGACCTTCCCCATATTGTTGAGAAATGAAACATGACTGGATAGCTTTATTCAAATTTCTTACTGCCCCCACCTGGAAATTAGACTATCAAACTATATGTAACCTAACCTTTTAAAAATCATCTTTACTTAAAGTCATCTCTCAGTATGTACTGAATACCCACATCAACAAGGATGATGATGGAAACGCTTCTAGAAAATAGGTTGTCTTTTTTTTAGGTGGTAGGAGAAAAATACCAAAAAATTTGAGGGTCATTTTCTCAAATATTAGTATTCGAATGACTTTTGCTAACTCTTGATGGCAAGTTCCTTCTGCCAGTCTGCTCTGCCCCCTACATAGGTCAGTTTATGCTGTTCATCTAACTTGCTTAGATAAAATCAGATACTAGATAGTGCTAACAGTATAGCTTTAAGGACTTAAAGGTATTTCTATGAACAAAATATGAAGAGCTCTTTCATACTTCTTTAATTTTGAGAAAGAATTGTGGCAACCCTCTTGGGCTGCGAGGAATTTCTACTTAGGTGAGCTGAAAGATATTTTACTCTTGCTTTGAACACTGTATCTATCCGAAAGAATGTGAATCCACCACACAAGCATTTGGGACTACTTTGGCCTGGAAAAATATCAGTTTTTAAAAACTGATTTACATTGTAAGGAATAAAGGTAGCTCATATAATTTATTTTACATAAATGTTACAACTTGGGATTTTCTTTTTATTTTTAAGATTTAATTGTGTGAGCATAGGCTAGCTCATTTGAAGGAATCTCCTTATGAAAACTACTGCGTGTGTGTGTGTGTGTGTGTGAGAGAGAGAGAGACAGAGAGACAAAGAGAGAAAGAGAGAGAGAGAGAGAGAGAGGAAGGAAGGAAGGAAGGAAGGAGGGAAGGAAGGAAGGAAGGAAGGAAGGAGGGAAAGAAGGAAGGCAGGCAGGCGGGCTAAAATTAGAATGCCTGGAAGGGGTATCTATTTGAGGGATAAGGGAAGTGATTAAGTGCAATAAAAACACATAGACTAAACTCAGAGTCAACTCATGCACCATGAGAATTGGTGCTGAAAGAAACTGGAATTAAACAAAATGCTTCATCCTTGGCTGTTGTAATTCAGTTCCTCTCTAGTGCAGGGCTGTCACTTCTTTCTCATTTACTGAAGCCTCTATTAAAGGCAGCAGAGAATTTCGTTCTTCCCATGTAATAGAAGAGAATTTAAAAATTGTAGTGTAGTTAAAATACGTAAATACATGTGTTTTCTATGTAAAAATGCAAATTATCGGGTGTTACTGAAAGGAAAGCCATAGTCGGAGAAAATAATATGGCTTTTGACATTAATAATTTCTAAGGAAAGTCAGTCCTATAATGGATGAATTTTGTGAAAAATGAGAAGTAAACAGCTACCTTTATTTTTGACAAGAAGCACGAACAGTGGATTCACTGCCGAACCACAGAAGTACAATGCCACGTGTATGTATTTTAAGATTGCCTGGTTGATACGATGTACTTAGTGATAACTGCCTGAAAAAGTTATTGCCATAAATGTCTATTTGGATAGTTAACATTTCTGGGAAAATTTAAATGTTATTCTAAAAAGAGACATTCTGTTGCTGTTCAATATATAACATATCTTCAAAGTTAATCTTTCAAGAAAGCAGAGCAACAGTGTCAAGTGAATTTATTTTATTTTTTACATGAGAGCTTAGAGTTTCAACAATAGTGATTAGTGAGTAAAATGCATATAAGCAAATAGTAAATGGGTGAAGACTCCACAACCAGAGCAGTAATCTATGTGAAATCAATTCCACATGAAAGCTAGTGGGGCTGGAGCGGAGTAAGAGAGAAGTTGTGATATCAATCAGTGATTTTTATTCTAATCAGAGTTTTATTCTCATTGTCTCCTTAGAATATGAACATAGAACTAGCTAACTAGTTTAACCAACATCTCAGCAGAAAAGTAAAAGTGGGGTAGGCATACCCCACTCTTCTAAAATATAAATATAAAAATATAAAAACGGTTTATCTTTAAGTATTTTATATCTTCTTAGTAATTTCTTTTGAAGATTAATTGAAGTTTTGGAGTTATTAAACTGAAAGTCATGTCTTTGGTTCATGTTTTAAACTTAAAAAAGGTTTTAGAAGTAGTATTATTTGTGAATTCCGGGCCTTTTAAGATTTGAACTTTCCTATTGATAAATGACAGGAATTATTTCTATAATAAAGACGTATCTCAAAAGTACCACAAGGGGGCAGAAATAGACATCTTCTGACTTCAGAAAACAACAAAAATTATTTTTATACCCAAATTTAGATAATTAGTGTATGTATGTACATATACATATATTTACATTCATACATGTATGAATATACAACTATATTATGAGTACATTATAAATATATGAAGTTTGTATATCAGTGGAATAGCTGACCCTCTGAGCATTAGGCTATGTTCATTACATTAGGCATGAACTATGTGGTTTATGCTAAGTGAAAAGGATTCTCAAATATCTCAAAAATTTAAAAAACTAATAACTATAAATGTCTTCTTATGTCCCACATGAACTATGTGAAAACTTAACTGAAGAAAAACTTATCATTGACAGAAGTGGAAACAAATATAGCCTAAAACAACTGGGAAATAACATACCCTATTATCACAGAGCTCCCCCTCCTCATAAAGAAGAAGGAAAGTAATATTTAAGCTACCTGAAAGGTATTAAACTTTCCAATTTTGATAAAGTAGAATTTTACATCCTCTAAAGGGACATTAGAGCACACAGTTAGAGACTGCCATTTGTCATTTACCAATGCATTCTAAAAGTGTATTATGAAAGAAGTAATATTGCTTACCCCAGTTGACTGAGGGCGGATGGCGGCATATTATGTAGGTGTTGTTGTTGCCAGCCAGTTACTGAGCCAAGATGAAGAGCGCTGGCGGTGTTAAACCCAGACAGGGAAGACAGGTCTGCGCTACTCAGAGAGTACTCTAGAGAAGAGAATAAGAGAGTCAGGGAAAATATTCAATTTGGAAATTATCAAATGGTGAATAGAATAATCATTTTCAATTTTTAAAATATTCTATTAGTATTATTTAAAGATTGTTATACTTTTTTTTTATTTGCGGAAGGGAGGGAGATAAAACATTAGGGACAATTTTAATTTAAAAGAGATATACTATATACCAAAAATTAAGTATTCCGTGAAAACTGCAATGTAATACAGCCTGCAATTCTAGTTTATTAGAACTACAATCTGGTATCACAAGTAGGTACATAGTATTTGATGACCTAGAAATGTTTTTTAAACAGCCTTGAGAAAGTGAGCTTTCTATTACATCACAGAAACAATAGCTCATTTTCTTGAAATTGTTCTTATATATTGAATTCAGGTTGGGTTAATAAAACTTTTGCTCACTAAGAAAGAAACATGTGGATATTTACTTTGTCTTAGTAATGAATAGGTAATGGTACAGTCCTCTGGACACCACAGGTATTAAATAAAGCTTCCTAGCAGACTAAAGAGTAATATCTTTTTCATCTTGCTTTTTAATAAAAAGTATTTAATGTATTATTTGAACATGGCAAACTACTCACCGTTACCATATGTTGTTGAAATGGCTGATGGATATCCTCCCATCCCTTGTCCTGGTAAAGTAGGAGTTGCTACGGAAACCACTGGGGTAGCCAATGACTGAGCAGACTGGGAGTTATTTATCCTTTGATTCTTTTAAAGTAAATAAAAAGGTATTACTTATAGAATTTTTTAAGAGTTAAAAATACTAGATTTCAGTATTAGTGTTGCACATAAAGAGAACTTGGTACAAATCTCATGAAATTAATCATTTAACATGTGTCTCTATGAACTCTGCCAACCCTATCATTTACAATCCTTCAAGAGACCAGTTGTTGCCATAGTAACCCATTACATCAGTATCTCCTAGGCAACTGAACTAGTAACAAGTACCATAGCTTTATTATGGGTAAAAACAGACTATGTTGAAAACTGATGAAATATGTATACTGTACTTCTATTGTTTCAGTTTTTATTCAAATGCAAATTAAAAAAAGATTAAAATCCATGGTGGTTTTTATGCTCAGTTCTATACACACCAGAGCAGATGGGTAGCGGGTTCATGCTATATTTTGACCAGCAGGTGGTGCTCTGACCACTTTTTTTCAGATTCTTCTAACCTTCCCTCAAACTAGATGGCAAAGCAGCTAACGTATATATTTAATTCCTTAGAGCAAGGAGATTAAAAATTCATATAAATTTAAATATCTTGAGAATTTAATTCTTAGAAAAATAAGCATATTCATGGTTTTAAATAACTAAGGATATTTTTGTTTGTTACAATTTTACTATAAATTAAATCCTAAAATAAACTGAAAACATGGCCTTTACTTACAGAGGTTGACACACAAAAATAGATAACCTGATATCTCACCTATGAGTGATACTTGAAATGAATGGCATTTAAATATAATCAATATTGACACACACTAACTCCTGACATCTTTCCATTTTACTACTGCTACCCCTCCACCTAACAAGTCACTTTGGGTTTCTCCTTGCACGTGCCAAGCACCCTCACCACTTACCAAAAGCAGGTCGACATCCTCAGACTGAGAGCATGCGGAAGGAGTTTTATTAATTAGTGTCTGTAAATATTTATAATTGGGCAAAATCTTTTCAACAAAAGGAGAAGCATCTTCCGATAGACACAACAGTTTAAACAGTTTTAAAACTCAGACTCTAAAGATAACTCCTTACAAAGACATTCTTTGTTTTCTTTAATGAGCTGCTTGTCTCAAACATGAAGACAATCTATCCAGTTTTCAGCACAGGTCAGTGTCTCAACGTTCATTATTTCACCACCACATTTTGAGGAAAAAAAAAAAAAAAAAAGATTGTACTTTGAAACCCCACTTGCTGGAGGAGGGGGGAAACCGCACCTGGCTGCCAGTGAGAGACCTGACGGATGGCTCACAAGAAACCCTGGGGAAAGCCTCAGTTTTAAGGGACTTGGAATAAGTCTGCTGATAGAGACAGCCTGCCATGCATGGCCCACACGGCTTGGCTGTGGCCCTGTGGGAGGTTTTATTTATCCAGCCTTTTCCGAAGGGAATGTTGCACATTATGTGAATTTTTGGGGGTTGATATTCAAAATTAATCTGCACTGTGCCATAATAAACTAATCAGCTTGCAGGACTGTTTTACCCTGAAGCTTGCCACAGAGCAGAGAAAGAAAAAAAAAAACGTGTTTGCAGAATGATCTAAATCTGTCTACTGGATCTTGGTTTTAAATGTTCTCGCTCTTAAGCAAAGCTAATTTGGAGAACACGGATGTAAGTCTCTTTGTTGCTGAATGTGGTCTCACAATATTATCTTCACCTTAGTCCTGCAGACCCAGGAGAAAGAAAAATGATAGCTTCCAGGGATATTATTTATATTTCATATTTATTTATTCTTATAAGTGCCACAACTTTTTTTGGATGTAAAATAAAAATATAACCTTTGTTCTCAAAATGCCTAGAATTTTAAGACAATTTGTTTTTGAGAGGTAACTATTGGCATAAAATGCATATTTGGAAAGATGAATTGAGGCAGTGCATAGGCATGTGATGCATTAAACATTATCACTGCAATATACCTAAGAAAAGAATTGCTAATTAACGGGAGAAAGTTCATTTAGGAATTCTGAGAAAGATTTTTCATTGTCAGTACCTTAAGGACATACTTATTTAGTTCAATACTGTAAAAATCTGTTATGAAATACCTCATTCTGTGAGTGTGGTTCTACCATTGGTCAAATCAAATCATATGTCCCATTAGCAGAGTACTAGGTAATGATTTTTTTCTAATTATAAATTGAAGGCCTTAAAAGGAAATGTTTTCTCTGCCCCAGAACACCAGCCCTATACTGGAGTTTTTTGGATGTTGGTTCTTTTTTTCCACAGAAAAGGGAAAATGCACACTAGTTACCAGAAATAATAGCTAAATCCAACAGGGCCCCAGCAACAGCACTGACGTGTTAATTTTCTGGGAGCATGTGAGTAATTCATAAAGTTAGACAAATACACAAATAGCAAAACATATACAAAACATCAACATTTATTTAAAATGTAATTTCACATTACCACTGATGGCATCGTATTCTTGCTGCCTGGTGGAATAAGAACTCGGAGATCTGGTTTACGGTTATTCATCCCTAAATTCATGGGGGGAGGAGATTTTGCTTGCATATTCTTGTTCAAGTTACCAGGTGAGACCAGCAGACCTGGTGAGTTTCGGGGATTGCCATACCCGTTCCCTGTTAACACAAAACAATGAGAGCACTGAGGAAAAAAAAAATCTAGACTCAAAAAATGTTTCTAGAGAACACACTACATGAGATTAAGAATAAAGGATTAACAGGGTGAGCCAATAACGTACATTGAAAGTTCACAGGATGACTGACAGCCTCCACATCAGTAACCCAATCCGTTATTTAACATTCCTCTGAAGGAAGATTAAAAACTCTTAATGAGAAGAGACCTAATAGATAGCAACTTGCCCAGAAACCAGCATATACTTTTTTTCTATTAAAAAAATTTTGGGAAGAAAGTCAGACAGTCAGTCGTTCAGGGTCTAAGAAAAGCACTGAATTGGTCCTGCACTTTAATTGACTAGCTCAGCGGAGGCCTGGCCGGCATGACTCACTCTTTTGGTTCAACGATTTGGCTTTTATTTTGTGTATCTGTGTGTCCTTAAGTGAACAAAGGGCATACCAGCAAGACTATAATTTCTAGGACATGCAGGAGGGGTAGCAGCCTCTCACACGCTTTGCTATTCAGTCCCCCTTGTCTCTGAGCGATTTCCCCCTATGGCTTTCTTCCATCTGGTTTGCTCTCCTCACTAAGCTCAGTGTATGAACCTGAAGCCCTGCTTTCTTGCTCACACAGAACTTCAGAAAGCAGGACTCCTTCTCAGGAGCTGAAATGAGGGGATGGTGCCTCCACTAAAGTGCTGGTGCACAGGGCACAGGCGTAGCCATCGAGTGGGAACCGTCCTGAAAGGGTTTTCTTTGGTCTCCGATGCTTAGCCCTCCACTAACAGACAAATGGCTCTCTGAAGGTGTCCATTTCTCATAATTCAAAATATACTGTCCTGTGACAGGCAGAGCTGCGGAGGGAGCTGATGCAACCTGAGCTGAACCAGAAAGTCCCCTGCTGGCTTCCTCTACCATCTCTGACTGGAGAATAACAGAAACCACCTAGGTGATTCAACAACCCGTGCTGGAAACCTAGACAGTTGTTTTCTAAAGCTCTCTAAAGGAGACAGTCAAACGTCGTTGTTACTGTCATCATTATCATTATTGTAAAACACAAGTATCTATTACCCCAGGACGAATGATACTGTGTGCTACCCAGTGGGGATGCAGAGACAAGCCCCCCGTCCTCAAAGGCCCTGCAGTCCCTTTGTGGCAATCCAATACAGACACGCGTGAAACATACGCACCAAGACAAGGCAGCCTGGGGTGAGGTGCCACAGAGCAATACAGATTAAGTGCTATTGGGTTCCCAGGAGGGAACAGATTATCCAAACAAGATTCATGGAAGAGGCAAGAACTGATGTGAGTCTTGAAAAATGAGAGGAGATAGTAAGATCTCTGGGCTTGTGACCGGGCACTGGGAAAGGTCCAAGGTGGCAATGTACAGAGGATGGTCAGGGACACTGTGAGCTTCCTGGTGAGAAGGGAACCCATGGAAAGAGGGGAGTGTCAGAGACCCTGAAGGAATACGGAGGGTTGGGCTGTGGAACCCACAGAAGTTTAGCCTGTGAATTCCAGGCTAACATGTCTTGGGTTTAAATGGTGGAAATGCAGACCCCTGAAGGTTGCAGAGCAGAGGTAACACAGGCCTTTAAGTGGACAGAGAGATCTACTGGTATTGGGATATTCTGTCATTAGGAAGGCCTGATAGTGTGATCCAGTCTGGAAACTTCTATGATGACCTGAGCTATGATAAGAATTGGGAAGGCAAAGCCCAGGTATATTTCAGGAGATATTTATGGGCACATCTTTTGAATTAGAATCTATTTGAGGCACACCGTGTAGAGCACACTGGTTCTTCATACCCCATTCATTTACTTGTCTCATTTTATGCATGAATAAACAGGCTGAATATATAACAAATAACTACAAGACTAAATCTGTCAATTGGATTATGCATAAAATTCTCCACTTTACAGGAAGAAAAAACCCACAAAATAAAACAAACAACCCCTCGCCCAAAGCGTGTCAAGTATAAAGTAGTTGCTTAAGAAGTGTTGGTTGAATTTGTATGTAAATTACTCTTCTATAGTAAAACTTCAAGAAAATTAGCTAAATTCTCTAAAGCCAGCTAAATATGTCAAAAGCCCAAAACATTTTTTTACAGTTAATTTGGATTGTTTTCTGTGGCAAAAGTTATTATATGAAACAAATGCAATTTACCTTTTTCCACTAGGCGAAATACAAAGGATATGTTCACTTAGAAAAACGCTTGATCAAATGGAATGCTCACAGGAGTCTTTTACTTAAGGTGTCTTACTGAATCATTATCGTGACTATGCTAGGCCTTTAGTTTTAATTAATAGATTCCACTGGATAAAAAGGGAGCGAGAAAACCAAGACAAAGTTTGCTCTCTACTTTCCTGTCAGCTGAAGCTCAGACTGACAGACACCCTGAATGCCTATGTCACTTATCTATTAAGCCTGTGTGAGATCTGGTTTAAATAAACAATCAAATGGAAAATTAGCTGGGTAATTTCAAAAGAAAGGGGGGAAAAAAGTCAGTTAAGCAGTGCAATGAAGCTTGAACAGATCTGAAGAAACTAAAACCCCGGCGTTGTAGATGCCGATACTGGTTTGCATGGAGGAGTTATTTTGCTAAAAGGAAGTAAAACCGCTTTATGAAATGTGTTGTCCTGTGATATGACGAGCACTGGGCCAGTGTGCGAAAATGGAAATGCTGCACAGAGGCTCTGAGAAAAGCTCGTTTTTTTTAAAATTAAAAAAAAACAAACATCTTCTACAGTAAACGCTGAGAAATTCCAACAAAGCCTACCCCTTTTTGCCCACATTTTAAACAATGATTTGGGGCAGCGGTAGGGGGAAAAAAAAGCAAACATATATTATAGTTTTTCACCCAATAAATGCCTCAAAACTTAAAAAATTGATTTGAAAAGCATTCTATTTTTTCCCCTTGGACTATTTCCTGTTGTTTGGAAATTATGCCATTTTAGAAGATTAGTCACATATTTTAAGGTGTTTACATATTGAAGGTAAAATATTTTGAACCACGATGACACTTCTTAGATTCATATTTTTAGAGCATAAAGTTATTTTTGAGAACAAATAAATTCTGCCTTTTACCGGTGAGTTTCTGCTGTTTTTAGCATATTGTGCCAGCTAGCATTTTGGAGCCGTATAATAACCATTTCTGTTTCCAGCCACCAAGTTGTTATTCTTTTGGCATAATATAGATTCAGGAATGTGAGGCTGTGGATCCTAAACCAGTGATATAGAAACCTATCATTTGAAAATCAATGATGAATACATTCGTGTGGTTTACTGCTAAGAAGAGCCTGCATTTAAACCGGCTCGGAAGCCGCGGCCTGCTCCCCACTCAGGACGCTTCGGCCTTGGTTGAGGCTGCTGTCCTACCTTAAGATGAGTTTGCCCAAAAGAACAGCGTCTTTCAAAGTCAGGGGTCAGGGGGTGGGAACCGCCACCCTTCAATAACCTTCTGAGATACAGTTTCCACCTTTCTTCATGTTTTAAAATTACCCTCCGCCTGGGACAATTATCAATTTGGATGTGACTGCATGCAGATGTCACATTCCCCTGACCACTTAAAAGCCCCAAAATTATAAAGCATGAGTGAATGGATTTCCTGATTATAGATTATAAGAAAACGAAGAACAGACCAACTTTAGAGTTCGTTTGTTTTATCGTTTCGTTTGATTAAAAATATTGTTTCACATAAAACAATTTAAGCATTCACGATACAATTTGCATAAAGGATAATAGAATCTACCTCTCTTGGTTACAAGTTTCTAAACACTCATATTAAAACTAGTGTAAATACACAAAACTTCAAATGTGGTGTTAGGAGAAAAAAATTTTTTTCTTTCCAGTTAACTTGAAAACGCTTGCTGCTTTTTCTTTTTTTTTTTTTTTAAATTGACTCCTATTTTAAGAAGTTGTAAATTCAAAGAACATATTCCTGGCTTAAGATGTTGTGAGGAGGACATTTTGCCTTGTCTCACAGAGCTCAATTGAGTATGTAGCTCTCTTTGAGCCCGAAGTTCTGAAACTTTCTCTTATTTGGATGTTTAGACATTATGAGTCTTTTCACGTCACTTTTTTTTTTTCTCTCCTGGACTTTCAATTATAAATACAAGAATATAAGTCTAATAAGCACAAAACAGAAACTAGTCCTCATGGACCAAGGCTAATTTTTTCATTGGCACAATCTGTTTTTGTAGTCTCTCAAGTCGTCATCTTTGACTATTCATTCCCACTTCCTCTTCCAACTCCATATCCAATTAGTTACCAAATCTTGCTAACTTTTCTTCAAAAATGTCTCTCTCCATTTCCATTGCCACCATCCTAATTTAGGCTTTTGCTGCCATTTTACTAGGTCTTTCCATAACCCCCCGTTTGGGTTCCTGGTCTCTAGTTGAAGGGTTCTTCACCAGGCCTTAAGATGGGCTGCAGGAAGACTGTGAGCTCCTTGAAGCTGTATGCAAATTTTTGTGCATATGTGTTATAATAAACCTAATGTACACTCCCAAGATTTTCTTTAAAAATCTTTCTCAAGTGTTGCTTCTCTCATGTTCCTTTTTCAGATCATACTTAACACTAGTGGGTCAGTGCCCTGGCTTGGCTCTCCAAACTGCGCATAGTTTGACCCACTCTGTCTATCTAACCTAATTTCCAGTGGCCACGGCCAAGCTCACCATCCTCTGAATAAGCCTGAGTCTTTGCTCTAGCAAATCAAACTGGCAGTGTTTGATTTCCTGTTTAATTCAAATTCATTTTTAAGGATCGGCAAAGGCCCAGTGCTTTCATGATACCTTTCAGTCAACCTCAGCCCACCTTGAACTCGCTCTCTTCCAAAATCCTGCATAATCAGAGGCTAATACTACACAGAGCACTAGTCTGTTAAGGGTTTCAAATGCTCACAAAACACATATGCAGATTATGCTGGAAAAATTAGAATTATTCAGGAATGGGACTAAAAGTCAAGTTACGGAGGGAATGTGGGATGAGAACTGAAAACATAATGTGTAACTTGCTAATTTCAAACATCAAGGGTCTCTCCTCTTTATGCTACTTGAGAACATTTTCTATTTCAGATAATGATTACACACTGATGACCAAGTACACCATTGAGACAAACTGTTTATCAACCATATAATATAAAAGTCAGAAAATCATGCAAGTGCCCACCTACTAAATTTGTTAATAGAGAGTTAATTAAAGCTTCTTTTTCATCTACTGCACCTGTTAATCATTTCAAAGCACATTACCTTAGCTAACTGCAAGCAGTAGACTCAAAGTAGAAATTTTCCCTAATGAAAAAAAACTCTGAGATGCTGGATCTTTTCTTCTACACTGTCAAGTGTTTACTGCCATAGGTTGTCTCTATATCAAGATGAATTTCAATAATAATTTACTCATACAGAACTTTCTACCAAAAGACGGGCTGCATGATATCCTAGGAAAAAGAATGGTAGAAGGGTGGCAATTAAGAGTGCACAGGATTTTATTAGGTGGTTCAGAAAGAGACTTCCTGGAGAGAGGGAATTCATGACAGATCTCAGAGTCACGACTGTGTTTGAGAAGGATGAGTATTCCTATGAAGGTGAAATATAGATCATTTCAGAGGATGCACTTTTCAGAAGTTGAAAAAGTAGGCTAGGCTAACACAAGCCTCTCAGATCATGTTAACTTTCTACTGTAGACTTTATAATAAACTTTTACTAAACTTTATACCATAGAAAATGAACAGCCAAAGTTGTTTGTGAGTAGGAAGTGGCATCATTAGCTGTGTATTGGGAAAATAGCCATAGTGGCAGTGGAAAGGATACATTACAGAGTTAGACGGTTATAAGGAAGCTAGTTAGGACACATCTGCCAGGGAACACATGAGGAATGAGGTCTGAATGAGGCAGCAGAGTTGGGAAGATTTACAAGGCAGATGGGCATCGAGGACAAAGGAGGATTAAGTAGATAAATCCAGTTCCTAGTCATGAGGTCTCCATTAGAGTTCCTTCAACTATACTGAGCCTTGGTTTTCACACGCTAAGTAATGATTTCATTAGTGTGAGAGAAGCATAAAAGTCATCTGAATCAGAGACTCCCACCTACTCTCCCAAGGCAGCTCACCAACACGACCATGCAATATTAACAACAGCAAGCATTTTATATAGTACTAATTACCAATAGTATTAACAACATCAAGCATGCATCTTAAGTACCCAGAACAGTACAGGCACTTATGCAATGTTTTGTTATTATACCTGGATATAAAACACCTTTAATCCTCAAAACAACAACCCTGTGAGGTGCTAAGAGTATCCCTGCGTTACATAAAGAGAAAACTGAAGAACAGAGAGGTCCAGTAACTTGCCCAACGTCAAACAGCTATCAGCTGGCTGAGCCATGGTTTGAACCCAGCAGTGTGTCCAGAGTCCATGCTCTGAAGCATAACACGGCCCTGCTCCTGGGAACTGGTCATACTCTGAGATTTTGAAAACCCTTCTCTGTCAAACCTCATCCTAAAATTACAGGAACACAAAGGAAGAAAGGAAACAAAGGGTGAGACCAGGGACATGAGACTCAAAGGGCCTCCTAAGTCAGCAGTGATGTGGAACATGGTCAACCTGGGCGTCAAAAATAGCAATTCTGGTTCAAAAAGACACTGGACTTACATAAGGGGCACAGAATGGTGATGTTCCAAACCATATTTCTAGTCTCCTTCTGGATAAATAAATATTTACAAATAGGAAATATTGGGTTCAGCTACACTAAATGCCAGAGCAGCTGTTTAACTTTCAGCGTGCTATTCTGAGTGGATGATTAAGTATGCTTTTAAAGGTAGATTTTGTAATACTTTAGTCAATAATCTTCTCCCCTGTAATAGAGGGTAAAGATGTTTACCTACCTACTGTCTATTTAAGAGACCAGCTTCATCAGAACCACTCAACATGATAGGGAAACGCCCAGTATTTTATAGTATCCACTATTAGATATCTGGAAAATAATTTCTCATACACAGGTTATAAAAATTACTTTGTTTAGTACTTTGTTAATGGTATCTTATTTTTGGGAATTTGGAGCCAACTGCCACAGGAAAACATTAAGCTGAACATACAGCTGAACCTCTGATGTATTGATTTTCTGTTTTTACTTCAGCAAAATGCTTTGCCCACTTAAGGTTCTTTTTTTCTTTCAACAGAACAATTTTTAAAATATTTACAGCATACAGTCTTGTTAAACTAGAGATGTTACATATATGATAACGTTCACTACTATCAATTAATTTTACATTTGAGTTTTTAAAAGTTTTAAGGTAAGTTAGTTTCCAATATTAGGACATTGTTTTGTGTCTCAAATAAACCTACGGCTTTTCATGTAATTTTATTTGTACATAGTAAAATTGCTCATACAACCCACTGTTCTACTGGAAGCAACACGCCTAAAACAGTTTTTAGTGGGAAAAAATTATGACCTTCTAGACTTTAGCCTTATATTCACTTTGCCCTGAATGCCTGAAACACTGTTAAAAGCACTACCAACTATAAGTTATTCAGCTGTTGTAAATCACAATCAGTATTTTTTTTTTTTTTTTTTGAGGGGAAAGGAGATCTTTTTCATGGGATGGCTCTAAGGGAAAAGGCAACCACAAAACATTTGGAGGTCAGAAATCTGGGAATGATGAAAATTTCAATATGCCTACTGCAGAATGGGGGCAAATCAGATTTCTGATTCTTATCCAGCTTAAGACTCCTGATTACAGATTCTTAAAAATAAAATCAAGTCTCCAATCTATTGGGGGGTTTCTCAGGGAAATAATATAATAACGCATAATGTTAGACTAAGAAGAAACTCCTGTGAAACCTCAGTGCCTTTTGTGGTGTATTCTTAGAAAATACCCCAAGAATACACCCGAGCCAAGACTATTCTTGGCTATACCAGTTAGAGGGCAGTAGATGTTCTAAAAAGAGACTTGTCTCTTCTGCTTGACCATGTCACCCTGATGCTGAACCACGCCTTCGTGGATTTCCTACTTACCCCATTTGTCCTTGATGTTTCTTAGATGTGTTTTGTTTAGCATCTTTTGTGAAATTAAGTCTATCTGCCAACTAGAACTTTAAACATTCAGCACATACAATGGGCTCTGGATTGTGAGGCAGACGTAAAGAATTTTTACTTATTACTGAGTTGTTTTCCTGAAGATTGGAGTCTGTGTTACAAAGCCGGTTTGTGTTGGCAGACCACTTTCATGTTTCCTGAAAGTCATGTGGGTCAGGCATTATCACCCCAATTTGTGACAGATGAGGAAACTGAGGTTCCGGGAGTTTCTGAGACTTGTCAGTAAGTGGGAGAGCTCTGATTTGAATCCAAAGCACAAGCTGCTTCCACTACATTATTACAAAAGCCAGATGTTTCAGATTTAGAATGCATCCTTGAATTGTTCCTTCTCTTGGAATAAAGGCTCCAACTTGCAAATAAGAAAGAAATCGACAATTTGATGTTTCCCATGCACAAAGGCACTCTATCGTTCTGTTCTCGGTACTGACTTACTGAAGGGATAGTTTTTCATCGCACCACAAAAATGACATGGAACCTTGCTATCTTAAAAAAAGTTCCACTTAACAATGAATGATAGATTTATGACTCACTTAATTGTTCACTTCTTGCGATTTGGGGGCTGTCTCTTTACTAAAAAATGAGGGGGTGTCTTCATTATTGACACAATTGTTCATTCTTTCAGTCATTTTTATAAACAAAAATATTGAGACAGTTCAAATTAGAGAGAACGTGACAGAAGAGAAAGAATAATTACTTGTGGTTTTAACATTTACACAACTGCTGCAAACACATCAGAAGATGATAATGTTCAAATGAAATGTGTTGCACTGCATCGCACTGCGCTCCCTTTCTGCCTCAGATTTATTAATATCTCCTCTCTACTCCCACCCTTGAGGGTAGGGGCCGCGGCAGGCATCTCTGTGAGGCCTACTAGTGCACTACTCACACCTTGCACATTTAATAAATATTACTGGGACTAGATTAAACTAAGCTTTATTTTTTGCTTAGGAAGTCAAGAATATAATTATAATACTAACAAAAGCCAACATTTATTAACAAGCACTTACTCTAGGGCAGAAACTGTGCTAGGTGCTGCCTTGTATTGATGATCTCATTTAATTTTCACCAACAATCCTGCAAAATGGGAATTCACAGACTTTCCAAGGGTGATGTCATCTCTAAAGTAACTTGTATATCATGTATTTTTCTTGGTGATTTTATTATTCTGAATATCTACCTCCAGAATATTTTCCCAAATTACTGCTTGAGCAAAAATTTTGCTCCATGATTTCACAGTTTCCTCTGAGTTGCTTAATACTAAAGGTTTCTTTTCCATGATTGTTATGTAAGTCAATGTTATCATGTTTGAATATGTAAATTGACCACAGCTTTAGATTTGTTATTATTACTATATTATAATAACCTAATATAGCAGGGATTTTTTTCCCCCTCACACCACAAATACGACAAATCCGTTCTTTGCCATAACTAGAGGTTGTAAGTGGAGTCTAAGGTCAAAAAATCGTGAAAGGAGGGCATAGTGTTTAGTAAGACAGTTACTAAGTAGATATTAAGTTCAGTTAAAATAACTGAAATGGAGCAATAATAAATAAACCTAGTGAATACTTAGCACCCTATGGACACATCTACAGATGATAAATTGAAACTGTTTAGCCAAGGTTTTGGTACAATATAGTTTCCTTTAGTAGAAAGTTAACTAAAGGAATATATCTGATTTGATCTTTCAAATATGAGACTGTTTCATGACTATACACTCTTAGAATTGAAATTCAAGTGAAAGATTCTATATAAGTCTAACTAAAATTTAAGACTGGCAAAGGTTTGTCTAAAAACAGCAAATTATACTCTTGGCTGACAGCCTTGAAGCCCCGAAAAGTCCCTGGTAGGTAAAACATTGATTTCCAAGAGGGGTTTTTTTAACCACATCCCTCCGTCAGGATCTGCTGTCTATTGATGTACAGTTTCATATCACTAATGATTTTGAAAAGAGCTTTTCCTTCTGTATTATCTCCAAATAAAATCTTATGGCGATGTCAAAAACAGGAAAGAGAGAAACCAACACTGTGCGAGGACAAAGAAAAATGCTAAGAGAAAAAACACAAATGTTGAGTAAAACTAATATTTTAGGGGGAAATGTTAACTTCTTGAGTTAATACTAAAAAGACCAAAGTTTTATTATCAATCACACTCTTAGGTTAAATCAATGGGATATGAGTGAAGAGACCAATTTTCACATTGCTTTGCTGAATATAATAGAAAGACAGGTGATAAAAAGGAATACAACTTGTGAGGTCAGAAATCATGATATGCAAAAGGCTCTAAAATCTGCTGAAACACTCTCTAGGGAAGTTATAATTTGAAATTTTGTTTTTCCCTCTGGAAATCAAACTCCTTAAGTCAAACCAAAAGGGTTGAAAGCAGATGGTGCCCTGACTTAGCCTGTAACATTCATCTGTCTCCTCTTTGACCTGCCTCTCCCACTTCAACATTGACCCCTAGAGAATGGTGTCACGGTACTGCTTTACCTATCATCTTCCAGGTCTTGTACACGGGAAGTGGACACTGATTTTCTTGGCAGTGGCTGATTATCACGTGCTGTAGATTCTCCAACTAGAGGACAGTATTTTTTTTCCTTTTAATAAATCTAGATAACCTTGGTTTGGGTTAAAAATATCATTGTTACTTAATTGCATAGATAATAATAAAGCAATGCTGTTGGATCTTTATTTATGTGTTGGGTGAACTCCCAAGATAAAACTGCAAATGAGTTCAGAATTTTTATTCAGGACAATTTAAACTAACATAATACTTTAAAAGAATCCAACTATTAATTCAGAGTTTTTTCATTGGCTGCCTAACAATTTTTTAAAAAGTAATATAAAATTATATTTTTATAGTAACAAAAAAGTTTTCTTATTTGAGAGTAACTAAATGGTATCAATCTCCTTTTCCTGAATATTGCATTCTGCATTTGTGTTTTGTCAGACAACAAAAATATAAACTTGTTAAAGCCAATACTTTTAAACTGAATTTTTAACCACTTCACTGATAGTTTAAATCATTGAGCAAGAATTGCAGAGAAGTCTGTTTGGTTGATAAGAAAGTCAGCCAAGAAATTTTTGATAAGTATTCTCAAAAACAAATACTTGCAAAGCAATAGTACTGGTATAGAATAATTAAACATTGTGTGACCTTTTCCTCTTCTCATTTAGTTCTATTTTATAATATGCTAAATTTTTCTTTTCCAATGCTAAATGAATTACAAAAAACTCATGTGGAAAGTTTTGTGATTATATGATCATAAAACACTGCATGTAAATGGACTTTAAAGACTTTTGTGTCTTATCCTTAATGTGAGTACTAAGTTCAGAGGCTCAAAGTTATGACCCAAAATCTTAACTGGATGGAGTCTTTTCAGAGTCTGGAAGCCAGGTCTCCTCACTCAGCCACCGCTCAGTGGTTTATCCGCAGCAGTACACTGCCACCACCAAGTCTCCATGTATTTAGCTGATATAAATTAAGCATTCCAGAAGTGACAGTGCTTGACAATCAAATGCATAAAATAGTAAACAATAAACATCAAAATAAGGAAACAGCTGTTAGTTTCTTTTTATATAAAATTATATTTACTGTAAATGCCGATTAAAATTATTAATCAATATACATAAATATCCTTCGCCTTATTGTCAAATAGCTATGTAGACTGTAGAATTCTCCTAAATTTTCAAAGAGGTTCCTAAAGGGTTTTTTCTGCTCCCCCCACCTCCCTTTTTTTGGTCTCAATCAGGAAACAGTATATCCTTGAGCATACTGGTACTTTTCACTCAATAAAAAAGCAACTATGTTATCAAAGTGAAAACAAAGGGTACCAAGAGGGAAGTGAATAATCCAACACAAGGCATGGCTGTGCTAACGATTATTTCTATTAAATCGAACAGAAATTCAGTTGAACCTGATCTTAAAATCATCTGTAACCACTAAGATTAGCATGTTAAAAGCTTTAATGTACGGAGATATGACAAAATGTAATTTTAAAAGCAGTGACTTTTCATTTTGTCTCTTGAAAGGAAAGGATTAAATAGTGGATGAATAACTGTCAACTGAAACCTACAAGTGTCACTATTACTAATGTATTATAATGACTTGCTGTATGTTTCCCTTACATCAAGAGCACAACCCCATCCTGTTTCTTCTTTATCAACACTTGCCTTCATCTCTGAAATGACTTCAACTTAAGCAATAAGAGGGTCACTATTTTAAGAGGGAATTTGTGATGGTCTGAGGTACCAACCTCCATTTCATTTCCTGCTGTATATCAGCTCTTCAGGTTTTCCATTAAGTAAGTTAAAGTTAGTAAAACTTCATGGGTCAATAGTGCTCAGCCATTTAATTAAATAATTAATGCACTATTCATTATACACAGTATCAGAAGAATACATTATTTTTGTGAATTACAGATCAAGGGTGTATCTTTTTGTATTTAAAATTACATTATTCCTTTGAAGTGTTCTTTCTTTTTTTCACATAAACAGTATTACAAATTTATGTCTAGAAGATCAACTTTTCCTTTATTCAGCTAACAAAAATTTACTGAATATCTGCCATGTCCTCTCACTTATTTCTTGAGCTGGGAATACAAACTGAATAGGACACAGTTTGCCCCTAGAGGGATGAATGTCCAGGAGAGAGATGTGTGCCTAGATATTGCAATTACAATGCAAGGAAGTAAATAATGTAGGCACAGGCTGCCAAGAGAGAATCAAGGAGAGGTGCATAATTCCTTTTGTAAGAGTCAGGAAAGGATTTCCTGAATGGTTGAACTGAATTCTGAGGGATGACAAGCGGTGCTCAGCAGCATGAAGCAGGAGAGTTCTAGGAACGCATACACAAAGGCAAGAAGCCTTGACACTGTTTGGAAAGTGGCAGCACAATGCAGTTAAGAGCATGGACTCTGGAGACAGACTGCCTGGGTTCCACCTTGAGCCATTACTTAACCTCTCTGTGCCTCAGTTCCCCCAACTATAGGAAGGGCATTAATATGAATATATACATTAAAGGGCTGCTATGCAAAAAGATGAGTTAATTTTTGTAAGTCACATAGTAAGAGCAATTTAAATGTTTGCTATTATTAGAGTTGGAGTGCAGGATTTTTGATGGCAGTGGCAGAAGGTAAGAAGCTTGAAGACTGGAGAGTAGGGATGGGCCAGAGATAAGAGGCTCATGGTTAATTCTGAAAGAGCTGGGAAACCATGGCTGGATTTTGAGTATCTGAACGATGACCTACAATTAGTTTAAGGTTTTGATAAAGACTAATGAGTCACGAGGAGACTGGAGTGGGATGCAGTGTGAAGCTGGGAGATGAATTAGGGATCTCTGGAAATAGTTCTGGAGTGTTGCTATAACCCTGAACCAGGGCAGTGGGATAGTAATGGAGAGAAAGGATTAGCTTTAGGAAATACCTTCCAGGCAGAGTTGGTAAGATTTGATGACTCACTGGATGGTGGGATGAGGGAGAGGTACAGTGCAGGGAGTGGATGGGAAAGATGCTATACTTTATGATCGAGCTGAGAGCTCTTTGGTCTCTTGGTATTTATAAGAACACAATAAATGCCAAATTTACTTCCTTCCCAGGACTTCCCTGGTGGCACAGTGGTTAAGAATCTGCCTGCCAATGCAGGGGACACGGGTTCGATCCCTGGTCCGGGAAGATCCCACATGCCACGGAGCAACTAAGCCTGTGCGCCACAACTACTGAGCCTGCACTCTGGAGCCCGAGAGCCACAACTACTGAGCCCTCGTGCCACAACTACTGCAGCCCGCGCGCCTAGAGCCCGTGCTCTGCAACAAGAGAAGCCACCGCAGTGAGAAGCACGTACAATGCAACGAAGAGAAGCCCCCGCTCGCCAAAACTAGAGAAAGCCTGTGTGCAGCAACGAAGACCCAACACAGCCAAAAATAAATAAATAAATAAATTTATTAAAAAAAATGTATTTCCTTCCCTCATGAAACTATACCCTTTTTACAAGTTGAGATGACTAGATTTTGAAAAAAAATTACAGGCCAAAAAATATTTAACTTAACTGCAGAGTCTTGCCACTTGACCTCAGAGTTTCTAACTTTATCTGAGACTTTGAATTTCAATGACAATATTCAAAATTTGGAAGATATCTTCTGGCCATTTTGCTTTAGTTTTCTTTTCTGAAAATGTAGAGACATTCTGGCTGGCCTTGTTTCCCTCGGTATTATATGATTGTCTGACATCAGCACCGATATATTCATCTCCGACACATGATACTGGCTGGCATGAGAAAGAAGGGGCAGACGGCTAAGCCTGTGAGCAGGACATAGCAGCTAAGCTCAAGACTCAGTGGCATGTGCAACAGGTGTTCTGTGGAACCAGGGTTAGAAAGGGCTTCTTCCTCTACTTTTAAAAAGTGGGGAAGTAACTCTTTCATAACTATACAGAAACTGTGACAATTATATGCTCGTGGCTACAAGATACAATTATCAAAATACAAGGTTTATTATCATCAAGGTGGAGCAACTGAGTGTTTCTTTTATTTCCTTCTATTTTTGAAGTAGAAGATTCTTGTGCTACAGCAGAGGTCCTGAAGCAGGGGGATGAATTTGCTAAGCCTGTAAGATTTTTTTTTTAGTTCAGTGACGCTATAGCCTATATGTGGCTAACTTCTATGCTTACAAGATTGAGTGTCTTCTTTGTCCCCAGAGGGCCATTTACGTTAGTGGACTGTCAGGGAATTGACAATGACAGCATAATTGAACAACGACACTTATTTTCAACATAGAATTCTAAAGCATTCTAGCTATTATGCAGTAACAAGAGGCCACGTTCATCAAAGATGAGTGACCCATCCCCCCAACCCCACGTGTTTTGTTTTGATTTTTTTAACTACTTCTAATAACTTTCATCACCACTACTGGCTGTTCCCATATGAGAAAGCAAACTGATGCATCGAGATACTGGATAAAATATCATAACGTCGAATCCATTTTTCTTATCTCCTTCCTGGTCTTTGAGACAATCCAGTTTTCAGCCCCCATCACCCTCTCTAGCCAGTGTTTGGCAGAGACTTGAATCCAAGCTACAATGATCTAGCTTTGATCTGGTTCTGTAATTTTCAGGCTACAAACCATACAGCATTTTTTGAGGGAAAAAAAATTAGCACTTTGCTTCAATGTCCAGCAAAATAGTATATTCAGTCTACTCATTAATTTGAATCTACCTAATTTTTAAAAGCTAGATAAAATAGGAAGCTAGTGCCATTGATTCTGTTTGTTAATTCACTGTGTAGTTTTAATACTTTTCCTTCATTACTCACTGAATTAGTGAAGAGCCAACATCAGGAATAAGAAACATTACTCCCAAATGGATATATTTATAAAAATGTTTTTATATGCCAGTTTTTTAATCTTCTTTCTTATAATTAGCAGGCTACTACAGTTGAACCCGGCAAAATATTTTAATTAGGGTGTCCATAGACATTTCAATAAACTTGAATTTTTTTGACATTTCAAGCATAACCTTATGTTACCATGCCTGCCTCCTACTATTTTAAATGTAGAGCATGTTCCAGCTGCAGGAATTACCATGGTTACTTGTTGTGCCAATAGCGAACTGCAGTTAACATCAGAAAGTATTGTCCTGTCTTACCGCTGCATTGAAAATGACATCAATATCTCAATAATCACAATTATATGAATTAATATGGAACCCTGGAGAAGTGTGACTATGAGATAATTGGCCATAATGGAAGAAGTTCTTAAGAGCTGAACTATATTTAAGGGGCTTTTTTGAGGGGTACACTGTGTTCATATTCTCTAAGAACTCATTTTAATGCCAAATGTGGTTTTATTTTATTAACAGTATTGTTGAAGGGTTATAATCTCACTCCTTCCTTTTCTTTATGTATTCTCCTTTAGAAGTGTACAGGAGTTTGGTACTTTGTGTAGAAAGTGATTCACATTTAACGTGAAATGATTAACAAAGAACACGATCGACAAGGCTTGTTAAAGGTACTTTTGTGGCTACAGATGGTACCTAGGATTAAATTGATTTGATCAGAACCCCCAATTCTGATTATGTTGACTAGTTGAAGTTTTATTAAGGAAAGGTCTAGTTAATAAACAGTCTTCTGAGTTACTATCCAACCACTCCTGCTTCATAAAAGTGCTTTAGAAATTCTTGGGGCCATTTTCCCATGCCTCTCACTCATCTCTCAACTTGACTTTGTTCAAAAGGCTTACTTCTGCAAATCACCAAGTAAAGGAACCCTAAACAATGAAACGTACTCTAGTACTGAAGTCTCCACTCACCTGCACTGGTGCCTGCACCGGATGTGAGGTCTCCACCCATCAGACCACCTATGGATGAAAAAGGAAGATCAAAAGGAGAAAGGCTAAAGGCCCACAGAGCAACACACTTTACCTTTAGCAACCTTAGTATTCTGTCCTCACCCAAGAGTCCTAAATTTGTCAAGTATTACCTAGGTCAGATGGCTGATATTCGTTTCACTGTGATATGCTGTGCTCAAACATTAAAAATACATTCAATCACTGACTGACATTTTGCAGAATCTTTGTTTCTAAGAAAGATTACATTTAAAAAGCTAGGCTTTAGGACTTCCCTGGTGGCGCGGTGGTTAAGAATCTGCCTGCCAATGCAGGGGACATGGGTTCCAGCCCTGGTCCAGGAAGATCCCACATGCCGTGGAGCAACTAAGCCCGTGCGCCACAACTACTGAGCCTGTGCTCTGGAGCCCGCGAGCCACAACTACTGAGCCCACGTATCACAACTACTGAAACCTGTGCGCCTAGAGCCCACGCTCTGCAGCAAGAGAAGCCACCGCAATGAGAAGCCCGCGCACCGCAACGAAGAGTAGCCCCCGCTCCTTGCAACTAGAGAAAGCGCACATGCAGCAACGAAGACCCAATACAGCCCAAAAATTAAAAAAATGAATAAATTTAAAAAAAAATCTAGTCTTTGAATGGTCTCTAAATTTTTATCATATTTCCAAGTCTAGTTTTCTCTAAGGTGATATTTTCTAGAAAGTGAAGAAAAAGAGTAAGGTTTACTCTATGCTCAAATAACCATATATTTGATGTTTAATTCTTTGTAAGTATATTTTATACAATTAATCCTGTGCAACGCTAATTGTCTAGAACTTTGGTCATTTCATGAATCTTCTAACAGTGAATGATCTCATTTACTATCCAGATTTTACTTACTAATGCAATAAAACAGGTTTTATTGACTACAAATTTAGAAACATATCTTTATTCACTGTTAGCTTAAGAAAGTAGGTTAAAATCTGGCAGTGTGTATTTATGAGAGTTGGGATGTTTGAAAAAGATACTGAATATAATAATTATTTTTATTTTTTAAGGAACAAAATTTAGCCAAAAGAACAGAATATCAGCTAGATTATTCTCTAATTGCTATAATTATTATTTGGTTCTGGGTTTGGAATTAGAAGAAACTGTTCATTACGTTTTAGGAAAATGTTTATTATTTCCAATCAAATAAATATTTTGGAAATAAATGATGAGATTTTTAAAAACAAATGAGCATGAGTTCATCAAATAGGAGATTCAATAGCATTTGAGTATGATCTGAAAGGAATACATATGGTTATTGAAAATGCTTATGAAAAATTTTAGCATATTCAGAAGTAGAAAGAATAGCATAAGTTGTTTATACACATCTCTCAGATTCAAGATTTATCAAGTTTTTTTTAGTGTGGCTGATTTTGATTGTATTCTCCACATGAAGTTTCTGTACTAAAAAAGTAACACATGTTTAATTCTAATTATAAGGCAGATAGTCAAGTATTCTAAAGGAAAAATTCTGTGAATAAATCGCTTTTAATAAAAAGTGTGTCTAAGACATTAAAACTTTCCTATCAAGTGCTTTTAAAGAAATAAAATGTAAATATATAATGATTTGCTGTACGTGATTTAGAAACACCATGACTTTTTGGTGCTTATTTAGAAATATGAAGGAATTGTTTAGTTATATTCAACTCACATTTATTTAGTTCTTACGGTGAGTGTGACAAATCAAGAGGACATTCTTCCCTTCAAGGTTCTGTAAGTTCAGTGGGGAAATGGACACATACTCAATACAGTACATCATATTGTGTATCGTTTGATCTGAGTACTAAAAATGGTCGAACTTTTCCTGAGTGATGATTTTTCTCTGGGACACTGTGAATTGTATAACGGTAAGCGTCTCCTAGAAGTGTAGACACACATTTGTGGCAGGTGTATATGTCCTTGTGATGTGCTCTTAACTACTGACTTAGTTTTGTTTTTAATTCACCGTTCTTATAAATTATGCTATCCTATCACATTTCTTTCTCTGCCTTAAATCCTTTTGTGCTATAAGTTACTTTTGTGCTATAAGTTACTGTATAAATAAATAAATATCGACCAAAATAATAAATAACTGAGATAGATGCTATCAGAGGACACAGGAGAAGGTTTCACAGAAGAGGTGATAGATAGGAGGAAGAGGGAAAATGGCATTTTAGGCAGGAGAAGAGGAGAAGCAAAAGCATGGAGACACGATATTTGATGTTCTGTTTGAGAAAGTATGTGGTTAAAATATAGCCAAATGAGGAGATTGGTGACAGATAGGCTCAACGGATAAACTGCAGATTATGAAACATTTTGAAAGATATGCTGAGTTAGGTTTTATCATGTGGAAGACCTAGCTGGGGATGGTTATTAAGCAATGAAGGGACAAAAGACATGGAAAACTGGAAAACGCGTCATCTTGTAGGTAAAATAGTCTTTTTTTGCCAAGGGTGGCTCCTTCCAATGGTTTGTTACCGTTGCGTTCTTATGAGAACATACCTGTGTTACCCGCACTCGGAGGTCGATGTGTTACACCAGGAGACATACTATTCCTCTGCAGAGAAGGGTGGGCCAGTGGCAAAAGGTTGGGGTTCCCCAGTGAGCTGACGGGGTTGCTGTATACCAAACTGTTGTGGCTGGACACTGGGATGGAGACTGGCATCTCAAAGTTGGGGGGTGGAACAGCCTGTAGGAGCAGGAAAAAAACCCACGGGTAAACAAAACGAACAGAAACAGAGCTCTCCAAGTACAGACAGCTTTTACTTTTCAAAGAAAAATTTCAAATTCCAAACTGCCTGGTGTCTAGAAGACCATTAAGAAGAGCTCTCAAGATGTGCGGATCCTAAATTGATTTCTTTAATGTGCTTAGAATGCCTTCTTTGCAACTATTAGAAAACGTTTCACTTTTGTTTCAAACAAAGCCCCATTTCATTAGACTCCGTTGTCTTTGAATTCCGTTCTATTAAGTAGTGATTGTTCATCTGTGATATCTGAATCTGGTGCCAGAAATGACTGCAAGATCAAAGGTATATGATTGTGATGACTTCACAGAGAAAAAGGATTAAAACGCAAACTGGAGCCTTTGGTCTAATTGCTTATTGAAGCATATTTATGCAGAAGTTTAATGATATAAAATCATCTCCAGGCGTGTGAAAAGCATATATACTTTAATTATTATTTTTAAAAGTCTGTCTTTTGAAAGTTAACTCTAAAGATAATAGACATTTTAAGATACAGGATTCAACAGAGCATGTATCATTCAATAATTCATATTTTAACATGATAGTTCAGAATGTACGTTACACTTCACATTTTGGGATATACTGACACTGACAAATGGCAAGACCTATATCTTCAATGAGACAGTTGCAAGCATTTAGTGAACTGAGGCTTTGTGGATGTCTAATTAGAGTAATTCAGGTCCCAATCATTGATCTTTTGGTATTATTTTGGCAATTTAATCCAAACATGCTTATTTTTCTGCTTGCATTAGCTAGATAATCATAGTTGTAATTGCCTCCCTCTTTTCCTTCGTTTTTAACATTATAAATGAAAATACTGTTTCCATATATTGCCAGAGGACACATGATGCCAGAGCATACAGCATTTAGTATAAAATGGATACATGTATGTGTATGTGTGTGAATCTAATAGGTATACTAGGGTTTATATAGAACATTCTCTCAGGGAGTCTCTAATAAGCCACTGTACAAATTTAAATGCATAAGTGCATGTGGCTCAAAGTTTTCTTTTTTTACTATTTTTTTCTGTAATCCCAACATCAAGTTTTGTTTTGTTTTGTTCTTCCTGGTTCGTTGGCTGGCCTGCACCATACGTTGTGCTCTGCTATAGTTCTCTGTTTATCCTGGTGATAATTACAATACTGCCCTCTTTCTATGCTTCTGCTCCGTTTTTCTCTATTTTTCCTATTTGTCTTTTCTTCCCGGATCTGGACATGGCGATACTGACAAAAACAAACATGTCATAACTCTTTTCTTTTACATGTCTTTGATTCTTCATTTTTTAGAGGGAAATAAAAATGTTCACGTGTTATGTTAACACAGTCATTTTTTTTATTAGGCTTTATCTGTTGTCAACAGGGTAACAAAAATAATTTTGGATAAACACCATGATACAATCGAACATCCATGTTTGATAAGACACCAAAGAATGAATATATCCAATTCCCAGTCTTTAAACAACAAAAAATATTAGTGTATGCTGTAAAATAAATGTCTATAGAGTCAATAAAATATTGCATTCCTTTATTAAAAGGCCAAATGAGAATTACTCTAGCACACCTAAGAAAACGAAGTAGCCTTCTAGGTTTTCTCCATTTGCCCCTCCACCCTCTTCACTGCTCTGGGCCCAGGAGGCTGATGCTGCAGACTGTATCCACCAGATCCCCCTGGCCCTCTGGCTTTGGCTGGGCCAGTGGAGGCACCGTCAGAAGTACAGAGAGTAGGAGGAGAGAGGTCAGGGTATTCTTCTACTGTAGCATCCCTCTTGCTGGGCCACAGGATGGCAGAGGCTGCATTCCCCTAGTGAAGGTCACACCCCTTTTGGGCCCTCTCTCCTACAGACATAGATCTTACTGTGCTCCGGTAACTCCTTCCTCCTCTTGCTCCTTCAGACCTAGATGTGCTACGAGCTTCTAGGTTGTAAGCCCTAATGTACTTCACTATTTCTCGAGCTTCCCTCATCTCTACCCATCTGTAAATAGTCCCTTTATTAAACTCTCTTCAATTACCCTTTTGAGTTTGCCATCTGTTCCCCACTGGAGCCATAATAGTAACTCTCTAGATCTAGAAGAGTGGTACTCTATACAGGTGGGCTATCTCCTTAGGGAGCATTTTGGAAATTTGTGGGTGTCACAATGATTGGGGGGCATGGCTGGTATTTTCCTGGTGGGTAGGTATGCTGTATATTCTATTACATGTGGGACAGTTCTACACAACAAAGAATTATCTCTTACCCCATCCAACTTTCGAATGTCCCACTGGACATTCATGTGGGTGAAAAACCTGTTTAATAATGATCTGAGTCAGAACTAACTTTGTTCTGCAGACACAAGGTATTTTTAATACACCGAAATGCAGATTTTATGATACACTGAAATTCCCAGAAATGCAATTACTGTGTATGTGAGGGAATGTTTCACTTTGTTTGGTATGGAACTTTATTAAAAATTTTTCACCACTTTGGAAAATCATGTCCTCAATGACAATGCTGCTCTTGTGACTTCTGTTGTAAACACAGCACACTGCTTTCTCTTAACTCACTCCATTAAAAAATTTTCCTCACCACTTCACTGAAAATGCTCATGTCATAGTCATGAATAACCTTCAGGTTGCTAAATCCAATGGTAACTTCTCAGTCCTCAACTGGGACACAGATGGTCACTCCTTGATAAACTCCCTCCCTTTCCATGGCCCTGAACTTTCCCTCCTGTTTTGATAGCTGCTCCTTCTCAGCCTTCGCTGCTGGTTCTTCCTCTTCTCCCGGCTCTCTGAATGTAAGAGTACCACAGCCCTTTTTCTATCTCTAGCTCAGATCTCTCTCCTGACTCCAGCCTTGCATATCCAGCTATACCCTCAATATTTCTACTTAAGTGTCTGATAGACATCTCAAAACTAGCTCCAACGTAACTCTCCCCATCTCCAGCTGATGACAGCTCAATGCTTTTGTTTGCACACAATAAAATCCTTGGAGTCATCCCAGAATCTTCTCTTTCTCCCACTCCCCACATCCAGTCTACCAGGAAATCCTACTGGCTTAACTTCCATATAGTCTCCAACCACCTCTCACCTTCTAATGGCTGGTTCTAGCACCATCATCTCTTGCCTTAATCACTGCAGTCACTTCCTAATAGTCACCCGCTTCTATCCTTGCCCTCCCTTCTATTTTCAACCTTGCAAACAGATAGATCCCTTAAAAGCATAAATCAGATGATGGCACTTCTCTATTCTAAACCCTGTGAGAGCTCCCATCTTAGTTGGAGTAAAGCCCAACTTCTTCCAATGTTCCACAAGGCCCTATAAATTCCAGTTTTTGCCAGGCTCCATTACTGATTTCCTATCCTCCTCTTCCTCCCTGCCTCATTCCTGTCTCATTTCTCTGGCTAACTCCATCACTTCCTTCAAGTTTCTGCTCAAAATCTGGTCTTTTCCATAAACAACAGACTTGTGGTGGCCGGGAGTGGTGGTGGGGGGCGCTGGGGGAGGGGGTGGAGGGAGTGGCTGGAGGGATGGATTGGGAGTTTGGGATTAGCAGATGCAAACTATTACATATAGGATGTTTAAACAACGTGGTGCCACTGTATAACATAGGGGACTATACTCAATATCCTGTGATAAACCATAATGGAAAAGAATATGAAAAAGAATATATGTATAACTGAGTCACTGTGCTGTACAGCAGAAATTAATACAACATTGTAAATCAACTATACTTGAATAAATTTTAAAAATATCTGATCTTCATAAGGAAGCCCACCCTGACTACTCTACTTAATCCTGCCCCTGCTCCCACCCATCTCCTGATCTCTTTCCCTATTTTTACAAGAGCAATTAAGGTGTTGGTCAAATAACGTTCCCTTTCATCAAGGTGCTAAAGCTCTTTTGCTATGAAGTAATACATACCCTAGTCTACTTCTTATTATATTAATTGAATATTTTTATTCAAAGAAGAATGTTTAGTAAGATACTATATTAACATAAAAACGTACAAGCTTACAACTTACTATATATTATTTTCTGAGCAGACACTATACTATAATTTACATACATGATATGACTCAACCATTTCAACATCCCTTCACTATAGAAATAATCCTTCCTTTTTAAATTGATGAGATTAAGTTAAGTGGCCCAAGGTCATCTAACTAGTGACTGAGTCTATTGGTTTTGCTACTAAATCACCATGCAACACAGTATATGTTTTTGGATAGAAATAAAATATTTCAGTCAGAAATTATACTGTGAAGTGAGTATGGGCTGCATATTAGTAGCTTATTATTTATGAACCACAAACATAATGAACTAATTGGATTCTCACGGAACGTGGCTGAACGTCCACGTTGGGGTGCATGCTTATGCCCACTGATGCCAGGGTGTGACGGAGGGCTTGGGGAAAAATACACCCTAAAGACTCCTATCATTCATATTTACTCAGATTTGGTATTTTAAAGCTTTCTTTTGGTTACAAATGTTTTAATCCGTATTCACTATTACTACTTATAAATGTTTACCTGGGAACCCTAAGGATCTGCTGTAAAACTGCTTCTCCCCTGAATATTCTACAGAATATCGATTGTGTCTCAGTAGAGAGCAAAGCCAATACCTCCCTCCTCCCCCATGCTTATGTCCACATCCAAAATAAAGAGGACGATTCATAATCATTTAATAAATTCTGAACCACTCTACTAACCAATTTAGTGAAAGTCTCTCTACTCCTCTCTTCCTCTGACCATCATCCCCAAGAGTTACTCAGTTTCCAGAATTCTGGACTGTAAACAATTTGATGAGAGTTATTATAAAACTCTCTTGTGATTGGCTAAACAGAAGTCAGATATAATTCTGATATCAGAGCATACTTCAAAAATTCACAATTCATAAAATACGGTAACATCTGTTGCATTCTATCTTTTGTTTTGTTTCCTTATCTGTATCAGGAACTGGCTAAATAAATTTGAAACCAAATTATAAGCTTAAATACGACCATAGTGAGGTGTTCCAGGGAATCAGAAAGAACATCAGCCTTTGTATCAGAAATCTCAGCTGCAGTCCAGGTGGTGTAATAAAAAGCAACTTAACCAGGCAAGTCATTTAATCTCCCTCGAACTTATGTGGGCCCTGAAGTGGCTGCATCCATAAAAGAAACCAACCAGCTCTAGATGCTTTAGGAAATGCCAAGGCTATAATAACGTACCCATGCCTATTAGAAATTGGCATTTTTCTTTTTCTTCTTGACTTTTCAAAATTAAGAACTTAAAAGCATCTAAATTTTAAAAATTTTTGTCTAAAAAGCAAAAGCCAAAAAGTCATTAAAAACTGGATCCAAACTTACAAAGATTTCAGGGCCGGGCTTCAAATTTTAGAACCCTCAAGATAGGAAGGAAGAAGGAATTTGGGGTGATTAAAATGCTATAGGTAGGACTGGCTGTATAATTTGCAGGGCTCAGGGGAAAATGAAAATGTGGGGCGCTTGTTAAAAAATTACTAAGAATTTCAAGATGGTGACAGCAGAGCATTTAACCAAGTGTGGCCCTAGGAGAGCAGGGCCCTGCGTAACTGCACAGGTCACATGCCCACGACACTGGCACTGGCTTTTTCACATAGGCATGAGAGCTAAACAGCTTCTAGTTTCCATCCCTGAACAAATTGATCATGGTTACCAAAGTGAGTCATCGTGGTCAGAAAGGTATCAACCCTTATCCAAACCCCATGATTTTCCCAAACTTACCGCAAGGAAAAGTCCAATAAAATATTTTTAATAAAAGATTTTTACTTAATAGGCCCTCTTTCATTCAATGTGAATGACTGAACTGAATCCCTTTTTTGGGCCACTACTGACACCCTTAACTTTTGATCAACCATTACCAGGCTGCTGAGAACTAGTAGAGAAAAGAAGCACACAACGCTGAAGACTAGTGACTACCGTGTGCTGGTATCCAAATCCCCTCCAGGCTGCCCCACGACTCTGGCCTGTGCTCACCACCCCCTCCATCCCCAGTTCCTCACAATATCTATACCCACGCCACTCTCTCCCAAGCACCTGCTCCCCCATCTCAGTAGCTATAGAAGCTGAATTCAGTATAAAAACAGACGTCATGAGGTGGTCACCCCCTCAATTTCCCTCTCCCACCTACCATCCTGACTACACCTGCAAACCCTTCCCGTTCCCATCCCAGCCCCCTTCCCTTCCTTGAGAAGCTTTGCCATTTTATCCCCATTGCACCTACCCGGCCAATCTTTTCCTTCCTTCAAGCGTTCCTCCTCTACATATAAATCATCTCAAGTGCTTTTCCTTTTAACTCCCTCCTTGATCTTACAGTATTATTTCTCTCTCTTCACAGCCCATTATTTGAAGAAAATGCATCCGTACTGTCTATTTCCACTTCCTCCCTTCCTCCTGGGCTCTCTCAACCAGTCCTGCATTCGCCCCTCCTTCCCTCAGCCCATTTCCTAATTCCTGGTTCCTCAAATGGAGCTGTTTTTTCTCACTGTGAAGCCCAGCATGAACCATGGCAAACCCCACATGAGGAAATGCTGGTCAACATGATTCCAAATCATCCATGAATTATTTCATGTAATTGAGGAATAAGGGCATAAATTAGATTATACCGACAGGTGACTGCAGTATTAAATTTTTCTATTTTAAAAGGGAAACTCTTCAACCTGGGTCTCTGAAATAGAAAAACAGTCTTGTAATGTTTTTAAAGAGGTAGAGACACTCTCTCCATACAAAGGGCAGAGTGTCCTTGCCCCGCTGTAAATGTTTTAGCAGCTGTGGAAACTTTCAACAAAATTTACTTCCAGCAACTGAAAGCGATGTGCGAAAACTGGGCTCTTTTCATCGTGGAGACTGAAGCACTTACTAAAGAAACGAAGACTTGGAGGCAACAGCCTGGAGCTGTGTGGCTCCTTCTCACAGCTCTGCCTGTAAACTCGAATGTGGTTTTCCATCCCCTGCTGCACATCACTGCACCTCTTAAGAATTCATGTATCCTGATTCTGAACTCTTTACACGACAGGATGAAATACGGTGAGGGAATCCAGGTATGCGTTACACCTCTTTCCCCCTAGAGCATGGGCGAAATGATCCAATGTGCAAACACGGGCGTTCTCCCAGAGCTTTGGGGGTTAGAGCTCCACACACACATGGAGAGTGACCACCAGTCTTACATACACCACCCTTCTCCTCACTGTGCTAGGGATTCCTCCTGAGACACCTAATGGGCTTCACCTTAAAATCTTACATTCACAGATCTGCCCAGCAGCTCTAAACTAGTGTATTATAACGTGGGAGAAACTCAGGCCATAAGAACTAAAAATTGGCCCAAAGGAGCTGTTTCTTTCCTCCTTCTGGGCAAGACAGAATCCCAGTAGACTTCATTTAAGAATTCTGGGTATAACAAGTATGCACTGCTGCATCTGATAGGAAATGTTTCATTTGACCAAGGGCCCACTGTGGAAATGTTGTATGTAGTACTCGGTTTTATGAAAACCTTTAAGAATTTACGGCAGTTAGCTTTCCTTCATGATACAGTGTATTAATAATTCTGATTCAACAAAAGATTTCCTGTTGACATTATTTCATTTAACAAATGAAGCAGACATATATTTATGAGGACATGAAGTTTAATATGCATATATTTTATAAATAAGTTTTAAAGTATTCAGTTTAATCCAGCACAGGTTGATTGTGCACCTACTATGTGTAAAGCATTAATTTATCTTGTGAGTGCCGTTGTGGATTTGCCCTGGGGCTTTTGTCCCCAGATATCTGCATTGAGGCCTGTTTTCACTGCAGTCTCTCTCAATCCTCAGGTTTAGGCTGTTTCCCTAACTTACAAAAAATGTACTTTTTTGAGAAAGGAATTAATTATCTACTGAGGAGCTTGTATACAATGACAGTTGGGACACTAACAGAAAGTTACTCAGAAAGCATGTGAACCTCGAGTTGCATCACTTTATGTCACAAAATAAACATCACTTGACTGATGACAGAATAGAACAAAAGGTATGTACTTTCCCCCTCTACATATGGGCAAACAAAATAATACATGCAGAGTTATTTCTCTTAAATATCTGGCAAGGCATATGATTGATTGTTAGGAATTTTTTGACTTGGTTAAGACAAAATTTAGCCAAATGTTAAAGCATGGAAAATGTTGGTATAGGCAAAGCGAATATTCTGACAAAGCTTTAAAATCACCCCATCACACAAACATGTTGAAATCTTACCATTAGGTTGTCATGCAGTCTGTTTCTCTGCAGCGAGCATTAGCTTTAACCCTTCAGTGCTGCTGCTGAATTTCATGTTTAGGGAGAGGGCTGAAGCTTCATTCAGGAATAAGCTTGTACTTGGGTGATAAGCGTCAGTTTACACGAGAGAACTGCAGTTTCACTCGTGCATCTTTACAGTCAATCCTCACTCAGAAGGAGACTTTAGTGTTTGACGAGTGCCTGGTGATTTGTGCGGACTGTGCGTTTAAGAGATTATGTAAATTCAGTGTGTGTCACACAGATCTTTCTCTTCCTCCTGTGAACTTGCTACCTCCGAGAGAACTTCTTGATGGCACATCTTTTAGATGACATAATTTCAGCAACCCTTAGGGGGCTTGCTTTCTAAGTGACTGCGCTTGGGACGAGATGGCTATTTTCTGGGTTTGACTTTGCAGTGTTTCTTAGAGAAAGCCCTCACTGAAAGGGTTAAGGTATGTTACTGCAGCAGTTATCAGCAGACCAGCCATCTACCTTTGGTACTTACAGGAATTTTATGGCTCTTGATCATATTATCAAATTCTTCATTAATTTTTTTGTATTTTTCTTCAGTGCGTGGGGTGAGTGCATAAGAGGAGTCGGGATCGGGGCTTTCACAGCCTTTGTTTTCTTTCTTGTTCAAGGCCTGCCAGGTTCAGAGAAATATCAAGAGTAAAAAAAATGAAGGGTGTTTTGAGTACTTACACACAATCTTTGCCTGCTGATCATTAGATCAATATCTTCGTTAATTTTCCTGTACTTGTCCTCAGACTCAGGGCTGTGACCTACTGAATCGTCTGCATCAGGATCTGGGCTGTCACAGCCATTAAGGCCCTTCTTTCTCAACGTCTGAAATACATAATTTGGAAAGTTCAAACCTAGACAAAGGCTGTAAAAGACATTCAGGGGTGTCACAGACGTTCAAGCTTGCCAGTATTTTAGGTTATTACATGTGTTGTATTACATTAGGGTAAAGAAAGACCGTAGAAAGACACCATGAGTCATTTCAACAGTGCACTCAATACTACTTAAAAAAAAAAAGTAAAAGGGAAATATTCCTTCTGCAACCAAATTCGATGGACAAAGATGGTATGAGGATTGAAGTTTCATGATCTGGAATTCATATGTGCTCCAAATATCTAGTGACAGACGATCACAGGATACAAATAAGGGGGCAAACTGCAACACTGTTTTCCCACAGAAAAATTAGAAGTTAGGACATTACACAATGATTTCAGAAAATGTGATCATGACAAAAGCAGAAATGGTGGCAACAGATCCCTAGTTTGAGTTTAACATAATGGTTGGCACTAAAAGTGTCCTGCCACCCCTTTGGATGTGCACTTGACAGCAAAAGGTGGTAGGAGAGCCCAGCTAACATTCTCACGAAGTACCCATTAAGAATGTTCAGACCCTGTGATCATAACGAGAGAATCACCTTTGTTTAGTCTGGTTAGAGTTCTATATGTGTGAAAACCTGTACTGAAATTGATAATACTGAGAAGTTGTCTGCCTAAACAGAGGCTGAGAAAAACGTCAACAGAGCTGAGCTTAGGGCTTCATTATCATGACCTGAGTAAGGAAGCCAAAGAACACTGCAGAGAGGTAACCAAGTCAGTAAAGACTGAAGTAGCACAAGTTCCTCCTGGCTGCAGCTGAGGAGGGTCACCCTGAGACTGCCTCCTGACACACGAAAGTGAAAAGTCAGTGCCTCTTCTCGAACCTCCTGTCTCCTGAATGTACGTCTGGTCTAGTTTCAGCTGTCACAGAAGGATAAATACTCATGTAACACTGTAACAGGAAAAGTATGAGTCAGGAGTTTTACGTTCTTTTTTTCTTCTTTTTAAAATTGATGGTTGTCAACTTAATGGGATATGATCCTATTTACAGAGATAGTTATGTTTTTAGAAATCATAAAACTTCTGATTAATCAATCACACAGCTTGCCATGTTAACTTTTAATAGACTAGCAACATTTCTGAATTTTCCTGGTACTACCAAATCGTTTAGAAAGAGCTGTGTACCTAAGTGTCTCTTATCAATGGAAAGTTCAGCAGAGCTCATCTTTATTAAAGACCGAATTCACATACAAAGAAAGCAAAAGCTGCGACATCAAGCTAAGGAATTCAAAGCTGAGATAACACTCCATTTTTAATTCATGAAATTGGGGAAAACAAATAAAACAACATGAGTTAAAAAGGGGGTGTGAGTCTTAAAATTTAAACTCCTTGGCTCTTATTGATGTGTAACAAATGTAACATTTTAAAAATTAGTTTCTGAGGCACTAAAGATTTTCAGTTAAAATCAAACTGAGAGCTACCATTTTGAATATGTCTAAGATACACTGTGGCTCTGTAAATATTTATTAATGTTATAGTGATATAATATAACAAATAAACATATGGTTACAGCTTATTATGTGGTAAAATGTTTGAATATTAAAATGAATATTTTGACACACGGTGATAAAATATACATTTACAATCTTGGGGAATTTATAACTGGTGGGGCCACCTGTCCCCCTATCATGGATTTACAGCTATCATTTTTCACCCAGAATAAGCACTCCTAGAGGGTTCCTACAATAATACTATAGAGGATGTCACAATACGTTAGAATAACAATTTTATTTGCTAACTTAATTTCCTATATTTTAAACTCTTTTGTTAGCATTATCTCAATCACAAAAACATTCTTCCGGGTGACGACTATTTGTATTATGATGTGGTTCTGCTTTGATCTCCACATATCCTTGAGCTTTTAAGAATAATTTCTGAGTGTCTTGCATCATATTCCACGAATTTTTCATAAAAATTCACTTATGCAGAAAAAAATATGTAAGATCAAGAACATATTATTTAATATTTTTTCAGAATTTATCTACTGATATTTCTCTAGGGCATGGTAAGAATATTCTTATATAAACCCCTCATTTAAGGTCTTATCTGGTATAACATTAATTTACAGTCTTATCTAGACAGTAGATTTTTCAATGTGCACCCGAATCTTTTATCCAATAAATCTTCTTGTGAAAACTATAGTTGTTTTGATGTGCAGATTTTTGACAACAGAACGCAAGGGTTAGGAGAGGCCTGTCAACTGTCATTACAATCCATCTGGCACATACATGTGTGCTAAATATTCTTACAAAGCTTTCAGGGGTAGATATTGTGTTTGGTTTATAAAAATTCAAACATCAATTACACTTTATTGAAAGAGCTCCACAAATATTAACTCATTATCTCTCACAAATCTTCCAGGAAGATTTCAGGAAACCTTATGCCAGGTCTCAGGCCAGCATGGCCCAGCACAATGGCCCAAGGCTCCCGCCTCCTGCCAGGCCGCTGTGCGGTCACCTTGCCCCTGCCTAGGCTTTCCCACACTTGTGAAGTGCGAAGTGAGAGATGTGGAATAGACCTCTCCCACTCATATGTAACTACAGCAGCGGACTGAACACTGAAATAAATTAGGTAGATCTGAAAAAAAAATTAGGGTGTGGGAAAATTGTAAGTATAAAAATATGGCTAAAATGTTGATACTTCTTAGATGTCAAGTTTTAGACCAAGTGGGAATGCTTGTTGTTCAATAAAACATTTCTCAGTTTATAGGTTAAAAAATGAATTAGATCAATAGCTCCTTTATACCTAAAGACTTATATAAACTATTAAGTAAACAAAGCAAGTGGCATGAAGTCACAAAGGAAATGCCAGTGATGGGAATAAGAGGGAAACAGTGGCCCATTTTCTCCCAGTAAATTCTTCTTATATCTGACTACATCATCCTACAATGAATATCACCACTATTTAAGTAATGAAATATCTCTACCATTTAAAGGCACTTATAGTCTTATTTCAAGTTATATTATGTTATTTAAAAGAGGAGTATTTTGAGAAATACAAACACAAAACCCAAGAGCATATTGAGCTCTAAATTTCCATAATCACATAACCAGAACATTGAAAAAACTGTTCAAAAATATTACTCTCAGCTGAGAAGTTGTAGAACACATTTCTGCCAAGTACAAATTATTACAGTGGAATTATAAAGCTCTGAAAATGGAAGTAATGGCACAAACTTTACCATAGTTTGAATGTCGAACCGTAAGACTAATCTTACCTTTATTATATTAAAAATCTACAGCTGTTTAATGATGACAAAAGAATTAGTATGAGATTCAGCCAAGTCTGTCTTTATCACAGTAATAAATAGCTGATATTAACTAAAGGGATTACTAAATGGATAAATAAGCATTATTCCCTACGGCCTTTTTCTAGTAAAATCAAAATCTCTGTCACTGGCCTTTGAAAGATTCTCTGATCTTTTATAAATGTTACTGGTCAGGTAATGTAGGCACTTAAATCATTATTCTTTCACAGGGGCTAGAAGTCCTGGATGTATATATTTTAAGTGCCTCTCAGCTGACTATGTTTTGAGAGATTTATTCTGTATGTCAAGATAAGGCAAGAGATCTACTGAAACCACCAGCTTCCCTTGCTTCATATCTAAAGAAACTCTTCCCTCAGAGAACTCTGTAAATCTGGAGTCAGCCTTCCATGTGAGAGTGACACTTGTGGGGTAGATCGTTGACTGCAGAGGCTTCTGGGATGTTTTCACAAGGCAGCGACTGTCATGCAGTGAGCTGAGAACAGACTTTTCTGAGAGAAGTAATTAGATTGACAGAAGGTGACATACTCCAAACAATAAATGGGAAAAGGAGTGCAGACAGGTAATCCAAAAACCACGTGGAATCTCCCCTCCCAGACATGTGGACATATGGACCCTGCATTATTACATTTGTTCATTGGGAAAACTTGAAATACATATAAACTGACAATGATAGGTGACAGGTGCCTCAAAAATTCTAATGAAATAGATGTAGGGAACAGATTCTATTTCATTACTGAAAGGAATATAAATGAAAAAGAATGCCACATGGAGCTCTCATATCTTGTCTTAGACATTATGTTATCAACTAGAAAATCCCTTCTGTATACAATGGTTAAAACTGGCTTCCCCTTCCTAATTTATTTCTTGTTAGTAGAAAAGAAATATCTAAATTATTGGCCTTTTTCAATTGTATGGAGACTATAATATTTTACGTTGATGCTATTTAAGTAAAATTTAGCTTCTTTCAGAGACCCACCATCACAGATTAAAAGCTTCCAGTCATTCAATTTCTTTCCATGTCTGCAGTCTTAGTTCTCAAGAATATATTATTTCCAACATCTTTCTTTTTCTGTGCCTCCCCATTTCACAGCAGAAATTTCAAATCCCCTTGTGAAAAAACCCAAAATACTGTTACTAATTTTTGTTAAAATTCAAACAATCACCCTTTCTTGCACAGCTAGCATTACTCTTCCAAGGGCTGATGTATCAAGAACACATGCAGGAATTGTTATTATAAGTTGAGTGAATGTCCTGTTCACACAAAAGCCAAGAAAAAAAAGACATCAACTTAGGAAAAATAGCTTCCTTTCTCTGATATTAAATCATTTTTGTGCTTGTCTATCACAGCTTTATGAAGATAAGTGTGTGCTCTTCACAAGCTGAATAATCTTTAGAAAGCAGTGAATCCACACAGGCGCAGGAGGTGCAGTTGAAATGGAGACTGCCCTTCACTGAACTTTCTGAGCACATTTCACAAATACCCTCCCACCCTGGTGCTGATACAACACTGCTGCTTCCAGGCCCTTCAGTATCTGTGGAGTGGCTGCCACCTTAAGGACTGTGCTCAATGACTTACTTCATTTAAAACACATTCAGCAAATAATTACTGAGAACCTACTGTATACCAGACACTGTTTTGTGCACCTGTAGAGAAGCAGGCAATACAAATTCAAACTAAAAGCTCTGACCTGACCTATAATATTGTATGTCTTTTGGTGGTTTCTAGCACAGATTACTTAGGCTGGGGGAAGATCAGGTGCCAAGAAATTCCTCCACAAGTTTTAATAATCAAAACTGTAAGCATTGTCTGTACTCTCTTTCCTTGTTCCATCATTCTTCTTTGTTCTTAATATAGAAATGAAAAGGCGCATTAAAATACTGTGAATTTAGTAAATCAGTAGGTAGACTTTAATTAGACAAGCAAATCATAGCTAGTATAGAGAACGCAAAAATTAAATATTATCCTAAATTATCCATTTGTGGTGAAAATTTTCATAAGAAATCAAAAACATAAACCTTAACAACACTACATTTCTCTAGGTTATTAACGCTCATTCTAACCAGATATTAACTCCTACTCAGGTAAGGCTGGGAAGAGCTGGAGAATTTCACTGTTTTGTTTTCGTTCCTCTCCTCAAAAGACAATCTTCATATTGGACTTGAAATTATTTTCACTGAATAATTTTCCATCTTTAAATACTGGAAATAAAAGACTGATTGAAGCTTTGAAGACTTTTAATGTACAGACCTAAAGAAATATCCAGCCACTCCTCCTAATGGCCACAAATTCTTTCATATAAGTATTTAGAGGGTGATAGTTCCTAGAATTACTGATACTCTAATATTGGATGAGACCACCAAGGACCATCTGGCTCTTCCTCATGCCTTCCAGAGAGAGGATAATGCTGCACCAGCACTGGCCTTTCATATCTCATGCCCTTGCTCAAGCCAGGCTCTCCTACCGGAATGACCCCACCAGTATCTGTTCCCTGTATGCAGACAGTCCTCCTCCAAGGGACAGCTGACACATCCTCGCCTCTCTGTAGACTTCTCTGATCACCAGGACTGAATTAATTTCTCCCTAATTCATGCACTCATTTCTTGTATACATTTTTCTATTAGAGCTTTTATCGCAAATTATTATTTATGTGTTTGTCTCCATTGCTAAATCGCTAGGTAATTAAAGCACCTTCCTTTATTCACTTTTGAAGTTGCAATATAGAACAGAGCCTGACACACTGTAGGTGCTCAGTAAATGCTTGCTGAGTGAACAGAACACACATTCCACTTCAGTGATACTGCATGCAGAGGTTTTGCAACTGGACAGAGGCTATTTGGCTGGCTGAAGGTGAAAATGGTAGTGGGATCTAGACCTCTTGACACATATTACTAAGTGCTACTATGTCAGGTGTTGTCTGTGGTCCTCTGGATGTAAGAATGCTTTTTCTGGATATATGATTAAGATAATTTGTTTACATGTTTTTCTTCCCATGAGTGAGCTCTTGGAGGTTAGGCATTGTTTACTAGTCATCCTCTATCACGAGGACTTAGCACAGGGCCTGCCATGAGGCAGAAGCTTAATAAATGTTTGCAGTATTAATGACAGACTGAATGGATGGATGAACGGAAAGAACAGGAAGAAATGCTAGAGGGAGAAAGTGTAGTCTCAGTGTAGGAGTTTTGCAACTGCAATTTTCTTTTTTCACATTTTATATTATTATTTCACACTGTTAAAAGTCAGTTATTATTTTAGTCTTTTTAAGTAACTGTTACAAAGTGACTATTTTCTGAAATGTACCATTTTAAACTTAGAAAGCAATGCAGTAGAGGCATAATGTGTACTAGGAATGAAACTGATCATAACTTATCAGGAGATTTATATCATTAAATACTTAAAATCTGCTGTATTGGTCTACATATGTAATGTCAGAAAAACTGAACATTCATGAAATCTTTAAGGGAGAAAAGCCATAAGTATATAATCTCAGTTATGAAATGGGTAGCAGGAAAAAGGGGTACAGAATTCAGCACAGGAGGAGAAAAAAGGGAGTGGTATTTTAGGCAGCATGTATAAGGTTAGAAAAGGAAAAGCAGAAAGCTTCAAGAAAGGAATACAGGGAAACTTTTGGGAATGTGAGTCAGATACTATAAATTTGAAATGAATATGTTTCAAAATTCTTGGGCAAAGTTCATTTTTTTCCCCATTCTTGGATACTGGTCTCCTGCTCCACTGTTCTCTCTGGCTTTGACATTGGTCTTATTCTGGGCCAATCTTAGCCTGGAGGATTCATGGAAAATCAGGGTGATTCTAGGGCCAAGCAGATGATTCAGGCTTCCTCAGGATAGGTCAGTGGTTTCGTGTTTTTATTAAGGTTTCTTCCACCACACCTCTTTTGGAACCTGGACAGGCATGCATCAAGGAGGCTGGCCTAGAACAGGACTGAGATGGGGAAATTTGGCATGAAATGTCTCCTGACATTCTGAATCCAGGGGCGATCTGAAGTGAAATATGAAACAGGGAATGTTTTAATATACAATGACTGAAATGCATGCTAAAATATGCAGTTAATCCTAATAATCTCTATAAAGCAGGCTAAGAAAATAAAGGCTGGAATACAAAACAAAAATCTGAGATATAAAGGATCAAACTGTAGATGAGTTTGAAAAATGGATGATGTTAGTGATTTCTTAAATAAGGAAGGAAAAGATAAGGCAGAATTATAAATTAAACAAAGGTTGAGAAAGAGATGAGAGGAGCAAATGAACAAAGACCAGGAAGCAGGATTTTTGAAAGTACAAAATATGAATGCAATTCATCCACTAACCTTTTTGGACTACGGCATTTTACTTGCAAATAGGTTACAGGGATAAAAAAGCAGATATTGGGGCACTGATTCTTTAAAAATAACATGTTGAAGCATAATTTATAAACCATTAATGACTTATTTTAACAAAAGAAGATGTATATGTTATCTTGAGTAATGACAGTAAGGTCAAATCATTATTTTTGTTTCCCTGTAGCTCTTATCTAGTTGCAAATGCCTTTTTATTCAAGTTGGGCCAGTGCGTGATTAGTCATTTGAAAAGGGAGTAGCCTTCAGTGCCTTATTTATCAGTCGGCTCAGGATTATACTTAGTCATCGTACTTCCTCATTTCTGTAGGATTCCCATGATCTCTGCTACATCATTGATTTTCCCATTTATATTTTTGATTCCATCCTCTCCTTTCACCCATTCCCCTCCCAACTTTCCTTTCCTAGGAAACATCGCAACTTAGTTGCTGGAGCTGGAGACCCAGAAATCACCCGAGACTCCACCATCTCTTGACTCAACCATCATTGTTTTTCTGCTTGGTCTCCCATCCTTAGTCTGTTTGTCCCCTGACCCCCACTTTCCAGTTAATCATTCTTCCTTCTTTTGGCAGGGTCTTAATAAAATGCAAATCTAACTGTATCACTGTTCTCCTTATAAGCCACGGTGGCTTCCAACAGCCTCACCCACTAGTTTTCACAGCAAGCCCTCCGCCTGCCTTTCCGACACTATTTCCTCTCTTCTCCCCCAGCACTCTAGGTTTCGCCAAGGGGGAACTTCTCCCCATTTCCCAAGTTAGGTAGCCCCTTTAATAACACTGTTTCGATATGTATCATTTATTCTTGTCTGGAATATCCTTCTTTACTCCTCTCTGCTACACAAACCACAGTCATCCTAGGACATCTATTACCTAAGGCATCACTTGCCCTGCGAAGCTTCTCCCTAACTCTCCTAGGCACTTAGAGACTCTCCCTTCTCTGTACCCCTAGAATCCTTACCTTTTTGTGTTTTTAAAATAATATGGGGTGCTTTATATTGTAATTTATCTTTTAACATGTCTGCTTCACCACTTGACAGTGAGTTCTGTTAGGGTTGGATATTTCTGGCTCCCGACAGAGGGTCTGATTAATATATGTGGGCTCAATATATGTTCTCAGTAACTGTTCATCGCATGAATGAATAAGCAAACAAATTTGACAGTCATACTTTCTAACGGTGACAGACTAACTGAAATGAGTTGGGTGGTCTCCTAAGGTGACAGTGTTTTTTATTTTAATAAGATCGGTAAGTCAAAATTCAAGGAGCATGAGTTCTGGTAGGTTAAAGCAATCTCTGTAATTACTTCATGACTGTGGCACAGGATATCCCTGTGGAGAATAGAGGGAACAGTGGAGGTAACATAGAATATTGTATACAGGACACAAAGGGTTGGGATCCTTTGTGTTTAGAATTGCTGAGTCCTGGGAATCATGGGCTGATCCTTTCCATGCTCTCAAGTCTTTTGTGGCTTTTGGTGCTCTAAGTTACCAGCAGGAGGACATACACACAGTGAGAACCAAAAATACTGCAAGAGGTGCTTTTGTGCATTCTTTTCTCTGTTTCTAGGTTTTCCCTCAGAAACAAGGGCACTACCTTTGATGTAAGTTTAAGAATCTTTGTTAGTTGGGATCTATAGTTTATCACTAGCTTATCAGAAAAGAAGAGCGCTCTGTGTACACTCATAAAAGGCAACACAAAATAAAATAACACAAAATAAAACGATTTGAGGTTGACAACTGACTGACTCGAGTCCTGACAATTTTGATCACACCTGAGAATGGTACCTGAGATAGCCAAATCTCACTTCTGAGATAGCCAGCCACTCCCAGATGAAGGTTAAGTTGCTTCCTTTCCTAATACCTCTCGCCCACCCTGAGCCTCTGCCAGGCTGAAGAGACGTAAAGAGCTCCAGTGGGCTTGGCCCTGGCCCACTCTCTCCTGAGCTGGCCCTTGGCCTGAGAGGGAAACCCTCTCTTTGTCATTCATTCTTACTGTTGTAGTTGCCATGTCTTAGGTCACAGGCCAGCCTAACATGCACCATGAACAGACTTTAGCCTGAGATATCACTGAAAATACTTTACCAAGTTTTTTTTTTTTCTATACCTCAATTTATTAAATGATGGGGAGAGAGATTTTCAAGGACCAATTCTGGATTGTGAACACAGATTTTATTTATGGTTTCCTCACCTTCTTCCCCATGATACCTGACATTCAAACTTTCTTCCTAATTGATTTCTCTCTCTCCCCAATAAACTAGCCTGCTCTCCAAAGAGTGGCAATAAGCCATTCTCTATTGACACTTCTCAAGAGAAAAGTTTTGATTTTGGTTATTCTATAGTGATTGGGCAGCAACGACAGGAAAGGGCCTCTTATACTCCAGCTCCCCAGTCAGTATACCGTGTGAAGAAGAGCCTAAATACCAATTCTGAGGGTTTTGCCTGGATCTGTGATATGCCATCTGGAAGACTAGTATTGACAACTGTGTTAGCACATGCTGCTCAGTACCTATACTGCTCTGATATGTCAAAATGAGGTATCAGGACTGCAGAGCATTGTATGAGAACAATATGCGAGTCACAGCTACTATGGCTGCCAGGGGAGGGAAGAGTCTCAATGTGTTAGAACACACCCCCATGAGAGCAGAAACTTTTTTTTTCACCTCTGTATCCACAACAACTTGAATGTGCTCAGCACATGGATAACACCCAGTAAATATTGTTGTTAATAAAAGAATAATGGAATCCAAGGCTGCAGCGTCAGAGGTTCTTATTTAAGATGGAAACACAATGGGAGCAGTTGCTAGGTTCGTACTCAGGGCGTAGGCTGCTTTCACCCCTACCAACCACTCTCTCTAATTCCACATATGAATTTAAATTATAAACGGAAGGAATCATGAACTAGAGAGTTAATGGAATTAATATCTCTCTTTTATGCTTCCTCAGAACTTTGTAATTAATATTTATTTTATAATGTTGCTCTCTGTAGTCTTGTTTTATTTTATTTTCTAGATTATAAGATTTCTGTAGACAGGAAGTGTCTCTTGAGCGCTTTCTTTCTATCCTTGGCAACTAGTGCAATAGGCAGTAGAACGTTGCAAGAAATTGGTTAACTCTTTTGGATGGGTGTCATACATGGGAATACCTCTAAGGAGAGCCTGGTGACATATAATAAGGAGGCTCAGAAAGATGAAGCAAAAGCTAGTGGGGATCCAAGCTTTTCCTTTCCTTTAACACTGAACCTTCTCTCTCTCCTTTCAACATTAGCAATGTTTATGAGGTCTCTCAAAGGCTAGCAACCTTGGTCTCTAGCCTTACTCTTATGACTTGCCTCTTTCAATGTAGAATCCCCTGGAACTTGGTTAATACAGTATTAATATTTTCATTTTATTGGCTAATATACTGGAAAACTTTCTGCTTAACAGAGAGTGCCCAAAATATCATATGGGTGGGATGGTCACTGGTCAGGGACTGGGCCAGCTACCCCAGTGGCTGGAAGGACACCACGGGACTTCATCAGTCTTGGTGTGTGGACAGGAAAGCAGGATGTACTCCCAAGCAAACAACAGGCCAGCAATGGCAGCCGGAAGTCAAGATGCAGGGAAGAAAGGCTCCTTATAGGTTCCAAGGGTTGTCCTGGAAGTAAGGTAGTTGTGCTGGATGTCAGGTTTGCAGGATGTTATCAACTGGTCAGGTAACAAATCTCTACCTGTCACACTCACATCAGGCAATAAGAAAGTCCCTCAGACCAAACCTCCAAATGCACAGCAGTACACTTACAATGCTCCCTCCTTTCTTTTCTGTAAATAAGTTTATTTTGGTTTATACCTCTTATCTCTCTCACCACATTAAAAACTACTGTGGGGAAGGAAAGGGTCTAATCTATTTATCTTCTATAGCTGTTATGTCACTATCACAAACCTAACACGTGGATTGGTAATCAGTGGTGGACTTCACATTCAATTACCTTGGGCAGGTGTCCAATGAAAAAAAGTTTGTTAAAACTGTACTTCTTAGTAATCAAGGAGCGTCAGATAAATAAAAGGTGCTTAAAAATAAAAGTGCTTCAAAATCCTCAGGCAGTTGCTCAGTTCTAGCCCTTTTAAGGCTTTTGGTGTATTTACAAAACACACTGCTATCATTCTAGTCACGGCCTTTATTTAACTAACCCGCCCGGCAGTCTCTGTGGGGTCACTATGCGCCCGCCTCAGTGTCCACACAAGACTGGGCTCCTGGAGGGCAGGGCTGCGCCTTTTATCTGGGAATCCCTAGGACCAAGCAGAGCACCTGGCACCTACAATTTCATCAATTAATATGAATTTTGAGTTCATTAATCAAAGGCCCTCTCTATTTGCTTTCCTAACAATATAATTATTTCCAGATGGTACCAGAAAAATAACCAGAGTATCTATGGGACAGACATCAAAAATGCCAGTAGCATTTCAAAGTCAGGACTCTTTATTCAACTTTCCACAGGGACTTGCCCTCTAGTTTCCTGGCTCTTTTGTTATTGGGGGTTGCTATCTCCTTGACTCACATTGTAGTTCCTGCTATTTTATAGTTTTGATGTGAAGGGTCCTTTCTCATTAGTGTAGACAATTATGAATTGAAGGTAATAATTAGAAATGAATAGGCCATAGGCCATCTACAAATGGATTCTGAAAATGCCTAAGATACATTCCATTATGGCAAACTAGGATCTTCCCTTCTGGATTAAATATTTACAAATAAAATAAAGTTCATAAGAAATGTTTTAGAAAGCCTAGTATTATTATCAAGTGCTGATCAAGGGCTATATACACAGTCACCTTATTATTTTATGTGCAAATTTAAATTTTTGTAAATTTATGTGTCTAAATTAAATGACCTAGTAATTAAAATCCAACTCATTTCAATTCACTTTCCTTATGCTATGAATGTTATCTATATATGAATCTGTGGGCCCAGAACCTTGGACCAACTGGTAGTTCATAAAATCACATTTCCCATGATGTCATACATTACACAGATAAGTAACATTCTTACCTTTTGTATTCGGTCACCTTGCATTTCACAAGATGCTACAAAAGCTAGAGAGAGCATTGAGAAATGAAAACCGGAAAGGCAAGGACAGTAAATATTTAAGGCAAGTAATGACAAGAATGAAGGAGAGAAAGAGGATAAATAGGTGACAGATAGAAAATACATAGTGGGAAAAGAGGGAGGGAGGGAATGAAAGTGAGTGAGTGAGAGAGACAAGCTAAAGGTGTTGTGAAAGAGAGAGGGAAAAAATAATCAAGCGAGCACATCAAGTGATCCCCCTTGGTATGTAAGCTGGCCTCTCCTGGTATGTGGGCTCAGCACTTTATGATCTATCATAAAGCTTTATCACAGGCCATCAGCCAGTTTACTCATCCTGATACCCACCCCTGGCAGCGGCTCAGCACCTGTTGTCTAACTCAGTGAGGCCAAGTGGCAGCTGCCGGCCTCACAGACTGCTCTGTCCTCCGGCCCCAGACGGCCTTCTCTGACGAGTCTGTGTGGCCTTGGGCTCCAGGCCCCTGTGGCGGTAGCTGCTTGCTTTTGTAGCCAGGATGGCTTTAATAATTTCAGGCATTATCACTGGAAATGTACTGCAGCCTGATTTTTAAGTTTGGTATTTCAACTTCCATAACTTATGAATTCTCAGTGATTTTGTTAGTTCAGTGGTGAACTAAGATTTTTCATTTGTGCAATAATTTCTTCCATATTATTCATTAGATAATTATAAAAACAACATTTCCTCTTCTACGGCACGAAGAGGAAATTAAACCAGTCTTCCCGCACTATCAAAATATTAATTTTCGCCTTAATTGAATCTGTTCCTCAGCAATAACACCTACCATTTATTGAGCATATACTGTGTGCCAGGGACTGAGCCTGTAGCTTGGCATGGATCTTTTTTTAATCCTCACAGCTACTCCTCCACTATGACTGTCATTCTACAGATGAAGAAAAAGAAGGGCGAAGTGGTTCAAGAACTTGCTGAAGTCCACCAAGCTAGTTAGTGGTAGAAGCAACTTAACCAACTCATGTCCAAGCTCCAGAATTAGCTCTCTTAGCTATCTCACTATTCTGCCTCTGCAAATTCGTCCCATTATAAAGACTGCCTAAATTATGCCTATGTTTTCTTTGAACACTTACTCTCAGGTGAAATTGGTTAATGTTTGACAAATCTTATTTTTCCATAAAGGGATACATTTGTAATCGAATTCATTTTCTGATGAATGAGCTTATCTAAAATGTTTTCCCTGTTGTGCTATTGGAATATCCACTGCAGAGAGGGGAAGGCCCCTTCAATAATATTTTGGATGCAGCTACCTAATTAAAATGAAGGGGAGATTGTTGAAAACCTAAGGAAAGAAAGGTGACTTGATTTTTTCAACCCCTATATTTTCAAGATGAGGAAGGAAGTCCTTTGCAATAATGTTTTGGCTATATCTACCTGGGTGAAGTGTAAGTTTGCTGCAATTATTAAAACAACACTTTGCAGGAAAAAGTTTCTGTTCCTAAGGAAAAAAAGGTTGCTTTATATTTTTTGGTGCGTATATTCTTTAGATTCACAATCTAACTGCTCAGCTCTTCCCTTCAATTTGCTTGAGTAGATAAGTGATGCAAGGCTGGTAACTATGAGATGACATTGTTGCTGGGTTGGAGGGGGGTAGGTTGGGGAAAAGAGAAGAAATGCATGTTTTTATGGAGAAACTATTGTTTCTCTCTGGGCAAAGCTACAGGATCAAGGAGAAATCTTGTATGCATTATAAAAATTCTTCTTTTAAAACATGGGTACATAAGCTCTTTCCTTTCCTTTGTTTTCAAAATGATACTGATAACCCTGTTACTTTATAGGCCGGATGGGAGGAAAAGTAAAAGGAACGACTGTAAAAGTTCCCAATTTTTTCCAGCAGTTACAGGAAGACAGAGCAAGAAGTGAGATCTCCTTAAGTGAAAATTTCCCAGTCCCAAGGAAAAGGGGAAAACTGCAGGAGAGTTTCAAGAACCACAAGACTTGGGTTTTGCATCTTGTCAGAAAATCCTCACTGTTAGTAAAAGCCTGGGGAAAGGCTGGCACGGACCTGACTCAGCAGGGAAATGCCACCCACAGTCACCCACTCTGCTTCCGCAGTGGCTTAGCTGCCCTGTTTTCTCTGGAGGATTCCCCAGCCAGGCCAACACACACAAGTCTCTCAGATGGGAAACTGGACTTTTTGAAAATTGAAATTAAACTAAGTTGTGTAACATTTAAAAGAAGTTTACAATTATGATACGTGGCTTTTTACACAGGCTTAAAGTCAATTTTCTGTTGAATAAATAATATTAACCACATATTAACCACCTAATGGTTTAAAAATGCCTCAAACAGCCATCACCATCATTCTGAATAGAATCCCAATTCTTTTTAAAGTCCACTGTTAAAAGATGAGGGGAAACAGTACCATTAAAAGAGGAAGCAAAACACAGTCCAAAATCTGTTTCCATAAGATAATGCACATAATTGACTAATGGTCAGAGGAATCCAATCTATACCGAAATGAGGTCTGAAGTCAAAGCAGATGTCTGGGAGAAGTTAGGAAGCCCCCTACCCCAACTTATTACATTACTCCACTGCTGAAGCTAAAGGGACAGATAGAAATCAATGAAAGTTTTGTTGATCTGACATAGGAACTGGTACACAGGAAGATGGAAGTTATATATCTGAGTTCATCTGCTAGAAAAACTGCCAGTCTCACATGCACTGCACGTGTGTGTGTGTGTGAGTGTCTGTGTGTGTGTGTGTGCATGCGCTATACCATGAAGCTAAGAATTTTGAAAGGATCTTCAGAATTATTTCTGGGTAGATGTATTTCTGCATAGCTGTTTTAATCTTTTTCCCCCAGAAGGAAATATTTCACTTTCATAATTTAAATTCCACAAAAGTTAAGTTGTTTTATTTTAGGATGTTTGCAAACTGAATGATGGTGTCTAATGGAAAACAAATTTCTTTCCCTAATCATAATATAACAAATAGTTTGCTATCATATAATTTACTATATTTTTCTCTGATAATAAATAAAATATCTCATGTTTGTAGGAACTCAATCATGGAAAGCACTAAACTGTTTCCCCATTTCTTCGAATGTTGATCAGCATGTGCTTTGGCCTCAGTAACCAGACAGCAGGTGCAGAGTTCAGAACTATAAATTTGTTGCACCTCCTATAGGTAATATTAGGGCTCTGATGGTTGTCTTTCCTCAAATCGCAATTCATCTTTGCTAGGTCTTCAGAGTGCAAAATAGGTGTGGTTCAGAAGAAAGTGTCAAACAAACATCAGTGGTTCAGAAACAATATCCTTTCCCCAGTAGCGATATACATTGTGAGTATGTGACTGGAATATTTAAAACACCTGTTCACTTGGAACTAAGCCAAATGTGTAATACTTTAGAGTGCTTGGCTCACTTCCAGGAGCATGTATTATTACTGCCATCAAAATACTGAGGGAGTCAGGGCAAAGATACAAGCTAGAAATGATGTAAGAGAGATATATTTTATAGCTAACAATATCATCATAATAAACACTGTTGGCTGGCCAGTATTTTAATGAAATCAATTATTTGTTTTTGCATCAGAAAAGAAAGTAGTAGTGTAGGGCCCTCTTGTCTTAGCTTTGCTAATTACTTTCACTGCCTTAAAACCTCAATCAAGCTCACCCCCTCATGCCCTCCCTCCCCCCCCCCCCCCAACCCCCTTCTCTCTTTTCACTCTGTTCTTCCCTGGATACATAGTAGTTCACAAGGAACACCAGGGAATAAATTCTATCCTAACTCTATTTACCAGAGTTCACCAAAAGAACTTGGGCAAGTCCCTCTATCTGACAGGGTTCCACCTATTTTTTTTCCAATTGTTCTGGCTTTAGTTAATAGAGTTACTTGTGACTCCTGGTTTTTACCTTTCTCTTCCTTTTCCCTAGTTTTAAAGTCTGTATGGCGAAGATCTTATCTCTGAAGAATTTCATGACTTTATTACACAAGTATTACATGTAACAATTTACAAAGTGTGACATTTTGTTTGAATGTAATCACAAAATATACTGAAGAGTCAATGTCCAAGGTATGAATGTGTGTGTGTGTGTGAGAGAGAAAGAGAGACAGAGACAGAGAGTAGAAAGTTAGAAAATATTGCCTACATTTACACATGCAGGAGGAAGGAGCAGCAGGAAAGGAAATAACATGCTTATGGGCATCATGTGCCCAACATGTGCTAATGGCTATGTATGTACCTTATATAAGCTAATTCTTATAAAAAAAACCAAAAGCAAGATTTACTATCCCTGTTTTACTGCTTACAAAGCTAAACTTCAGCGGAGATTAAGAAACCTGCCCAAGAGAATGGAGTTTATGAAAGTGGGAGAAACCCACTTGTCTGACTCTCTAGAACTTGCATCTGTTCCTTCTCCCACTCCATGCGCTGTTACAGGCCATACTGGAAAAGAATATACGAAAAAAGAATGTCTCTACGTGTATAACTGAGTCACTTTGCTGTACAGCAGAGATTGGCACAGCATTGTAAATCAACTATACTTCAGTAAAAACAAACAAAAAAAAAGGCTGGACTTTTAGATTATAGACGTGAAAGTGTAAGGATAGAGTTTTTACATTTGGCAGTATTGTATCCAGAATCCTGTTTATGTGGTCATTCAAAGTGCACATACTTCATTAGGAACTTCAAAGTTTATAGATTTTGATTTCTTCTTCAATTTAATCTAGAGAAGCTTATATAGTTTAAATACACCTGCTGAGGTCTCTATAATTTGCTCCTTTAAGACACTACAGCTGACATATCATCTTCAGTCAGAGAAATCCATGTGCACATTATCAGTGCAAACTGAAATTACACGCGTATTTCAAAAACAACTTTTTTATATTATAATCATAGATGTTCATAGGATGACATAAATGGCTTAAGTATAATGAAAGGTTTTAGGCTTTGTAGCATGTACACATACACACGTTACTTATAAAAATTAAAATGTTTTGGCACGTCTACGTTGTACAATTATATTGCTTCTATCTATTTACATTTTCCAGTAGAATCTTCCTCAAGAATTGGATGTCATTATGCTATTCTACTGCTTGAGGCCTACAGTATCATTCTCATACCTCCCGTATTGCACCTAATTCTGCACCAGACATTTACCTGTGATTTACCTGTTTTCTCCTCTTCCTCATTTCCCTTGCCATTTTTCTTACTGCTCCTTCTGTATGTGAACCTTCTATTCTTATCAAACTAATATTTTTCATGCCCTTGCTCCTTTCTTCTTGTGGATCTTTGCATAACTGGTCTTTTGAAAGGTTTGCCCCCATCCTCTTCATCAATTCATAACCACCGCTCTGCACTTGACTTGTTTGTGCCTAAAAGTGACTACCTATCATGGCCATCTTCCCTGACTTTTAAAATATTCTACTTCCTATACTTATTACTTGATTACAAGGTATCATTACCATAAACCTTACTATGTGCCAGACCCTGTTCCAAGCATTTTAAAAATGTTTAATCATTTAATTGTCATAATTACTATGTACTAGGTACTATTATTAAACCCCATTTACAAATGGGGAAGTTAAGATGAAGAGTGCCTAAGTGACTTGCCCAGGGACATACAACCGGTAAGCAGTGGAGACGGATAAGAACTTAGGCAGTTTAGCTCCAGTTTGCGAACTGACTGATGCTCCCAAACACTACGTTATATGCTGCCCCCCCCCAATATCTCATAATGCCTGTTATGTTGTTTTGTCTGGTTGATTCACATGTGTATTTTCTACCTTAGCTAGACTGTAAGTTTTGTGAGGTCACAGATCATGTCTTCCAAACATGTCTCTCCTAGCATCACTATAAAGTTCTGTACATCCTAGGAGTTTAACAATTATTGCTAGAATAAAAACATCTACACATAAAAGTGGAAGTAAACTTCTAAAATATACATATTGGAAGCCCACTTTTAAAGTTGGAGGTAAAAATGGAATTAAAACCTTGCATGCTTTGATAATTCACAAAATAAATCTAATGTCATTGGTTATCACTAATGAAATAGCCATATTAATTTCTTTGCTATTGTATTTAATAGTTTTCAACTGTCATTATAAGCATTTGATGCATAGAATAAACACACCTTCTCGTGTTTAAACCATCCTGCTTGTGTTATTTTGGCTTCTATTACAGATAAATAATACTGGAGACATTGCAAATCCTCAATGATTAGGAGGTACTCAAATCAATATTGGTTACAAAATATATAAAGAATGGATGCAAATTTTATAGCAAAGAAATAATTATTAACTTATATCTGCTTACTGTAACAAAAATTTGTTGTCAGCTTTTTCTGAAGTTTAACAATGCTTGAGCCAAGATGGATAAATTATACATCAAAATATCACTATGTAAGGTAAAAATGCTAATAAAACAATTATATTATTTAATGTTTATGAATGTTATACAATATGTTCTATGTAGTAATTCATGCACTGTTCTCTCCATATGATAGTCTAGCATGGTTATTCTAGCTCATATCACTGTTATCTAGCAATGTTAAAATGATTTTTTTAGCAATTAAAATAGCAGTATTTTCCATATTACAAAGGCTTTGCTAAAAAGTCAGAAGTGAATATATTATCAAAGGTAATTATTTCCAAAATTGAATTTATCCTGCTAGCACAAATGACTCAACAATGAAAATTTTGTTTAAAAAGTGTGCATATAAAAGGCTTTGTCCCTGGAATGTAGCTCTAAGTGGCTCACTATCTAGGTTGAAAATGGCTATGCAGGGTTGTATGTCCTATTTTTCCATGCCTGCAGTAAAGATACAATATGGGAATTCAGCTTGGTAATTACTAGTACACCACACAGACACAATTACACCCTGTATGCGGCATGAAGGAATCACTTGTGGTCTGCATCCATTACAAAGAGCAGCAGGGGGCTACCATGCAAGATGACAAAATGCTTTACAAGACGGAAGGAGACCAAAAGAGTTGATGTACACAGATACAAGGACCTTGATTCTTCTAGCAATGATTTAAGTCTCTTTCCATCAATTATCGTCCTTTGTCTCAAGAGTCTTATCACCAGCAGCATTACAGGAACTGAACATAACAATGCTCAGACCCGTATAACCCCATGAACTGTGCTGACATTTCCACACCCTGTTGCTATGTTTGACCTGGTTATTCAGATTACCGAAGCAAAACAAAATGGAAAAAAAAAAAAAAGCCTTACGATTGCAAAACTGGCTTATTTTTTTTTTTTTTATGGCTTACTCAGAATTCCATTTCTCTAAACTGAAAGCCATCCTACTTCCAAAATGTTCTTTTTCAAAGTAGTTTCTACTCCATTTAAAAAATTAAAAGTGAAAATCTGCTTGGATGAAAACTATAGTTGTAAGAAAGAGACTAAGTATTGGTATATCAAGGGGATATATACTTAACAAGAGAACTTTACATCTAGGGGAGCTAAACTAAAATAAGTCAGCTGCTCTCTTTAGCTACAAGGAGTCACAGGATAATTTTCTTTCTGAGAAACTCTAAAGTTTCAAGTTTAATTGCAAGCAGTAAGCGGTTTTTATTATAACAGTTTCCTCCTAATTATTACACTATGTACATTATTTTACAATACTTTCATTTAAGATGCTCTTTTAAAATACATGTTATAAATATGAATTTTTAAGGCCTTAGGAAAGTTAGTTAGTTATGGCAGTTTGTCAGGTTCTGTGAAACAAAGCCTTGTCTTTCAGAAAATGTTTACAACCTATGAGAAAGAAAAAAATGTGTCCTGGGGCTAAAATGTTTATTGGCACCTAGAAGTCTGAAGGGGGAGTCAGGCCTGTGGTTTTTGGAGGGCACTTTATCATCGCCCGCATTCTCAAAGGTTTCTCTGAATGAATAGAACTGGATTACTCAGCCTTCTATTCCACGCCTATTCCTCTCCATTTTCCTTGGCTCGAAAGAGAGCCCAGGCTATTTTTAGTTAGGCAGTTTTCTATTTTTAGACAACTACCAGTTAGAAGACATTTGTTAGGAAAAAATTTAAACACACACACACAAAGGGAGGAGGGAAAGAAGCTTCCCTTCACATATTGTAAAGCAGCCTTCAACCTGTAACTCCAGGCATTTCAGCTGCTTTCAATCTTGGAAAAATAAAGAAAAATTCAGAGTTCAGGGTTTTAAAAATAAACCTTCCCTCTGGCAAACAGACCAAAATACAACAAGCTGTTACTATGTGAAACAGTGACTGCAAAAACAAAGAACATTCTCCAATGATTAAACTGCGAGAAAAGCTGAAGAACTATTAGGTTAAAAGAATGTTACACAGGCATGTAACAATTTCCCAGCTTCTCAGCCAGATGTAGCATGTTTTAGAATCTACGGAAGAGGGGTGGGGGGAACCTCATCTGCAAAGTTCAGAGCAGGATGTCCAATGTAACTTTGTTTCCTTTCTCAACACCAGAGACCCTTTTATCAAACCTAAAGGTAATATTGACTGCATTTTTCAAACATTTGTATTCTATAGAATTTCCCTAAAAATTGTAACCACGTTTACAGAGAAACCATATATTAAAAAGTCCAATGCCAATGGGAAACAAAATTAAAGGCTGCTACATATATTGGATTGGCCAAAAAGTGCGTTCGGATTTTTCCATAAGCTCCTACAGAAAAACCCAAATGAACTTTTTGGCCAACCCAACACACATACACATAGATATGTGTGTGTGTACACAGGCATTTATATATCTCTATATCATTATCTTTATTAGTCTCACGTTTACTTTAAATGGGAATAAATGACTTGCACGTTGGCTTAGCACATCAACCGACTGTACTTATCAAAGTTGTGCTTTCATCTGTAATCCACCACGCGGTGGACGCTGTCAGGCTCTCACACTTGTAATTACTTTCGTTTCCTTCAGTTATCCCACTGCACTCTCAGTCTTATCGTGGTTCAGACTGCTGGGTGGGAGAGTCACCGGTGCATCACCAGCAACTAGCACAGTGTTTGGCACACGGCCTTCACATTCATCAATATCTGCTGAATGAGAGAACAAATACTGTGCACGTTGTGTCCACAATGGGGTATCGGCCCCGGAGGGCAGTGGCGTGTCCTAATCAGTGCCGCATTTCTTAATGCACTCAGCACAATGCCTTGCACATAGGGAACATTTCACAAATGCTTGTGGAAGAAAATCAATTCATTGGCCTTTATTAGATCTTAATTTATATAAATGCTATAGTTACTTAAGAATGCAATATTTATTAAATGATATACCTATTAATATAAAATTAATATACCTATTAATTTGCTTCTTCTTTGTCCTTTGGTAAAACAGCTTTAATTACCTGAACTTTTCCTTTGATGTTGAAAATAAAAACACCTTATCTAACTTAACAGTTGACAATGGGCTCTGACATCTTTTATAGCCCGTAATCATCACCACAGCCCTGTGAGGAAGGATGGGTGAGGGTCCACAATACTCAGAGGAGGAATCTGAAGCCCAAGAACGTTAAATAACTCGCCCCACGTTAGAGAACTAATGTGTGGTGCCACAACTAGAACTTAATTTCTTTCCAAATTTGTGGGGCTTTTAAAGTTCTATTTCCCAAATGTAAAATTTAAACTCTCATGATAATGCATCAACAAACATTCTTTAGGAGAATCACTCTGCAGCTTTCTTTTTCCCCATGTGAAATTAATTCAGAACCACCACATTGAAGGAGAACCCAATCACGAAGCCCAGGTGAAGATAAAATTCCTCTCATACCTAATTAGGAAACATTAGAAGAACCTGTGCACGCCTGCGCGTTCCCTTCCTGGTGGAAAAATTTATAGAGTTGACCTGTCTTGCTTCTGCTCTCCCATGACTTTTTCCTGTCCCTTTTTCTCTTCTTCCTCGGGTTAACTTCAGCTTCAGTGTTCCCTCCATCCTCTCATCTCGCTCCACAGAACCCCATTTACTTTAACAAATATTCTGTTCCTGGGAGTAAACGCTGAGTGACCCAGCTTTCCTCATTAGTTCTCTCTGCCCTGGCACAGACCTTGACACCCAGTGGGGACGCAACCAATGCCTGCTGTGGAAATGAAAGATGGAATGGCTGGGTGCAGCCTCTCCAGTTTACGGGTCTTTTATTAGGCTGTATCCATCAACCATCATGTTAGTTACCTCATGAATAAGAACGCTAGATTCGCCAGTTTCACCCCTACATCAGGGCTGCTCAATAGAAGATTTCCGGGGGTGATGAACATTTCTGTACCTATCCTGATCAATACGGGAGCCACTAGTCACATGTGGCAATGGAGCACTTGAAATGTGGCCAGTGAGACTGAAGAACTAAACTTTTAATTTTATTTAATTTCAATTAATTAAAATGTAAATAGGCACATGCAGCTAGTGGGTACCTTAATGATTAGTGCAGATCTGTTTCATTTCATCTGAAATCTGGTTATATTATCCAAAGAGAATTCACATGATAGAAATGACTGAATATGTAATTGTCAGCCATAAGCACTAAATATATTACTTATTCACAAATGTGTACAAGTAAACTTGAAAAGGGTTTGGTTACTTTTCAAACCAAAAGTTTACTTTTCAAACCAAAAGTTTAGAGAACAGAGAGTGGGGAACAGAGTGGGGTTGGATTTAGATTTGCAGCTCATTCTCAGGGTAACTCTGATCTTAGTTTTTCTCCCCTAAATGGTTTTCTTGGGGTCATAGTGATGGCATTTGCTTATGACTCAGGAGTAATTTGCATGGTATTTCAAAAAATAAAGTTTTAAATTCAGAAATTCTTGAATAAGAGTTACTATTCTTAATTCATACATAAGGTTTTTTGTAATAATGTTTTATCATATGTGAGGAAAAAAACCAAATACCCATCGTAGGGTTTACTGTTTACAGCATTTCTTATCCTAAAACAGTAGCTCTAAACAGTTACTGAGTTTATTTACTAAAACATAAAGATAAGAGATTTAATTGATATGAAGAGGCTTTCAGAATCTAATTAACCTCCCAGCTAGTCATTAACTCTATGACCTTTAGAAATAATTGACACGGAATTTTTTTTTCCTCATTCAAAACTTCCATCAGGTGGCTAAACTTCAGGGTAACACAGAGTACACTAAATGCCGCTGAGACATGACTGGATAACATGCCAAACAGCTATTAGTAAAATGAGATATATTTCCAATAAGATAATCTATCCACCCAATCTGTCGTATGCATATGCAGCATTTGCCTAATTATAGTCCTTTTAATGATCGAGTCTGGAGTCTTTTCCCAGAATGTCCTATGAATTATTTTGCTCATGAGGATAATGAGGAAAGCATAGCTGCCACTACTCCCCGTACCCACAGCACACACCCCCAACCATTCATGTCACACTTGCCTGCCGAGTCTGGTCTGGAACTCAGAAGCTCCCTCAACACGTGCTCTAGGGAGCCACTACCAGCTGATGGGCACTCACAAGGGAGGTGGCCAGGAGAAGCAGTGCTCACCTCACTGTGTGATGACAGGCCTTTTATACCGTAGTACTTCCAAAAATGTAACGCACTTGCTTTCAAGAGTCAGTTTCACCAAATAGCGGTTTTAAAAAGTCTTTTTTTTACGGTACGATAAATGTTCAAAAATGTACTTTCAAACTCCACGCTGGAGAAAACAGATGTTTGGAAAGGGAAGTCTGGATCCTTGCTACTCAGAGCTTGGTTCACAGACTAGCGGCATCAGTATCACCTGGGAGCTTGTCAGAAATACAGACCCTTGGGCCCTGCCCCATGTTCACTGAATCAGAATCAGCCTTTCAGTTCCATCCCCCAGTGATTCAGACGGGGCCAGAGGCATTTTGTTTGAGACCCTCTGATATCTCTTGTCAGATCCTGGCCAAAGTACCAGCCATTGTGTCTCTTTTTCCCAGGAATCCATATAGGTTGGTCTGAAAGTCTTTTGCTTTCCACCAGGACTACAAGGAATATTTCTGTGTGGTCTCCTGTGCCTATTTGTTTTTTTTCTTGCACAGCAACAATCTTTATTCATCTCTGGTTCGCTTGAAAGATTCTCACTTTTATTACTAGTAGAACCTATCTGACTTCAGTGAAGAAAATTTGGTAAATTTTAATATTTATACCATAATGATCATCAGTAAGTTGTTTTATACATATTATATATACATGTATGTATACATATGTAAATATGTATGTGTGTGTGTGTGTGTGTGTATATATATATATATATATATATAAAATACTTATTAAATGTCTACAATATGCCATACATTGAGCTGGCAGTTGGAGTTACAGAGATAAATAAAATATCATCATTTCCTTTAGGGAAGGGAAATAGATTTATAATAATAATTTTAAAAAACGCAGTGAGGCAGTTGAAATAATAAACATCCTTTGATCAAAGACTCATTATCTTCTATTCTGACTCTAGGCAGGGCTCTGAAATTGTTCCTAAAACTTCACTTTTGAATATTTCACAGCCATATATTTAATACCAATCCTGAGGAAGTAAAGATGTTCTACTCTTTGATATCTTATTTGATGTGTTTTAAACCAAACAATGTTACTTTTACCTAGGGGCTATCAAGGGCTAGAATGCAACATTTGGTTCAAATGTGCTGTCCAACACCAAGTTCTACATGCCATGAACTCTGTAAATATCATTAAATATTGAAGATTACAATCCAGGCTAAATATGTTTCCCCCTTTCACTTTCAGATATTGAGAAAAAAAAATCATGAGGACTTTGGTCTGCTCCAGTTCAAGGTGGTTCATATAAAACAATAATGATAAGATGGTGATGTTGATAATGATAAAGCAGTTTCACTACTGACAAAAGGCTGTATTTTGAAACCTGTTGTCTTTTCTGCTCCTACTATTATTAAACAATTTTCTGTTGACTCTGTGTTAGTATTAAGCCATTAGAGCTGTGCAATGAAAGAGATGAGAGGAGATTCAGTTTTATTGCCTTGTGCATATAACTTAAGTAATCTAACATGCACTTCATTTGTTCAACAGTGATTTTCTTAATAACTGAGATGTGAGGCAGCTTTTCATGTTTACAAAACGTATGCAAATTAAGCAAGAGCATTATTTTTAAAAAGGAATGGATTTTCAAATTTGACATATAAAAAATCCATTGTGATAGAAATGAGAAATATGAATATATTTTTAGACACGTTTCTCCTTTTAGACTTTGGGGAACAAATATAAATATGATTTACAGGGACTAGTAAAAGTCTTTTAAAGATATATAAACAAAAATGAGCATTACAATTTAGGAGAAATATACAAAACCTTTTTTTTTACAAAAATCACTTCTTTCTCGTTTTCCTTACAAGCCTCAACACTGAAGGTTTAAATCTTTACAGAATATACTAATCCTTTCTTCATTTTTCAATACTATCTATTGAAAAGCAATTATATACTTGGTTTAACAGAGGACAGGGCAGAGTTACTGAGCTACTCGCAATAAGAACTATTTTAATTATAATTTATAGTGACCTAAGAAGAATTTTTAACGCAGCTCAAGAATATTACTTCCCTAAGTTCCTGAAAAAACTGCTTTTCTAAAGAAATTAATTACTAATTATAAAGTTAAATTACTGGCCCACGTTGCTTCAAGTAAGTTTAAAACAGTAACAAGAAAGACCTAACCATCTTCCCGTTCACAAGCTTCACATTTAAAAAAAAACAGCACACATTAGTTAGCTTACGTGGCTCGGGCTCCCCGTCAGCCTGGACAACTCGAAAGTGCTTTCAGACCAGATAGTGAGTTTACCGACCGACTGCGTGGTTATCGGTGTGAGGGGTAAAATGTGCTTTTAGTTTTATGAGGGGTGTTTAGTTCCAAGCTGGTGTCTCTCGAACATTTATGTTCTGGATTCTAAAATCTCAAGGCTACACAGTTCTTCACTTCTGAAATGCACTGCTCAAATTTCATATTGAAGGATTAATCCTGGTGTTGATTTGAAAACACCATTAGTTTAAATGCCTCCCTTTTCATCTTTCAGTCTAGACTGGTGCTGTCTCACAGAAGGTTCTGGATATCAATGCATTCTACATCTCCCCTTGTCCCACTTGACAGTCACTAGCTGCCTGTGGCTAGTGGCTACTGTATTAGATGGCACAGGTCTAGATTACTGTAGTTTTTGATTGTGTTTTGATAAAATTTATAAAATTTTAATAAACTGTTTCATTGGAGCTATACAAATATTTTTCATACTTTAAATGAATAACATTATGCTGTATGATGATCATGTGGCTATCCTATTATAACTGTCTTCCCGTTTATTTTTTTCTACGAATATATTCTGATGGCATAACATTCTCTAGACCTCACATTAAAGCCCAGGAGATGTGATAGTAAACAAAATGTGCACAGTCCCCGCCCTCCAGGAGTTTAAAATCTAGCGTGGAACAAGCAATTGAATAACAGCTTCAACAGCGCCTTGATAGGGAAAATAGAACATATTATGACTATAATACAGGAAAAGCACCTAACACAAGTTATGAGGCATCTCCAGGATACTTCCAAAAGTATAAATTGGGACCTGACTTGAATGAAGGATAAATAAAAGCCAAGTAAAGGCCTAGTAAGGAATGTTGAAGACAAAACAAACAAGGTTTGGAGAAGTTGAAGGATATAAACAACATTAGGTGGCTTGAGTATAGGATGGGAACTGGGGGCGTTTGGTTGGAGGGAAATAGCAAAAGGTGAGGCTAGAGAGGAAGAGAAATACAGGGGCCAGATCATGCATGGCCTTGTGAGCAATCTTAAGGACCAAGAGTCCTTGAGGGGCCTTGTTTATGTTCATATCTCCAGGCATTCCGTGGCACATAGCATATGGCAGGAATTCAGCCAATCTTTGTTCAGTGAACACATGAAAGAATGAAAATTCAACAAATGACCAAACAAATAAGTGAATGTGCTTTTTCTTTTAAGAAAAGTAGCTATGTAATATACATCTATAAAGTATGCATAAAAATAATGTCATGTATCTATATTTTTATATAAGTATAAAATTGGAACCTATTTAATTGGGTTAGATACAATGAAAGCTCAAGTAAAAGAGACATATTTTTATATTTTACAACTATTTACGAATTTTGTAATACAGAGTTTGTAAAGAAGTCCAATTCCACTATTTACTGCATTTGCTTTTCTACAAATATTGTTCTTAATTTTCACCAACTATGTAAAGGTAGTTAATTTATTGATAACCTCCAGTAGCACTGTGGAACACTGAAGTTTATAAGCTATTTTAAGGCCTTTTCAGACCCAATTCAGGCCTTAAGTATTACTGTGCAAGGAGATATTTTGCTGGAAAAACTGTTCTTAGAAGTCTTTAAACAGGAATCAGGTAACAGAAAAAGTTTCACGTAAATATCATCTCGTATTCTCCCCTTACTTTCTTCCCCACCCCCGCTCTTCTTTATCTCTCTCTCTCTCACACACACACACACACACACACACACACACTCTCTTCTTGCCCATCCTTGCGTCTGAAAAAAAAAAAAAAGCCAATAATCTTCTACTGAGAGAGCTGTGAATCAAAGGTTCCTTCTGTAAGTGTTACATCCATCTTTTTGATTTGCCAGGGAGCAGGATGGGGCATTGTGTTTTATTCCACGTCCACACTTAGTCTCTTAGCCACTGGCCCAGACTAGATGAGCAGCTCAATAGAATCACTGAGTCACTGAGCGGTGAGAGGCTCCCTCCTGGCAGGGTGCTAAGTGATGCTCCCATATGGGTTTTGCAGTTAGAAAACATGTGCTGGATATGGAGGTGACCTGTCTGGGACTTCTGTCACTCCAAGGGTCACCTGGAATGATCTGGTGATCAACGACCTGTTTGAAAGTTTTATTAAATTGTTTAGCTTAAAGCCTTCCTTTCAGTAGCTTGTACTACATTAATGAGATTATTGCTCCTTTGCCCTCCAATCGTTTCCAAGCTGATTTTTATATATTTTTTATATCCTTAACACAAATGCCTGTCTCCTGGTTCAGAATTCCATGACCAGTGCTGAGCATAAGCTGGTGCCTGCTAAATCATCACTGAGTGAAGGAATGGCCTTACAGGCTTACAGCATGTTCCGTGGGATCCGCGATCTTCAGGTCATCCTGAAGGGCTCAACCCCACATCTCCTTCCAGAATAGAGCTCAGCATCAACTGTGAGAGCAGGAAGGCAGCTAAGAGAACCAGGAGTGGTGCTAGACAGGTGGAAGAGATGAAGGGGGCAGTTCCTTAAAACCATCAGAGCCCCTACTGAATTTCCACAGCCTCACAAGCTAGCATTTTGGATAAATATCTAGTATACTTGTCACAGAGCTAAATAAAATGGACTTTCTTCAAAGGAAGTGCTTTTAATACAATAACTGTTTTTTGGTTTTTTTCTAACCAATGGATTAAAAATTTAACACATTTACAAAATCTGGCATATTTATATATTGTAGCTAAACAGATATTCAAGCTGCATTATAATGTAATAATAAAAAAAACAGATCCCAGTTTGTCTATTAAGTCTTTGTAAGTCTTTGTGCCATTGTAACAGTAGTGCTAATTATCAAGCAAAGATATGATAATTACGAAGAGCTTTTTTGCTAAAAGAAGGAATCTTTTTCAACACCCACGTGCTGCACAATTTCCTATGACCCTGTAACACTACTCTGGTACGGCCCAAAAATTTGTATTTCAGTCTGAATGCTGGGAAACATATTATTTCTCTCTCTGTGCCAATCTTTTTTTCTTGTGAGTAAACTGTTTTCAGAAGGTTAAGGGAGAGGGGTAATGGTCCAAATGGGAAATATAAAACTAATGACCCTTCATGAAACATATTATGCTCCTCATTAAACTTACTCAGTTAACTGTATTACATTAAATTAAAATAAATAGGATTTAAAATTTTACCCAGGAGTAGTAAACTACCCTAACTTTCAAATTTGTGTTAGATCCATTCTAAGAATGGATTTCTCAAGTCCCTGACGTATCACAGGTTCTTAGCCTCCAACACAATTATGTCTTAGTCTTCTAGAGGTTTTCAAACTTAGTGTGTATAAGAATTACTTGGGAAACTCGTTAAAAACGCAGCTTCCTACCCAGATCCCCTCTTCTCCATCAAGTATCTCAAGCATACTGATTTCAGTGAAATGCACTTTGGAGAGTACTCTATGTATTTTTATGGTATAAACTTTGTCAAGCTTAGGGGTCCCACTTTACTTCTTTCTCCATCATCTCAGTTATTACTAAGGTGTGGGAAAGCCGAATGGGTGAAGACTGTGTGATTCACGTAGTTGAGCAGGGCAGTCCCACATCGTGTTAGACTTATATGTTATTTTCATCCAAAGAATCAAACCATCTCTAGTTTTGGTCTAGGAGCCTCAGAATGTCGTTTTGAGAGACTCACAACTTTCATCTACTGATGTTAAGTGCAGGATAATAGTGGAGTTGCTACTTTACTCTTTTTGCTTTTTTAAGAATTACATTGTACAGACTTTCAAATTCACTGCCTTCATTTTTGAGATGAGAAAACCCGCCCCCACCCCCCCGCCCCCGGGGAGAAGTAGCTCATTTGTCACCCAGTAAGACTGTGCAAGGCAAGGGTTCAAGTGCAAGCCCTTTAACTTTCAACCCAATGTTCTTCTCATGACCTTGAAGAAGTCTAGCTCAGATACCCATCCGTCCAAGAATATGAAAATCTCTAGAGTATGTGAAGTTTTAAATCTCCTTTAAACCACATAGTATTGCTGAGCAAAGCCCTCAGAATACAATTTTATAGATTTTTAAACTCCTTAGAAAACAAATTTTAAAAGTCAACAAATTTTCAACTAGTTTAATATGGTTCTACTGCACTTCCCATCATATTAAGAACTGGAGCAGTTCAAGTCTGATGACAAGTTCCAATTCAGAAATTTTTGTTACCCTGCAATGTTTGTTGTAATGATTTTGGTAATGAGGTGGAGTTTTGAGTATAGAGTTGTTTTCTGTTCAGAACTTATGTTAAATGTGTGTGAATGTACACAAGCATGCACATGAAAGCACTCATGAGGTTTGACAACTGACAACTGTCTGTTAATATTTATGTTTATGTATTTTCACACTTATATGTGTACATGAATAAAATACTTTCTGAAATACATACTAGGTAAGTTTTATAAATGATCTTAAATTTCAAGATCAAGGCAAGCCCACAATTAAAATTATCAGTCAATGAAAAACTAAATGTGTAGTAATGCAAATCTGAAAGTATTTTAAATACACACATTAGGTCTACTCATCATCTACTTTTGTTTCTCTGAAATTATCTGCTTGGCCTTACTAGGCAAAAAATAAAAAAATTTAATTGATCAGCTCAATACTTTTAAAAAACTTCCAAATAAAAGTAAAGAAACGAGAATTAATCTTAGACAACTATAACAGGTTAAGAGAAGATGGATGTGAGAGGCAGATTAATTTGATCAGGATTAGAACTAGATTTTTTTAAAACCAGTTTAAACAATTTAAGCAATGGCAAGAATAACTTGTACTCTGGCAGATTGATGCCGAATACATACTTTTGAAACATTTATTTTCTCTTAATTCTGGGAAAGCAGTCACAATCTAGGAAACCACAAGGAGATAGATAGGTGAGGAAAACAGACAGATGGGGGGCATTATATCTCTGTATAACGGGGACATATACCTCATTACACCTCTTCCTTTTTGGTTTAGTATTCATTGCTTACAAAGGGTACTATAAGGCAATAACATTTAAATAGGATACATGTGAGAAGCATTTAAAACTGTACAGCAGTGTTACTTATGCTAACTAATCAAAAATATTTTTGAGTTTCAACATCATGCTTATTTATTTTTGTTACAATGGAACAATGTTTTAAATCTAACTTTGATAAAATACCAAGTAACATTTAGAAATTCATTTCCATCAGATTTCTGATTCCATGTATGTTAACAATGCTATATTAAATGATATAATTTGGGGGAAAAGATTTCTAGGAGAATAATTGTCTTTACTCCTTCAGCATGAATACATTAGGAAGAATGAATTAGAAAGAAGAGACATAAAATGAGAAACAAATGAAAAGTTGGGGTGAGCTCATTTTAAAATACTTTTTTTCTTTGCTGGGAAACTAGTATATACTTAAAAGAAATCATGAGAAGTAATCTAAAATGTGGGCGAGCCATCCCCTGGCCACACTTCCCCATTCTGGTGGCCTGACCCAGGCGCCTGATTTCTAGCAAGGACCAGATTCATGTAGTCCCTATTATCATACCGCTCTAACCTGCATTTTGAGAAAGAGAGAGGGTGGAGTAATAGTTGGGGCTTTAAACCTGGGTACACCTGTGGGAATATGAACATCTTAGGTAAAGGAAGATGTGCTTGTGTGTGGGGGGAAGGGAGGGGGGCGGTCTGAACACCCGCGGCTCTGCCTGTTTGGGGTTCACCAGGCACGCATGCGCGCTCACCTCCACGATGTCTGAGTTCGTCCGGCTCTCGTGCGGCTCGTTGTACTCGGTGTACTTGAGCAGCACCTTGTCCATGTCCGTGCTGGCGTACTGGAACAGCTTGTTGGTACTGTTGAAGATGATCAGCGCGATCTCACAGTCACACAGCACGCTCAGCTCATACGCCTTCTTCATCAACCCAAATTTCCTCTTCGTAAATGTCACCTGGAAAAAAGAAAGCAGACACGTTTTTTCAAAGAGGAAAAAAAAAAAAGCAGACCTTTAAAAATAAAACAGTACTTTTTTCCTTTATAAAACAACGTGTGTTGTTGTCAGAGCCCTCGGGCACTAACACATTTGGAAAGAAAGCAAATAAATCTAAAACTAATTTCTGCTTAGAATTTGAAAATGTGTGATTTCTAGCTTGCTGCTGAATGTGAAACTGCAAATGCCAGATTTAATGTAGGGCATTTTAATGAAGGTGACCAGAGAACTGTTCATGTTTCTTTGAGCAATTCAAGATTTAAAAGAGTCAATTTAAGCAGGGTTAGCATATTTCTTAATTATAAATTCGGAGCTTATTTTTTGGCCATGTGAAGACTCGACATGACATTATGGACACAGTATTTTAGATCTATGTTCAAAATTTCTCAAAACTGTTTAGTCTCATGCCATTGAACTGAAAACGCTGAAGGGATCTGACTGTACTTTCAGACAGAGTTGTATTCTGTTTTCTAGAAATCCAGCAGGGAGTTGGGAAGTGCTTTAGCCATAACTCTTGTTAGGGTTTTGGTTTCATTCTTCTGTGTATATTTCTTCCTCTCCCAAGCCAGAAACTGTATTGCCATCTTTGCCTTTCTCTTCTTTTACTCTAATCTATTACCAAGTCCCACAATTCCTTCCCTCAAAATGTTTCTCAGGTTCACACTTTCTTGTCTATTTCCCAGGCAGCTCTATCATTCATGTCTTTATCAGCTTCCTGTCCTAGACGATCTCCCTGTCTGAAACCATTCCCTCCTCGATTCATCCTAATCTTCAAAACCTCACTCTTGTCACTGCCATTTCCTGATGGGCCGGCTACAACAGCTCCCCTCTCTGGCTTCAAATACTTCTACCTGCCAGTGCAAATATGCATTTTACCATTCCCAGTTTCAGTCTTCTCTGGATTAAACTCCAGTCTGCCCACCAAAAACCATGAACATTCTTAAGTATAAGCCTTTATACTTCATGGTCCAGTGTTTCCCAGCAGGTCTTTTGTAGCATATTATTTCTACAAAATATTCCTTAAGACCAAAAGTTCAATGGTCCAATATGTTTGGGAAATGAGGCACAGTGGTATATTAAAGGCTGAGGAACTTTTTAAACTTTAACCTGCTTCCCAAACTTACTGCTGACAGAACGTTGATTTCTTTGCTTATTTATTTATTTTGAGGAGCACTTACTCTCATTCTTCCGAACCAGGTTTTTGAGGCATCTACCCTGGGAAATGCTGACTGACTTTTAGTTGTTATTTTCAAAGGTGACTATTTAAATTTTTTTCCTCAACTTCAAATCCAACCCATCTTGCAGAGGTCAGCTGAGTTTTATCTACTACCTACTTGGGTGTAACTCCTAAATCTCGAGTCCCGCTCCTTATCTTTCTCTTTGTCTCCAGCCACCCCATGGATGTCTTCCACTCACGTGTCTATCTAAAAGTCCTAGGAATCTCAAACCCCCAAAGCCCAAACTCACCTTCACCCTCGAATCTGCTCCCCTTCCTGGGTCCCCCATCTCACCATAAACTCAGTCACCCAAACTAGAGACCGCTGAGTGGACTTTGAATGTCCCCTATCCCACACGCCTAAATAAATGTGTTGACAGGAAGTGTGGACAAGCAGACAGAAAAGCTGACTTCCTGGTCTCATTTCCCCACACTTCTGTTAATACTTATTGTTTTACCCATCACCCTTTATTTTTTCTTATAGTACTTATCATATTTTATAACTTGTATAATTTTGTGTGTGATCATTTGTTTAATGTCTGTCTCCTCCACTGCAGTGCACGTTCCACAAGGGCATGTACCATTTTTATTTTGCCCACTGCTGTATCTCCAGTGCCTAGAACAGCAGACATATGGGCACACGTTAAAAATCTGTAGTATAAAAAACGAAATAGGGAAAACTATTATGTCGTTTTTAGAAATATCAAAGTGATGTATGTTATATAAAACTGTGATAGCTTTCCCCACCAAATTTTTATTTAGCAACTCATAAACAGAATTTTAAAAAGATAAATCTACACTTTAATAATGATTATATACTTTAATCACATCTGCACTGAAGGCAGCATGATAGAAAGGGAAGAACATGGGGTCTGGATTCAGGGGACCCTGGATTTGAATGCTGATCTGCTATTTATTAGTCATGAGAAATTCACTTAACTTCTTCAAATCTTATTTTTCTCCGAGTTTGATTTTTCATCTATAAAATGGAGATAACACCTACTTGTGGTGTTGCTGCAAGGATTACATAAAATAACATATGTACAGTATCAAGCTTTGTGTTTAAAGTAGAAGCTCAATAAATCTTAGTTCCCATCCCTTTCTTAGTTGACTTACAGGAGAAGAACTTACAAAATATACCTGTCTTAGTGGCTCAAAGAGTCCTGATCAAGGCTATTTGAGCATCTTACTACAGTCTTCCTGATAGAAAGATGAAGCTGAACTATGGAATTCCCACTGATCATTCTTTGGAAAATACAGCATTTAGGTATTTACCAGCCCACATTGGCTAGTCAATATCTACTCAGATATGTTATTTACGTTGCAACTGGGATAATTTTTCTTTGTAATGATTGCCAATGTTTCACCTTCTGTTTTATGTTTATTGATTGTCTTACTAAAGTGCTTCTAATAAAATACAGCTAGTGTTTTATTTCCAGTGTCTCACCTTCTGTTTTATGTTTATTGACTTATTAAACTGTGCTTATAAAATATAGCCAGTGTTTTATTTTCATATCTGATTATCATACTACTTTAGAAACTTTTTTTATTATGGTTCATTCAGATGAGTCATGACTGGTATTAGGAATGAGCTAAATAAAGACTATCTTTTTGGAATGGATTAAAAAGTATCACCATTAATTATACAGATTTATACAAAATGTCTTTTAATAATTCTCTTAGATGCAATTTAGTTATGCAAATATACTTGCACATTGGTATTTTGTTTAGTGAAGTAGGCTACAGAGTACGTTCAATGCAGAAGGCACTGACCCAAAATACTTTCATATATCTAAAACCACTTTTAATCAGACTTTCATGACCACAAACTGTAGGTGGAATGTCTCGATACAGTATGGTTTCTGTTGTACTCAAACCTCAGAATTTAGCACGTTACAACACTCACCCTCAAAGTACATTTCGGCACAGAAATATCATTAAAGCCACTATTTGTGTTTACTTTTAGGTACTCCTCAACTTTTGTGTAACCAAATAGGCTGCTGGATAATGCATACTTATTTAATAATACCTGTCAGAAAGTCAGTGCATATGGCTTCTTTTCATTAAAACTGCAAACTGAAATGATGATGACTATATTAAAGCATTTAAGAAAATATCTTCAAATCCTACTCTTAATTGCACTAAGTTTAATTCTGTATTATGTTCATATTCTTCATAGCATACTCAAAATGTATTTTATAATGCTTTTTCTCATTGTTCACAGTTAGATAAAATTGTTTTTCAGCATTAAGCTTTCTTAAGAGAACTGGGATATTACCCTTTGTTTAAAATATGCCACTCAATGACAAAGATTGCAATTCAGAGCTTTTATACTTAAATATAATAATGTATTATAATGATTACATTTTTCATAACTTGACAATTGTTTGTAATGGGGACAAGTCCATTTCTATTTCAATAACATATTTTGAACCTTAGGTGAGATGGAAAACTGTTTTTACAGCAGTTAGGCAAAGAGATGCTCTTTTCCAGTGTTTACATCAATCAAGGTGCACCAAGAAGAGAATAAAACCAATATTATTTAAGTGGGCACTATAATTTACATTTAGTTTTCAAAATTAAAGAGACTTCATATGTAATATATGTATGGAAAGCAAGATTACTCTGTAAACATTGAGCATTTTATGTATTTTTTCTTTACCTCTTGAAACAGCCTCAAATGTAATGATGATGTTTTATTAAGACATTCAGTATTAAGTTTTATATTAACCTCGAGTTTTAAATCCTAGCATAAGGGCAGGTATCACACATCTCATGCTGACAATTACTCTAGAACTTATTAGGTATGAATCAATAATTGAAATTAGAATTTGAAATTGAGAAAAGGAACATTCATTAAATACAGCTCCATACAATTTATATTCCTTATAAAGAAATAAGGAAAATCTATTTACAGAAACATGAAAGTAATTCAAGCAATTTTTATTGAGCATTTTCTACATGCCATTGTGCCGACCAATACCGACTGAGCGTTCTCCACGTCAGACATTGGTGCTGGGTGTGCAGGCTTCTACTACATGTAAATATATATCTCCCCTGTTCATGTCTCATCCTCATGGCTGGAGGAAAAACAGTCATTTAATTCCTTAAAGCTCCAAAGGAATTTCCTTCATTTGAATCAAAATATATTCCTTGGCTAATAATGTTATATTTCCAGTCATGTGTAATGATCTGAATTGTATTTTTATCCAGAGTTGGGTGAATTCAGTTTTTGTTTTCTGACCAATCCTTCTAGACTGAGCAAGAAAAATAACAGTAGATGTTAACCCAATCAAGATGAATATGAAATGAAACCTACCATATTGGTTATTTCTTATCTTGTACTCAGAGAAAGCTGATCATGGCATTACGTCCCTCCCCCTTTCCATCTGGCCGCTGGCAGGCTCCCATGGTGCTGTAAGGCTTCCTTTAAATGTCAACTTCTTCTATGAAGCTTTCATTGTCACATTCAGATAACACACTCCTCCCTCGTTGTTATCCTCTAGAGCTTTTTACAAACCTTTATTATGAGACTTATTCTAATATTACAGAGTTGATTGGTTGTTTGAGTTTGCCTCTCCTGCTGGCTTTTTGAGCTCCCTGAAGACCCCACCTCTGGCCTCACAAAGACTGACCAATGGATACTCAATGAACGATGGATTATGGAATGGAAATACTCTATTTTAAACTGAATGTCTCAATAAAATTTTCTGCTAAAAGTAGATAATTTTTAAACTTGTCTTTTTGACAATTTATTGTTTTACTTTTCTTGAAGAAAGAAAAAAATAGTTCAAAAAGTTCAGAGAAAAGTGGTCTTTATTCCTTGCCCTGATGACTCACCATGAAGGAAAGAAAAGTGTGAAGGTAAAAACTGAATTTTACAATCACAGGATACAGAGGTAAAGGGGGGAGGATCTAAGAATTCAGATGACTGCATTCATTGAGCAAAAATTTACTGAACTTTCTAATGAGATCAGATTTTTAAAGAACATGTATTTCACAACGTATTTGATGAAATCCTCATCACAATATTATATATTTGAGATTAGCTAGTAGTAATGTAGATGATTTAAATATGAATTAATTAATTGGTGTTAACTTTAAGGACAGTCTCTTGCAAAGGGCCACAGAGTTCAAGAGTAACTTTCCTGTCCCAGGCACCATTTTTATCAGTGGTGTAGATGAAGATGTAGCCTGCATGCTTATCAGATCCACACACTACACAAATCTGGGTGATAACCAAGCAGATGGTAGAGTCTTTATACATACATAGCTCTCTCTACAGAAAGCTGGGTCACAAACGACAAGAAACAGAGGTAATTTTAAAGTCTTCATTCGTATTAAAAAAAAAAACAGAATTATATAATCTCAGGTTGGAGGAAAACTAACATGATAGCTGTTTTTGGGAAAAGGATCTGAAGTTTTAGTGTTCCACAGTGGGAACTAATTATCCTAATGATCTCTTAGTTAGTCAGCACTAACTAATCTTTGGTACTATAGTCAGCTCTGAGAATTTTAAGAAGACACTGGGTGACACCGACAAAATTAGTGCATCTATAGGATGGCAAACAGGTCGATGTAGGGTCTGAGAATAATTTTGCAGGAGAAATCATTGAGGGAATCTGGAATGTTTAACCCAGAAAAAGAGAGTTAAAAGAGAAATGCCAAACACTTTCCAAGATCTGCAGACTTCGTGGCCATGTGAAGAGGCAGATGAGTTAATTCTGTTTTGTTCTATAGAGCAGAGTTAGAAAGCATTGCTGAAAATCATAAAGAGGTTCAAAACAGGGGGAAACCCAGTGATGAGAACTGTCCAAGAGAGGATCTAGTCTCATGAAGTAAGAAGCAGTTCATTCCTGAACATGTTCAAGTAGGGCTGCATATCAAGGAAGGTCTAGAAGGCGTTCCTGAATTAAACAGGAAGCTGGACTAGACACCTTTAAAAGATTTATTCCAGACTTAGATGTTCAGATTCTATGGCTACGTAGCACAGACCTTTGGGTAAAGGGGAAGATTAGAGTGAATGGAATACAGTTTACAACAAGAATCTATTTCTGCAATTTCATTCTGTAGAATGTCTTATGTTTTGGTTACTCAACTTCATCAACATGTTACCATAGTCATTCTAATTTTAATATTCCAAGAAATAAAACTGGATCACTTTCTTTTTGTAGTTAGAAGAGATATAAAAGACTGTAAAGAATCGGAGTAGACAATATTAAATTAGGTATAGTGCTGAAAATGCACAGAAAAACAACTGTCCAGATTGATAAAATAGCAAATTCACATTAAAATATTTAAAAAGAAGCAGTATATGTGCATCATTACTGGGGCTCTGTACTGTGGAAGCAAAAACATGGGAATTGAAAATCAAGTCTAAGCTCTGCCGTGTATGAGCCGTGTGTCCTTGGCCTCGGGTAAATTGTTTAACTTACCCGTACCCCAGTTTCCTCACCTGTAAAGTGGAGGTAATAACAGATATCTTACAGAGTTATGATGAGAGTTAAACTAAGGAACACACAAGTGTAAGTGACTTGTTGACTGTGAAACACTATATACAAGGTAGGTAGTATTTTTTTTCTGATGCATCAGGCTCAGTCACTTCTTGTTACATACTGTAAAAGACTGCTCTCTCAACTAAACCTCAAGCTTCCCTTGAAAGCCCGGAACATCTCCTGTCTGCTCTTGTAACCTGAAGTCCCAGAACAATACTTGGCTAAATATTCATTGAATGAATGAATGGATAGATGGATGGAATAATTACTCTTTTTTTTTTGCAATCAAAACTGAATGGCTAAAAATGAATTTCCATGCACGCTCAAATTATGTTAATAAGAAGTTTGCCACTGAGAGAGGAAAATTTCACATAGTTATTTTTCTTTTTTGTCACACTAACTTATAGTAAAAATGTACATTTGGTAAAAATGAATAGGAGAAAAACTGGATTGGGTCAAATTTTGTGTGTGGGTTTGTTGGTGAAATTGGAGCATATCATATTTTTTATAACTGTTTTTAGATAAGAGTGTTGACTTTATTTGGTGACTTTTTTCTAAGAAGTTTTCAGAGACTTTCTAAGCTATCTTGCTCCATTTGACAGCATCTCTTTTAACTTATTATTGGGCACAGTTTATCATCCCCATTTCTCAGATGATACTGTAAACGAAGGCATGAACTGCCTTATCCACAGTCACAAAACTAGTCGCTGATGAACTAGAAATAGAACCCTCTTCACACAAAATCCATCTTTCTTTCCATTAGTCAGTGGTTCCTTCCCTCTTTTAGACAACTGTGCATTTCAGGGGCTGAAGGTCAGTACAGCATGGACCCCTCCAACCACTCATCAAGCACTGTACAGGTACATTAAGAAATGTCAGCAATTCTGATGAGCACAAGCAGGGTAGTGCCCAACTTATTAATTAGTATAAGGACAGCTTTCTAGGTTAAAATAAAAAAAAAATACTAATAATAATAAAATTGAGAAGAAGTTGGTTTCTAGGTTCTGACAATAAACCAAAGCTCCTTTTGTGTGGACTCTGTAGCTACCTCTGCCCTCAGACCTCCAGACATTCCCACTAAAGCCAGTGAGAACCACATGCATGCACTAGTGGGCACACACTAGTTCTATATTTATGGATGTTTATTTAAATTTCACAGAATGAGAAGCATTTTGGTTGGTAGCAAATACAAGCCTGTTTACAGCCAGAATGAAAAAAGGTGGGTCTCTGATTTACACACAGTCAATGTAAATAACAAGTTCTAAAACAGAGGACAAGTCCTGTATCATTTCCTACAGGGCACGGAAATTAGTTAGACTACTGTGTAACAGAAAGGGCATTTAATCATGAGTCTCCACACCACATGCAGGCCTCTGTTCACCCTCCCAATCCTGGCTCCATTCATAAAGTCACCTCAGGAGAACTTTCCTGCCATGTTTTAACGGTAGGAGTCCTTGCACCTTACAGGAAAGAATAAATGAAAGAAAAAGACCTTTGGAAACAGCAGCTATTCACATCTATGAGAATAACTGAGGCCTAACTCTAAATGACTTCAGATGCATTACTAAGGGAAGCAAGGATAATTTTACCTATGGGTCTCCGATACTTCATCCCACCAATCAGAATTCCTTCAGCCTGATCTTATTGAACTTATCAGTGAGTCTGCTCAGTGAGTGGGGAAACTTTTTACTCATTTCTTTAACTCGTAAAGTAATATTAGTTTCCTAGTTTTAGAACGCGTTTGGGACTAATATACCTAGCTAATTGTATTTTCAAAGTTTTGAGGTTTTATCAGGGTTTTTTTTCGTCCAAATAGAGTCACGATGAATACAACTGTAATCCTATGGAAATATTTTAGATCCAGTCCTCCTCACCCACAGCCTAAAGAATCTCTCAGTTTCCTCCCAGTTAAGGAAAAGGAGTGACTAATGAGGGACAAGATGGGCAGTTCACGGATACAATGCGCTCTCTAATCCAGAGCCGCTAGGTCTTCCTATGTGTTTAAAGGGTTAGGGATGGAGTCAAGAGTCTGCAACGACAATCTTTAATTGAAAAAAAGGGAAATGCCCTCTTAAATGCTCTTTTTCTTCCCCTGGCTTGTTCCTGACAGTAAGTAATGGTGCAACTGTTCTAAAGTATTCCTCTCCAATTTTATTTTGTTTAATTCAGTCTGTCATTAGAAAGGCTTGCGAGCTTTAGGCTTGATGATTACTCTCGGTGGGAGGAAGTAGTGCCACTGCAGACTTGTGTTCTAGACAAGCGCTCCTTTATACAATGACGGGGCCTGCCACCATAAATGAAAGGCTCTTTAAAGAGCAGTGAGGGACTCTTTTAAGCAGACTGCTACCATGTGCTTGTAACCCTGCAGCATAACTTGCGAGGATGAGACAGCAGTGTGTTCTGCTGCAAAGAGGACTATTGTCCTCGTTAGCCTTCAGCAAACTGAGCCGCATTTCACTGCAACGCAGGAGGATTTCCAAAGGGTTTCAAGCAGTAGTTCCTAAAATTCTGAACGCGATAGAAGGATTAAAATAGGGGGCTTAGCATGTGGAATTTAGGACTCTACTGACCCCTCACCCTAAGTCAACACCCCAAACCCCAAAATAAGACTTTAAATCTTGTGCAATGCACACTATTTCGAGGAAACATAATAAAACAATGGGTTAGATTACAGTTAAATAACTGAACGCATATTAATAAACTTGAGTGTCTATTAACAAATTCAAAGTCTGGGTTTTAAAACTTGTCATAGCTGATTTCTGATATATTTATGTACATGAGGAAAAGGTAGATGATGAGTTATAATTATTAAATGTAGGATTTAAAACATTTTATTGTGGTCCATTTTTAAGCCTAAGAATGTTTTGGATTTTAAAAAGAGAAGACTATATATAACACAATATGTTTTAAATTTTTTTATACATGCTGTTGAGGTTTGCTTGGTTTGTTAAGGGGCTGATTTACATTCTAAATCCAGTCTGCAGATGCAGTCATAAAATAAATACTTGTTTCTCTATACCTCACGTACATGAAATATATAATTTGAGTCTGAAAAGAATCAAATAAACCAGATTAATATTTTGGGGGCAAAAACATGTTTACTAGTTTAACAAAGCCAAAATGTACCTAAGGTAAAGGTCAAAGACTACTTCATTCCCTGCTGAGCAAATGCTCAGGAAGCACATTTGTCTATGTTTCCTGTCATAACAGGAAGAGTGTAACTTCTTCCTTTCCACAATGGCTTCAGTTTTACCTCCTAACTCCAATATTTTCTCCCTCAGGGCCTTCCAAATCAATCCTTGCAAGACAGAAGGCAGGAGGCGGTCTCCGTTGTAGTTTCCAAACAGTTACATTTGTTGAAATGTTATTTAAATGTTAGTGATTTCTTAAGCTAAACTGTTCCAACTTAAAATTAAAAGTCAAATATCCAAACATTTAGAGTGCTTCTCTTATTCCTATTAATGGTCCAACATATTTCAAAAGAAACACAAATACATATTCCATACTATGGAATTTCATTTACTTTAACTAACAATGTTGTTATTGTTTTGTTTTGTTTTGTTTTCCAAACAAAGCCATGATTCTTGGCGGGGGCAGGAGTTCCAATTGTGTTCAGTAAGACTATGTTGGGATGTCAACTTTAAAAATACTCTTACTATAATAATTTTCGAAGGAGCTCATTTTAAGTGAATAAATTACAATGTTAAAGGAAGTCTAGACTGCAAAGTACATGGCTTTTGAAACAATCAGCAACATGTTCTTTAATCTACAGTTCGGAAGAAACCTCTTGGTTTATGCGGTCTATTCATAATGTTAATATTTTTAGTGTTGGTTTCTCAGTAATACAATGTCATACAAAGCTTGGGCATTTGCAAAGCAAAAGGGGATTTGTAGCACACAGAATGGTGTGTGTATGCGCTCACAGGTGGAAGGTGCCATTCCGTGTCAACTTGCTACACAAAATGATTGAGACACAATAAATATAAGCATTGGAATATTTCTAAATTACAGTTTTAAATGGAAATTATGTGAAATACACAAATTAGAACTGAAACAACAAAAAGTCTTGAAGCCCTCAAGTTCAAGGAGGAGCTTATATCTTAAATACAGTGACAGAATTCAAGAGGAGATAGTTATCCTTTTCCTTGTGAACATTTTGGCCTCTCTTGGACTTCCTACTAAAGGAAAGCTAATGAACAGTTTGATGGCAGTTGAGACAATATCTTTTTGGCAGTAAAGGAACAGATCAAGCTGTGTAAGTATAAAATGTCCCACACATGATTGGGATTGACATATATACACTAATATGTATAAAATAGATAACTAATGAGAACCTGCTGCATAGCACAGGGAACTCTACTCAGTGCTCTGTGGTGACCTAATTGGGAAGAAAATCCAAAAAAGAGGGGATATATGCATACATATATTCACTTCCCTGCACAGCAGAAACTAACACAACATTGTAAAGCAACTACGTGCCAATTAAAAAAAAAGTCTCACACAACATGGGATGTACAGAAAGTATGCTGTGCACTATCTCTATGATTCAACTACAGAGTGGGGAAACCATTTCTAATTGTTTTCAAATTGATAGGAACAGAAGAGAAAGGGATGGCTTGATGTCACAGCTGTTAAACATACATCTGAGCACTCTGGCTACTTACTGCTTTCTTCGATTTGGAATCTCACAAAAATACAGTTTGTCATTTTTCCCTTCTGGCTTTCTTTTTCAGTCTCTCACCAGTTAATTCCAACTCTCTAAAAAAAAATTTTCCCCTTGGTGATTTTAAGATTAACAAAAGAATGATTTAACTTATATGCACGGAGGACCTTTAAGTAGGCATGCACAGCATCAATATACCCTGCAATTCAATTCTGAGATGCATTACTGTGTCCTAAAGTATTACTATGATATACTCTACTTTTATTTATTTACTCATTTTATAAAATGAGTTTAATAAAAATTTTAATATGAGTATAGGGGAGGCAGTCAGCTGTAAAGAAATGATATTGAGGGAAAAGGAGTATAATGATCATTATCATGAGTTATTTGCAGGTTTACTTTGGATTTAGAGATAAAAAAACCCAACACTTTTGCACTGATTGAACTTTTTATTCACTTGATTTAAAGCAAGGTTCCAAATATTAGCTGACTAACATGGATAACTATTCTACAGTATTTAAAGCATAATTTCCCCTCAAATAATGTGTACTTGCTTGATATGCATACAAGCAACTGACAAGTTTGGACGTTCTCTTTGTGGAGATGACAAAATAAAACAGTGTGTCTGGATGACTGTTCTTTAACTCATGGTTTAGAATTCATCAAAAAATTATTTTCTTGAAGCAATTTATTTGTATTTCTATATTATCCTCACATTTAAAGACTGACTCTTTCTCAACTTCCACAAATTTTATATTAGGTTAGTAGGTTGTAACTCTCAAGTTTAGAACTGTAATTAGCCCTTTTATTTACGGATATTCTGGATACCACCTTGAAGGAATGTTACAGTAAAAATTCCATTGAAATTTTAGTTAAAATTCTAAGAAGAACGTAGTAAAATAGAGGAAAACGGGGGAAAGTAAGGAGTAAAATCTGTTTCTTTTTAAAGAAGAGTCATTTGAGAAAATCAAGGCAACTCTTTATTTTTCAGTTTAGTTTAGAAAATATCAGATTTAGTTTAAAAACCTCAGTATGTAGACACTGTCAGAGGCTGCATTTACACTGAACGTATTTCTCCAGTTTTTTTTTTTCTGAGCCCATTTAAAATAATTTATAAGTCATGTAAAGAAACTGAGATAAGGACATAAGAAAAGGGAAAAAGTTAGAAAATTTAACAGCTATGACTAATCCCCTTTAGTCATAAGGGGATTCTCCTTTTCTATTAACAGGAGAATGCTGCTAATTGTCTTTAATTTGTGCTCCAGTTATTGCACTGATAATTACATGATATTTTGTTTGCTGGCAAAAACTGTTAGTGTGCCAGGTCTGATGGAAGAAAAGAACTTAAGACATTTAATAATCTCCTTTCTTTAACTTACTATATTAGGCCGTAACTGTGTTATTCGACAAATATTTTTCTCTGGTAGTTATTCAAATATTTAAATGTCTTTTTATAATAAGTCACACAAATAAATTCGGGTTTGCCTCTCCTATCCTTTCAAAGTGGGAAAGCTGAAACTTTTAAATACAAACACACAAGTAAACAGATTTAGGTTAAGCATGCCTAATTTTCATATATCTTTCTTCTTGATATAACAGCTATAACAGATTTCTAAGTATATTCTGTTTGCAAAAAGAGTCATATGAGGACAAAACTCATTTAAAAATCTGGCTGCTTCAGAAGCACAGTAACAACTGGTACCATATGAAGGAGGGTAAGATTATTGCCTAACTGATGAAGGTAACTCACAAGTAAGAACAAAAAATGCAGATGGAGAGATTGAAATTGTAGTGTGAGAATAAGCTGGAAGCTAGAAGTGATTAAAAATGGTGATAAGTAGTTCAAAATAATTTGGTCAGTAACATACATTTGAAAGTAAGTCCCACAAGCATAGAAATTGGGAAACGACTTCTCCCCATCCTTGTCACAAGCTATAAATGTTCTGTGTGATTTTCTTTCCTGTCCACAAGCCATCCTCTGCCATCACCTGGCTCTTGCTCTGAAATGATTCTCTTGCCCCTTGTTAGCTTCCAAAGGCTCCTTTGTGCCCCAGCTCTACTCTGTTCCACTTTTCCTTCCATCTCCCTGATACCCTTTTAAGGTAACACCCTATTGAAATGAAGGTTTCAGGTACCATTCTTTAGTGTGCTACACAGCACAGGTGTTGTTCTGATAGAAATCACATTAACTATAGTAGCTGATGGTGAGTCTTAACAGGAAGAGCTAACAAGTAAATTTACGGAGCATTTATTATATGTTAGGTGCCTTACATTTATCCCCCAATTTAATCATCTCAATGACCCAATGAAGTGGGTACTATTTTTTAATCTCCCCTCTACTGATGAGGGAAATGATGAAACTCAGAGGGGTTAAGTCACTTGCTGGAGGGTCACACAGCTAGCAGGTGGCAGAATTAGGGCCAGAACAAGGTTTGTGTGTCTCCAAAAACCATGTTCTTCACCATGGTATTACACTGGATGCAGTATGATGTAACGGGGGAAAGCAAGGACATAAAACCATGCTCTTAGCCATTATATTATACAGAATGCAGTGTGACACAATAGAGAAAAGCTTGTTTTGTTTTTGAATCTGAAAGATTTGGGCTCAAATCTTGGCCACCTCCTAGTATTAACTATCTGACTTCAAAGCTCTGCGTGATCTGGGCCCTTCCTAGCATCTAAACCTTTTCTCTCATCTCTCTAAAGTTATACACACCAGGCTCAAGCTCCATAAGCTTTCCTTAGACTCCTTAGCAAGCTCTTTACTTTCTCAGGAGCTTTGCAAACACTGTTCCCTCTGGAATGTTGTCACCTGCTTAACTCTGAATCATCTTTTAGCTCCCACCTTTCAGCATTTCCTCAGGGAGGCCTTTCTCCCATCCGCAATCTAAATAAGGCACCTCCTGTTATTCCTTCATAGCATTTGGATAGCTGCATTCATAGCACATGTGAACAGAATTTTTGTTATATATTTGCATAATTCATGTCTGGTTCATCCCACCAGGCCAGGGGTCCACCAACTATGGCCCACAGGCCAATCCTGCCTGCCCCCTGTTTTTGCCAGTAAAGTTTTTTTCAAACACAGACACATTCATTCGTATACACATTGTCCTTTGCTGCTTTCACTAAGAAAGAGGGCAGAGACGAGTAGTTGAGACAGAGACTGCACAGCTCACAAGGCCAAAAGTATTTGCTATCTGGCCCTTTACAGAAACAGTTGGCTGACTTCTGTGGCAGACAATAAGCTGAATGAGATTCTTCTTGCTTACTGCTGAATACTTCATGTTAGGCACATTGCAAACAAGTGATATTTATTGATTTATAACAACAAATAATGAGTTATTCAGCTGTAAATGGAATTACTAAAGATTAAATGGAGTAATATATATGTAGTTCTTGGAACACGTAGCTTCTTTTAAGTTATCTGAAAATTTCCGTAAGACAAATTGACAATTCATGATTTTATTTATTTTTACATACTAGCTTAAGAAATCCACCTTGTTTAGCTTAGAGATTGAGAAATAGTAGTTTTCATAAACTTGGAGACTCTGGAAAATTAAAAAAACAAAACAAAAACTAGCTGTTACTTTTTTTTCCTCCCCTAAACTATTTTATGTATACAATTGGAGTTTCTGATTTTTAGCTGTTGCTACTGCCATAATGAAAAATAAAGTAAGGGCAAAATTCAATTTAAACAGTCAGCCACTCTGTTTTACCACAGTTTTATTTCTCAATGATATACAACTTATCGCATCAGCTCTGTAATATTTCATTTCACACTTTAAGTCAGTATTTCTTATTCTGTAAAAACACACCCTGTTCTCTGTATAGCCAAATAAACACCTGCAATGGCAGGGCAGGCTTTTACTGCTTTTGAGAAAAGATGACAGTGAGCTATCGTGTGAGGTTCTGTTAGGGAGTCTACAGTGGGGAAGCTTCAAAAAGGGCAAAGCAGTTAATGTTTCTCTTTTCAACATGTGAACACATACTTTAAAGGGAGCCTAGGTTAGGGGTGTCTCCTCACTTCGTATGACATGCTGTTGCAGATTTGCTGGTGCTGATTATCAGAAGTGACCTGCATCTTCCAGGCTCTCTCCCAAATGGCTCTTATGATCACTCTTACAGTAGATGAGAGGCACGCATGACAAATATTTACAAGTAAGATGGCTGTTTAAGATTGTCAATAGCCATTTAAAATAATCACTGAAATATATATTAAAACATGGAAGTTTTCAATTTTACCAATCCCATTTAAGAGTATTGAATTAAAGGGCCAACTGAACCTAAAGACGAAGAAAAGACTACACAGATCCTAAATTCTATAGAATAAAATCAAGGAATTCATCTTCAGGATTAAAAAATGTAAGATTAACTAAGCTGAATTTAAATAAGTTTTCTTCTCTTAAAGTTATCATGACTTCTAACATGGGTGAGAGTAACAGCAATTGTAGACGCAACTATATTTAAATTACGAAAAAACGTTCAATCGTTAGCTCAAAAGTATAGTGTTAACATTCTTGCATGCCTGTGTGAGTTTTATATTCCTTTATAAAGCATAATGAAAGCTCATGAATTCAACCGCAAAAACTTTCTTTTGTCCTTGTAAGCAAAAGGAAGATACAATAAATTTCATGAACCCCAAAATTAACTGACATTATTAATGAAGTGTAGATGCTAATTCATATAAATTTTTGACTGCACCCCAAATAGGTGCTAGTCCAAACAGTAAGATCTAAATAGTCAGTGGTATATGATGTTCAATATTTCAGTCTTAATTTCAATTTCAACCTATAAATCAATTAAAAAATACTGTGGTTTTATATTGACAGAATTATTGCTTTTTGGCTTGACCCACAGCAATACACAATGTGTAGGAAAACACTGAAGGAATCCATCATAAATCTTAGCATTGTTCATCCTTTAGCTCAATTTTCAGCCAAAAATAGTTCAAGTCATATGTACCTTAAGTGTAATAATTTAAAGGAGTATAAATCTGAAAATCTAAAAAGTTTCTTTACCTCTTAATGGTATACTGGCTTTGATGGCATAAATAACAACTTCTATTCATTATAATTTACACATGTAGCAATAAAAGTTTTAAAGCACGAATCAGTTCTAGTCTCACTAGAAGGTCCAAGAAGCTAGAAAGGCACAGTAGGGGAGAAAGAGAGTTGGGGGAAATTACAGTCCGGTGGGGCGTCTCGGAGGCTGTCCTCTTAGCTTTCTTTCCCCAGTGTAAATGGGCAACAGCCAAAATGCTCTCCTCCCCCGTGGTCAAGGAATGCCTGTTCTGTAGGTTCCATTATCCATTTGCAATGGTTGGGATCAGGCAGTACTGTAATATCTCTCAGGAACCATTTTTTGCTATTTAACATTAGGATGCATACAGACCACCTGGCTATTCTTACTTCTCCTAACTAAATCCACTCTCCCCAAGGGTGAAGAAAAATAGAGTCAAATCACAGATATTCATAATATACAAGTCTTCATTGAAGAGAGCATTTGCATGTATAAAGTCTTTAGAATAGATTAATTGTATCATACAGATATCACTGGAGTTCTAGAAAAAAATGATAACATCATGTGCCTCTAGGTTTATAAAATTCAGGCTTTAAAGAAAATGGTATGAGTTAACTGACAGTTCTCGCTTCTATGTTTGAAGAGACTAATATTTTGTGGGGGGTGTCTTCCTTGTTGTTGTTGTCAGCACAATGTTAAACATTTTGGATGTATTTCAAAGTCTCTTTTACTGTGAATAGACTGGAAGCCATTTTTATACAGGATATTTAGTCTATATTATAAACCTCTAAATGGATGACCACAAAAGGCCTCGTTCCCATGAATATAAGAATATCTTTGCTTGATGATGCATGCAGTGGAGCAATATTATGCTTATTAACTCTTAATTATTAAGTTATTCATGTTACGCAAACGCAGCTCCCATTTAAAATTCATGTTGAAGTAAAAAGTGAATAATCATCAATGTGTAAAGTATATTTCTTACAGATAGAGTGATTTTTTTCCCTTTACTATCAGCACTTAAACTGACCACATTTAATTCACTAAAACTTCTCTTAATGGATGTTTATAAGCTCAAAATGTTTTCAGTACACTTAACATATCTGGGGGGAAGTGTAATAAATGGCCCATGTAAATAACAACACACAAAGAAGTTTACCCCACTCACCTGTCTGTTACGTTCATCCATAATCCTCGTAATCTGAATCTTTTTTCTCCCCATAGTCCCCGTTTTTCTTCTCTCTCTCGTCCCTGAAATTATGTATTTTTTCCTTCCTTTTCTTTCTCTTTCCTGTTTCCTCCAAACAAATCTCCTTCTTCAGCACTTGCACTGCTCAGTTCCCAAATTCCTGCATTCGTTCCTGCTGAACAAAAAATAAAAATTAAGCACCACTTTAATAGCAAGCCAGTTTCACGAGAACTATCATATTCTAATTTTCTAAAAATAAAACTCTATGGAACTAAACAAATTAAATGAATGAAAATAAGCATTTGTTAAAAGTACACGGTATATCACATGCAGGAGCATATCAAGTAGGAATGGTTTGTTTTTATGATTAAAATAATCTTGTCAGTAATTTAACAAGTCACTTAAATGATGAAAACTATGCTTTAAAGCCCAACACTTGAAATGTATCTTTTGCAAAGAGTTTCTTACTATTTTTTTAATGCAACTAGGTGACTATTTTCACCCTTCTGTTATGAAAAATTACCTAAATCAGAGAGTTAATGAACCTTTATGTACCTGTGTATGCTAAGTAGGGCAGCTAATTCATTTCTGAAGGGAAAACAATCTCGTGTTTTGACAGCAGAGGTGATAACGTCCCTCGTTATGCAAATAGGATGGACTATTATGAAAGTGCTATTTGATATATGTAAATGTCAACTAATTTAAATCTAAATCCTTTAATCTTATTTTTAAAAAGTCACTGCTATGAGAACACTGTAAAAATAATGTGGGCTATTTAATCTTACATAACAAGCAGCTATCAGCAGTGAAATATCCTTCTCCTTTTGAAAGCCCTTAAGCTATATCTTGAATACAAGAATCAAAAAAGATAATCATTCACAGAAAAGAAAGAAATGGTGCGAAAATTAGAGTATTATTCCATTTACGACTATATTTCTTATAAGCCATCAGTTCCTTAAATTTAAATATTTTAAAAAGACATATCATATCTCTTTGGGGAGCAAGATACAAAATTATAGAAGCTTGCCATATACTGGATATCTTTAGGCCATGAATTAAAATGAAAGAAGTGATCATCAATAATGTAAGATAAACCCAGAGAATCCAGTGTATTAAAAGTACGTTATCTTTCTTTGTTTTAAATTATATCTGAAAATACTTGAGTGAAAGTGAATTGCTGTGAAATGTGGAAGTTAACAAAAAGGCATTCCACAGTGGCTTCTTCATTTGCAAGCAATAGCTTCAATTATTCTATCCTGTCTTATGTCAAAGAATGCAACTACTTCACACATTGCTCAGAATTTCCCTGTTTACTTTAGTTGGTGTCTGACAACTGACCTGATAAATTCCCACATGTATTATGTAATCCTAAACCAATGTCCTGGCTGTTTAATAGATTATTTGGCTCCAATTCAAAGTTATTGGAACAGGAATTGAAACTGTTACACACTTGGTCTGATCACATCGGCTGTCTTTTGATTTCTTGAATTTAGTTTTTAAATTCTTTATCACCTTGAGTAAATTTTTTAAATTTAAGTTTTCTGTGATTATCTAATTGCAGAAGCTATTATGATATAATTAGTTCTGGTGGATTAAGTGCTGCTTAAATACTAAGACCATCCATTCTCTTTCGCCCAATGCCTTCTATTAAACTGTAGCTCACTTCTGCCTCTGAGAACATACGTATGTTGAGTAGTATCACGACCACACAGTGCTCATCAAAACTATTACTCCAGCGGTAATTTTAAATGTTGGAAGTAGTTCAGAGTTTTAGAGTTATATAAATAACACACATTTGACAAATAGACAGGAAAAAATTAGCTATATGTTAAAAAACACATTAAAATATGAAAAATCCACAAAGCACAACTGCATATTCACTGTTGCCAAACACTGTCCATCTACCTATTTTTAGTGACGGTCTTAAATATCACTCAACTGGACAACTTTCCTGTGTTTCCTATAGTCTTACCTTAGAAGCAAGCAGCACGATAGAATGGTATTTCCCATGCATGTGCAAGAACCCAAAGAGACAAACAGGCGTCCTCGATCACAGAAAAGCCAACCCATGAATCCACAGCAAATGCATATGGGACAATTTCCTTTCTTTCACTGAGCTGAGGCCGTGGCACTATCGGCTTACAGGACTATGCCTGCCTAAGCGCTTATTCACTTTAAGGTGGAAGGTCAGGGTGAACAGATTAGAGTGTGGAAGAGGCGGGGAAGAAGAAAACTTCTGCGGATCCTGATTTCAAAATACAAATAACCAAACGAGTAGAGAAACATCCCTGGAGAAAAGTCTCCTCGGAAAGACAGAGTTCTTGATGAATCAAACTTAGAAGAGTTCCTCCATCTCACCACCCCACATTTCACAACTTTGAAACGAGGGACGCGTCTTAAAAAGAGCAGAGCAAGGATTTTCTTTTTTAATTCTTAAAACATTACGGGAAATATTTTGCCAGAAAAAATTGATATGTGTCAATATGTATATATATAAAATAATCGATTAAAAAATGACATTTTGAAATATGCAAGGTAATGTAGAGATGTAAGTTTAAATTTCAATAAAATTAAAATACTTTCTTATTTTCCATAAAAATGAATATTTCTTGAAGCGTGTTGCCTTTTGAACATCTCTGAAATGCAAAATTTGATATGATTAAGTACATATGCAGAGTAAGATATGGTGATGATGAGACTTTGCATGAAGTAAAATGTGCCTTGGAACATTCTGCTTAGAACATTAGATTATGGGTCACCAGGTTTCAAGGCTGTCAGTAAAAATTCAGAGTTAGGAAGGTCAACAACAGCTCAGTAGCTGTTTTCTTATTATAACTATTTTTCTAACCTGATTTTTATGCAAAAATTACATTGTAAGGTTGGTTTCAAGTATTAATTTGTAGGAGGCCTAGAGAGGCTGAAAAAGAGATTATATAACTTCAGTAATCTGAAAAATTGTTTTGTATGTATATGAAGAAAAGAATATAATAGCTAAACTGCACATAGTAGAATTTGAGTTACACTGAGAACTTTCATTATGTACAATCAACCATAAGCTTAAAATAATTCCAGCAGCCTTACCGCTACTTCTTTCCACATGAAAGAAGAATTCTTGGAAAATGACAGAGTTACAGAGAAACAATCAGTAATTAAAAAAAAGAAAAGAAAAACAAATACTCTACCATAGTTACACTCTATAGAGCTACAGTCTTCTGCATTTTTTTCTTTTTGCCAACCTAAATAGAAGAAAAATAAAATCATGCTGCTTACTAAAAAGGGGAACTTCATTATGGGAGGCTTCTGTTCACTTTGAGTTTGGCATAAGCAGACAGATGAAGGCAAAGTGGTTTGAGACCCACGGACAGAAGAATTTCTTGTGGACAGACGCTAAAGATCCTTCTCCCACCCCGGCTCTCTCATTTACAAACAAGTTCCCCGAGTGACACACACCTCCCTCCCTTCCCCCTCTCCTCCCCTCGCTCCCTCCCTCCCACAAACCCCTCCCAGTAACACAGAAGAATCTTGACAGAATGGCAGGAAACACGCACAGACTGGTCAGGGAAGGATATGATGTCAGCAACCACGAACAATAAAAGGTGTAAAGGTGCTTCCTTCCCTAAACTGTTCCAGAAGTGTAAAATGGGAACCAAAACTCTTCACTTCCTTCTCTGAGCAGAACTGTCTGAGTGGGCTGGGCGCCTCACCCCACACAGAGAGGCCTTTGAGAGGTTCAGATAAGGGACAAGGAGAAAAATCCAGACACAGGGACAACATTTCTAACTCCTATTTTTAAAACACCTGAGAAGAAAATCCATTTCAGCTCTAGGTTAGTATTTTATATGACTGCTTTAAGAAATAAAAATAAGAAAACGAACAAGTTCATTTTGGTGAAGTAGGAGATACACTGCAATTACCATTTACCATACCTCACCAAAATCATCTGACACAGCTAATGCAGCCATATAATCTTAATTTACTCCCTCGAGGCAAATGAAGAATTCTATACAGCAAAGAGCCAAATGGATACTTTTTTCTTCTTTTTTTGGGTAAAAAACAGAATCATGAAAACTGTTAAAAAAAATCAATGTTTGTTGGGAAAATACACGGATTACTTCTTTGCCCCCATAGTTAAAAAAAAAGATATACTGGGTGGTGGTGAGGCAGGGGGGGAAGAGATTCCTATGTTATTGAAACTTTCAAAGTTTTTAAAAAAATTCAGACTAAGAACCAAAGTAACTAACATAAACTTTCAGTATACAGTGAAACTATTTATTTTAGTCTCATCACTATTAGTTTCTTTCTAACATGGAAATGGCAGTCTACCATAAGATTTCTGTAGGAAGAAAACCACTATCAAGTGGATCTGAGTCATCTTCAGATTTCAATCATCTTCCCACAACACTTTGATTTAGAAATTAAACATAACCTTCAGTTTTGTGTTTTGATCTTAGAGTGAGACTGCCATGCCACATTGAAAGATGTGGGAAGAAATTAATTCTCTGCTGCTAAACTTATCTGTGCAAAGCATGTATTTTGCTACAATAAGCACCGTGCAGTCACTTAAATAAAAACAGCCTATGAATAATGACAAAACATTAAAATATGTGATGTCAGTTTGCAATAAAGAATTCTGGTTTTCTTTTACTCATATTAGCAAATAACTTTTTCACTGACTCACATTTTCACTAACACTAGCATCTTCATAAAATGTTTTATAAAAACTCCAGGCTGAAAAGCAAGCATGCTATATCACACAAGAAATTATACGGTTAAATAAATACAAGCTGGATACCTAGCAAGGGACAAAAATGATCATAAGCCCAGTTGCTGCAAGCCTGGTATTACTAATTCAAACAATTAAATGATTCATTATTATTTTAAGTGGAAAATTTTGCTCATTATGGTGCATCTAGATACATTTAACTTTCTACTTTATGATATGTTTGAAAGACACATGAGGCATGTAATTATATTTTGGTTAAAAGGAACAAGTAGATCTCTTAATTTTTTTCTCTTAAGAAGTATTCTGAACTTTAAAAGATATAATAATTATTAATCTTACTGTTATTCAACTACGTGATGTCTTATGAGTTAGGGAATATTTCTTTGGTCCTGAAAGTCACTCCACTTCTCTCTAAGCTTACCATGTATTATATAGAATGTTATACTACCCTAGCTATGAATGCAAGCTGAATTCGTCCTAAAGACACATAGCTAAGACATCCTCTTAAGGGTAATAAAATTACCCATTCTTCCCCACTGGATTTCATTATCATGAAAATAAACAAAGTTACTTTCTCAATTTATTCCAAGTTAATACGATGCATTTTGCGTCATCTTCAGAACAGTAACATAATGTCAACTGTCTTTCAGTTCCCCACACCTGCCATGCTCCTTCCTACCACAGGGCATATGCAATTCCTGCTGCCTGGAATGCTCCTCCTTCCCCTCTGTGCCTCCTTAACTTCTTCCCTTCCTTTCGGTCTCAGCACATTTCATCTCCCCAGGAAGCACTTCGCGCTCTCCTGATCACATCAAATTCCCCTATAAGGACTCATAGCACCATGTCCTCCTTTGTAGCACTTGTCACAACTGAAATTGCCTGTCTGCCGTCTTCCTCAACATCTGTGCGCCAAGTCTGTTTTATCTGACTTTCGCATTTTCAGTTTCTACCCTAGTGCCAGGCATATCGTAGGAGTTAATAACTATCAGTTGATTAATGAATTAATTCATTAAGATTTTTATCTCTCAGGTGAATATTTTCTTCAGTCACTATTTTTAATGACTATTAAGAACATTTTCATTTATACAGAAGCAGACTGATAACCTCACTTAATCTTTCATTATATTTATATAGCATCTCATATATGGAATAAGAATAATTTATACTGAGAAGTGGAAGTTGAATGGATTTTGGAGTCAGAAAAGCTCAGGGTGTGAACTCTTAACTTGGTACTTAGAAGCTGAGTGACTACAGACTAACGACTTAATCACTTGGAACCACTCTTCCCTTGCTTTACACAAAGTTGGGAACGTACTTCTTCATCTGCAGGATGGTTGTAATCATTAAATGTGGTACTATAGGTGAAGACAAGGTACACAGTAGGACTGGGAACATGGCTTACTACTTGTAAGATTGCTTCAGTTTTGAGGCATAAACTGAAAGTCATACACAATAAGGTTATCAAGTGAATCACAGTCTTTACATATACCATGAAGACCTCACTTTGCAGAGATGATGATGGGCAACTTCTAAAGGTAATACCTCATTTACCCATTAACAATAATCATTATATGAAGAGAAATTTACAGTGTTATAAAAGTTAAGAAGTTCCTCATAAGTATCAGTCATGGAAGAGCTTCAGGCTGCAAAAGTAGAAATAACTAGGGAAATATATCAATTTTCCCAATGACCACGGCTGCTGAAAACTCTACATTAATGTTTCTAGTCCTACTTTAATATCTTTCCCCAAGGACAAAAGGAGATGAAATGTATGTCAGAAATATAATAAGGCTAAAAAGGAACTCGTTTTGAAAACCCCTGCAATTAATTTAATAAGTGGGCCTAACCTGCCATTATCACTGATATAAATCATTTTATTTACACAATTCTAGAATTTAGGAGACACTTACCTTTAAACAACTGCACTGCATTATAAACAATTTAATAAACACAAGGGAAGCACAGCTTCCCAGTCATTATCACCCACGGTACATTTTGCCTTGGACATTTTTTTCACATTGCAGCTTAAACGGCATTCTCCAACCCCCATGCTAAAATAAACTCCAAATAGTCTAAATATGTCAAAAGCCTTGTGCTATCCAACCACACCACAGTTTTTAGTCTTTCTACATCATATTGAGTAATTAAGTCAGGGTTCTAGCAAGTCTTTGTTTTCCTAATTTTTCACCATGTTTCCTTTCAAAAGCCCCTTCGTGATGTGGCAGGGCTCACCACAAGGTAAATCCGCACTGTCCTCGTCACAAAGCAAGAGCTACTAAGCATCACAGAGTGTGTTCTGTTCCCCAGCTGTACCTTTTCCAAAAGCACATGCAGCTGGATTTTTTGCTGCTGTTATTGAACAAAGCAAGTTAAGCACTACACAACACCAATATCAAGTGAAACAAAACTGTCAGCCTTCAACGCAAGCTAGGCTTGAAATGGGAGATGTTGCTATTATAAATTTTCATCTTATGACAAAAATCTGAATTCCCAGGCATCTAATGATCCTGTCAGAAAAATCTTACATTCATTATTTTCTTAATCTTTAATATATCATATTTCATTATTAAAATGTAAATATTCTACACATTTTTTCCTCAAAAGCCTGAGTGTACTAGACACAGTCTTCAGCCTTACTAATACATTTGTGTGTGTGTCTGTGTGTGTTTGTACAGAGGGAATATTTTCCTACAAAACTGCAGCAAATGGAAAAAACATATTTTAGTCTTTCGTAATATGTGGGTAAAACAACAAGTACATTTTAAGATATCTGAGTAGTCCTGAGTATTATCACTAGTAAATAATCACAGTTATTATTAGGATTGTGATATGAATGGTTAAAAGGACATTCTAAGTAAAGGCTAAGTAATAAAATAATACTCTGTATTCAAACATTACATTAAATGATTGAAAATTATGTCCTTGAAAACAATTTGCCTCTGTTGTTATTTACCTTACCAATGTATGTAACATTTAAAGATGACCTTGAAATGAGAAGAAATACTATTGTCCTCCTGCCAATGTTTTTGTTCTACATTAAGAAGAACATGCTTGATAAATCATCTGCTATTTACATTCACTGAATGTCATTTACTTTTGTCTCTAGCTAAACTTTAGAAATTTAAAACGCTTATATAAAAACCTTCTATGTTAATCTATATAATATTCAAAATGCCATAGTCATACCTCAAATCAAAAAAAAGATATTTGATATTACTATTATATGTGGCTCAACATGGAACCCAGTGGTGATTCATCAATTTTTCGCTTTCTCTTCATCTCCTTTACAGCATCCTAATCAACCTAATTAAGGCTTTGTTCATCTGAAACCTCTGATGACAATTTGTTTAACTCTATCCCACTGTGGTCTTCTTATAAGGAGAATTACATCTGATCTTCTGACAGCAATCATTAAATGATCCCAACTGGCTCCAATTAAGCCACATGTCTCACGGCTTCCATATAGTCAAGTGCCAAGTTCCCTGTTTCATTTACACATCATTCTTGGTTTATTTTCTTAAAGCCAATTAAGTATATGTGTCTCATCAAGTGGAACTAAATTTCCTTGTGTCCACTAGCTCAAGACAGGGCACCACCTGACTCCACAGTCACACTGAAGATCATGCAGGACCCCTGAAGCCTTTCTCCCTAGCAGTAGTGCTATTAATGAAAAAAAAAAAAAAACCTTTACTTATTCAGGATGAAATTCATGCACATGTACCTCCTCAAAATAATACACATGTTTAAACAGTTCTGGCTAACGTAAATCAATAACTACTCTTCATCTGGCTTATTTACAAGGATCTTTTCATAGAGTAGTACCTGCATTTAGTTGAGTTTAATATTCCTTTTTTTTTGAACATTTGAAATGATCTCTTTAAGACCCTCTAAAACAGCAGTACCAAAGTAAGACTTTTGAAGTTAACCTTTCTTACCCTTAATTTCTGCTCTAATTTTTTCACGTATACTCAATTGTAAGTTCTATAATGATGTTCCCAGGCCTTCCTATGTGCGCAGGTAGCCTCAGGATTTAGAGCTCATTGATTGTGTGCTACTCCAGGGAAATGGCTGATTAAAAACAGCCTCTTGAGGAGTAGCTCCTATTCACATCTGGCTCATCTTATTCTAAACTCTTAATACCTGTATGGAAATATGACCCCTAGCTTTGGCTTTGGAGAACCTCAGTTCACAGATCCTTTACCTTAGGTGGCAAGGCAGAAACACAGTGAAATTAATCTCAATATGACTGGTGTTTGAAACAGTTTCTGAAGACCTTAATCACTGCCCTGACTACTTTCCTGTGAATATAAACAAATGCACTGTATTTTTATACCTAGTCTAACAATAGCTATCACTGTTCATCTGCTGGTGTCTGATGCAGGCTACCTGTCACAGTTCTCAGAGTAGATGAATTAGAACATATCTGTTCATCCTAATCATACATTAAAAACTGACATTAGGACAGACGACTGGATGGATGTTATGCATCTTATAGGACATTAACCTTGATGGAACATGTAATTCTTTTTATCATTTGACCAACAGATGGAACTACAAAGAAAAAAGAAAACACAATGGAATCTTTAGCATACTGATGTTTGGCAACACCTGGAAAAAAAGAGTATGTGCATTTTCTTTATGATAGCTAAATACATACTTGATCAGCTCTCAGTAAATAACTGTTCTTTTCCTCATTCAAAGAGGAAAATTCAAAATATTTATTACAAAATGCTGATGATTTAGAAAACACCAACCCCACAAATGACTGACTTTTCTACAAAATGTCTAACAAATGTATTAAAATTTTAGTAAAGCACAACAGACGCTCGGGTATTGTATTATGAAATATTTCTCACTGTATTATAGTCATCTCCAATAAGATTTGATGTTAATTTTAGAGCATGCTTCTGCTAAAAAGGGCAAACCCTGCAACAGATTTAGTACAAAGAAGCTGAAAATATCCCGTGGAAAAAAAAATCTGTAGCAAAATCAGCCAGCCCAAATCCTGCCATTACTCAGCACTGCAGTGACGTGCGGATGTTTGTAGTGGTTTGAGGAGCCAGCAGGGGTGGAAACTCTATGTACTCGACTCCAACATGATTGCAATTGAACCTCATCAAAGTAAGAGCTCATAATTTGTCACAGAAAACAGCCAATTAACATATGTTAGAAAAAGGCTTCATAAAGATAATATATGATTAAAGACCCAGTGCAGCTGTTGAAAATCAAAACTATGCATTTAAAAAAGAAATCTCAGCCTGAGCTTCCGTATGGTTAAACTGATAATGGCTACTATGATTTTTTTTTTTTCGTAAGTAGAAAAATATAATTACAGTGCTTCTCGTAAGTTTGGGGTTATGGCGAAAGGGAGAACTGGGTACTGTGGCACTATTTACTATGCCTTACTTACTTCTATAAATAGTTGAAACCCTTGCCAAAACTCTGTAGTTACTTTGTTATAGTGCTATTTTAAAACACAGACCTTCATTGTGAGCTAAATGGCCTTCAGGATGCACTTTGTAGTTGGAGCATTCCTCTCAAAACTATATCCTCCCTTTATCTGTGTAAAACTCCAGGACAAGAGGACTCTACATGACTGCCCCTCTGACTGTAAAACACGCTAGGGCTGTGTAACGCATGGCTTGAATACATCAGAACTTTTGTCAGGGCTGGTGGTCAGGAAGGGTGACAGTTTAATGTCAGAAATGTGATTAAGGTGCCTGTACGCAGCGCAGATCCTCTAACAGGACACAAGGCGGTCTATCTGCCCCAGCTTTGGAGCACATGAACTATACGTAGCTATATGTATTTGGTGTAGTCTCATCATAGACGGTAAATTAAACTCTAGCGTGGACCACGTGGGCAATCAAATCCTGGCCAAGTTGACGTCATCAGAGGCCAAGAGCCAAAATCATGATGTTTAATATTACAGATATCAATGAAAAAGTCTCATCAACAGTCACAGAGACATAAACGCATCGAGCACGATTAAGAGGTGCCAGAGACACCACTGTGAACCAAACAAAGGTCCTGGTCATCACGAACCCGAGGCTTTAAAGGGAGAATGAAGCAATAAACAAGAGAACTAATACAATGATTTTAGACAGAAAACTGCTACAGAGAAAATACCACAGCAGAACAGGCTAGGTAGGGGTGACTAAACAGGAAAGGGCTGACTGAGGTGGATAATGCTGTCAGGGAAGGGTTATTTGAAAAGATGACATCTGAGGAGAGATGTAAACCATGGATGGAGCAAGGCTGCATTTGGAGGGTGAACACTCCAGCACTCCACCTGTCGCTGGTGGTATAAATTTGGCCAATTCTAGTTTCCTAAACCTTAAGTTTCCTCAGCTATAGAATGGGAATAACAACACATATATTCTATAATGAGGTTGTGAGGCTCAAATAAAAAAATAGATCCACTTCATTTGTAAAAATTTAGTTGGATGCAATTCAATTTCTGAAATTCTCTGTGTAAACTTGTTTAATTTTATGGAAATTATAAATACTTTGAAACACAGAGAATATAGTATAATGCAAAAGGTTTCTAAATTTATATTAGTTGGATCCAATGGTGTGTCCTCCCTTGAGATGTGGTTATTTCACTGAAGTAATGCCCACTGGTTGAAATACGTCTTATGGATATAAGTTCATTTTGCAGTGCTAAATATGGATAGTACCATGAGCAATCTGACAAACACAAAATTTCTGCAAATGTAAAATACAGAATTATATTTTTTAAATCATATTTTTAAAACTCTTTCAGAAATAAACAATCTTACAACATTACTAATGTTAACAGTCATTGTTTTAGGTTGATTTATTTCCTCTCTCATAGGGCCCAACTCCCAAGCAATCAGCACAGTTTTGATTAAGATCTCAGTGATAATCAATGAGACAATGTTTCCCAGTGTCTCATTGTACGGGAAACATTCACACATCTTTGGAGTAAGCTATGCAGCCTCAAGCCAAACAGATTAATTTCCAATTTAGAAAGAATAGACAAATTGAATCATCCAGTATTTTTAAAATTAAGGCATTTTTAAGGGAAAAATACAGAATTTAAGGATTATGAATTTTAATGAAAAGGAAATTAGAATGAAGGACAATAGACACTTTAATTTTAAAAGTTGTAAAGTATAAATGTCCAATGAAAAACTATAGTATTTTAAGTAAGGGGAGGGGTCAAAATTTCCTATTCAAGGAAACCTTACTTAAGGAATAATGGGTATATATTTTCAATTTTCCTTCCCCTGTCATGTTTTGGGAGAGTGGTATAAATTTGATCCTTTATTCCATCATTTTCTTTTTATGTACTATTTGGTGAACATAATTTATCAGTTTTAAAGTACGGTAAGTTGTACAATTTACCATGAAGCCTAAATTAACACTAATCTATTTTCATTATTATTGGTTAAATGCCCTGAAAAAGAATCACAAATTTGCAAAGTTTTTTTTTTTTTTTTTTAGTCAAGATGTCTTCTTTCCTTTCCTAAATGAATCACAGTATAGACATTATTCTAGTAAAAACTAGCATAGTGTTTTATTTTATTGTCAGTGCTAACCAATACTTCACATTGCATACTCACCTCCCTCCCTATCTTGTAAGATGACCTTTGGAGGACACTCTCCTCCCCCTCCAAAACCCAGTCATAGCCGCATACAAAGCAGGCACATAAATACGAGTTTCTTCCCTCTATTTGAAGCATTCCCCACTCGATTTTTTCATTTCATCACCTTTCTTTATCTCTTTTTCCACATGTTTAGAACTGAGGGGATATGGAAAGTGAAACTGTCAAAGAGCTAGGAATAGAGGTGTTCTCAGACGAACAGAATGTTTCCTCTGTAAGATGCAGGCAGGGCAGGCAAATGAGCTGCACAGGACGGGCACCGCGGGCAGGGGGGCAGCGGAGTTGGGTCCTGGGCTGAAGGCCTGGCGGGAGGCTCCTTATCTCAGCATGTCTACACATTCTGTCCCAGGTTCTTTTCAAGGAAAGCCCAAGTCATCCTTGGCAGATAATACTACATGGAAAGTATTACAGTACTTTCCCTATAAAAAAGCCGTGTTACAAAAATCAGAAGTTACTGACATGGACAGTTTTTCATCCTGATTCTCTAAAACTTAGGGTCTAAAAAAAAGCAACCACTGGTGGAAGCAAGCTCATGACTCTCCTTAGAAATCCCAAAGTGGATTCCAAAGATCACTGGTTTCTAAGGATGCTAACAAGTGATCCCCCCGCCCACCCTACCCCTCTACACCCTAAAAAAAGTCAGGAAATCAAAAAAACTAGGAAAATAGATTTCTTTGCTACAGGACTTTTCATAGTCTTTAATATGCTGGATGCCAGAATCTGGAGTATTTACAAATTTATCAGGAATATCCCTTGGGAAATGCTAGCTTTGAGGAAAGGATCAAGCTTCTTTCCTCTGACTACTGAATATAAATGCCCCAAACCAACATTTAGCTCCGTGCCTGGCTCAAAGAAAAACCTAACGCTATTGTTGAATAATTGATAAAACAACAATCTATTCTTTTAGCTTGACAAAGGAATACAAACATAACATCAGGTGCAGAAAACTGCTGTTCTTTTAAAGTAAAAATATTAATAAAAATATTTAGCAATTAGTGTGATTTGTTTCCAAAGTCCAAAGCACCAGAAAGCAGTAGAGTGCAGTGGAAAGAAAGCTCTATTTGGAATCAGATTCTTGGGTGGGTTCTGCTACCCAGGAGCTGCAGGTCTTTGGGCCAGTCAACTCCCTTGAGTCTAATTTTCCTCAGACATATAAAGGGAGCTGGGTTCAATTTCTAAAGCCCCCTTTCAAGTTCCTAAATGGTATAAATTCAATAAAGGTGTAAGACACAAAGAGGTCAGAATGCTTCTCCAAAGGATATAGTTCTAGAGAAACAATAAGCTGACAAAAATGTTTAATTGCCTGGTAAACATAATTGTTTTTTCAATTTTTTTTTTGCATTGAAAAGTTGGTTCACCTCAGCCTCAAGCAAAATAAGCAGTTAAGATCAAGGTTATATTATGCACTTTGGACTACTAATCATATTTAGAAATTTAATAAATAATTAGCTATAAATTATAAAATATTATGGCACTAAAAACTTTACCTATATTGACTCTAATCCTCATAGCAGCCTATGAGGAAGGCACTACTACCATTTTCATTTCACAGAAACAAAGGCTGGAGGATAGAGAGGTTAAATTACTTGCCCACGGTCACAGGGCTAGTGTCAGAGTTATAATTTGAACCCTTATAAATCCAGTCCTAGACTTAGTATTCGAATCACACACTCTGCTACTTCTCCATGCTGCAAGGTAATATTCAAGAGAGTACTTTAAAGTTAAAATTCTATACACAAAATGTGATGTTCAGAGGGATTTAGTGGAATCTAAGAAATTCTTTTAAAATCAATGTTCTTTAATGTATCTAACATTCTCTTATTCTTGATGGCAAAAAAAAAAGAGTTTACTTCACCGTACTAGCAGGGGAACAGGATGAAACTTGAGTTAGATACCTTTCATTAAAATATCAGTATTTACTGGCTGATCAGCACCAATGGTATTTTCCCCCTCCTTTCTACAAATGAATGTGGTTGCTCACCAGGGAAAGCAGGGGAGTGTGTATGAATCAGCATATATTCATCTCAACTCTTGGTAAAAACCATCAAAACAGGTGTGTTCCTGAGGATGGGTCAGAAGAGTCAACTTCATTTATGATAAGATGAGGATTACAGAGAGTATCACAGATATCTTGCCACCAGGCTTGGGGCAGTCATCTTGCTCTCCTTCAAAGTACCTCAGGGAGGTTTCTAAGCCAGATCTAACCAACCCTGGTATTACCCTGGTCATTATCTCTTCACTCCCTCACATTTCTACTGCTCCTCTTGATATTCCTTCTCCTTCATCTCCTCAAATTATGGTCTGCTACAATATTCTTCTATGGGCAGTAGAGTTTCCACTTTAGAATTTTATACATTTACCTACTTCTTTAGAATTCTTTGTGTTTGAGACCTCTGGGTATAACTGCAACGCAACCTCTTTAAATATATTCTTTTGGAAGTAATTTTATGGCTATCAACTTTATAAGACACACACCTAATAAAATATACAAATTAACTATACAATAACAGTGGACATGATTGGCAATATACTTATGATGGCTGGAAGAAAAATCACACACTGGTGTGCTACAGAAGTTCACATCATTTTTTTTCCACAATGTATCGCAGAGCTTGCTCTATCAGAGCCTACAGAGTATGAGGATGTAATTGTATACTTTCAGCAGGTATCAGCCTTTTCTCCTACTTTCATAGGCAGAATACTGTGGTACATATGTCTTCATTTATATATTTACACATGTTTACTGTACCAGTTGGTGAGCACTATAGGTCAGTGCCACTCAAAAACTCCACAAGCAACAATGGCACATTATATCCAAGGCTGAATTCAATTTAAGATGCTAGGGCAGGTGACTGCAAAGAGAAAGCTCAAAATGGCTGCCTAGGTATCCCAGGCACTTTGAGAGGGCTTGTGGTAAACAGGAAATCTCTGAGATTTCTAACTCAGTAAGAAAGGACCTGTTGGCAAATACTGCCTTTCACAGCGAAGACAGCTCTGGAATAACTTTTACGTCGGTGTCACTCATGCCTGTGGGTGGATCCAGTAATAAGAGAGCTCTGAGAAGTGGAGGGGGGAGCACGTTGCTTTTAGATGTCAGAAAAGCGGACATGATCATCAAGCAACTAGTTAACACACCAAATCATTATTTGGCCACATTCCTCAGGATCCTAAAAGTCAAAATTGTATAAAAATGTTCATCTTTTATAACTTATGAATTGGAAAACAATGAATAATGGCACAGTCTCTATTCAGTTCCTTTGAAAAAAATTAGTTAAGATGAATATTTAATAACTGCTTCCCTGAATTTAATATGGAGAATTTCAGGGTGGGCTTGGACATTGCACTTGCCTTAAAATGCTCTTTATGAGAAAGATAAACTTTGCTATGTTACAGAAGAGCAAAATAGTCTTTTTTTTTTTTTTTTTTTTTTGTAGAAATACATATCTACATTTCCATTCAGCCAAGGTAAGAGGAGAAATGCCGGATATTAATAGTGGCAGGGGCCATGCAAGGTCATATCATTTTTCCCTCCTTCAGATAATACCATACCCAAATTATTTCATAAAGATTCCACCTCTCTTTTAAGGCCTTCCGGAAAAGGAGCCACATAACCTTCCTCACTAACCTATTTTGATATCTCACAACTCTCACTCTCAGGAAATTCTTACTTATAGCTAATCCCTCACAGAGTGCTTTATGCCCAGTCCTGTTGTTCTAGCCTCTGCAGAGAGAACAACACCGGGTGATCATGTTTTCATGTCATGTGCTTTAAGACTGTGAATTGAATTATATCTATTTTTGTCGCGCTTTCCTTGCTTTAGTTTCTCCTTTTTCCCCCATCTTTGTGGCTCTTCATTTCAAGTCATACCTACCTGTAGCTCTGGAGTCCAAAAATATACATAGTACTAAAAAAAGGCTCTTGTATACTCCTATCAGATACATATTTTTAATTATTCACACACTGCATGAATTCTAAAGTAAATGTTTACCTTTTCATTTATTCCAATTTTGTATTTTTTCCCCTGCCAGATTTGCTTCCAGCCAACTCTTCCACAAGTTTGTATTTAAAGAGTTTTTTTTTTTTTCCTTGACTTCATGATTTCTGACCAGTTCTCCAGTCTACCAAGGTCACACTGCATTCTGATCTTGTCTTTTCAAGGGCCAGACTTCAAAAACTCTCTTTACACAGAACCCTTTAAATTTAATGTACAAATTATTTATTTCACTATTCTTTTAGCTACCATTCAAATCTGTCTGGTTTAAGGACTATTTCCCCAATTTATGGATGAGGATGTCATACAGAACAAAATCAAAAGGCTTGGAAAGTTGAGATTATACCTATCCCTTCTCCTTCACACTCTACAGTGAAGGTTAAAATATTCTCATAGGACCAGTTTTTATACTCACACCCAGGGTGTTACAGGATGTATAACAAATGTATAACAAATCATTGTGATTTTTTTCCTTGTATATTTTTAAGTCTACAAATAAGAGAGTTAGTAATGGTGGTTCCTTGGGTCACCCTTTGTTTTCTTTTAAAAATGTCATCACTGTGATAGTTACCTTCTAGCCTTTACTAAAAAATCCTTAAGAATAGTAGCTTGTGGCCCCGCTACTGTTACAAGAATTCCTGCTACTAAAATTATGTTACAAGAATTCCTGCTACTAAAATTATCTTAGGCTTTAGCCAGAATTGCTCAGGAGTTCCATGAAATTTGCTTTGTTATTTAATATCACTTGATTCCTTAGGTCATACGTACATATGTTACATTTCATGGATGTGGCCAAAACCATGAGGTCATTTCACTGCTTAATAAAGGTAAAAAATAAAGCAAAGAATCATTAAATACATTCCTTCATTCAACCATTTTTTTTGGGGGGGGGTAACTGCTATGTTCCAGGCACTATTCTAAGGGATCTATCAAGGAATAAAACAGATAAAAATTCATGCCCTCGTGGAACTTACAACATTCCTGATATTATCTGTATTTACTTTCCCCTCCACATGAAAATTGGGCTACTCTTTATCCTTTGCTGTTATTTTTGGTTAAACTGAATAAATTTGTAAATATCATATCTTAATTCTGACTCTCCTTATTAAACTTTAAGCCTTTACTATTTTCTTGGAACTTTCATTTCCATATTATTTTAAATTTCTTTTTTTTCTCATAATACTTTTTTATTCCCATTCCTCATAAGGTCTTTCTTTAGCCAACCAGATACTCTCCTCCCTTTCTAAATGTTTGTGATACAAGATGAAGTGGTCTTTGACTACTTGTGCATCCTCCAACCTACATACTAAATTTTCTAAGAATGCCTTTTAAGTATTTCCAAGTCCTTTGAAAATCTGTTCCATTAAATTCATCTTTTTCTATTGTTGAATTTTTCAGATCTTTAATTCCTGCCTGGGATTGGATCCTAAAATAATGTAAATCTTTGGTTAATCATCAGGTCTGATAAAAGCTAAACTAATTAATGAATAATAGTCTTAGCTTTATTGAAAGAGAAATAAATTCTAATAAATTAAGAAAGCCACTCATTTTCACGTTTCCTGATTGTATGTCTGGGTAAGGTATGACTGAAATATTTGGATATTTCTATTATACTAGGACGGAAACAAGTGATCAGTGACTCCCTATGGTATAATAAAAGATAGAAGATTAGAAACGAAGTGCAATTACAGACATCAACTGTATGGAAAAAAAAAATAAAAGACACACAGTAAGAAAAATCCTTCCCTGAGAATTTATGGATATAGCATCAGCCATCAAAATGACAGTAAACAAAGAAGTGGGAGATACTGTGATAATTCTTCATCAAAATTTTAGTTTTCATTAAGTATGTTGAAAAGGTTCTCAGGAGGAGAAAACAGTAAGATAAAGGAGAACACACCTCTTCCATGTGGCTAGATGTGTGCCCATATGCCAACTTCCTTGGCAAATTTTTCATGTATTTATAAGAACCTAAATCATAATAATTTTAAAAAGATGTTAACCTAGAATAGGATTTCAATGGTTTTTGAAGGAAAGCAACTTTTCTTTTCTAGAAGCCTTGAAATCGAGGCACCATCCTATAGTGAAACGTATGAACTGGAGAGGGCACATGATGATGCTCACCACAGCCATCTACCCACAGAAACTTACTGCCCCTCCTCCAATCCTGCCCTAGAAGGAGAAGAAGAGTATGGTGCAGAGATAGGCACATCACTGACAACCATCTGGGAAACTCAGCAGACTGAGTTACTTTAGAAGATCCTAATGTCTGGGGTGGTGTTGCCTTGTCTACTTTAATGCTTTTCCTATCACATGTTTTTTTTTTTTTGGAATGCAAGGCTTTGCAAAATGTCTCTTTAGATTTCTTTTGTGTTTTGTTTATTTTTTAAAAAATCATATCACAAAAAGCATTTCTATTTAGGTCTGTTTTTCCATTAGCCATTTGCCTTTCGCTAAAACTTTAACTGTATTCTATGCGTAAACACCCAAACACAGACACGTTCCATCACTTAAAATATTTTAAAATATTTTGTGTGTGTATGTATTATTTAAATTCTATTTTAAAAATCAATGGTAAACCAATAAATTGTTGGAATTAAGTTAAAAAAATCAAAGTCTATCTTTAAAATTCTATTGAGACATTGTGCAAAAATCAGACAGACCAATTATTAGGTAGACAATGTAGGCTACACAATCACATTTAAACTAAATTTTTAATATTTCTGAAATTCATTTTTTTCTAATACACAGTTTCTCCATGACAAAGTGAGAGGCATTAACTAGATGATATACATGTTTCTTCTATTTTTAATGAAAGATTTTATAATCTATTGAAACTAATACCTATGACTTTCTTTAATCAGAAAATTATCATGTTAGGTGAGTCTATTTCAAATTGGAAACGTGGAAGGAAAAAAAGATTTGAAGAATAAAATTTGAAATTTTGGCAACAGAATTTTAATTCGTGTTTGATAGTTCATTCCTATTTTTACAATTTTTAATCATCCTAGTAATAGCGATAATGATAGTTATTGAGTAAACATGTCCCAGGAATATTATTTCTATGATTTCAATTGAACCTTTTACCTGGATAATTTTGTACTATCATGATCATTATTCATATTATATTTCTGGTTCAGGGAAAAAATCAAGGCACTGAAAAACTACAAAACTTGCCCAACTTTACACCATAACCAAGTAGCAAAGCTAGGTTTTGAGATAAGGGAACCTGACTCCAGATTCTAAGCTCATATTCCTCTGCTATATTGCCTCATCTGTTAGGGGGCCTTACAAAATTCTAACGAAATATTTTCATCATCTAGTTTTGAAGTTTTATATGTGAAAGTCCTAAATCAGCTGACAGTAAAATATATAAAATCCAGTACATTCATGATCTGAGCTTTTATCTAAATACAAAACTAAAAGTTTGACTCCCCTTAGATTAAAGAAGGGTGTTTCATTTTCTCTTTGACTTTTCCATGTCATTTTTTGAAACTGGATTAACTTTTTCCCTGATTGAAATTATATTTCTTAATGTATTTCTACTACAGTTATTTCAAGAACAACTCTTTTTCCCCATGGTTAAGATTTTAAATAGTGTTATAGGCTGCCAGCAATCATTTACTTATCATTTATAGCCAGAGATAAGATACCTCTAAATTTTCCATTTGGTGGGTTCCTGGGTAATATAAACATAATATGGAATTCTGATTATATAGATCAACTTGACAATAAATTGGAAATAGGTATTGCTAAAGGTTAAATTTATAGGTAAACTGATGAGAAATGCAGGATATTGTAATCTATTGAACATGCCTTACCTAATAAATTTCCATGTCCTTCTTATCAAATGATTCTTAAGGGTGCTCTGTATGAAAATAATTCACCTTGTATACTATAAATGACTCATTGATTGAAAGCAGCTTTCTAATTCTCTACATATACTCAAAAATGTAAATGACCAGTGAATTTGCTTTAATTCCAGAAATTAACTAATTTGGCCTGCTTATAAAAGTTAAACTAGAATTAAAATTACGAATAATGAACACCAAACAGAAACTGTCATATCCTCCAGTGTCAATGGATCCTATAAATGCTGTTGTCAACAGCTGGTTCAAATTGCCAAAAGACCCCAGAAACAATTCAGGAAGGAATAGTTTTTAAATGGATCCACATTTGTGGAAAAAAAATGCTCTTCCTTTATAGTCACTGTTCATTTCCTGTATTGAAATATGATGTAGAAGCAACTGTAAGAAATTACGACCTGCTTAGAGGCTTTTTACTAAGCCCAACTTCCATTATGTGAAACTTCTTACATATTATAGGCATTTCAGTACAGGTTATTACTAAATATGAGATTACAATGGCAGTAGGATGTTTTAATAAGATGACAACTTTACTATTTGTCATGATATTTTCCATTAATTTACCGGAATCTTTTATGTGCCAAAGTTCCCTTCTTATGTGACAAACTCACCTGAGGTAGGAAGAAATAAACAATGATGCACTTGAAATTTCTATTGCAAAAATCTAAGAAGTTATGATAAAAATACATGTTTTAACTTATATAATCCAAATAAATCCTAAATGGTAATAATAATAACGGTGCTGAGAGTTTTTATAAAATATATAATAAAGGAATTTTTTCAACATTGAGTTCTCAACCTGTATCTTCTCTAAACAGGTTTTCTGCTTTTTAGAACTTTATGAGTGGTATAATAAAATTTGACTACAGATTTACACCTATAATAAAAATAAAATCAACTTCAACTCTTTATGAAAGTGCTACCAATATACAGTAGTTCCCCATAATGACAGAAAAATGACAGCAACAATGTTTTGGATAAACTGTCATTTCAGAGAGCAAAGGGATAAAGAAAATAATGAAGGGATCATTTAAAAAATATATTTGTTAGGATAAAAGAAAATTAAAGGGTAAAATTCCAAAGAGACTTCTCTTTGTGCTTAACATGGTAGAAATATCATTCAAATAGTTTAACCCTGCAAGGAGATTACCTGTAATTCTGCCAAGGTCACTGCCAAGTTGTATTAATGGCCATGTTCAGTACATGCCAGTCACATGAGTTAGAGCTGCCTTCTTCTTCTTTTCCTACTGCATAATGACCTCCCTCTTAATGCACACTGACAAATTGAGGTGAGTGAATATGTTTTTCCAAAATATAGATGGAAGAGTTCCATTCCTTCAACTCTCCTATTTTAATTGTACCAAACATGTGGAATGTAAAGTCTGGCAGGAAAGAGGTTTTAAATATTCCATTCTGAAAATTGAACCATTTTTGAAAATGGCACTTTGAGTCTTAAAGGGAATTATTTGTGGCTGCATTGTGAATTTTCTTTCAAATGCACATTTGCTTATATTGCTGCAAAAGCACAAAATATTTTTTAAGTGTAGGAATGACTTTTTTTTAAACATCTAGAAAATGTCATTGGAACACAGAGTTAGTAACAGAATGATTTAGTGTTCAGTAGTTAAGCTCTATTGCAGATTTGTAATTTTCACTTATCAATATTATTCATCATTTACAGAAGAAATGTGAGAGTGGAGGCATATTGGCTTCTGAATACATCTACTGACTAGAATGCAGCAGACATATTTATGTACTTAGAGTAAAAATAGATTAACACGTCTCCTTTACAGGGCTTATATTTAAATAGAATAAATCACACCCTCAAAGAATAAATGATATTCTAGCATGTTATAATAAGACCTGCTTGTAAGAGACATCTCTATTAAAAATTTACCACTTTAGTCCTGGAATACCAACTTAGTCCTGGTTTTGAGATTAGCAATATATTAAAAATATCTGGGGAATTAGCAGTTTCAAGTCTCAGTTTAATATGAGAACTTGGTGCTGATTTCTTTGTTTCACTTATATACTTTAATTCATCAAAACATTACTGAAATGACTGGGAAAGAAAGAAGACATGAAGAAGCACTCCCCCGCTTATATCAGCTGACCTGAACAATATTTTAAAACTATATTTAGAAAAAGATAAAAGAGCTGAGTACAGTGACAATTCTCCATGCCAACTTCCTCTATTACCACTTTTCTTTTTTTCATTTAGTAACTCATCTATAAAACAACGACTTTAAAAAAAAAAGAGAGAATAATTTCAGGACCTCTAGATTTTAACAGGCTGATAAGATACATAGTTGCGAGACTAGATCAGACACCAATCTACAGCTTTCACATAAGATCACTATTTCTATTTTGTTTATCTCATTTATAGTTGCACAACTCGTGGTAATGACTTGGATCACAAACCCATTACAAAGCAGTTTCTCAAATTTGAAGTCGAATACAAACAACTATTATCTAAATTACAAAAATCAGATTTAAATATATTGCTTTTAAAAAGTACATGAGTAAAAATTGGCAATACACAAAGTGCAAATAAATTCCATTCTGCAAACTTATTATAACTAGTAAATGGGCACGTGGTGATGTAACTAAAATTCATAAATAATATTTTAGCGAAATTTATAATCTTACTATGATAACTTTTACAAATATGATGTAGAATAATTTGCTATTTAAAAAAACTCCCCAAAGGCACATAGCAGAGGAAGTGGTGGAGAGAATCTGCATGATTTAATAACCTAATAATGATCTGTATTTGAAATCCAAAGCTATAGAGGCTGAAAACTGTTTAGTAGAAAATAACAAACCTACTTCTAGAAGTTTGGTTGAATGGGTACAACTTTCTAGCTATGTAACATCTCTTACTTTGCAGAGTACTGGGTAAGCCATATGTGGGTGAAAACCATCTCCTTAAGATAAAAATTCACATTTTCACATATTTACATCTTTCTACTTAGAAATAATAGCAGGAAATAAGCTAAATGCTTTATATATAATATTTAATTCTTGTTGTAATTACTTTAGTCACAATAAGGTAATAAACTGAGACACATTTTGAAAACTTTAAGTAGTGTAACTTCTCACTCCACAATGTTAACTAGTTATTTGCAACTTCAGCAAGCACTTAAAAAAAAAAAGTCATTAATTCATTCCCACTGATGAGGGGGGCACACTGATAAGAAAAAATAAAATTTAGATTTTGGTAAAAAATTGACATACTTTGGGATAAAATTCTGTTTCCTAATGACACTGTTCTCTGTGAAAGAGTTGGTTGAAAGATTCCCTCTGCCAATGGACTGGTTATTTAGAGTTATAGTGGCCTGTGTGGGAGTATTTTGTTTTCCCAGATGGATACACAAGTTCTTCAATGTTGTAAAATATTTCTTAGAAGAATATGGTTGTGCCAAGCACTTTAAAGTACTTTTAATTTACTTGTTTCTAAATCAGTTAATTTGAAAATAAATGACATTCATACATTCACAGGCTTCAACTGTCTAAATCTTAAGCATCGCATTTCTAAAAGCCAGCCCCACATGAGTTTGGCTATGCTACCGAATGCTATGGTAAATCTCTCGTTTACAAGGATTGTGAAACCTGTTTGTTTAAAAAAAAAGTCATACAGACATAATAAAATACACTGAAAATGTGTGATATTTGGCTAGTACAAAATGTTGTCTAAGGCTTAATTTAAAAATCTACAATAAAGGTTTCAACACATTTATCCATTTGATTTATGTCTAAATGTTTAACTTAATTTCAAAGGAATTAATTACTGACCACTATTAAAGTTCAGTTTTCTCTTATGTTTCAGGGAGATGAATCTGCAAATTCCTTCAGGAAATGATCCGTTGTTCATCAACATTTCAAAACTAAGAAAATTCTAGAAATTGGTAATTCTGGTATTCCCTAGTTGTATTTCAAATTTAATAATATGAATTAAAACTATTAAAATTCCACTACAAGAATTAAAAAAATAAAACTTTGAAAAGATAAAATCAAGTAGTAAATCTGCCTTTAATGACTTTAATTTGTAGGATGATGTAGGTAATTATAAAATCTATTTCCTAGACCTTCCTCCTCAAAAGGCAAAAACCAAAAACCCTTTCAATGCGAAATTTCTTGATTGTAAATATTAAAAAAAGGATAATGATTGTTAATCCTTGTTTTGTGTCTAGCACTGTTCTATTTACAGGTATTAACTCATGTAATCCTCATAACAACCTTATGGTACCATTACTGCATCCATTTCACATATGAGGAAACTTAGACAAAGAGGACTTTGCTTGCACAAGGTAAGTGTGGCTCTGGGATTGGAACCTACACAGTCTGACTCCAGCATCAACAGATTCCAACATTTTAATGAAATATGAGGTCTTACTTTGATTGTTTTAAGAGCACAACATAGGAATGGTAACTGCCAAAGTAGACAGAATGGAGGAATTTAGAGTTGGAGCAGACCCTAGAAGGCCATTGCTCTTTAGGGCTGCCATGATGTTTGGAATGCCCTTCATTTTAAAGTGGAGCAGCGAGTGAAACTTCCAGTCTCACGTACTGGCTCTGACTTTGGTGATTCCTTTGACATACATACATACATACATGCTTACATGCTTAGATATGTACATACGTATATATGTGTGTGTGTATATATATAACATATCATTAAAAACGTATACATAATGAATTTTTAAATGAAGAATATGTATTTTTTTCAATTTAAACTTTGTTCTGTTTAATTATTAGAATAATGCCAAGTCTTTGCTTTATCTTCCAGTAAACATCCACACATTTTGATATCAATCAACCTGTCTTACAAGTACTGGATATAGATTTAGTGAATTTACTCAGTGAACATCTATCTGCTAAAATTCAGCTGATTTTTCTACTAACTTTCAGCTTCTACATGCTAACATTCTATAAACCACCAATGTTAATTTCACATTCTGACTGGCCAGTTAGCTAACTTAAGGTATAAAAGTTCAATATTTAGTAAGGTATATGTCTCTATCTTATATTTTAAAATTAAAATAATAATTTATGCATTTATAGTTATGTGAATAGACTGTAATTATTTATCCTAGGTACTTGAAATTTTAAAATCTATTTTCAGCATCTCAAAAAGATTAAAGAATTCTAATTGTACTAAAATGTACGGGGGTAATTATTACTTGAAGCTTTATAATGCAACCAATACAATCAGACTCAATCTGTAGGGGATTTACATATCTATTAGAATATGAACTATCAAACTGTATTTGTATTATTAGGTTGCAACATCTCCAAAACGACAAATGGAAATTTAAATGACTAAAAGTGATTGTATATGGAAATAATTTATGCAGAATTCTTTATATTTGTTAGTAGTATAGTTGCAAACAAAAGGTTATTAGTATCTTCTTAGATAACATGATTAAAACAATTTTAGAACTATATATTGAAGTGTGTATTCAATATTCATTAGCAACAGAGTCAAACTTTATATTTAAAAAAAAATCACACGCCTTTTACTATGTATCTTATATCTCTTTTATGTAACTAAAACTTTAATTTTAAAGCTATTTCTATTAATAAATACAAGGAAAAATACATATCTAAAAGTACCAGTGGTAGAGATGGAGGCTGAGATGAAGAAAGTATATGAAACACAACGAGAGAAGAATCAGAAGAGTCAGAATCATACTCTAAAGTCAATTCCTATAAAAGAACATTCAAGGCAATGTTGAATTTATTTAAACACTGGCTTCTGGCTGCATTAACTATCATTTGAAATAAGTGTACTATACAACAAGAAAAAAATTTTAACAAGGATTTTTATCATAATTATCATATTTCCAAGTGATAATTAAAATGGTATGTATGTTGCTCTTAAGAATGCAGTGTTAAAATGTAGCTCTAGCTGAGGTGGGTACCTAATGGATAATGAGGTCTTCTAGGCTGGACTTGTACACCCTTGAACAAAAGTCAATTATCAAACACTTGTGTACTCTTGCTAGCCAAATATCTTCCATTAGGACAATTGAGAAGAAATGTTCTGCAGCTGCATAATGCCTAGACATTCAGTAAATTGACACCAATAGTAAGTTGCTATACTCAAATGAATACAGGTAATTAGAAATTGCCTGAATAAATGAAATCTATGCAAAATAAAAATGACTATCATTTCTAGATAACAGTATCATTGAAACAAATGTATCATGAAGATTGCTGGTGAAGAATAAACCTTCATCATTTGACTATCATTTTGTTTTTCTTACTCCCATCATATACCGATGCTAACTAACTAGCAATGGAACAAATAAAAGGCTTGAATTAGCTTCCATTAGATGTTGACTTAATGGGTTTACAAAAGATATAAACCCTTTCCAATATACTTGGTTCCTCATATATTTATGAAATAAGAGATCAACCTAGTCAGATGCATATCACAAAACAAAAAAAACCCAACTTACGTGAATCAGTTGGATAAAACTTAAACTCCAAACTGGGCCAATGAGATACACTATGTCTTTTAATGAATCACAAATGTGTCTTTCAACATTGTTTTATCAGCTACAACAGTATTATCTCATGATTTTCACTCATGACATAAACAAGAACCACAAAAATTCATAATTTTTACATGGTGGGCAAATCTAAGAAATATAGTATTATAATGTAAGAAAGATGCAGAATCATCATTCATCTATTACCGCATATGAAATGAAATAAGGGCTACTGATGGCAGTTTTTTTGTAGCAATATAAGAACCATGCTTTCTAATCAGAGACCGAAGTTTTAATCTATGTGACTTCTAAATTTCAGTTTCCTCAGCTGTAAAAATATGTATTAGTATACAATAAATAATATCATTACCATAGGTTCATAGAATAGTAAGCAGTAGTATTTCACAAAAGGAACTGGACGCCTACCCCAAGGAAGTATCTTTGGTTATGATCAACATCGTTCAGTCAGTCAGGTAGTATAGCAGATCTGGTGCAAAAAGTAATTTGTTAATTTAGAGATTAGAAATCCATCAGAGAGTATATCCTGAATACAAAGACTAATAAAACTTCATCTCTGTCCTCCAAAGAGCTTAAATTTTACAAAACTGGGAAAGATAATTTAAACATGAACTTTAGTACAAGGCAGAAATTAGTAGGTATACATGAAATTCTACAAAAGTCAGGCATAGGAAAGATAATTCCAAAGGGAAAGGTTTCATAGTGGTAGCACTTAATTGTTTTTCCTAAATCTCTCTCATTTGAATTAGGAACAATTATTACGCTTCATTCACTTGTTTCAATTTAATTCAACCAACATTTATGGGACATCTATTATGTGTAACAGACTTATTGAGACCAGAGAGAGCACAAAGACGAATAAGGTGCAGTCCCCAAGCCCAAGGAGTTTACAATCTAAGGTAGGTTAAGAATAACTGATATTTGTACAGGATTTCCGTTTTACAATGCTATGGTACATATATCATTTCATTAAATCCTTGAGAAGCATGGTTACTGAAGACACAAAAGTTGACATTCTTTCTACTGTGATAAGAAGAAAGGACTGCAATGAATCCTAATTGTCTTTAGTAGAGTCTTTAAGGTTTTACTTTTGTGTTTCTGAGAACACATTCTAATTTTAGTACTTAGGTGAATGGAATGACCCATTCTACGTGTGGTTTACTCTCCAAAGTGGCTCTGTATGCGGGAAGAGAGCCGAGCAGGCAGAGTGGGAGGCACCCTGCAAGGGTGTCAGTCCCAGCGCTGTCCTTGCTGAATAAACCTGAAGAGCAGACACAAACTTATAAAGCGGCTTTGGAATTCTTTCTCTGTCTTATTTCTTATTTTTACTCACCATTATTCACTTTCGGGATCTGAAAGGGTCTTGATAAATGCTATAGAGAATACTTTGAGAAACATTTTAAAATGTTTAAAATATATTCCATATTCAAGCTTATTTTCTTAAATAATCTGAAAATATTTTTATCTACTCCCCCAAATCACTTTATTTTTTAGAAAAGAATCATTAAAGTTTTTAAGACAGTACTACATGAAGTAATAAGGTGATACCTTACTTTTTAATAATTTTGGATATTTTTCCCTTATTCTTCACAGTTTCTTTTTCTAATAGAGAAGAATAAAATACCTAGTTGAGTTTATAAGTAGAGTAATTTAAAAGGCAGTGAATAAAATAATGTACTTTGTGTTGCCATGAATTTTTATTCTCTTCCTTCATATTGCTGCAATTTGAATTATGCACAAATTATGGTCCAAGTCTAGATGGTGCAGAGAAAAATCTCAAAGGAGGATTTTAAAAACCATGAAGTTAATAAAGCACCACCAACAAAAACTCTGAGTTAAATATATGGAGTACTGTTTTTAGACTCATAAAACTATGCAGCAAGGTACTCTCTTTCTGTTAACTTAATTTCAACAAATTTAGGCATTTTCTGATGATGAAATCCATTTTGTAAAACGTCTAATTCAAATAAACTCAATGCATAATCTCCACTTTCTTACATATGCAAATCACCTCACATCCAAGGCTTAGAAGAAATTCTAAATTCAAGTCCCACCAAATTTTTCTTCAATTCAATTCAATTTATGTGGAATATCCATCTACAACATGTATAAGGCACTTTCCCGGTCATATCAGGGGCCCTAAGCGAACAAGACTCCACAGAGATTATAATTCAGAGGAAGTGAGTGGCAGAATTCATTTGCTCATTCAGTAAGTATCTATTAACCATATGCCTGGCAGGCATGTGCCTAGATTCTGGGAACCTGGGCAAAACCCCTCAAATTTGACCTCGGACATTCCTGGAGAAGGCAGTGCAGTACAAGTTTATTAGGGGCCATGGAGGACAGCGGAGTGCAACTGATAAGGTATGGAGGCCGGAGCCCAAGTGCCCGAGTCCTAATGGTAGTTTAGTCAAATCCTTCTCAGGCACTCTCATCCCGGCACACATGCTTGTTACTCGCCTTCTGTTCTCTTCTTCTTGTTCAGTTATCCCTTGAGAAATTCTCTTTCTTGTACGTTCCACGTGTTAGCTGAAGATAACTAATAAAACATTTAGAGTGATGCTTATTATATATTTGAACAGAAAAAGCTATTGTAAAAGGAAATGATAAACTAAGAATACTTGCGATCTTTAAGCAGTGATCCTTAAACTCCAATAAACATTCTAATCATCTGTTGAAAGGTCTCCCCAGGAAGGTGGCGGTGGGAATTCTGCACTTTAAAGGAACACTGCATATGATTCTGAGGTCTGTATGTACTAGACTACATTGTGAAACCTAGAAATTATTTTCATTATTTCCACAAAAATTCCACCTGCCTCATCAGAGACTGCTTTCGCTAAGCATTTACTGGTGAAGGACAGTTTGGACAGTCTAATTCAGTTATTTGTTTTACAACACCTGTATGGCTTCCTGCTATTTAAAAAGAATTACTGTAAGTGTACAATGGGTTTTTGTGGGCTCATGTGAGAAGTTAACAACCATTTGAAAACTGTTTCCATGAAAAATAAATTATCTGTTTCCAATTATAGAAAAAATTGAGGGGACCAAATTATTCATAAGTGGGGGATTTGACTGTATTATTGGGTGCGTAGTGACACACCAGAGTCTCTACTCAAAAGGCAAGACATGCAGCGACAACACAAGACACATTCAAGATCTTCCTTTAAGATCCACTTCAAGTGTTTTCTCCTCTGTGAAGTATTTCTAGAATCCTCATGCAGTTCTGATTGGGCCTTTTATTTCCTGTGTTATCAGAGACTGTAGAACCAGCACGCCAGAAAAATCAAGGGGAATGTAGTTTAACACATGAAAGTCCCTATACTAAGTAATTCAAGAATGCAGGAATTCTATTCTATAATAGAAGGAGAGTATTTTTATTTTTTCAATCTCCTGCACAATATCCCAGTTCATAACAGATAGAATATTACCTATCCACTGCTACCTCATTCTAAGAGATGTCAATAACTTGGAAACTAGACTGATGCAACTAATTGTACACACTGGAAAGTTATTCTGGAAGAGAAAAACTTCTTTTTGCAGGTATGACACAGATGTAAAGCTAATGGCGACAAAGATTGCAGCTGCGAATATATGTGCTCATTTAGGAACAAGTCCAAAACTCTTTTGAGTTTTTGGTTTTTTGGTGGGAATGAATTCAGTAGTGTTCAACAAAAGACAGACTTCAGCTTTTTTCTTTGAGAACATAACAGACACATGGGATACTATGACAGATATTCATACTTCCTTACACAACTCAGTAAAGTTCTCTAGTGCATTCCACAATAAGAATGTTTAAACCTTACAGGCCTTATCACTTTATTAAATACTTTTTGCAAGTAGAAAAGAGTATAAATTTCTGTTATGTAATGGAAATAAGCTATATTTTTATGGCCAGTCCAACATTCAAATAATGAATAGAAACACCCATGAAGTACTATGTTCTGCAGGTAGGAAAAAAGCATCAGTTTCTTTTACATAATGGAAATATATTGCATTTTACAGCAGATTCAACATTCTAGCAAAGATAAGTGCCAATGAAATGAATGAAGTGCCTTCTAATTTTCTCCCACATCCCTCAAGACTGGAAAAAGAACAATCCTGCCACTTCTGTGAACAGGTGAATACATGCATGAAACTATTACTTTGTAGGTTTCTTTCTTTCTTTTTTAAATGGTGACATAGTTCTTTGGCAACCTCCTCCTAATTACCAGGAAGCCGTGCCTGCAGGCCATTAGGCTAGATTTGTCCATTCCCTGTTTCCTTTAACATTTTCCCCCTCTAGAATCATAAAGCAAAACAAAATGAACTGTTATGTGATTTTGGTGAGTTTTTTTTTTTTTTTTTTTTTTTAGAAACTGTAAATTTTTCACCTTAAAAAAATGCCATATTCCAGAGCATACCTTTCAGACACAACCTTAGGTCACGTCATGTCTGTGTGCCAACTGCAGCCCAACTGGGTTCGGTCAGACTCAGTCAGCAGAGCTGGCCTGCTCAGCAGAGCCCCGCAGCCATGATCTGGAAGCGTCAGCCTCACCACGTGGGTGACATTAAGATGATCCACAGCAATCCTGCAAGACTACATTTGAAGTAGAGCTTCCAAATTTGCTGTGGTTGGCATGACCTAATTTTGGCTTGAAAGGTACATTTTTTTCCCTCTGGGTTTTACTGACTACACATTGGAGAAAAAAAAAAAATTATGTTCTTAAAGGGATTCTTACTCTTCCCTTTCTTAAGGAAATTTAGGGAATTTAACAACTGTTGGCCTCTGGCTAACACACAAGCTAAAGTCTTCTTCCAGCTTCGCCTACATCTTGACCCCTCATGCCAAATATTTCATGCAGTCTATTTATAAAGTTCATCGCTTCCCCTGTTACTTCATCTTTAGAAATGCCAATAATTTAAAAACTGGAATGATGCAGCTGGTCTCATAAACTGGTAAAAGGAAGATTCTACAGAGGAGATAATTTCCCTTTTATAACTTAAGAAATCAATTTATTTTCTTCTCAATTTTATAGCTAGAAGGGAGGTAATCCTAATGTTCCTTATTTATACTTCACCTTAGTGTTCAAAGATGATCCAAAGTTCTGAAGATTTTGAATGTTAACAGTTCTTAACGCTGACTGCACATTTGAATCACTTGAGATACTTTCAAACATTACCGATCCCCAGACCCATCCCAGACCAATGAAATTGCAACTGTTGGAGCTGGTTCCTCAGCATTGTTATTTTTTAAAAGCTCTCCAAGAATTCGAATGTGAAGCTAGATCTGAAATCTACTCTATTAAAATCTCTTAGAAATATAGCACCCTTTTACAGGTATATTGTAGCATTATTTAATTTGGGTGTATATGTTCTTGAAATTGACTAGTCTATTTATGAGCTGATTACCACGAAAGAGCTTCTCAGCTATTGCATGATGTGAGAAAAAAACTCATCTGGATAACCTCGCTGACTCTCAACAGATTTATAAGTTGCAATCATAGAAAGCTCTGCCTTTCTGAGATAAAACAGTACTGATAAATATGCCCCTTTCCTGCAAAACCAGCATTGAGGGCTTTCGAGGGCTTAATAAAATCACTTGTTTTCATCTGGATCATACTGAATTTTTGGAGAGTTTCCAGTTGCATTAAAAAAATAAACTCACCTTATGATATTTATTGACTTGTAAATCTCTAATAATATGCTAATTGAATTCAACGCTGTATACTTAATTTACTCAAGGTGATAATTTTCTAAATGTATGTGTGATATTAATGCATTATCTATCTAAGACCAAATTCAGTACATTTTATGACTTCCAAAAAAGTCAGTCCATTAGATCAAAGTTCCCAGTCTTTCATAACGAATTTAATTCTCTACTCTAGTCACTGGGATATGATTAATCATATAGTGCAGCCCAGTTCTCCCTCCTCCCTCCCAATATGAAGCTGGGCTTATCTCATGAGGAGTCTGGTTTGTGAAAATAACATGGCCTAGAAGCTGGAATGAAAACTTTATTTACAGACTTGGAATTTTATTCCATTATAAAATTAAGACCACCATCTAACCCCCCCCCTTACATAAAATTGGATGTGGCTCATTTTACAGTAAAACTTCCTATGAAGAAATGCAACATTTTCCTATGTAACTTGTAGTACCAGTATATTTATTTCCTCTGCATGTCTTGCCTTTTCTGTCTTCTGAAGCTGGTGTGTGTGTGTGTGTGTGTGTGTGTGTGTGTGTGTTTTATGTTTGTTTGGCAATGTAGAAAGAGCACGTCCAGTTTCTTGGATTCTACATGTCTTATAAAGTCATGGCTTGCTATGTCTTATAAGCTTATTCTCTTCTTTTAGAGTACCTTTACAGAGTAATTTTAAAGTACACAAGATTTTTTCATAAGGGTATGACACCCCTAAAGTCTTTTATTTATCTATTTTTGATTTTTTTTAGAACAAGAAAAAACAGGAAAATACCAAGTGAAGTTATTTTCTAAAATTATTTTTTGTAGGAGATAAAAATTGAGTCTCCACTATATGAAGTATTCTTGGTAGCATCTCACTGTTGGTGCTCTTCTCCCTCATTCATAACTTGTTCCACATCCCCTGTCCAAACAGTGAATTGCAGGGGAGGACCTGGATGAGGCCCCCCTTCCTTTCAGCTGTGTCCAGGAAACAAGGCCTGAGTGGGTGTGGAGGAAGAACAAGCCCTTCAAGTCACCTCCAGATCTGTAACAGGGAGGTTTTCTGTCATACCAGAGAATGGAAAGGGGATTAGCTAGGCTCTTCCTACTTCCAGTACCATCCTCTTAGCTTCATTAGCTGCTCCCAATTTCAAAAGAGACTGAGGTCTTGGACAAGGCCTGGGCAGCCTCTCCAAAAAGGGAGGCAAAGTTGAGAATATGGCAGGCCATATAAAAAACTTATAAAATTCCGTTACACTTTGGAGGGGAGATGAATCAAAAAAATTCCATTTTCCAGAATACTGCCAATGATTTGACTCATCATTTAAGACTCACTTTAGGTGTCCTTTCTTCTAGTGAAGACTGACCTGACCAGTCATCTCCTGAAAAAGCTGAACATTCTATCACTTAACCATTTTACCTTCAACATACCTGTAAGATAGTGGTGATTACATGACATTCACAATTGCATCTGGCACGTTCATCTCCCTCATCAGACTGAATTCCTCAGGGACAGAGACTCCATCTTTCACTTTTGTATCCCTAACACCTAGCAAGCCACCTCCCATTAAACACTTAGTGAATGAACTGACTGATTAATTAATAAATTCTCAGTTGATGTCCAAGAGAAAGTGTTGGGGAATAGCAGTAGACGTTTTGTGTGCAGAGCCCAAGATCATTTTCAAATTATAAGCTTATTCATTTCTTTAACTTTCAGAATGCATGGAGTTGTATGACCAAGTTCAAAACTCACATTTATCTTCTTCTAAATAGTGGTTCTCACCCAGACTTCGCGTGAAAATCACCCAGATAGCTTTGAGAAATAGCAATGCCAAGACAGCAGGCCGATTTAATCCAAATCTGGCGGTGGATGGGCATGAGCATTTTTTAAAAGCTCTCTTATAGTCATTATTGAGAACCACTGCTCTAAACTAACTGTATGAAGGACACCCAATGTTTTATACGTATGACCCTGTCACTTAACATATACCCAAGATCAATTATAGCTCAGTTTTTGAACAGATTCTGTGAGAAATTGTTAGCTGATTGTAGTCCTTTGATGATCAAAATTTTTGAGAAGGCTTTCGAAATGCAATATTAAGTACATCCCAATCCACTTCCAGAAAATATTACTAATAACTGTATTTAATTATCGTTTACAGAATTAGCCAAGAGCTATGACTTCCTCCCCAGTCTTAGGGTAATCCAGGCCTCAATAGTGAATTCTTGTTTCCTATGCATTTAGAATACTTGTTGCTGTATATGGATACTAAATAAAATCTGGCGTCTTATGGAGTCTTAAGAGTGTGCTCTAGTTGGAAGGTTCCAAAGAAGAAATTCAAACAACTATAGTCAAAATCAAATTAGGTAGTACACTAACTAGCCTTAATTGTTTTGTTTGAAAGATAGGAATGAACGCAGCATTACCAGTGGCACTTAATATCGCATAAAGCACACAAAACTCCCCCTTGCCAGTGGGCACCACAAAGTGACATGGAGGCCACTTATCGTTGTAACCAATTAATTCCAAATTACACATCTAATTCTCAAATCTTCAAGTCACATTTCTACTGAAAGCATTGTTAAATACAGAGAACACAGATTATTTTGGTGTTTGCACGGTAATCCAAATGCGCATTTGATTCTCCTCAACAGTGAAATAAGGCGGAACCAAATGTAGTTACTTAAGTTCACTGTAGAAATTTGTCAAGGAATCCATGATGTAAAGATACAGTAGCTATTAATCCTGAAGTTCAAAGTGTATGCATTTGGTAATTCAGAAGTATCTGAGTCCTGTCTGACCAGCCTCTCTGTCCTCACTTCTAGTCAAGAGCATGGTAATGCTTTTATGAAAAAACAAGAAAACTGTTTATTAGAAGAAAGAAAGTTTATATTATTTCTCCTAGTAAAGTTCTAAAAGTGATCCTTTTTCTTTTTCAAAAGGCCTTTTACTGGACACAGAGATATTCAATTAAAAAATAAAAGCCATGCATTTGATGAATAAACTTGATATAACATTTCCTAGTTTTCAAATATGATGCAAGTTGTTCTAACTTGTCAGTATTCCAAATCTATCTCTGGTTTTAACGTTTTGTTATTTTTCTTTTTTAACTATAAAGAGAAAATTAAAAGGTGTGCTTGAAATAAAAATTCTCTAGAATATGCACCTGCACTAGTTAAATTAACTAACTCCTGAAACCCATTTAATATCCATGTACAAACTGTCACACAGCTTACATTCTTAAATTAAAACTCTATAAATTACTATGATTCCTACAAGTAAAGGTTAAAAATTAAAACAGCTCAAAAAGTGAGAAGCAAACTGTATGTCACTAGATGGAGACGACATAAAACTAGGCGTTCACATTTCAGTTAAAGCTAATACTATAACTGGAAAAATCTATGTTCACAAATAGTAATAAGACATTGCTTGTGAAAAGAAAATCTATCATATAGTTGATAAAATATATATATATATTTTCCCTTCCAGGTTAACAATATAGAACCATATCATGGACCAAGAACTAATTCACTTCTCTTTAAAAACCATACTAACATATCACGCAAACATAGTTATAATCATGTCATTCTGGGGTTGCTGAACACTTTTTCCCACGACGCCACACAAAATTAAGTTTCTATAGTTCAGTCATTTCCTTTTTCTTATCTCATTGCTGAGAGATTTTTGGCACAGTGGGTAAGAGAGTGAACTCTGGAGGCTATCAGTTTGAGGCTCTAGCTCTGCCATTAACAAAGTAGATGACTTTTAGGCAAGTTGTATATTTTTGTCTCAGTTTCTTCATCTGTGAAATGGGGAGAGTAATATATATAGTGCCTATATCGTTTGGTTTTGAGGAAAAAATGAGATAATGCTTGTTAATGTTCAAGCCCTTAGACCAGTGCCCAAACATACAGTAAGCTCTCAAAGAAAGTTAGCTGTGATTGTTATTGTCTAAAAATAGCTATAATAATGCTTTCAAATTAATAATACAAGCTTTTTACACATACCATAAAAGTTATTGGAATTATTAGAGACATCTTGAGTAGTGATGCTGAATAAAAGTAAAAGTGGAATTCCTAAGTCATAGTTGAAAGTATCAATTATATTTATAGAAGATCAGTCTTACTTCCAGCCACCAAGCCAGCAAGAATCGAAAACCAACTGGTCAACATATGTTGATGCAGATGGAAAAAGGCTACAACTGTCTTTAAATTCACCAAAGAAAGCTGGTGGAGAGCCTTCTGGTCACTGCAGTCTAACCTATCATTACCCGTGCAGTGAGACTCTTTGATGGGTTTCTTGTCTATGAATAATACATATTTTGGGGACAGCTTTACAAAAATAATCTTTCTTTGATCCAAAAAGACCTATGACTAAGCAAATGCAAAGAAAGAATTACCTCCCAACCACAAAGCAGGGTGGTATCCATGTCGGAAATTGAGGCAACTGGCAAAATTCAAAAGTATTTTTGAGATAAACCGGCCCCACAGTTTATATTCTAGAGAACCAGGAAAATTTCAAGCTTCGAAATGGCTCTTCCCTTAATTTTTAAAAATAAAATTAGGAAAAAGAAATCTGATTATTTATTTGTAAGGAATTATTAAATAAAAGGGCCTATTTTTTTAGAAGATCTGGTATTTAAAAGTACTTCACAGGGACTTCCCTGATGGCACAGTGGTTAGGAATCCGCCTGTCAATGCAGGGGACACGGGTTCGAGCCCTGGTCCAGAGGGACCCCACATGCCTCGGAGCAGTTGAGCCCGTGCGCCACAACTACTGAGCCTGAGCTCTAGAGCCCGTGAGCCACAGCTGCTGAGGCCCGCACGCCTAGAGCCTGTGCTCTGCAACAAGAGAAGCCCCCGCTCGCCGGAACTAGAGGGAGTCCATGCACAGCAACAAAGACCCAACACAGACAAAAATAAATAAATAAATTTATAAATAAATAAATAAAAGTATTTCACTATGCAAACCATAGTGGCAAATATTCTTTAAGTTCTGTGAATCTCCCTAAGAGGAATAAGCGTTTTTTCCCCAATGAAATTTAGAATTGTATTTACACTTTGAGTGATAAGTAGCGGATTTTAAAGATTAGTCCTTCAGGATAAGTATAATTAAGTTTGCCTATGGAGTTTCGTCTCGAAATGATCTTCTGTATATTCAGATTGTAGCAAAAGAGAAGATTCTGGTTGTTCTCCCGTCCCTGTGACTCCTTCCCCAATACCAGCAGTAGTTAGTGAGGTCAAGTCTACCATCTTGTAATGCACAATGGCTATTTTACTCTCCCAGCCCCGCTGCTGATGGCTTTGAGGGGATGAGTAAGAGGCCCCGACATCTTGCGGGGTTTGACCAAACATTCTTTTCAGTTCACTCTCTGTGATTCTTGGTATAGAATAGCCTTCTTATCCCAAGAGCAAATATTCAGGATTACCAAAACTAAACAATTCAAATACCTACAGACTAGTTAAAAACTAAAGTTATCTGACATGTAATGTCATGAATAAATTAAAATGTTGGCAAGAAAAAGTGACCTCCAGAACTGACCTTTGTCACTCATCTTAAATATATGTGCCCTGTTCCCATCATCAAAAACATAACAAAATCAACTTATGATAGACATGTATACATTACTATATTTGAAATATAATCAACAAGGATTTTTCTTTCTTCAGGTTTTAAGAAAACTTACTATAACAATCATTTGATATAACTCTAGAAGGACAATTTAGCAATTAATCTATATGATGTGACAACAGAGCCACTGAGTGCCAAGAAAATTATTTTCTTGCTAAAATCTGCAAAGTTGTTTCAAAAAGGTCTCTTTATGTGTATTGCTTGAGTTCTATATGTGGCAATATATCAGTTTCATAATCAGAAAAACGACATAAATTACATCTTAACATGTATTTCATAAATTTTCTTTATGCAGAAACCTAATAACTAATTTTCCTATATAAATATATATAATTAATGCTTAATTTGTATGTGATTATTCATCGATAGTTTCTGAATCTTTATTTTTAGTTCATATGAATTATAACTTTGATTTAAAATGTTTAATTTTCCTGAACTCTGAGTTGATCTTCATATCAAAAATCATTTTAAAAATCTACAATTAGCACTTAAGTACATTTAAAAATCTTCAACTCTGGAGATACTTAAATACCATGATCTGTACACAAAATGTAAATGTGTCCATTATCTATCTGCACGTGCATATATATGCAGTATGTACTAACTACACATAAACTTCAAATTCTGCTAACTTATTAAGTTCATTATTTCAGGAATAAATGCAAGTTTCCATTGCTCAGTTTTTCTTTACCAGTACATAAAACCAGGAAAATTGTTTTATATGAAGAAGACAACAAAACTCTGAATTTTTATTTAGAACCTTTGATAGGAATAGAGACACTTTAGCAAGTAAAAATTAAGTGCAGAAATATTTACCTATTATGCTTTTAAAATGTGAATATCTACAAAGGAGAAATGTTACATTACTTGGAGAATACAGTTTATCAAATGTCTTTATACAGAATAAGAGTGTATTTGATAGTTTAACTGCTTTTGATTTAATTTAATGATATCAAAGACTTAAGGAAATCAATACTATCTGTCAAGTCAAATAACTGATACTAAATAGTATATCACAATATTTTAAAAAATAAATCCTTGAGTTGAGTAGGAAAGTAGGCTTGTTTTTAGTATATGTAATTTAATGATTATAAAATAAATTTTGTAATTGGAAATTTGATTTTTCATAAAAATCTTTGGTTTATTTTAAACATTCCTATAAAAATCTACTCTTAAATTTAAAAACAATACATTCTGTCCATCATTATAGATGTTTGTGAACTTTTAAATTTTTATTTTTAATGAAAAGTAAATATTTGGTCAAAAATATGTTTGGAAGAAAGCTTTTGGGCCTTTGAATATTATAAAAGTTTCTTAGAAATCTCTTTAAGGCTGAGTACAATAAAACTAGGGCAACGCATATATTCTCAGTTACTCTTAAAAAAAACCTGTAAAAGTGACTATAGTGGCATGTTCTGACACATTCTTTTCATAAACTGAACCCTGTTAGTGACAGCAGAACAGATTGTGTGCATCTGCTGGGAATGAGCCAGATGACAGTGGAAAAACGCACATGGATACCTTGGCACAGCAAATAAAAAATGGAGAAAAAAAAAGACCTGGAAGAGAAAGTGCTCAACTTTAATTGAAACATTCTTTCCAACATGATGAACTTCATCCAACCTCCTCTTATAGCCTGTCAATTTAACATATAAGAATGTGTTTTAAAAGGGAGGGTCCTTTGTAAATTAGAACTGTTTGTCCTCTCCTTGCACTAAATATTGACTCAGGTTTTGGATTATTTCTTCAAATTATAGCAAATATAATAAGCATTAGGGTAGAAAAAGAGGCCAAACCACTCTACCACAGTCTGGTAAGAGAATGCTAAACTTCTAAAAACCTTTTCAGGTTCAAGTCAAATTTTAAATATCTGGGTTAAGTTCTGAATTATATGGGTAGTATATTGCCAAGTGCTAGGGATATCACACTTTAAACATTCTGCAAATGTGACTATTATAAATGCTGCTTGCACTCAACAGTCCTACAATATTTGATTTTATGCTGATCTACCACAGCATTGTTTAAACAGTTGGCTCAAGAGCGCTAGAGAGGTCCATACATAAAAACAAATGTGCTTCTATAAATCATATCAGGAAGTTCTCTTGGATGCTCTGATTACAATGAAAATTTATTCTATACAGTATACAATGCAAATTTTAAACTGGAGACGAAGTTGTTTAATAGATTAGTAGTCTGACTGAAGCAGCTGCAGTCAAAAAAAAAAAAATCTGGTGATTAACAGCCATTTTCCAGTAATCATAACCCTGGAAAGGGCTACTAAGCAGGGGGAGGGGGTTGCAGATGGGAATAATTCTCTAAGCCCATGTGCCTTAGAGGGCTCCATCATCTTCATGCAGACTTATTATTACTATTATTATTATTTTTAAATTAAAGCTTTTAGAGGCATCCTTGATTGCAGTGTTGGGAGCTGTCCATGCTGTTTTACCATAGGGAAGTCCACTCTGCAAGTATTCCTTGCACTGAGCACTCTTTAGCCAGGCATTAAAACAGGGCTAGAAAAGAAAGCCAAAATGCAAGGTGCACACTGGAGGGGTGTTATTCAAGAGCCTGAGAATAACTTCAAGTGGTTGCAACTCCACAGGCTGTCTAAATGGGGCAGGCCTCATCGACACTACCTGTCATCCAAAATATGAATTTTTTTTTGAGAAATTAAGTGACTATAAAAGCTGAACAAAAAAGTGGTAAGCAGACTCTGAGACCAGATTTATTCCCATTTTCATCCACATCTTACCTAAATTTGTTTATTTGTGTTATCAAAAGGTGTAATCCTCAGGTAAATTTCTGCATTTTCTGTACCACTTTATATTTCTTCTCACATAAAGAAAATACCCAGATTAAGATAAGTTCATTTGTTCGTCATCTCAAAGTTGACAAACTATAATTAAAATGAACAATCCCTCAAATCTGGGGAAAAAAGGATGATAGAAGTGTCTTTTACTTATTTTTTAACTATTCCAATAAAAATGCATTTTATCTTTACAAGTACACAAAATTTATCAATTTATTCAATATCTGTAGAATACCTATTACATGCAAGAGTGATTGTGAAGGAATAGAAAGATGAGTAAAATGACACTCATTCTTCACAAATTAATTTATCTCCACATACAATCAAAATTATGTAATAAGAAAAATAAAGAATACTAATAAATCCTTCAAAAATGGTTAATACTAATGCTAAGAGAAAAAAAAAACCTTTAGAACTCTTGGTGCGGCTGTTACCACTATTAAAACCACATAATAACTCTATGTACCTCAAACACTTCCTCCAAACTTAATTTTTATTAAAACTAAGCAATAATCTATGTGGAATTCAGAACTTTCAATAAATGACTTTTAAAAATCATAGATGAAATTATTTTGTTTCTTTGCTTCCATTTCTCGTTCTAAAAATAATGTGATATTTATCTAATAACATCTGATCTGTGAAAGATTTTGATTTTCTTGGAGTATACTGTACTGAGTGATCATTAGCATTGACCTCATATAACATCAGAATTAGAGACTTGCCCTGAAAGTGACTCAATTTTAATGGTATGAAAGTATTATTGAAAAAAAAAAGTTCAAAATAATTATTCCACCAAGCATTTCTAAGTGATCATCATCGGCAGGAAGATAAAATGATTAAAATATAGTGTAATGATATGATAATAACTTACTGATTACTCATCACTTACTTTCATTTTTATATGTATTATCCCATTTAATCCTTACAACAACTCTAAGATGTGGGTGGTATTATTATCCCCATTTTACAGTTACTGAAACCAAGGCTTTCTGGTGGTTAAATAACCTATCTACAGCCACTAACCAGTAAATGGAAGACTGGATTTTGAACCCAGTTTGGTCTTTGCTCTTAACCATTACTCTGTATTGCTTACAGGTCTGTTTGTCTAATAGCACACATATGTAAAATTAAAGAAATGGTATTAAGTATGGCAATGTGGTCTTCAAATTCTTTATGTCTGCAAATCAAAAGAACTGATTTTCTCTTTCACTTGCATTCATCCTCATCCTCTCATGCTTTTTGTCTCTCACTCTCTTTGCTCTTCCCCACCCATCTCCCCCTCTACACACACACACACACACACACACACACACACACCTTGGAGATTTGGCCCAACACTTCACTTAACATAATCAAGGCCATAATTTGGTTCAACTAGTCCAATAACTGTACCATCTCCTCAGACTTCATAATGCTGTGCATTTTTGCCGTGGACATACCATTCACTGACTCTAAAGCCGTCAGTGCTTCCTTACAAAGACACCATTCTGCAGCCTTTGTTGCTTCAAGATCAGTGTCTGGAGCTCTTTCGCGACATGGCATTGGGCTGTGATGAACCACATCAATCTCTCAAGTGTAAGAAGGTAAGTTAACACCTGAAACAATTCTATGATCTCACATGTGTAGTCAGAACAAGTTAAAAGTGCACTTGCTTTCTCACAATACCAAATATTCTGAAGCAAGATGGGAACTCAGGAGAGAATCCAAAAACAATAAAAACTGAGGAAGAAAAGAACAAGGTCAAGAATTCTTTGATTTCTGAAGCTAAAAAATGAGAGAAGTCAAAAAATATCATATAGTGCTCACACTAACTCAAGAAAGATCAAATAGTCCTAGCAGGGACACTGCCCATTCATTTCAACCAAAGGACGGTAAGGAAACGAGCAATGGTTCAGTGTATCTTACCCGGCCCTTTGCAAATCCATTAATGCCATTGTGAAGTTTTCTTTTTGGTTTATGTAAGGGGGAGAAAAACTCAAAGGTGAAAGAAAAGAAAAACATAGTCAAAATTATTTCCTTAACCTATAACCTAGACGGACTCTAGGTTAAAAGTGGTCTTTTGATAAATACTAGAAATGAACAAATAGATACGCTTTTAAAAAAAATAGCCAGGTTTGTTCGTCTTTATTTAGTTAAGAAAAATAATCCTGACGAAACTATGTCTGTGTTTATACCTTTTAAACATGTTTATATTAACTGTTACAGAAGAAGGGTGAAAAGATCGACTTTCTGGACCACAAAACCTTTACTTAAAGACCATCCAACAACTTAGTAAGGTTCGTCAAATGTGAATAGAAATAAGGCAGCTTAAGAAAAGTACTTGGTAATTTACTCATTAACAGTTTAAAAATTTTTAAATTCTTGCCCAGAGAATGACCTACTTCAGGAACCTCCAAGAGATTAATGTTTTAATCAGGTATAGTTTTATAATATTTATAGAGCAAGATAATCCATTTTCGATTAAAAATTTACCCAGTGCACATACTGAACAACTGAAACTTTGCAATGTGTCTAACAATATTTATCCAGTGGTGATGATTCAAATTATCCTATGGTTCAGGAGAATTCCAAGAAGATAAAGAAGTCTCGTACCATATCCTAAATGAAAGCATAATTTTAAAGGTTGAATCTGAATTTTTAAATAGGATGTTTAATTTTCTAAGAAATAAATGTCAAAAAATTATTGACTCCTATGTATATTAATATATGCAAAAAAAAGTTTAACGTTTTTTCCTCTTGCTAATGGGCCTTGAAAGTGTGCCAGGTGTAGGGCACTTGCTTATAACACCTACGGCAAGAATAGGCCATCGTTATCATATTCTTACCAGTTACCTTTTACATTTTAAGATCCATGTTGTGTTAATTTCTTAACATTTTATTAGGAAACATTTGCATCCACAGAAAATAGTTGCTTGATATTCAAACGTAATTAAAATTATCTTTCTTATCTATTTTAGTTTAAGGAGAAATAAAATTAAATTACGTTTAACTGTTGGTCTTATCTGGTAAATTTTATATAGGCAATTAATAATTGGTTTAGTGGGTTAATAAATAAACTAACATTTATATGCTATTTGTATACTATTAAATCAATAATCTAATTTAAAAATAAAGTTGGAACAAATATTTATTATGTAGTAACACTTTCTACTTAAGGCTCTCACTTAATACATTTCTACAAGAAAAGGTTAGTTTTAGAAAGGTGTGCTGGCAGTAATTTGACTACACTTCACACAAATAAGAATTCTACCACTGATTGAAAGGAGCCATGGCAGCTAGAAATTATTTTTTAAAAATCACATTGGTAACGGCTGAAAATGTAACTGGTAATTAAAGACTGGTTTTAACAATTTTTTACTCTATTTTACAAGGAGAAGTATGAGTTTTCAGACTACAGTTTCAAATGCAAAGAATATTAATGCATATATTTAGAAGTTGATGTATTTTGCATAGTAATAAGCACATTACTCACACAGTACCTTTCAAATGAAGAGCATAAACCAAATCTGAAAACTAAAGCCCATATTTTCTCCCTTTGTATTTTGACCTAGTAATCATTAAAAGTGTGAGTGTTTATCAATAAAAATTACTGTAGTGCCACGTATTGTGGTAGAACATCGCTATTTCCCGAGATAAGTACAAAAACCATTCAATGTTAATTTGCATCACAAAATGACCTAACATATCTGGAATATAATGCACAGGCTTCATTGAAAAGAAACCATTATATTTTTCTCTGCAAAACAAAAAAATACAGACATCTGATTGGGCCTGCATGTGCTGGAGGAGGGGGGATGGGAAGAGGGCTCATTTTCTATCTTACACCTATTGTTTTAGGCATTCTAAACTGCTCTATGGGAAGAAAAAGGAAACATACTGAATCCACTTTGCAGTTAATGTCTTAGTGATTTAAGAGGCAGAGTTTTCAAGTTATAGAAGGGAAACGTTATGCTTTTCCTTTCCCAAAGCGATTGCCCAGGAAGAAGGCCCTCTGGTCCTTAGCCTACGCAAGGGGAAAAAAGGACATTACATCGGGCTGAAATCACTCCGAGACAGAAGAGGGGAAGTTTATGATGTGGCACTGTGCGCTGTATCTGGTCTGCAGCCAGGAAGTTTTCATTTTGTAGCTCTGCTGCCAGTACCTGCCCTGCATATTCAGGAATAAAAATACATCAGAGCTCTACCTCAGAAACTGTGGATGCTACAAAGAATTAAAAGAGTTTATTTTTCTTTCTTTATCCTGAGTGTAATTACTGTTTTTAAAAAGAAAGAGCTGAAACTATAGTAACTGGAGGGTTTTTTTTTTCCCTTTTTAAACTCCTCAAACTACCTTCCCACAAAGCCATTTAAGTTAAATGGTACATTTACAGACTCACCTACATGAAGGATATAACTTAAAACATCTGCTTAGACACATACGTTCTGTTCAGATACAAAGAATGTGGCAAAAAAATTGAAAAGTATAGGGCCATTATATTCTTAAAATGTGTGTTCTTCTATATGTGTGTGTGTGTTCATTCATTAAAGAGATTTTTGACTGCAATTAGGTAGTCGGTCCTATAAAGGCTTCCTTGTGTGACCATGATTTCTAAAAATAAAATGCTCCGGTGAATATTTCTGCTAAATAATCACATCTTCAAAATTACTTTAAAGAAATCCCAATCCCTCATGTTACGTTCAGCAATAATACCAGCTTTCCATAAGCCTTGGTTGTATACCTCACGTGTGGTCAACAATTAATTAGAAGGTTAAAAAAAGTCATGTTTACTCTATTAAGTAGTAGACTAATTTCCTTGTCTGTCCCCACTTATTTACATTCGTGAATCTCTTTTCTAATTTTGCAAATAAATAAGCATATCTAAGCCAAAGCTGCCTATCTTCAGGGTTCGGGGAAAGAGGCATTCTCTTGCTATCATTCTAACTTGCTGAAAGAATCACAGATGTGTGAAAAAGCGAGAGGGATAGCTGTGAGCTGTTTTAAAAAACACTTCGCATTCTATCAAGACCATATCTACTGCTTTTTATATCCAATATACTAGAGATCCATGGTATCTAAGAACAATTTATATGAATTCTTCCTGTGCATCTTATCTATGACAACAAGATACAAGAGGAAAACCAGACCACACTCGGGATACTATTTGGAAAAAGCAGGTTCTCACCAGATCAGTTTCTCGAGTCTCTAGAAACAAGTTTAAGGTACTTTACTTAAATCATTACTAGAAGATTTGCACTGTCATTCTACATGAATCGCAACCACTTGCAAGATGAACAACATTGCTCCATTCATTTCAGATTTACAGCATTAAGAATTAATAAAGTCTCTATAACATCTGCATTATTAAAGAGTAATGATTCCTGTCGAAATCTGCCCATAATAAGTTTACTGTTTTTATCGCTTGTAATACCACCAATTTCGTTTATAATGTCCTCAAAAGATAATCTTCATGTATACTTTGAACTTTGTTTACGACTGGTTATATTTTTTAAATAAATACAGAGATTTAACTTAGGCAATACAATGACAACGTACAACAAATGCATTATGGTGATGACAAATGAATGCTACTCATGTTATCACCTCAAACCCAGATATGTATACAACAGGTATCATATAATTTCCATACTTAGTAGGAATATGACTTTCCTTTTGGTAGTTAATGTTAAAATAATACCAAAGAAATGTGAGATAATGCTATATTGGATAATCTTTTTCATAATTTTTCAATGGTATTCTTTGTTACAGAATTTTCTTTAATTATTTTTCTTGCACAGACAAAAACAACTAACATAAGAACATTGATGCTATCTATTTATTCTTAAGAGAGGTAGGGAATGGGTGCTTTTAGCTCTCTTTACTTCTTTATGCCTCAATACATCTGTAAAATAGTTACTACTGAAATCTTCTTTTGAGAAAAATTAATTCTAGTGTACTTTATAGAAGTTAATATTAAAATAACAAAATTTTCAGACTTTTTTCAGCATAGACTTTTTTCAGTGTGAGAAAGGTTATCAATAAGAACTGCTTTTAAGAAAAACCTGACAGTTTCCTTTGCTCACTAACTATAGCACATGATTAGAAATTATTTTCTTTCTCATGCTGTTATTCACTTACATACTGCATACTTGCTTCAATTCTCCAAGGGAAGAAATGTGGCTCTTGTGGGAAAGGTCCACCCCTTTCTACATGCTTGCTTCCTTGAACGAAAGGAACACACCCCCTAACATTCTTTGAAATGTGTCCAACATGCACAGAATTGGAATAGCACTGTATTACTGACCAAATTAGAAAATCTTAAATGAGAGTCAAATATTGTTAAAGTGCGTGTGTTTTGAATCAGGACAACTAACTGATGCATACAGAGGTTAACGGAAATGAACTACGTTCAGTCTCAGCCTAGTGTCTATGTTTGGACGCTCAGAACGCTTGTGTTAGTGGACGAAATCTGTGAGTGTTTTTGTGCAATTGTGTGTGGTATGACAACTCAGGAGGAGGCCCATAAATGTTACAGGTTTCTGAGGGCATCCTTTGAACTTAAGACATTAGGGGAATGCCTCCTCTCTTTCATAAATACTTTAAAGAAAAAATACTCAGAAACTGAAGTATCCATCTTTCGTAAGCAGAATCAGAAAGTTGTCTGAAATCACAGAAGTGCATGAATATTGAAAGTCTACGCTCACCATCCTAATGACAGAAAACTCACATCAAAGTTGGTATCCACTAACTTCCACCTCATTTGACAATTTTCTGGTCATGAGAAATTGTCTTCCAACAAGTTTTCCTTCTATTATGTAGAATACTATGCTCCCAAAGCAAGTTTTTTTTAATTGTTATTTTCTAATAAAGAGACACACTCCATACTTGTGGGAATCTGTGCATTTATCTTTACTTTTAATTTTCCTAAACTCTCTTTTTTTTTTATTCCATTTTTACATAGAAATCTGCAAGTGTGAAGACACAGTGTGAGCAAAATTTTATATCTCTTTTAAGGTATTCCAGTGTTTAAATGAAACGGTTAGTCCTTTTGCAATTTGTTCATGAGGCATTTGCGGATGAGCTCAGCTATATAATTTCCAGGCCTACAAAATGGAAGCTCTGCTACTCCGCCTATGTTTTTCACTTGGAATAAGAGTGGATATAAAGTGCATATATAAACTGGACCTGAAGGTAATAAACTTATTAAAACTTAATAAGATATTGTTATGGTCAAAGAAAACCTGCTAGTGTGTGCCACAAATCCACTCAGATGAAACACCTCATTCACTGGAACTTCCTATCTTATTATAATAATGCACAGAAAATTAAACACATAAATATTAATTTTATGTATCACAGAAGATGTAGGCAATGAAAATGCAATGTTTACATTTATGGGTGACTCATTAGTGTTTTATTGTGTGAAACACTAGGAGGCATCAGTTGGGTAAAAAAGGACTTCAATTTTTAAAGAAGCAAGAAATTACTGTAGAGTTGGATGCGTAAAGAGTAGGGGTTTTCAAAATGTTATTATGTAAACCAAAACTTTATTTTTTGAAATAAACTCTCTGAAAACATCATATCTTGTAAAGAATGACCTTTATAAAACATTCATGAAATAGATATAATTTAACCAATAAACACCTATCAAGATCTATTTCAAATGTATGGATTCATTAACTACGTAATTCCACATTTTTGTGAAGAATATATTCGGTAACAGAATAACATAATGGCTATTGACTACCATGCATTTTCTGCTTGGTTACTCAATACCATGAGAGTATCTTTTATTTCTGGCAAATTCTGTTTTGTGCTCTCTACAATGTCTCTGAAAATGTCTACTGCAATTAAGACGTATAATAATAACTTTCATATAGCATCCAGAACTTTAAGTCTGTTCAGAAGGAAGTGATGGAACTTAAAATGAAAGCAATGAGGATGTATATAAAAAGTACACATTTTCTCTTATTTCACTATTGAAAGCCTGTCATTTGAAAACTGAGTTTTCTACTGTTTGAATGGCTCTTCATAATGATGAAGCAACAGGGTCGTGGTACACTTATCTAGCAATCATTTGAAATTGGAGTGTCTTGCCGTTCCTCAACAATCAGCTTTTATCTTTGACCTATCAAAATAACATGTGAACTGCATAATCCGCCTTTTGTAAGGTGCACAGACTCTGTTGTCGCTCCTGGTTTTGTGAATCGCCTCTGTAATCTGGTTTGATTTCCTAAAGATGACAGATCTCGGTGAACAGTCAGGCTTTACTGAGTGCAGGGCAGTCCACGCGCCCATGAGATTAAGGTACAGTGCTGAGGACGGGGATCTTAATCACCTACCCTTCCACATGCAGCACATAGACTGAGCACCAGTGATTAAATCTTTTCATTATGTCCAGGCAATCACTGCATTCATAAAATGAATATGTGCATTTTTATAAGTTTTAGATATTAATTTGTGTGGTGTTTTCTCAGAGGATGTGCTTTGGAAAACAAAAGTAGAACTTTATTAATAGTCTCTTTAAAGTCCACTCTGTGATCCTTAATTGCATATGAAATTCTTCCATGTTGTTCTGAATCATGTCCCTGAAGCCAGGGTTCTCTGTTTAATAACTATTTTTTTGTTGTTATGAAGCACAAGTGTCGCTGCACAGATATTTCCCCATTTTTGTCACTTTCTGAGATTTCATAGACTCAAAATATACCGCACGTAGAGTTGGGAAATAAAACCACAAAATATACTACAATAAACAGAAGAAAGTTTTGAAATATAATGTCAACATATGCCGAGCAGTTATTTAGCTCAGTTTTTTATAAAAGAAGTTTAAATACAATAAATCACTTATTGGAAAGATATGGTTGTAGTGTTATGCAATTTATTGATTTGGTAAAGTGAGGGCCAAGGAAGAAACTCACAGACATCTGAAAAATATAAAACATGATGCTTTTCCAGGATTCAATTTTGAATCATTAGATAGCTCTTTTCCCTAATGGAATGAACCCTTTCCCCCAAATTTTGAAAATTGAATATGTTTACAAAAAAGAAAAGAGGCAAGGTACAGTAAAGTCCTTGTTATTTAAATTTCATGTATTTAATGTTGATATGTTTTTGTTCTGAAAAGTTAACATATATGATTGCATACTTTTAAAGTATGAACAGCTCAGGAAAGCTGGAAAATTGACTTTTTATTATAAAGTGCTCATTTGTTACTTAAACCCCAGAAACAGAGTAAAATTTAATAAAAGTTACATCTTTAATATTCTCTTTCACTATATTCCACAGCAATCAGAATGTAAATAGAGTAATTAATGAATGAGGTAACATACTGTCTTTAGTAAGAAGTCTGGAAAATATGCCACAAATACTCCAAAGCCGTGTGAATTACATTAATAAAAAACAGATTTTTATAAAGTTTAGTAAAACCTGAAGTAAGGATAACTGCCAACTATTGTCTCCTTAACTCGACTAGGGGACCATATCTTAAACAAGCGTTGAGTTTAAAGTGTGTTTTGATGAAAACTTTTAGATTTGAGTTAGAAGTCTAATACATAGCCAAATATACTTTCCTACGAACAGAATGAGATACTTAGTTTTAGAGATTTTTTTTCCCTCTTGAGATAGGACATTAGACATGTACATCTTTTACCTGTCAAGTTCTGAATCTACTTGCTTTAGAACTACCTCTTTAACTTAATAAATAATTTCATGCATACACTGGAAGACAAAAATATGGTTTATTAACTGCCTTATATTCAACCCAAACTCCTTGTGCCATATTGGTACATACTCAACATTTTCAAAGACTGGCCAAAACTGATATTATTTTTAAAATTAAATAAGATGTTTTAGTTTCAAATTGGAGATTGCCAATCTCTTTAAAGCTAAAATTAGTATGCATACAGAGGTTAAATGGGGTTCACAGGTGGTCACATTTCCATGTCCTACCAAGTCTCTAGGGATTGGAGTTATTATATTCTACATAAACATCTTTACTCTGCAACCGCAATTCTATTGCAAGGTGCCGGTGAAAAAGAGGCTGGTCACTCTTTTTGACTGGTATAATGAGGTAGCTAGAGTTCCTTTTATAGCACTTAGAAAATACAGGCAGTCACTAACTATTTCACAAGACAGTTACTATTAGAGTTAGTATCAGATTCACAATAGTAAAATGCACTTTGTGTCAAAGCAATTCTCTACTGAGGACCGTTAAAGAACTGGCAGACAGCCTGATTCTGCTTTATACTGTCAGCATTTACATATAAAGGAATTTTACACAAAAGACACACATTCCGAAAATGTGAAGAAAAAGGGCTTTTCTCCCAAGATGGTAACTAGTGGACCTAGAATAGTCAGACATGTTTCAGACATACAATTTCCTTTAAGAATGAATAGCCATATTCTGGGAAGGAGATAACACTAACATTAAATTTAAATACTTGCATAATATTTAATAACACAATAAACAATGTGCCATGTCTACATATACTTCCTTTGTGCCAAACTTTATCACTGAGTTTGGTAACTTTCATCCAAAGTCCAAACAGAAGGCAATTTAAGTGACTTAACCTTATTTGTTTTTAAACAGCTATGTATTTGACTTGACATAAAGAGCAATGCACATACTGAAATCCCAACAAGAATTGTGAAATGTGTAGACTACCATGGCCAGTGTATTACTTTTTGTCTACACCAGTTAAGAAGCCCTCTATCAAGCCAGCACTTTGGTAATGGAAGGAGATGCACAAAGGTATACTCTGACAGACAGCCATGCTTTAGCTCAAACTAATCCCAAGATTTAGTGGCTCAGAAGCATAACCCAAAGCAAATCAGTCTTTGGTGGGACTCATAGGAGCATCTTTCCACAGTGAACTAACGGCTAAATCTTAAGGCATGTACTTCAAGGTCACAGAACATTCTGTGAAATATTAAAGTCCACCAGGCTCCACATGCTCCATCATATCAAACATGCTAATGATGTGAACTAACTTCATGAAACTTTAAACACACTGATGTGACAAGAACGAGTCAGGAGTGATTTCAATAACTGATGGCAAACAGATAGGACTATCTAAAAAGTTACTTTCAGCAACACACAAGGAAATCATGGAATCTAAGAAAAGAACGCACAACAAGCCTCAACTTCAAGCCTTCAAAGAGGCACAGCGATAGACCCAGTGCAGTGGAATATATTGATGCAGATTTCAGAGACAATACCCCGGCTATTTCTATTTCCTGGAGAAATGTCAGAGGTACTTACATGAAGGAAGAACCGATCAGATTAGTCCGTGGGATATTTTCCTTTCTTAAGAGAGAGACAGAAAAAAACAAAAACAAAAACAAAAAAACACAACAACAACAATAATCTTTACTTCGTCCAGCCTTGAAGTGCTTCTCCACCTGATTCAAACATGCAGTCACGGCGACCCACACAGAACCTTCAAAGTCAATCCAATAGCAGCCCGAAGATGTCTGGGTGTACGCGTGTGCTCAAGTGTCTGACTGCGAGCAGAGCGAGCAGAGAGCTGGAGACGATGTGTGTGTGTGTGTGTGTGCGCGCGCGCGCGCGCGCGCGCGGAAGGAGCGCGCGCGGGGGAGGCGCGCTCGGGGCCGCGCATTCGCGCGCGCCGAGGCCGCTCCAAGGAGCAGAGGAGGGGGAGGAAGGGGAGGAGGAGGAGGAGGAGAAAGTGGCTCTCAGCGGCCCGCAGGATTAAAAGTAACCAGACTCGTCCAGAAAACTGCGTCCAGGAAGGAAGTGACAGAAGACGAATGGGAAAAGGCGAGCCGCTCTCAGCCTTTGAAACATCGCGTAAAAAAGGCGGGGGGCGGGGGGAGTGGAAGGATGTTGGGAGGGGAGGCGGGGGTGGCAGAGAAAACGGAGCACACGGCTTGGGGTTCTAAGCGGCACATCCCATGAAGTGCCTCTTGCCTTCTTGTCCTTTATTTTATTTTGTCCTTGCCTTTGCCTTTGCCTCGCGCTGCCTTCTTCCTCTCTCTCCCTCACAATCCCAAACCGTTGACTCTCTCTCTCAAGAGCTGGAGAAATCATCAGTTTCACTCTTGCAAAAGGGGGGCGGGACCAGACCTCGGAGCATTTTAATAAAACAAACATAACAGCAGTTCCCTCCTCACCCCTCCCGTCTCAACTAGATTGATAAATTACTCCACTACACTACTTTAATTATGTATATGGTATGCAGAATAAATCACTGAACATCAGTACCTCAATCAAGCACTTTTAAATGATAATTGCATCTTGGTGAATCAATCTTTCCATTCCTGACATTTTGCTAATTTTAGTTTTACGGTGGGGTAATGGCACATGCCATACGCAAACCTAATGACAATTCTTTATTGCTCGAAATGAAGACAACGCCGCGAGCGGCGGCTCCCTGCTCACTGCCGGCGCCGCCGAGGACGCTCGGAGAACCGAGTCTCCGGCTGCTGCGCGCTCGCTCCCCGGGGACGCTGCGAGCCAGCCTGCAGGAAAGTCCTTCTAAAGTCGGGATCTTTCCTCTGACCAATAGGAGCGCGACCCTAATAGTTGCTCTTGTGACTTCCCCCCCGTTTGGAGACGCGTTAACCACTTCGTTCTTCCACCGGTCCGAGCGCTCCTCCGTTACTCACGCGTAAAAGCCCCAGTCCAGGATGTCTGCAGCACTCGATTCCAGCGCGCTTTTCCTTCACGCCCAGAATACGCGGGTTTCGGCCCTGAGAGGCTGGAGGGCTAGAAAGGGAGCCGAAACGCTTCTCAAGTGTTAGTAATGTACAAAATAATAAAAGGATTACCAGTATTTGAACTCTCGACTTCATCTCGGGGCCATGAACTTTCTAATCAGGTTGGAAATATTTACCGAGGCGGCAGCTTCCTCGGAGATTTCCCCCTCCCTTCTCCCACAGTATCTCTTCCACACCTTACTGGATTTTATCCAAGGCATTAACATGTAAACTAAACCAACTTCCCAAATGCATTAGGCTTCCCTATCCGATAGCTGATGACTTCACTTATCCTGAAGAGTTTCAGCTGCACAGGAAGCAGCAATAGAGACTGATGAGGAAGATACTTATATTAAGGTTTAAGCCCAGTAAATACTTTTCCTTATCAAAAAAAAAAAAAAAAGGTTAATATTCAAGATTTAGGAAAAGCTACTAGGGATTGAGCACCTCCCCTCCCTAGCCAATGACACCACGCCCAATAAAGCCAAAGATAAAATATACCAACTAGTACACAAACCATGAAAAGCTAAGATTACATGCCAGTAGAACTATAGACTATATAAAATGTTTAAACCAAGTTAAAAATTTTTAATATTGTGAAAAGAAGAAGAGAAAATACATTGGGGAGATAAAAATACTGAATGTACCAGAGTACACAATAGTAGTATACTGAAATATCTAGCTAATTAAAGATATTTCCTCACTTTAAAAAAATTCCTCTCAGCACTATGTGTTTGACTCAATGACTAGTTCCATTTCCCGTTAAATTCTGCACTGTGCCTCCAGACTATTTTAATGCATGAGGGCAGTGTGAATCAAAAAGCCTCCTTCTTCATTATAGGGGCTATTTGATCCGAGTAGCTTTTCTCAGAAGAGTGGGCTTAACATTTAGGTGTCTGCCCCAAGGCTTCACTTGAAAGGGGAAGGTTGATTTTACAGGCAAGTACAACTAGATCTGAATAATCTTCAGGCTTCTGGCTCATCACCATTGTGACTATCAGCCCAGAATCGATGAATCTTTTGCCATTGTTATAGGAGAGCATGGCAAACTGTCACAAAGCAAAAACTATCTGAAATACTACTATTTCTTGCAGATTAGTATCTACAATATATTTGTTTGCCTGTTTACTTTTCATCTGGTGAGTTTGCTACTACCATGAATTCATTTTAATAATATGGCAGAGATAATCTGTATCAGGTTTTCATTTAAAGTACAACTTCAAAAAAAAAATGCAAAAATTTAAAGGTGCATTGACATTTTGAATACTAAGATATGTCTATACAGGGTGGAAGTTAATTTTTCGAGATTCACAAACGTCCTGACAAAGCAAATTGTTTGTAGGAACATTTGTTTATTGCCATAATGTCTGAAATTAACATAATGAATTGTAACAGCTTATTTTACATGAGCAAATAAGACATAGGCAATACATGACTTTCACCACAGTACTCTTTAGTTTTATTTTCCTTCAAAAAGAAAACTGTTTTACCTGTTAACATTTTTAAGAATTATTTAATAATAAACATTATAACAAACCCATAACTACCAATGATAATACAAGCATTCTAATGTATGTATAACCCCACATTGTGGATAGTTTGAAAATAATTTAGATCTGGATTATACCACAGTTGGCCTTTTAAAATATAAGATATTCCCCTCAGCACATTTAGCTTCTTAATTATGTGTGACCTAAGTTAATATTAGCATTTGTTTCCCTCCCATGAGCCTTTATAGTTGAAGTGGAACAGAAGTGTGCAGAAATATACATTAGAAGAAAGCCACCTGAGACTTAAAATTATTCACTGGTAATCCACAAAGTGGTTAATCCAAGACATGCTTTGTGTTCATCTTTAAATACTTCTGAATTTTTTTTTATTTAAACCAAAATCATCCTGATCCTTGCCACCAAATGGTACTTGGCTAGGATGAGAGTATTTTCTGGTGTCAGGAGAAGCATGTACTAGGTGTTAGGAGGCCTGGATTCTCCGGTTCAAGATTTGTGCCTAACTAACGAGCGTGTCCTTTCTGGGCTTCAGTTTGCTTACGCGTTAAATGATTTCTCCAATCTATCCCAGTTCTATGATTGGAAAGTAGAAAATTCTTATACCCTTTAAGCCAATTGGAAGCTAGTGGCCTATCCTGTTAAATAAAAGGTGACACTTCCTGTAAGAGAAAATGATGTCTGGGACTGATGTACTATTTAAACCAGCTTTTTTTCTTCCCAATCACCAAATATTTCCTTCATTAAATAAGTATCATAAGTGCTTTATGAAACATGTAAATATATATTAACTTGTTTTTTCCCCCCAAAGAATCGTTTAGCAATACATGTAACTAAAGTGCCACAGAAGTTACAGAGAGCACGACTCTCAGGATTTAACTCCAGGGAAAGCTCATTTCTAATTTCTGTGCAGGGTTGCATATCATCTTACCCCACCCTCCACTTCTTACTACTTCCCTACATTAAATCAGCAGTCTACCTGTGCTCTGGGTCTGCCTGCTTTTAAGCTTGGCCCACGCTGGGTGTAGCTCTTGAAGTGAGCTTTAAAAAATTATTCTAAAGTAAGCTGGGGCGGTTGCCACAGCAACCCACCCTAAAATGAAGCAAGTCTATAGATTAATCTACCCCTCAATATTATTCAACTGTATAGTATCTGTTCTTCAGCCAGAATACTTTCAACACAAACATGATAACTGAACATGTAAGTTCTGATATAAAAAGTAGAAAGATACAAATTCCAAGAGCATAAAAAAATGTTGTATCTTTTTATAGTTATAGTAGAGATGACATACAAAACTTGCCCTGAAATGGATTAATTGTAAAACAGACTTGCAAAGGTATGCCCTGAAAGGTGACATGAGAGCTTTAAGCAAAGTGATGTAGTATCGCTATATAATAAATCACCTGATGGTTATGCAAGACTCTATCACTTTTATACATGTTAACATTATAAATACCTAATGACAAAGAGTTTGGCAGTTTTACCTTTATGAATTAACTTTGTGATGGGTGATAACAAACGTGAAGCACTTACCACATACACATACAGTCATTTGCCTTCCATTCTTCACTTCATCTCTTCATAGAAGTTACTTCACAGTTTGCAACTCTTCTTTGGCACCTTAAAATGCAGAAGTACAAGGTAAATAGTTAAAAAAGTTTTTTTAAAGAATGTTGATCTCAAAATACATTCAGATTAATTTATTTCTAAAACTTCTAATCTGAACTAACATTAATGTTAATTCCAATTTTAAACCAAATGAATGTGTATTGAATATAAAATAATTAAAATGATCATTAATTGCGATAATACCTATAACCTGCAATATAAATAGTGCCAAATAGTTAAATTTCAAAAATTCTTTAGGTACGGCCTCAGTCCATGCACAGTATACACCATATGGACTGCTTGTGATTGAGAATCTGCAATATGAAATGGATTTGTTATTCCAAGCCAAGGTTCAATCATATCCTTTATCTCATATCTAAAGATCCTATATCTACCTTTATTTTTGTATATTTTAATATCTGATGAAGAATTGTACGGAAGAAAGTCAAATCCATCATATTCCAGGCTAACAAAATTTGTCTAGTTGGGATACTGAAGTTGCAACTAAAGTTGCTGAAAGGGCTTTTTTATATGCTTAAAAGCCAATTTTAATACTTTGGGATTAATGATGTCAATTCAGTACACTTAATGAATTCTATTACCAATAATACCTGATTCCTCCAAGGAGTGTTTAACTGTTCTGAGCACAGACAAGTGCTCTTGTGTTCTAGTCTCCGTTTGAAGCCAGCTTTCAATGACTTTGAGCACACAAATGGACTTTTCCTTGGTTTCAGAATGGTCTAGTCCTCCCAACCTTGAGACATATCAGACCATGAAGGTCAATAACCATTTTCCCATTTGCATTAGCAAGAAGACTTTTCATAGTCAAGAGTCATTAAGACTTACAAAGCCTCTATATTTGGGTTGACATTCTTAAGTTTATTTTTATTTTTAAGTTGCTTCACAGTCAAGGAGAAATGAAGAATTTTGGCCACTTTTATTTTAGGGGTGTTAGCTGAGTTTAGTCTTTTAGACTCAGGCCCACAGTGAGTTAGTCTCAACTTGGTAGTCAGTACTAGGTGACCCGGTGAATTACCATTCTCCCAGCTCTGCTTGGTTTTACAGTCTATTAAGTAGGAATCATAATACACATCTCCCAGGGCCTTTTCACCTTACAGAAATGCAGTCTTCATGAAATAATGTCTGAAAGCTATGTTAAAGCTTTTTAAAATGCCACTACAAATTATGATACATTTATTCCTTTTCCTAGCTCAGTATGCCCAAATAAGGCTTGATCACTAATTTTCTTGCGAATGTGTAGCTCTTTAAAAAGTATCCATATGCATGGCTAAATTTAATAGACTTTACCTTTTATTTACAAAATTGTTAAATGTTCTTCAGAACATTGACTCTAACCCATTTCTTGAAATATCACAGAACCCTTCAATTCAAAGAAAGGATTTTCACACTTCCCCCTTTAACTGTTTTTTCTAGATACCTCTATGTGTGTGCCCTTTAATTTTAAAAGATCTTTACATGGGATCGGGGTAGGGATGGGGGTTAAAAATACCGCCCTGGGTTTTGGCGCCCACTCCTTTGTCTGGGAAGAACAAGGCTGGGATTCAGTCCGGACAGCCCCTTTTAAAGACCCAGACCCGGGACGCCTCTGGTTTCAGCAGCTCAGTCCGCTGAGTTATTGACTGCGGGCAGCAGCAGTCCCTCAGGTTGATTTGTGTGGAAAGTGAATCCTCGCTGGCTAGGCGTTCAGCAGAAGCGCAGCAGCCGCAAAGCCAGCCAATTATTGTCGGTCCTCCCCTCTAACACCGCTCTCACCACCTATACCCTCCTTTCTGTGTCGGTCTCCACTTACCCCCACCCACTTTTCCCCGCGCGGACGGAGCTGAGCGGGGGCTCCCTCCCGGGAGCGTGTCTAGAGCTCGGAGGCAGCTGGTAGGGGGTGAGTGCGCCACGTGCGAGCGCCCCAGGCGAGGAGGAAGCGGGCTCCGGCCCTTCTGGGGGCCTGCTGGGCCTGGGCGCGCGGAGGGGAGGCCGAGCTGTCTCGGCGGGGCGTGCACCGGGTGGCGTCTAGAGCGGGGAAGTCACCGCTTGGGAGCGGGTTGGCGGGGGAGGCAAACGGCCGGTGGCTTGGCGAGGAGGCCGCGTGGCGGGCTCCCGGGAACGGAGGAGGACGCAACGGTGGTGGGTGGGTTTTGGAAACGGGCGGTGGCGGCCTCAGGGGAGGTGCCTTACTGGTCTGGTGGGGGGACCTGGAGGATATTTACCCTCGGTTGGCGAAAGACGACCCCGCAGCTCTGGGCGCAAGCGCCGAGCCACGCACAGAGTGAGCCCACCCACGCACGTGCACAAAGCGCTGGCACGCGGTCGGCGGCCGGCGGCACAGGCGACCCGAGCGCTCCGCTGCAGCACTTCGCAAGCCTGGGAGAGCGAGGGGGTGGTGCGCGCAGGTCGGGCCGCCGCCCGGGTCCAGCGCCAGCCAGCCTGCTTTCTCACCTGGCACACCGGGAGGAAAGGACGGGGGTCCCCGAGCTGGATTTATTAGCCCAAGCTCTCGGGGGGTCCATAGGACTGTTTTAAAAAACCAGCAACCAACCGTTGGCTCTAGCAGTGAAGCTCCCTCAGTGGATATGTACGCATCTTGGCTAGAGAAAGGCCACAAACTACAAGGAGAAATGGGATACGAGGGAGAAAACACAAAAAATCCCCCAAATTTCCTTTCCTCTTCCATCTCTCTTTATTGGTTTGCACGTGAGAACAGTACGGGGATCTCTTGCCAAATTATCATCACGAAGTGGAAATGCCTGTGCTGTTTTTCTGTCTATGGAGCTCTGGGAAGATTAGTGCTCCAAAGGCGTAGTGCTGTACCTGGCTGAATAAATCAAAGATGTAGAATGTTTATCTTGTCATGTTCTTGAAGCTATAAGCTGCTACCAATATGGCAGTCCCTGGCCCCATTGTGGTTCTTTGAGTTAAATAAACTTAAATAAAATTTAAAATCGGTTCCTCAGATACACTAGTCACGTTTCAGGTGCTCAATAGCCACAGGCGGCTAGTGGCTACCTTATTTGACTGCCCGATTTTAACGTTTCCATCATTACATAGAGTTCTGGTGGCATGTGCTGCTATAGAGTTTTAAATGAATATGGTTAAAAAAAGAAAGAAAGAACCTGCTTTATGATACCAGTAAATTTTAGGACACTCTTGGCATTTGTATTTCTTGGCACTAGTGTGAAAAGTTGTAAAGTCAGAATTTCAGTATCTTCCTGCTGAAAGAGGTCTTAGGGAACACTTTATGCAGTAACTAATTTTTTACAAGGAAGGGAAGTTAAGAGATGTGCCCCCAAATCATGACATCGATTTGAAAAGAAGATAAGGTCACCTGACAGGGTATAGTACACTTTGTGCCAGCCCAGGGCAGTTGCCTGGAGTTAGTGAAGCAAATTAACTCTCCAGAAAGGTGACCTGACAGAAGATTTTAGACAACAGTACCCTTTTACAAGAGAAAAATATTTCTAAGTATTCTTCCAGGAAGAAATTCCATTTAATAAAGAATAAGGTGTATGGGGAATGATGCTATCTCCCAAACTAAAAATTTATTATTGGTAGTGCCATGGATTTGTATAATGCCGTTTTAAAGAGACTAATTGGTATAACATTGTACTTACTTCTATTTAAAAAATTCTGAGGGAATGGAATTATCCTTTTAAAGTAACAGCTGAAAGCACTCTTAAGGGCAGGGAAGAAAGGTGTTACATAAGGTGAGAATTGTTAGCAAAGCATAATCTTCCTCAAATTCGATGAAGGTGTTATCAGGTATATTGATTATGTCTTGGACTGATATCACTAGGGTGGCATTTGACTGGAAATGTTTATAACATGAACAAAACTTAATTACAAATTACACTATTTGAGACATGAAAGACAACAGCAGACATCATACAGATTTAGAGGCAAAGCACAAACTTTCTAACTTCAATGCTTTGGTTGGTTGGTTGGTTTTGCCATGATTATCCCCTATATTTCTTATTGCTATTTTGGGGTGAAATGTTGGTATTAATTCTGGCCATTTATGGTAATTAGCTTTTAAGTTAACCCTTAGTGAAGGACCCCTAAGTGTTCAGATAAGAGTACTCATGAATGGTAAATACTTTTTAAAAATAACAAGAAAATGTGTTTTAAAGCTTGAATTTCTCCTGAGCTGATGCATATTTGAATTAATGTCTTATTTCTCTTACAAATTTACCATTTGCATGTGGTTCATGGTAGAAAGCATTCTTCCCATTCTCCCTGAAATCTGATAGCCTAAGAGAAAATCTTTTAAATTCTTCAAGTGCTTGCAGTGTACTAGAAACCTCAACCTCTCCATGGCTGACTACTGAAAGGCTAGTCTGACTAGGGAGAATCTATGTGATCAAAAGCCAGTTGGCTCTATCCCGTGGTAACCATATGGTTATGCACAACTTACTGATCCTCCCTTTGCCTCAGTTTCCTCATGGATAAAATGTGGAACATAAAGTGCTTACCCTCAAAACTTTGTTATGAGGATTCAATGAGCTATTCAGTGTGAAGCACAGAGCTAGGAAAGTGGTAAACTGCAGTAAAAGTTAGCCATTCTTATTCTCCTGCAAAGGATTTCTACTTCTCCACCATTAAGTTCCATCTTCACCCATACTGGGCTGTCACAGTAGGAAAGGTTGGAGAAGTAGGTTGTAAGAGAGGTGGGGATTAGTTCTGGATGAGATCTGTTTGTGAGTTTTACCTTCAAGAGATAGAGATCTCTTTAAGCCTAAAATTTCCTGACTCAGTGGCTATAGGTTGCCTTATTTCCCTTTCACAGGAATGGTGCCTCTAGGATACTTTTGGGCTTCCTTTGTCTTTATTTATTTATTTGTTTTCCTGAGGTATGCTTCCTTATACTTGTTAGCTGCTTGGTTGTTGAAAAGGCTCTGGAAACTCCACGTCCATCCTTTTTTCACCCTGGTTGACCTTTTTATGCTGTTGTCAGCCAAGAAGACATTGATATCTCTGGTCTCCCGCTAGCTTGAATTCTTTAGGGCAGAGCTTGCTCAGATTATCTCCTGATGTCATTCCAAATGTCTGATGGCCATCTATGGCAACGGGGCTCAGCAGAGGCCTGCTGGAAAGCAGGGAACTACTAGAAGTAGTTCTGTGTTGGACACACAATCAACTTTACAGCTATGTCTAGGAGACTGTTTACCACTTCTTGAAAAACAGAAACCATAGCATTTTGCATTTTTTTGTTTATTTAATAAAGTCCCACTTGGGATGTGTATGATTCCTGTTGATGTCATGATAGGTATAAATATGCACTACAGGAAAAAAAACAGACTCAAAGATCGTTAATAAGCCTTTTATATGTGGTATTCATGTTAGCTCTCCTCACTAAGAACGCCAAGTTAAGACAAAAGATTCTTGAAAGGAGAGAATAAAGCTACCACATTACCTTGTTTCCTCTCTCTGGGTAATTTTCCAAATGATGGTTTCTTACTTAGCTGAGAACTTAAATATTATTTCTAAAATATATCATTTATAAGCTAAAATTTTAAACCAAACCAAACAATATAAAATTGTATTTTTTCAAGAAGGCAAGATCACGTATAGATTTATATGCTTCCAATACTCACTAGATTTAAAAACAAGGAGATACATAATTATATCTATATTCTAATTTACTAGGTAGAGAGAGAATTAATTTTCATTATTTGGGATAAAGTTTCTCTAAATTATTTTGGAATATGATGAGAACTAAAAGTAAAATGCCATAAAACTTTAAAATTTAAGTCAGTGATTAAAACCAGTTTGTTTTCCCAGTGGACACTAGTTCATTGGGTCAAAGACCCAAACCAAAGAGGTCTGATTTCTTATAGGAGGTTTTTAAAATAAATTGTAGCTAAATATTTCTATATAAATAATATTCACATTATTAATACAAATATATTTGCAGTGTATGTGCGAAAATAACACTATCTTATTAGAATGTGGGTTGAAATAAGTAAGTTCAAAGTGCATAATATTTAATGGCCACTCACTAATCAGTGTTGGATTAATACTGTATTAACTGCTTTATAAGCTTTATTTCTTTTTATCTAAACAACAACCTTTTAGAAGGTACTACTGTTCTCTCCATTTTATATAGGTTTAAAACTAAAACTTAGAGAGGTAACATTACCTGCCCCAGGTCACATAGCTCTTAAGTGCCAAAGGATGTGGAACTATGTTGGTTTGTTTCCAATAGATGCCTTTAGCTCCAATGCCATACTGATTCATTATACTCATAAACTTTGCTCACTTACAGGGATGATGAGAGCAGGAGATGATATAATCGATATTTTTTCCCCAACAGAAAAGATTTCACAAACATGTGTCTAACCCTGTGTCATCCTCTTCAAGGTAGATGCTTCAGGAGGTTATTTACTTATTTCAGTAATGACGTCTTTGCATTTAAGTCTCAACAGAAATATCCTTAGGAATTTGCTCTGCAGTCTTAACAGTCTGATTGTTGGCAAATCATTATCGTTAAGGATGAATTTGTTGCTGAAACTAAATCCAAACCAAATGTAATGAACAAGGTGCTTGATAGAAACTGTGATGTGATTATAAAGCAGCAGATTATTTGATATCTGCCTCATAAATTGATACTAATCGCAGATACAAAAGGGAAATTTCAAGGGTGTCCCTAATATGAATGTGGTGTAGCCTTTAAGGAGACATTTTAGTGAGTAACACTCATGAAAGGTCTGATCACTTTTTAAAAAGTCAGTTTCACTAATGAAAAGTTGTGCATCATTGTATGAACATTGTGGGAAATACCTTTTCAGAGAATGTACAACAGACAGGAAAGAGTAAATCAGAGACCCTGGGTTAAAATCCAGGCTCAGATGCTTAATAACTGTTTGACCTTAATTTTCTAAATGTCCTCATTGTAAAATGGGGAAAGTGGCGGAACCTCCCCTGGATGATAATTTTGCTGACAAGAGGACATGAAATTGTATTTCTGTAGCCGCTTAGTGCTTGGCATGTAGAAAATGCTCAATAAATGTTAGCTATCATTATACTATTTCATTTTCGAGGGCTATCACATATTCTTGAAAAACATCTCAATGTCAGTTATCTAACAAATTTTAGAAGCTGACTTCTTTTCTATCAGCTTTCGTGTTTCAAAGCAGTTTTATTTCATATTAGAGCATTTCATATTTGAAATAAATATAAAACATTTATGACAGTATGTTGATCAAACCAATATACATTATATCAAGAAGTCTTATGTTTTGGGGTGACCAATTTATATTATCCTCGTCAGTGTTCCATATAATATTCTTCTCAGAGAATTTTTTTTGTATTCATATTTGATTTTATCAGACTTATGAAAATAATTATATATCCATTTGCCCAGAATAAGGCTACATCAGACATCTTCTAAATTGCTTATTGATTACATAATCTTACTCTTAAATTTAAGGAAACTTAACATAAATGTAGAATTAGTGGCTTCCTATTAAATCTGAGTTTTTAAGTCCTTTCGAATCAACATTATCTCTGTGGTAAGGCTGCTGAGGCTTGCCTTTGTGTCACCATCTTCCCTCTACTCACCTTCAGCTTGTCCTCCTTTCACTCTGGCATGCTCCACTCACCCAGCAGCAATTCTTAAAATCAATAATAGCTCTTTACTGAGCACGGCCTTTCCCTGATGTGACCCACAAGGTCCTTTCCTTCCTCAGAAGTCTCTTTATGTTCCAGAATTCTCTTGGACTGTGTTCTACCAGAGGAGACAGGCACTCCAACCCCATTTACTTAGTGATGCAGTAGAAGTGTGTTACTCCTTTAAATGAACTTCTCTTCAAAAGTTTTCTGAAAAAAAGTTTATAATCCAAAGGAGTATCTGTGATTACACACAGATTCCCCAAATTCCCTGCTGTGTTGGTCAGGAGATGCTTTGGGGAGGAGACTCTCGGTATGTCTCAGCTCCCTCCTGCCCGCTGCCATTTCATTTGCTGACATAGGTATGTCCTGGGTGCAAATCAGTGGGAAGCCTGGCTCTTACTTGAGGAAGAAATTTCATTGTTCTTGAAAAGGTTGGGATTGGAAAACGTGTTCTCTATCAGCAAAATATCCTGATCCTTGAAAAGTTGTCTACTTATTATTTTAAAAAAAATTGGTGCTCTTTAGTACCTGTTGTTCTGGTCACCTTTTCTGTTCCCTCTTTGCATAGGAGGCACACAGTTACTGCAGGTCCCATGGGCCACAGCCTACCGTGTTGTCACTTGGTCTCACTCTGTGTGCACTCCCTTCAAGTATCCCCACTCCAAAAGCTACCAGAGGTGTAATTAGTGATTATTCTTCCAGAAACATCTTGAAGGGGGTATAAGAACCCTGTGATGAGAATAGTGTTACTACCTGGATGAGGGAAGAATTTGGAAGTGCTGGGGAGAGATACAAGCTTGGAGGGAAAAATGCATTCTGCCCTTTATCTCCTCCGTGAAATCACTGATAAAGCATCTTCCTATGTGCAAAGATGGGGCACATAAATATTTCCCAACCTTGTATACAAGGCATTAAACCTGTAAATATGGAGTATCCATATCAAATGGAATCACTTTATTCAGAAATGAAGAAATATGATTCTAAGTAAATAATTTTGAACGCTACTTAAAGAGGGATGCATAAGAAACATTCTACAATTTTTCTGTTCCTTTTGACCCCTTCAGATATAGTTAAATAGCTCATCAATAGATTTACTCCCATCTTTTCCATTTCCTTCCTCTTCCCCTTCTTTCGCCTTTCCTTCATCTTTTCTGCTCCATCTCTTTGCTTTCAGCTGTAAATCTTTTATTTTCAGTTGTAAACTCAGCAAAGCCCCCCTACCCCTGACACAACTGGTTATTAACAGTTAATCAGATTTTTTTCCATTGCTTTGGAAAGCTACATTTTTTTGTGTCACAACCATAGGGTTTCTTTAATAATATTTTTCTATTTCTCTGAATCACTTCAAAATAAAATACCACTAACAAAGGAGCTTACTTCTAAACAGTCGATGATGTATACTGTAGACAATATGGTCATAGAAGAGTTTCTATGATTATTTTTGTTATTAATCACTATAATTACTCTTTGATTACAATGGTGATTAACTCACAGTGAATAAAGCACATGCTTATCTTGTTTATCTAGTATTTGCGAAGGATTTGTGTTCATCCATCCATACATTCTCACCTCACCTTATGTAGCTGTGAGACTCTAGTTTGTGTAGCCTATGGCCACAAAAATGACTTGCACATGGGAGACTGAAGCCTGTGGTTTCCTTACATTATCACTAGGCTGTAACCTCTTAAACTCCATAGGTCAGCGATGATTAATTGAGTATTCCAAAACTTGAATGCGTATGCATACATACTTATAATAAGCACTATCTGTGCTGTTTTTACATGACTTCCCCGAAGCGTCAGTTCAAGCCATTTTTCAGATTTCAAGCTATACTATCTAGTGCCTGAAACTTAAGTAGAACTTGAGAATGATTTTTGGCTTATCACTAGTATTGGGAGAACCTTATCATTTGCCAATCCACATGCAAATAAGTAAAATAAATAAACTACTTAAGCACAATTATATCAGACAGTAAGTAACAGTGGACATATAACATCTGTAGCTGTATCCACATGTTCGCTTTGATCTTTCAGGACCTGAGATCCCTAGTTTCTAGTTTTCTTGCTACTGTAGAGCAGAACTGACCTCTTTTTTTTTTAACATCTTTATTGGAGTATAATTGCTTTACAATGGTGTGTTAGTTTCTGCTTTATAACAAAGTGAATCAGCTATACATATACATATACATATATCCCCATATCGCCTCCCTCTTGCGTCTCCCTCCCACCCCCCCATCCCACCCCTCCAGGTGGTCACAAAGCACCGAGCTGATCTCCCTGTGCTATGCAGCTGCTTCCCACTAGGTATCTATTTTACATTTGGTAGTGTATATATTATATGTCCATGCCACTCTCTTACTTCGTCCCAGCTTACCCTTCCCCCTCCCCGTGTCCTCAAGTCCATTCTCTAGTAGGTCTGCGTCTTTATTCCCGTCTTGCCCCTAGGTTCTTCATGACCTTTTTTTTTTTTTTTTTTTTTTTTTTACATTCCATATATATGTGTTAGCATACGGTATTTGTTTTTCTCTTTCTGACTTACTTCAACTCTGTATAACAGTCTCTATGTCCATCCACCTCACCACAAATAACTCAGTTTCGTTCCCTAAAAATATGGAACGCTTCACGAATTTGCGTGTCATCCTTGCGCAGGGGCCATGCTAATCTTCTCTGTATCGTTCCAATTTTAGTATATGTGCTGCCGAAGCGAGCACCAGAACTGCCCTCTTAAAGAAGAGAAGGCTCTAGTGAGGACTGAACAATCGAGCACAGAGAACAGTTTATCAGAGTGCCCAGATTTCTGGCCCCCACTGCAGGCCCGCTGAGCCTCAGCCGCAGGAATCTGCATTTTAACTAGCTCCTCTGCTGTCTCTTAATGTACGTTTTCTTTGCAAGCCACTGCCTTAATGTAAGGGTAAGCGTAAGATCTGTGAAGTCCTAATGCCATAACCTTCCCTTTTCTCCATTATTCGTTCCTGTTCTCCCAACTTATCTTAACAAGTTTTATGGAGCTTTTAAGTTAGTGAATGCCTGTCAAAATAGTAAGAATGAGAGTTCAAAATGGTACGAATCTTTCCATTGCCTGTCTTGGTTCATATTATAAACAAGCAAAAAAAAAGACGTGTGTCACATCTACTCTGCCCATGGTAATTAGAAAACTAATTAAACAGTGTGAGGGCCTAATTCTCTTAAATTTCTGTTCACTTCTTCATCTTCACTTATCTAAGGGGTAGTGCTTATCTTTTCTTGGGTGGAATATGCTCCTGGGATTCCAGAATCTCCGCAAAACCTGTAAAATGAGCTTTGGCTCCAGGAACCTCTACCTTTAGTGACAACTAGCCTACAAACACGTGCATGCTTCAGTGACTGCCAGCTGCTGTGAGCCTAGATTCCCTAAACCCAGAACTAGCATTGTTCTTGATCACTTAAGAAATGTGACTTTTCACGAAAGAGGCGTTCAATCAATACAAATGTTCCTTATGTCCTTGTAATTACCTCTGTCTGCCGAGTAATTACTAGGCATGAGGGGCCTTTACAACACAGGCATCCCAGGCAACACAGGGATCCACACTCCCAGCCTTTGAACCTCTCTTCATACCCAGCTGCTTCCAGCTTTCTCTTGGATCCAGATATTTATAACACTTCAGATTAGGGGTTCTCTGCCACGCCTGTTTCTTGTACCGATGTTTTTCTGACGTGAACAAACATATTCACATGCTGGCTTACAGCAGTGAGTGTAGTGAATGTTTTTTTGGTTAAAAAACGTCTCCCTACTGTATAGCACAGGGAACTATGTTCAATATCTTGTAATAACTTATAATGGAAAAGAATCTGAAAAAGAATATATATGTATGTATAACTGAATCACTTTGTTGTACACTTGTAACACAACATTGTAAGTCAACTATACTTCAATAAAAAAATTTTTAAAGTCTCCCATTTCATAAAACTGAAAACATTAAATGACCATTAAGTCCTTTGTGTCAACTCAGCCTTATAGAATACACTGAAAAGTTCAAAGCTATGAGTGATATTATCATTTTGAGGCGAAGACCTTTCATGTTCCATTTACCCAAGTGGGAAAAATATGGCCAGCCGAACAGTAGTGTATTACAAAGTGATTTTGTTTTGCCTGCTGATTTCATAGGTTAATACTGGTGTTTTAAGTATTTGGAATGCTGACATGGTGGGCTACTTACAGCAATAGGGAGAGGGCAGGGCATGCCATTGCAGGCAGAATCCCACCAGTATGTCCTAGAATACTTTTGGGACTTCACACCCAGCAGAGGAAACCCCTTCTATTGGATAACTAAAACTTCCTTTCCTATGATTTACACACAGCCGAGCAAAGAGTCTCATCTATTCAATAGCCTCACAGAGGTTACAGGAGTTGTTTCCAGTTACAAAATGACTTAAGTCGTGAAACAGAGACTGCAGTTTAGCTGCCTACTTCTGCTCTGGTGCTCTTTGGACAGCAGTCTTCAGCTCTAAGGGGAAAACATTTATGATCCTTCAAAGGCAGATGAGGGAAAAGTCATTCAGTTTCACTAACACCCCTTTGAGATGCAGGGAGATGATTGAATTTATTTGAAAGTCTTGTGATTTTGCATATTTTGCTATGACACCCCTGTCTTTCCCAGTTGTTAGAAATGGATATTATTGTACTGATTATTTTGCTTGCAATTGATTTGCATACTGTTATTGCATATTGTTAAATGGTTTGCTGATTAATGACTAATGTTGATTTGGACTAAATGTAATAGAATAAGCAAATTCATTTGTAAATTTAGATATATAATTTAGTTGCTAAATGGTATCATAGAGCTGTTGGAGATTATTTTAGATGAATTCCTTGCAGGGAAACCCTGCCCACATTTTCCTCCCGTATCCTATATCAATGTTTTAAGCTCCCCACTCCTTTTTAAAAAAATTCATTTCCAAGTCTGGATTTTAAGCAAACACTTCTCAAAGGCAAATATTTCTCCAAAGCCCGGGGTTAATATAAATTACTTTAAATTCAGAACGTGGTAGGTATCTCCTAAACAATTTCTTTTCTGAAGGGTCAGAAAAAATTCGAATATATTTTCATGACCTTGAATCAGTGTGTTGTGCAACATTATCAAAAAATTATAGCAATATAAATTTTTATTAATATAATTAATAATTATATGAATAAGTATCAGATACTTATATTAATACAGGATTATTGAGTTATAGAATTTCTTAGCTGTTAGGAAACACTTGCTGATGAAGCCTCTGGGGTCCAGAGAGGTTTAGTAATTAACACACATACATACACAAGCTAGTTAGTTGTTGAGTCAGTTATGTGAAGGTTTAATATATTCTGCACTTCAGTATTATACATATGCTTATACTTTGGTATATTTGGTATTTTTAATTATCCCCTAATATATAAAATAAATTTCAACCAGACTTTTCATTTCTGCATTCATCTTCTAAACATATATGTTGCCATTGATTATATTTTATTTCTGCTACTTCATATACACCATAAATATTTTCAGTTTGGAAATCAGTTTAAATGGTAAAGAGAAACTAAAAAAGAATTTATACCATAGATATTTTAACGTATTTTTGCTCTTTGTTAAAACTACATTTTAATATGCTCTGATAAAATTGTATCTCTCTAGTGAGGTATTAAATTTGGTAACTGAAAATGGTTCTCCAAAGAAATGTAACTCACATTAATTTTCCATGTGCTCTTTTTTACTTATAGTTTTACAGTCCACATGTTTTAAGTCTAACAGAAAAAAAAAATCATGAAGTTGTGAGACAGGTCCAAGTCTACATCTACATCCTCAGGTTGGTGACCTTGGGTAAATATCATTTTTGTGCTTCTGTTTCATTTTCTTTAAAATGAGTAGTTGAAAGCTTCAAAGACTCTTTCAAAGATTCCATGAGCTTAAAAGGAGATTTGATTGAAAGAAATGTGTGGCCATCATTACCTGGCTGCTTAGTATTTTCATGGACACATACTTGTTCTTACATCTGAAGTTTCCTTAAGGAAATTAACTCTTTGTAGGTGTGATATATGGACATTGAGAGAAATGGGATAATAAGAAAAAGAAGGGGAAACAAGTTAGTGACAAAGGAGGCATGGTAGGCAATTAAAATGATTCCTCTTTTACCTCTTTATATCTACAGTCTAGTTATTCCTATTTGAAAACCTACTGGCACCAGGTATTATCAACAGGGATGAGTAATATGTAATTTTTATCTTTACTGGGTTACATTTGGCCCACAGACAGTTGACAGCTGTCAGTCAGGTGGCTGGTCAATGAGGAGATACATATAAAGCTGCCAAAATATTTTTGTTTCTTTAAATACTTACAAGTAAACCATTTTAGCTGGAAACTTCTTTGTCCTGAAATTAAATAGATTGATATTCAGAATAAAATTTATTGACGTTAGTTGCCGGGAGAACCAAGATTTTCCCTATGAATATACAAGGTAAACAAAATGGTTTTCAAATGTCTTTCTGAAAGGGGAGAATAATTAATTTTTCTCCACTATAAGCTGTCCTTAAGATATGAAGATGTATTGCAAATCATGCTTAAAGTGCATGTGTTTTACAATTAAACTTTTAGTCATTGCAACTTTAAGCCAAGTTTCTAACTAAGGCTTATTAGAAGAAACCATTCCCATACATTGCGGGCGTTGGCATAGGTATTTTACTGACATGAAAGTCGAAAGTTTATCAGAAAGGACAAACATGTAGTTGCATGTCGAACTAGGAGTTAAAGCTTTTTCTCATAAGTAAAAGAAAATATCATAGAATTTTAGATTAAGCCAACAATTTAGGGCAGGGTTAAAATTATAAATTTTAGTTACTTAGAAATATTTGGGCTATACCTAACATTGTTTCTAATAGGTTCAGTCACACTTAAATAATTCACAAGAGTCATAAAAAATAATTTGGAAGAAGCTTTTGTATTGTTTATACTTAGTGTTAATGACAAACAGTATTTATAATTATAGCCAATTGTATTGCACACAAAAACTTAACAAATGTAATTTCGAAGTTGACTTAAAAGTGTATGTTCAGTTTTGCAGTACTTAGTCATCTTTAAAATCGAGTACTTTGATTCTTTCAGAATATAGTATTTAACAGACCAGGTAAATAAAAAAAATTATGAACTGCGTGGAATACATATTCATTCTTTAAGAGACTAATGAAGTTATCTAAAAATTTCAGTGACCATGGTTACTCAGGTGCCAGAATCAATAGAACAAGGATGACAAAATATCACATAAAAATAGTTTGAAACCACAATAAGTACACTCCTTTTTAAAAAATAAAATATGCTTTAATCTTCTGAACCATATTCTACATGTCATAATTTTAATGAAAATCAGATTTGAGTTTTGAGGTTTCAAAATATGGTTTCATTAAAATGTAGATAAGATTGTGTTTTAAAAATATTAGATTTTTTTGGTGGGGTGGATAATTTCTGGTAACTTTTTAAACCACAAATATTTCATAATTTTAAACAGCAATTAGGTTAGTCTGAAAGAGTATGATACGTATAAATTTGTGACATATCTGTGTCATCATTGATACAAAAGTTGTTTTAGATAACAGTGGTCATTAAAAAAAATCAGATCTTATTATTTTCCCACTATGCGACAATGTGTTAAGCATGTAGATTGAAAATTATTTATGGGATTGTCCGAATAAAACAATTGCCTCATAGCGTTAATTTATATTGGTAGGAACATTTCTCTTCTTAAGCACCAGTTTTGCCCCCCACAGCCCAGAAAATTGATTTTATGCATAATAATTTATAGCATCCTTAATCAAGGTATGCTGCGCATCCTTTACATTCATTAGTCCGTGTTACTTGTGAATATGGATTTTGGTTATTAAAATGGTTTCATATGTTTACTATGTATAGTCCCTAGCTTTAAGCTCCCTACTTGCTTAAATGTTTTCAATTTGCTATAATACAACAATTTGTAGAGAAATGCTGTGAAGCATAGTTAAAAGAATGAGTCCTTGAAATAGAATCACTTCTTAAAAATATGTCCTAACATGTGGTCTCATTTTTCCATATTTTGCATTAATTAAAATCCTATTCTGAAAAAAATATTTTTGCCTAGACTTTTGAATTCACAAAATAAAAATACCAATTATATAAATGTACTAATTTTGGAAATCAATGACGTAAAAACATGCTTTAGTAGTGTGTTGATTGTTTATTCTGAAGATTTTTCCCTGAAGAAACTCTTTGTAATGAGAAAATGTTGCCACTTCTAATTATTAAATATTCTGTGCAATACATGTTTTAAAATTGTATTAAAAATAAAATTAATTTCATATTCTCTCTAATCATATTCCTGTCACATGTATGCATAAAAAATTCTAGCCCATGAAACTTTTGAAAAGAGCATGTACCATTTCACATTTTTACTTGGAGATATATTGAAAAATAACATTTTATTTAGAATGAGTAGATTATGACAGAATTAGATAAAAAGGAGACGAAATGATATTTGTGTATTTATTTGAATAGTCTAGTATCATATATATAATTAATTCTTCATCTTTCAGATACTGAAGATAGTAATGAAAGAGACCAACATTTAAAATATGAAGTATTTTCTTTTAAAAAAAAATTTTTTTTTTTTTTTCCACTCTAAAAAATTGTCAAATGGTAACAGCCCTACTTTCTACACCAGGAAAACCCACTGTTGAGTTAGTTGGCTCTGATTCCAGTGGTCTCATCAGCTTTCTGAATGTAGGTACCTCAGCAGTGCCTCTTCCAACATAACAATATCAACTTTTAGAGATTAAAAAATATATTTTGGCAATTGAAACTCACCAGCGCCTTTCTGCTTCTCCAGGAAGTTGTACCCGTCAGCACCTGCTGAGGGCTTTGTTGTCCAAACTCTGACAGGTAAAAAAATTCCTGTAGAATAAAGCCAGACCAGCTGGCTTTGAAGAGAAACCCCCCAGTTTGGGCTTCCTTTGCCTCCTCTCCTTTTCTATGAGGACCCAGGCTTTCCCCCCTTGATCGTCAAGCCGTAAGATGCGTGATCCCTGTGCACAAGTGTCTGGCAGGCCGAGGTGCACCTGTTCCTGTCACTCTGGAGTAAATTTAGCTGTAAAGGTATCACTGACAACCAGACCTTTGTCAGTGCTGGCAAAAGAACACAGAATTGCTTTCCTCTCCTCCCCCCTTACTAGCCCCTTCGCTGCTAGCTCAAATGGAAAATATCAAATCGGAAGTCTATCCAAAAATCATTCCTGAAAAATGAGATTGCTTTCATATGGTAAAAAGTAAGGTTCTTATTTCACACAGACTTTAAAATTACATTTCCAAGAAAAATCTTGGAAGAAGATGAGTTTTTGTTCAATTAATTGTGGCTGGAAACTTTTTAATGGAAGCATAACACACATTTACTTCATTTCAGGTTATTAAATTGTGTTAAGCATTAAAGTTAGTTGCCATTCTTTGCTGTAGCTCATTTGTTCTTTTTGATCCAAAGAAATATTAGAAGGTTAAAACTCATCACATAGGGGGGATTAATCATGCTACCAAAATTAGAAAGCATGTAGTTCTGAGAGACTGAATGTCAAAATTGTATGCTCATAGCACTTAAACGATTGGGACTCGGGGATCCCACTACGACATTTAAAATGGCAGCTAATGTCTGTGGAAACTTGGGTGTTTAGGAGTGGGCTAAAGCTAGAGTTCTCTTACTCTTTGATTACGGTAAGGACATTTATCATTTATGTGAATTTTTTAGAGTAATTTCCTTATTGACGCTTTGAGAGCAATTCCTCTTGAAGGAAAAGAGAGAGGCAGGCAGTGTTCATTGATACATCTGACATAAATATAGTAGTCAAGATATATAAAGCAGCCCAAGGAGTAATGTGTTTAGCCATGGCATTCGGAGCTTTTGCTTTATTAATTATGATTCCTTAAGTGGTGTTAAAAAGAGTTGTGCAAAGTACCTGTTCTACCATATTTTTATTGCCGTTTACCAGGGTTGGGTGTGATGAGAAGAAGAAATCTGGGTCAAAATCAAAAGTGCTTTGTAAAATAAAGTTCTTATTTACTTGCTATGTGTAAACAGCCACTCACCAAGCCTAATTTCTCCACAGGGCCCCACTTTCAGATAAAAACATAGACCTGAATGGCATCATCCAGTATCCAAGGAAACCATGTAAGTACCTCTCTCACTGTGTACTTCTCTTATTCAGAGTTTAAAAGCTCGCTGAGTACTGCATAAGTGAGTGTTTTTATTTAATAATTATATGGGAGGTACTTTTTAGGAGCTTGCTAAAAAGAAGCAGGTTCTTGATTGTTACATGCATCATAACAAAACCCTTACGTTTTCATCATATTTGATAAAATTATGTGTGTAGTCCCAACTTCTCCATCAATTCTCATTCTTAGGTACAAAACAGCTACTCAAAGTCTTAATGAATTAAGAGTTTCAAACTTTTCCAAGACCCATTAGTGTCTGAGAAACAATGTTTCAGAGGCCTTGTGCCAGGAGTAGTTACCTAATTGTAATAAAACTTTTTAAATTTCAAAAATTAAGAAAAATGACTTGGAAAATAATACTTTGTTGGTAAACATTTATAGCAATTTATTTGGTTTTAGACTTGCTTGGGGAGTGAGCAAGTGAGCAAAGAGATGAGGTTAAGTATTTAAATGACCCAAAGAATCTTGAAAGCAAGTGTAATTTCTAAGATGCAAAAATCTGTTGGCAGAACGGTTTGGGAGGTTGGCATATTATTTTCATTCATTCTTTTTTTTTTGTCCCCAAACTAAGGTACATTTCTGTAGCTAATTTCAAGGCTCTAATTAATTTTCAGGAACTATGGAATCTACTATGGAAATTTAGTTTCGAAACAATATGCTATTCTGGAGAAAGATCCATTTCTAAAATAATTGGATTGTTCTTTCAAGTACTTCTTTACCTGGACTTTATTATGTTTTTCATATTTGACCTTTCTACTTTTAAAATCAAATTATTTTCAATGCTAAATGATTATTCATTATAGTTTACTTTTTAATGAAATACTTAAAAGTATACTCATGTAATTATAGATCTTTTTTACCATTTGCATCAGCTATGTGGTTTAACTAGTCTTTTAAACACAGACATATTACTTTTCATCAAGGTTTTCAGGAGTTGCATTTAAATGCAGCTGGTTTAGCCCTGTGGTTTGGGAGTTTTTCATATTATTTGTATTTACTTTTGTTACTGTTGTATTTCTGACTTTGCTCTGCAGCCTGGTTCCTTGCTAAGCATGAATGACAGAGATGATCTCACTCACAGTTTCTCTGCTAAATTAGACATACCCTTCACCTGGTCGGAGAACCTGGCTAGGCTGTGAGGGTTTTTTTTTTTTTTTTTTTTATGCTAGTTACAAACTTCAAAAGTGTGGAGTTGGAGGCCTGAAGTACTGCCCGCTAAACTAGGAATTCCTTTCCACAAAATAAAGGTAATTGGTGGCAATTGCTGGGTAAACTCGGAAGCAGTGCATGGTTAGAATAGATCATTATAAAGAAAGAAAATGCAAATAGGGAAAACTAGCTAATGTTATAATTCCTTATCTTGAGGAAATGGAATTTTAAAAAATTCCATTCTCCTTATAGCAAGAGGAAGAAGAAAATCTACACTGCAGTGCCTGTGGCACAGTTTTAAATATTTACATTAGAATATAGATTTTCCAGAAAAATCATTTAAATTTGATAGGTTTAATTCAACCTCCTATACCAAAGAGAAAATGACAATAGAAATAAATTGATATATGCACATCAGTTCATCAGTAGTGGCCTCTCTAACAAAGACCATCATTATTCAATAGAACTTTTCTGTGATGATGGACATGTTCTCTATCTGCACTGTCCAGTATGGTAACCAGTGGCCACATGTGTCCGTTGAGCACTTGAAATTGGCTTGTGCAATGGAGAAACTGAATTTTAAATTTTATTTAAATTTAATTACTTTAAATTTACATAGGTCATATGTGACTAGTGGTTACTGTACTATATTTTGCTTTTATCAGAAATTAAAATACCCTCTCGCAAAGAATTTTTAATCCTTTGGTATTCTATCACACAATATCATTTTTTATATTTGCTTTAATATTTAAATTATCATTGTAATGAAATTTTTTATAACATTTCCCAAAGATAAGTGTTTTTAATACAGTTGATGGGAAGACATTATAATATTGTTTTATAAGCTCAGACTAGCAACTTTTAAAATGGCCATTGTAAACAAGACTGTGTCTAAAAAGAAAAACACTTTAATAAAACTTCTAACTGTGGTGATAAATATTTTGAAAAGTTCACTTACAATTTCTGCAATACATCCTTGCAAATATTTCCCAAAATGTAACCAGCCTACACAAATGCTCACTGGCCTTGATCCCCCAAAGTTGATTCTGCTCCCAAAGCACACATCAGGTTTTAAGTCTGTTCCCAGGGCCTTTTCAGACATTTAATGAAGATAAACATTAGGATACATGATGATATTTTAATAATAGTACTACACTAGTATTATAGACAGAATAATTACCTAAAATACTGAGAATTTAAAAATTACATTTAAAAAAAATCAGTAAATCAACTCATTTCTTGCATATATGTAGCATATTGGTTATTTGTAGGATATTGAACTATAGACCATGAGGAATTTTTTTAAATGGAAGATATAAGACTCATCCTCTTAGGAGCTCCCTTTATTGGGCTCGGGCATATCCTTTTGGAGGGTAGGATTCAGATAAGGTAAGAAGAGAGAGGAGATTTCTTTTGGCAGAACCTTGGACAAGCTACTCAAAATATCCCTCCTACCGTCAAAAAAAAAAAAAAAGAAAAAGAAAAACAGTTTGTAGATAAAACATACTTTCTAATGAATTATTTGACTTGAGAAAGAATTTTGGACATCTCCAAAGATTCCTTTCCCCTCACCTCAAAACCCAGAAACTAAAAAGTGTGAGCAGTAAGTGGAGTTGTTAAGCAAACGGTAGACATGGGAATGGCCAAACTGAATGGAATGAGCTCTGTTGCAAGGATGCTGTAGGAAGGACAGCAGTCAACATACTCTATTAGACTTCTCACACACCTCACCTTATTGAAAGAACAGGAAGAAGTAACAGTCACATTTATAGACCCAGTTTTTTGGTCTCCTTTGATATCTTTTGGTGTCTTATATAGTCAACCACTTGTATACTGTCAGGTTTTCAGAGAGAAGGTCTACCCTTGCTTAAGAGACAGTGTTCTGTGTGGAGAACACATGGTCCTCCAGTAAGGAAATCCGACAAATCACAGTCTTTAGTGTCCTTGTAAAATATCGTCTCCGATCTCTCTGTGTCTGAGAAATTGTTTTCATTCAGACTGTGACCTCTGAGTCCTTAACTACCACCTCAATTATGTATTTATTTGTGTGTTTTTAAGTTTATTTATCTAAATTTGTTATATGAAAATTCCAAACATATTTAAAAGTAGAGAGAACGGTATGAACTTGCATACAATTACACCTACCTTCAACAATTATTGTCTTGTAGGCAACTTTGTTTCATCATATCCCCTTACCACCTCTCACCGCATCCCAAATTATTTTGAAGCCAATCCCAGACATGACATCACTTCATCCTTTAATATTTCAGTAGGTATCTTTAAAAGATTAGGACTTTTTTTTAAATTGAGAAAATGAGCCACATCTAAAAAATAAACCACACTGAAAAAGTCAATATTTCTTATTGTTGTCAAATAGGTACAATCAATATTCAAGTTTTTCCAATTGCCTCAAAATTTTTTCTAATTGCTTTGTACTGTTTGAAACAGAATACGTATAAGATCCATACTTCGCAATTGGTTGATATTTCTCTTCTCTTTTAATCTATAGGTTTCCCCCTCAGTGTATTTATTTTTCCTTATTTGTTGAGAAAACTGGATTGTGCTTGTAGAGCTTTCCATAGTTTGTATTTGCTGATGCATTCCTGTGGAGTTGTTTAATAAGCTCCTCTGTCCCATGTCTATCCTATTAGTTGGTAATTAAGACTAGGAACCTGACCAGATTCATTTGGAGAAGGCTGGGCAAAACTACTGGTTCTCGCTCTACTTGAGCTGTTAGCAGGTATTGATCATTGCTTAGATCCATTTATTCCTTAAGGTTAGGAATACCCAGCCTCGGGTAGTTTCCTTACACATTTGCCCAGATCAATACTCTGCTAAACTCCCGAGTGGGACTCTTTGCAGATCTTAGGAGAGCTTTCTCTGTGCAGCAGCTCTCTGCCACGTGCTCTGACCCGTGAACTGTAGCCACCCTGTTCTGCCATGCCTTCAGTTCTGTTTCCTCAACTCGGGGAGTTTGTGTCCCTTGAGTTACCCTCCCTGTGCCACTGCCAAGAAACCCTCAAGACAGTAAGCAGGACATTCGTAAGATTCACCTCCTTGTCTCCTCATCTCTCAGGGATAACTGTTCTTTGTTGCCCGATGTCCTGTGTCTTAAAAATCACTGTTTCATATAGTTTGTCAGAGTTTGGTGGTTGTTGTTGTTTTAGGAAGGAGGGTACATCCAGCCCCTCTTAATTCATCTTGGCTGGATAGGAAGTCTCTCCAATTGTTTCTTAAAAAAGTTTAACCATAGCTTATTAATTCAAACACTATCTTAACATGAAGCTCAATACTTGAAACAAAGTGAAAAATGTTGGAATTGAAGTGTGTGTGTGTGTGTGTGTGTGTGTATGTGTACTTTGGAACACTGCTAAAGTCTTTAAACTGTCTGTGCAACTTCCAGGACCTCTTGCTGATATTTTCCCTCCCAACTAATTACGTTTTTTCCACAAGATGAGCTCTGTTTTATTTCCTGCCATTTAGAGGCAATTTTGTGGTTCTTTCATTCATTCCTTCAGCAAGTACTTTGAGTACCTACTGTGTGTTCTATAAAGTGTTGGAGGTACAGTGATGAATATGACACAACCTATCCCCTTAAAAATCTTGCCATTTATTTTCACACTGAAACTTGTACATGAATATTCATAACAACTGTATTAGTTAATAGCCCCAAACTGGAAATACCTAAATGTCCATAATGGATGAATGGTTAAACAGACAGTGATATATCCATAGTATGTAATACTACTTAGCAATAACTAGTAATCAACTATTGCTATGGGCAACAACTTGGATGAACCTCAAGGAAATTGTGCTGCATGAAAAGAGTTTACCTTAAACAGATACATTATTGCTTGTTTCCATATATATAACATTCATAAAATAACATAATTACAGAGATGGAGGACAGATTAGTGGTTGCCAGGGGTGAGAGGGGAGGGGAGGGAGTAGGTGTGGACCTGAAAGGGTAGCACTGGGAGTCTGCGGTGATGGCACAGTTCAGTGTCTTGATTGTGGAAGTGGTTACTCAAAGCTACACATGTGATAAAGTTGCATACAGCTACACACATATACACACACATACAAATAAGTGCATGCATAACTGGTGAAATCTGAATAAGCTTTATGGATTGTACCAATGTTAGTTACCTGGTTTTGCTATTGTAGTTATGCAAGATGTTAACACTGGGAGTGGGGAGAGGGGCTGGGGGAAGGGTACACAGCACAGGCACAGGACATTTCTTTGCACCTTTTTGTGAATTTTTAATTATTTCAAAATCAAATGGTTTTTCTTAAAAATCTTGCAGTTTCGTGGAAGATACAAGGAACGAAATAGCCAGTTACAATACATTGTAATAATACTCAGCTAATGGAAAGTACTATGGGGTATATGTATGGAGGAGTACCTTATTCCCAAGTCCAGAGGCAATGTCTCTGCTGCTCCTTTGTCTCCTACAACTTCCCAGTCAGGCCCTGCTTCTATTTGAGAGGCATGTATTAGTGGTAATGGACTTGCAGAAGGCTTGTGAGTAACCCTCCTCCACCCTTACCACACAGAGCGATGTGCCCTACTCGTTAAGCCCTCAGTAAAATATCGTCACCATACAAGGCAAACATTTTATAAGGATGAGCCTCTATACAGTAACAGGAGTCTCATGTTCTCACGACATGTTCAGATGTAAGTTCAAAGACCTATTCCAAATTTAAGTATCAATGAGTTTTGGATTACACACAGTTTTGGCTCATCTCAGGTCCTGTCCTGCCATCAACCCCCATCAGCCAGAGCTTTACTCTGACCTGTTTAGAAATAGCCTTTGTGTGTGAGGACGAACACAGAGCTGCAGTGGGTTTTGTACATACATTGTCACTTGTTACTGTAATGTATTTTAATTCAGTGACAGATTGTCACATATTTTGAGTATTCTTAAGTTATAAAAGTTTTTCCCCCTTGAAACTAAGTAGAATATATATATTGTTTCTGATATGTTGGGAGACATATTTTGGTTCTATTCATATTTAGTAAGAAGCACTAGAAAAGCCATTCAATGTGAATTTATACTCTTGTCACATTGTGACAGCTCAGTTGTCTTAGAATTTTATTAGACTGTGTCTGTATTTCACAAATCCATGGCTAGGTGGGCTTACAGTGTATAAGCTGGAAATATTTTGATGTTATCTGTTGTTGTTCTTGTTGTTCCAGAAACTCACCCCTCCTCTCAGTGTGAGGAAGACCTCCTTGGAGTTGCCCTTGGACTAAGGAGGGTGTCTGAGTCTGTACCTGTGTGTGTTACTGGAATATTCACTGGGTAGCAAACATCCGTAGACTTTTTAATCCAATCTGAGTCTCCCTGAAATAGAGTCTCAAGGTGTATGATTAGACAGCTTTGTTTGTGTCATTTACCTTTATGAACATAGCAGCCGATATGAAATTGCCTATGTCTACTTTGTGAAATTCACACTTAGTTCTATCTTTTGAACTCATTCTTCTTTTTTAAAAAAAATTGATGAAGCGGTGGGGTCTTGATCCGTTTTTTTTCAAATTTTGCTAAGATAGAAATAATGTATTTTAGATTTAACAGAGAGTTTATTATTGATTAGATCCTGAGAATTTTTCTCTTCTTTTTTTGTGGTGTCCAGTTGTGTACTACTTTTTATTTTGACATTTTATTAATTTTGATTTTCTGAAATAAAAACTTGTTATTTGTGTGCTAAATCCTTTAAAACCATTTATGAAAACAAACCAGACCATGTCAATGATACAGCTGACTTAGAATATTTCTTTCTCATTTTCTGGTAATTTGTGCCAACTGGGTGGCCCTGATTTTTATATGACCATGATCTTTTCTGTATCCTATCCTATCTCTGTATATCTTAGAAAATTATTACTTATTTCTTCTTCTTCTTTTTTTTTAATGTATTTATTATAAGGACTCTTAAGGTTACATAACATTCCACATGTTGTGTACTTTTCCTACAACCTTAAGATTGTACCATGTGAGTCTGGTTCTGTTAATACTGTTAAATAACATTACAAGCATTTTTCTTGGAGAGGTATAGGGATTAACAGGAAGCAGTGGCTTTTTCATAGATTTGGGAAGCTCTGAAATGGTTTTTTCTAGGTAGCCTAAATATCCTTGAAACATTAATTTTGGAATAAGAGTTGAATAAGCACCAATGTAATTCCTCCACTTTGTAAGGAGAGAGGCACTGCCACCATCTGACTTCCTTGCCCTGTGTGTACCTGAACAAAATTGAGCTGAATGTACTTATGCTCCCACCTGTAGCCAATCCGATCAGTTCCTGGACCAAACCCAATGACAATAGAAAGCATATTTAGAGCCTCTGACTTTTTCTCCCTCCGTGGGTACATCTGGTGGCCCAACTAACAACTGCTAGGCCCACTGCTCATTCTCAGCTCGAGTCTCTGTAGTGCACTGGGTCTGGGAGGCCCTGACTCTGAGCCTAGCCCCAGAGGCCTGTGTGGCCTCACAGTCACAGAAATTATCCCCTTTTCTCTTTTTATGGGACTAGGTCTCTGCTAGGTCTCCTTGGATCTTTGGATGCTGTCTCTGTCTTTAGTCCGCACTGTGGTGGCTTACAGAATGGGATCAGATCTGATAATGACCACTCCTTTCCTGATTTCTAGGTATTCAGGTAGTCGCTCTTTCCTCTGCCTGATGTGAGACCATGTTACCTACAGCTGCATGGGACTGCAGAACTCACTGTGCCCTTCAAATGTTATGCCTGTCTATCTCACTGACCCTTGGGTTGGGTGACAGCCTTGGATGGGGCCCGCTCTGTATTTATGATCCCAAATGTGAGTACTGGCCTGGTACTGCTAAAGATCCATTCTGCCTCACACCTGTAACAGGGAGAAGGGCCACAGACATAGTGAGTCTCTGGAGAGTGGCCTCTCACTGATTACACCATAGTCAGAGGCTCACTCGCTTTCTTATTTGCTATTTAACTCTTCCTAGTTCCAAAAAGCTTTTTCATAACTTTCAGTAAGATGCATACAGTAAGGAGCAGAACCAAGCCAAGTAAGAAATAAGGGGTGGGATTAAACTGAACCAGAAATTCAAGGCCTTCCTGCAAAAAAGCCTGAAGTTGAGTAACTTGAATTTTAGACTCAAGTGTTCTGCCAGTCAGAGAAAAAGGGAGATGTAAAAACGGATGCCACTCACTATCAGATCAGAGTTGGGCAGGAGATTCAGTTCATCAAGAGAGACGCTCTTGTTTCCTAACTGTGGGTTTTGGGGAGGAATGTATTGAGTGGTTTGTTACATAAAATTTTTGTATCTGATCATCATATTAAAATGCCAGTGCATGTTGCTGAATCCTTTCTAGCATGAAACACTTCAAAAAATTATTCTTCTTCAAAATGCCTTTAGACTAGCACAGTTCAATAATTTTCTAGTATCCACAGTAAAAAGTAAAAAGATACATGTGGAAGTAATTTAATGATATACACATTCCACTCAATATATCCAAAAATATTATTATCTCAACAGGTAATGAGTATAAAAATTATTGGCACATTTTCTTTTGTAACTAAGTCTTTGAAGTCCAGTGTATATTTTTACCCTTACGGCACAACTCAGTTTGGACTAGTCACATTTCAAGTGCTCAATAGGCACATGTGGGTGAGTGGGGTAGTGGTGGAAGGGGCAAGTCTTGTTTATTGTAATATCCTTGTGATAATTTCAGTCTTGAGATTTCTCAGCTACAGCTATCATCAGGAAACTTTAAAGGCGAATTCTTCAGTGTTCCTTGTACTGAGTGGTTGATCATTAATCTAAAAGTTATCATTTTATGTCACCAAAACGAATTTGATGAGAAGAACAAATAGATTCAGTCATTATCAAGAAAGCAAATAACTTGCTCTGAAAACTGATGGACCCTTACTTTCAATCCTTGTCATTAGTGAATGTACTATAATTTACATTATCTGGGAGATTCTCTTGATCTATTTTTATGCCACCTGTTTCCTTAAGACTTCCATGATTTCACCAGCTTTCTCTTCTAGGGTTCCAGTGAGAATTAGTTTGTATTTTTTCAAAGATATTCATGACTTTTTGCTTGACATACAGTTACTGGTTCATTTCTTTGATAGCCCCTTGTTGAGAACTGAGACTTGTTGGCTGTCCTCCTCCCCTTCAGTGCCTTGCATGGAGTAAAGTGTAGTCGGTAGTGCTTGTTGAATGAACACGTGTGTGTCTTCTCCTCTGATTTATGGTCTGGAAAACAGGGGCATGTTTTGACTCCTTTGGTATATTTGTAGCATAGTGTGGGGAATGTACTTGATGCTTAATGAATTCTTGCTGACTGGACCCAGGACTTATAATTGGCCTTCCTAGTCTTGGTCCAAAACTGTATCCATCAAACTGTTAAATTACATCCCTGAAGAGAAAATCACTGTTTTCATTTGGAGGAAGAAGTACAAAAACACATCACCAACCTTCCTTGCTGGTTCCTAACTGACTCTATGAAAAAAGGAAAGAATTAATGGAGAAAGTGACACTAACTTTAGTTACATGCCAATAAAGTATAATACACGATTTTTGCCAGAAGGAAAAGTAGGACTATTTTCCTAGGTCCTAAACATTATGATGAAAGAATCTAGTCTGTGCATATTTGAATCATTCATTCTTTCATCCAATAAATACTGAACACCTGTGTTAGGCACAGGGGATTAAAAAAAATGAAGCATTTTGACCCTCAGTTTGCTCACATTTTAGTTGGAAAGCCAGAACATGTCAAAGACCTTTTTAAACCATTTGTAAGTTTAGAGCGAGCTAGCTACTAATGGGAAGAAGATTCAGTAAATCTAACTTTCACTCTGGTTTTCCTTCAGTGGTGTTGGCTAATAAGTATTTTTAGAATAAATGTGTATATAGTGGTTTGTTTTTAAAGACGTTACATTATTTGGCATTTATTACATTTTATTTATTTCTTTGATTGATTAATTGCAGTTAAATTACCTTAGCATGCTAGAACAGATTTTACAGATTTTGACATATGATTAAATAGCATAAAGCATAACTAATATGTTTTTTAGTGGCATGCTATGTATTAAAGCATAAAATTTAAACACACACTTCATCAGGAATTTTTGCAGTTACAGTGAATTAAGAAGATTTAGATATCGGAACTCTCCCCCACCACTGCATGCCTTAAGGGAGGGGCAAGAATTTTATAATTGAGATTATTATAGAAGAGTGTCCTGACATAATTGATTGACTTTAGTGATGTGCCTTGAAAGTTCAAATTCAAGGTGTGCACTTATTTCAGTCAGCTTATTCTGAATGTTTAAATAAGAAATACTATTTCTGGGTATTCTGAATAACTCGTTGTACATTTATTCCTAATAGTGAGCATTTGGACTAATGATGGATTACTAATGAGCATGTAAATGTACCACCTGATTACATTAATATATGATCTTCCATGACGAGGTCTGAAATGAACATTTCTAGTGTGTATTTCTTTTCCCCAAATGGCACTGTGGTGTATACCGAGCAGGACCGAGACAAGGGTGTTTTTCTTAAGAGCCACTGATTTAGTCAATTATCAGAAATCACATTATAATAAATGCTGTTCTAAGAATTTTGATTAACCTTTAAATAAATGTTACTCTGGAAAAAAAAATCTGCCAAATGTGTTAATGATAAATTGTGAAGTGGTAGTAATTGCAAGTATGGCTTCATAGATAACATAGTTAATTGATACCACCCTCTCAAACATATATAGCACATCAGCTGCTGTGAGGCTGCATGAATGATAGTAATGGTGTCTATGGCATTTTTGATGTATTGAGGATGATATGAGCAAAATGGAAACTTACAGTGCTCACCAGGGTCATTCTCTCAGGGACATCTGATGCCCATGGTCAAGTAAATTTTTAATGACACATAGTCACTACACACCTTTCAGCCTTCTGAAGAGGTAAGTGCACATTGATCTGTCCTAATTAGCCTTGCAGAGTACTTCAGACATCCTTGCATGAACACTGTTATTTAATAAAAATGGGAGCTGTTTTTTACACAAGCTCAGCACTTGCTCCTTGGATGGCTGTACTGTTGCTGTTTTTCTTTTTTTTTTTTTTCACTCAAGTCTCATGTTCATTCTTGTTTTTGTCTCGCTCTGTAGTATCAATGCAGCTGCATAAAAAAGTAAGCAAAAATTAAGGAGTGGGTCTGATTATGAAGGTTCATTGTTATTATAAGAAACCCATAAAGCACACATCCATTCCTTTCCTTATGTATAGGGTGCTGACTGCATAAAATTGCTTGGAAAGACATTAAGGATATACAAGCAATTCTGTTGAGGTGTGCAGTGGGATGCTTTTATGTTTGGCAATAAAGGTGACTCTGGAATATCTGATTTGCAAAATAAAAGGTAGCCAAAACAATTTGTAATTGTTCTAGGTTGGGACATTAGGGACATCTACTTTTTTTTTTAAGAGTTTACTTTTCATCTGAGTTTGGGGTCTGTAACCAAGAATCCTGAGTTTGCTCAGTGTTGGGGTAAATCAAGTATTGTTTATAATTACCTGATAGGACTTGGAGGTAGGGGAATTTCTAGTATAGATGCTTCTTATTATCATGGTGTTATTCAGTTCCAAATGTGATACAGACCAGATGGTGTTAAATCCCATCGCAGGGATAAAGTCTACAGCCAGAACTTCTTAGAGGCACGAATATCACTTGGTGGATGTGGTACACTGGTTACTGGATTATTTTGTTCTTAAGAAAATGGAACAAGAGTAGGTTCCTGTAGAGCTGTAGGGCTGGCCATTGATGACAATGTTTGGAGTTGCCCTTGTCTGCAAGGAAATCAGGCATCTCTTCCTGTTGTTTCATGACCACAGAGTTGGCTATTGGGCTCCACAAATGCCTCCTTTACCTGCTTGCTGATATCTGAGGTTGCATAGAGATTAAAATTTTTGGATTTTGCAGGTATCCCTAGAAATGATAACACTTTGTTTAAATCAGATCCATAGAACTCAGTGTGAGCGAGCTTACCAGCTTTTTCTGGAGAGCAGGTTTTGAAAGTGGGGTGGCTACAAAATACGAGGACCCTGGGTAACAAGGGTGTAAGAGGAACTGTCTTGTGAGCATAGTAGGGGCGACATAAACGGCTGTGAGTGAGGAGGATTAGAACGGCAGAGGACAAGATTTGCTTTCTCTACCATATAGGAAACCTCTGCAAGCGTCGTACTTTCTAATTACAGTGTTTTGGTTTTTAAAAAAAAATTAATTAATTTAATTTCGGCTGCTTTGGGTCTTTGTTGCTGCGTGTGGGCTTTCTCTAGTTGCGGCGAGCAGGGGCTACTCTTCATTGTGGTGCGCAGGCTTCTCATTGCGGTGGCTTCTCTTGTTGCCGAGCACAGGCTCTAGGCGCGTGGGCTTCAGTAGTTGCAGCACGTGGGCTCAGTAGTTGTGGCTCGCGGGCTCTAGAGCGCAGGCTCAGTGGTTGTAGCGCACGGGCTTCATTGCTCCGCGGCATGTGGGATCTTCCCGGACCAGGGCTTGAACCCGTGTTCCCTGCATTAGCAGGTGGATTCTTAACCACTTCGCCACCAGGGAAGTCCCTCTAATTACAGTTTTAAAACACTCTTAAAAATTCTGGTTGAAAACTGAATTTGTTTTCAGTTTTCTTAGGTACAAAATTTATGATTTCATTGCTGTCAGATGTTTTCTTTGAATTACCTAGTTCATTTATTTAAGAAGGATTTATTGAACAATTGCTATGGGCAAAATAGTATGTTGGATGCTAAGGAAAAAAGACAGGATTCTCATCTATAGTGTTTCTGTCAGTCACTATGCTTTAGGCTACAGGTAACAGAAAACCCAGCTTCAAATGTCTTTAGCAATAAGGAAGTTTGTTGGCTCCACCACTGAAAGTCCAGAGGGTGGAATTCAGGTACATTTTAATCCAGTAGTTTTGACTTAGTTTCCCTTTCATTCTTCTTCCTTACCTTCTTGGCGGAACAGCTTCATCAGTGGCTAGTAGCAAGATGGCTATCAAGTGAGAGGGGCTATTTCAGAGCCTTTCTAGAAGAGCTAGAAAGGCTTTCCCAGAAGCTTCAAAGAAACCTCTTCTTGGATTTTATTAGCCCAAGAGGCCAAGCCTATACAGGCAATTACAGGACTGGTGGATACAGATATGTATGGGTTCAGTGGGAGCATTGGTGGGGCGGAGGGGGACATTCATTCTAGATTGATGGAGATGGGGGATTCAGGAAAGAATTCCTTGAAGAGATGCTGCCCAAACTAAATCCAAGAGGCTGAGAAGGAATGAGGAGGTGGGAAGGGTATGCAGGGAATGAGGGAAATGGGTGCAACGACACAGAAGTGAGAGAGTATATTGCGTAAAAGCAGCTTCCTTACTCATTCCTCAAGTCTCAGCTTCACCTTATCTTGCCTGGGAGGTTTAACGGAGCCTTGTGTGGTCTCCTGGTTCCCTGTACTTATCCCGTCTTAACACTCACCACACTTCATTGTTACTCATTCACTGCCTGCTCTTCTCAACTAGACTCTGTGAGGGCAGAGTTCATGCCTGTCTAATTGCCCCTCTATTCCTGGTGCCTAGCACGCTGCCCAGCATCATAGGGAGCTAGTAAATTTTGTTAAAGGTAGAAATGAATGAATGATGTATTATTCTTTTACTAAATGACAGCATTTGGACCTGTTCATTTCTACATTGATAAGAATGGTAATAACTTTTATGGTCCTGACTAGACTTACAAATAGTCATAAAATGTGGGCACTGAAACTGAGTCTTGAGGATTCTAAGGAGTTTTTTGACTCTGATATGACCAACTATTTTGAATAGAATTTTCTCAAGCATAGTATGTGTATCTATACAATCCTAAAGTAGGATGAGACCTTAAAATTCATCAAGACTCATTCGTTGGATGGATGAGTCTTTGTCTGTTGGAAGACTGAGTCTTTCCTCACTACATTCTTCAAAAGATTAGCCCATATGATAAAACTCCAGCTCAAGTGACTTTCTTTCTTCCTTTCTTTTTTTAATATTTTATTTATTTATTTTGGCTGCTCCGGGTCTTGGTTGCGGCACGCAGGATCTTTTAGTTGTGGCATGCGGGCTCCTAGTTGTGGCATGTGTGTGGGATCTAGTTCACCGACCAGGGATCGAACCCAGGTCCCCTGCATTGGGAGGGTGGAGTCTTACCCACTGGACCACCAAGGGAGTCCCTCAGGTGACTTTCTGATGTTTCTTTTAGTTTTATGATTTTTGGAATTTCTAATTAAATAATTAATACATGATTTTATTGATATTAGTCAGAAATTACCTTTCTGTCTATTCTTTGATGTGTAATATACTAGTGATAGGCCATGGAGTTGGGGAAAGATTTTGCTAGATTCTGCTATGATGCATTTTCCATTTGAAGTTTTAAAGTAAGCTTCATATATTGAAATAAATTAATGAAAAGATGCTTTTGGATAGAGTTGTATATGGTACTTGCTGCTCATTATCATCAGTATTATAATATATAAATATAAAACATACCAAATATTAAAAATCTGAAATGTTTAACTTGAAGAAAAAGAATAACGAAAAAATATATAATGATGTCTCATAATGAAATCTGGCCCCAAATTCTATTTGTGATGTTAGAGACCTTTTGCAGCTGTCTAGTGAGTCTCTAAAGATCTCTAAGGCAAATCTAGATGTTTTCCCAGAGTATGTCCCAAGTCCATTTTGTGTAGTCTTTCTAAGTACTTTTTAATGTACCCTTACAAGTTTGAAATCTCTTAATTTAATGTATTCCTTATGATGTCATCTAGACAAAATTGTTTTATTAAGACCTCAAAATGTAAATATCACATTCCTGTAATAAGTTCTTCATTGTCATTAAGATGAACTTTTTGTGGTACATCGTGATTATACAGTTATATGTAAGAAATAGAAAGAACTTTATGATTAACCGACACTGCAAATCTACCTGTCATGATTACATAAGTTTCCCATGTAATCCTGACAGGTAGAAGGCATATTCTGTAACTGAAGGGAACAAAGGAGATGAATGACCTTTGCCATTACAAAGTATGGTTGATTGGGACATCCCCTGCTTTAAGAGCCTGGGAAAGAGAAGGAAATAACCTTTACTGAGAAGCTTTTTGGAGGTTCTGCTGTTTGGGGTAGAATCATGGGACTGCTGGAAATCTTTGGACAGTAGTGGTCCACTTCTCCTTCTGCCGAGAAGAGGACTGGGCTTAGCGAGGTTAAGCCACTTGCCCAGAGCCTTGCATGATTAATGAGCCAGCAGAGGAGCCCGGGCTAGTGCTGGTGTCTCCTGTTCTCAGACTTATGGATGCGCTGTGCACAACGTCATGCTGCTCTCTTGGACTCTTCATTGCTGAAGAAACTTAACCAGATGTGAGAAGTAAAGTCCTTTCGCATGAATTCATTAATAAAAATATTACAGTGGTTTTGCAGTTTTACAGAGTGGAGATTTACTGACTTCAGAAAGTTAAGGAGTGAAGCCCCCCAGATACTAAACGAAATCTACTCATAATTTAAAAAAAACAAAACTTATTTAGGAAACTTCTCTTAAGTTCACCAGAAGCCCTGTCTCCTCTAGGAAAGAAAGCAGGTCGAGGCTGTCGAAGCTCGGCTGTGCATTGTGTTTTTCTCCTCTGAGAGCGCAGGAGATTGGCATTACTCCGCAGTAGTGTCACAGCCCGCAGTCATTTAATGCCTCTTCTTGTGAGGCCAGGATTCCACGCCCAAGTGCATTTAGTAGGTCAGTACAGTAATTTTAAATGTCTTTCTTTCAATCTTTTGCCATCTTCAATTATACCTTTCCACCCTACTATTTGTGTAATTTTCTTCTGTCTGAAGTCTCTTTACTGTTGTTCTCTATTGCACAGCATGACAAATTACCCATCAAGCCATATCTTTTCAGCCCAGAAATGCACAATAACACGGAGTCATGGCATTATCGCATGTTGTGCACTTTATTTCCTCACAGTTCATTCAAGTGTGTCACTTTATTTTCCTGGCTTCCTTTTGTCATCATGGAGATTAACCATTTTATCCTTCTTAAACTTTAGAAACAATTAGAATTTCATTATAGTGGAAGCTGAGAGTGAATGCTTGCTCAGTACTATATGGAGTATACTTTTCATATTATCGGTGGCAAAATTAAAGCCATGAATCCTGAGTCCTTTTCGAAGGAGTGACCTTAGAAGTCATTATACAGCTGAGTAACCCTGGCTCTGGACAAGAGAATTATTTGAGCCTGTGGCCACCAAACACATTAACTGTAAGAAACCATTTAGCCTGACATTGAGTACCTGATTCTTCTGTTCTCCTGGGAATTATGAAACGCTCTGGGGCCCATGTGTTCTGTACACAAAATCTTTTTTTCCTCTTAGCTTTGGCTAAATACCAATAGTGTACAGTGTGCAATGAGATACAATAGACATTGCAAGTATGTGTTAGAAAATCAATTGGTATTGATGCTCTAATCAGCAGGGCTGCAGCTGGTATGTAGACACATCACTGGAAATGGTGATTAAGATCGTATTCAAAAGCATTAAAAAAAACCCCCACAACGTTTAGATCACTTTTCAGATAGATTGCTGTTTTACTGGGACAGATGAGTTGGGCAGCTAGCGATACTTCTAGATTCTGCTACTTTCTAAGATGTTTTATAACTTAATATATTTTATATGTTAAATTTATAATTTATTTTAAGTGTTATATTTATAGGATGCAGGATAGTGGTTGTTGGTAAACAAAAAGTTCAAAATTCTTTTGCCGCAGGCAACTTCCAGCCTGCCAGATACTAGGTACGAGCTGCTCTAGAGAAAGGGTAGGGGAGGAAAGGGCTGTGGTTACAGTGTGGCTTTAGGCTGAAAACACACCTAGTGAGGTGGCTGAGCGGGCAAGGGGAAGAGAGAGACAGAGGGAGGGAGGGAGGGAGGGAGAGACGGAGAGGACGAAAACGAATGTAACATGGTCTGGAGGGGAAAAGTCAGTAAGGATCATGGTATGGCAAAGGAGGTTTCCAGAATTTAAAGCAATGGAGCAGTGGGAATATGAGGTGAGGTTTCCTACCCAGGCATTTCCTACCCATGAGCAAGTAATTAGCTAAACATATTAGCTGAAAAATTCTTCTAGGAAAACTTAAGGATAAAAAGAGACTCGAACTAGAAAGGGTGGTTGCTTTCATAAAACTCTTCATTTTCTACTCTAAATCCATGTTTTCCTGTGAACACCTTTAGGTTGTACTAAGAATAGAGTGATTGAAATTTCAACCGCATATATAATTTTCAATCTTAACTGTTTTTATAAATAGAGAATAAGCTGGGTGTTTAAAATAAATCTTGGTATGGACGTCCTACCTTTTTACCTCTATATTATCTTTGACACTCAGCTAAACTCTAGTCTAGAAGTATCAAAGCCCAGCTAGAAGATGGAAGAAGGGTACCAGAACCAGGGAATGTAAGTGTCTTTTAGAAATAGTGATCATCATAGAAAAGGCAAGCTATTGATATTATCATAAGCTTGGGATTTCATGAAGGTAAACTGCTATGGGGTGGGGGAAGACTGATACTTTAAGCATTTGACAGTAGTTCTTTAAACCATAAAACACATCAAGGCTTATCATATATGATTTATAACTAGCAGCCAGTAAAAAAAAAAAAAAGAAAAAAGAAAAAAGGGAAGAGTGAGGGATTTCTAGGGAATGAAAGAGGAAGTAGCAACAAAAAATTAAAACTTGAGAGAACTTCCTAGCTTTCAAAATACTTTTGAATGTGTTTTTCCATGTGTTCATCACAAACTACCTGCAGATAAAATAGGACAGGAATTATTAAAGCTCTTTTAAGAGATGGAGAAAATGAGACTCAGTAGAAAAGAGACTTACCTGAAGTCACATAAGCAAGTGGACAAAATAGTACTGCTAGAACTGAGGTCTTTAGAACTCTGTTGTCCAACATGGTAGCCACTAGCCACTGGGGCTGTTGAGCACTTGAAAGGTGCCTGGTCCTATATGAGATGTGCTGTACATATAAAATACACACTAGATTTCAAAAAGTTACTGCAAAGAAACAGGAATATTTTACATAACATTATGGATATATTGGGTTAGATAAAAATATTATTAAAATTAATTCATCTGTTTCTATTTATTTTTTGATATGGCTACTGGAAAAATTTAAATTACCTATGTGACTTGCATCTATGGCTTGCATTATATTCCTGTTGCTACTGTTGGCACCTCATCCAGTACTCGTCCAGAAAAATAAAGGGAAGAGAAAAAGGAGGGTGAACTGGGTATCATGGAGTTTGAAGCATTCATTCTCCAACTGTGTCTCAGTTTTATTTATCATTTCAATTCAGTTAAAAAACCATTGAGTACCTAATATTTACCGAGGTGATTCTAGGCAATACGTTCAGCATATTTTGAGGAGAGGGGAAAAGAATCATAACGGGGGAGAGAATATCTTTTCTGGAATTCTCTAACCAGATAGACCCACATGAGAAGAAGCATACAAAAGATGCTCTCATTAGATTTTGTCAGATCTCTTCTAAAGGAACATAAGTAGTGTAGATGTGCAGAACCTGAGATTTTCCTGGCTGGGTGGGTACGTCGGTCTCAGGCACCCAAGGGCATTTTATGGCAGGTGCAGGGAGGAGGGTACGCCGTCTGTCATATGGCCTGTCCAAGTGAATTCCACCCACACGGGGGAGGACCTTGGCTGAGGACAAACGTGTGAAGCACATTAAGAAAGAGCTGTATGAAAAATGCAGCTCAGAGCAGGAATAAAGGAAATGTTGAAAAACTAATGAACCATAAGATCTCTGTAATCGTCTCTTAATAGGCACATTGTTGAGTAACAGTGGAGTGCGCTAGGTTAGTTATAACTTGTTACATCCGATTTCATGAGCTGCGTGGCAGTGCGCACCTAGTTCTGGAGGAAAGGACTGAACCCACTGTTGTCACTTAGAACATACCCCAGTAATTACTGCTACAGATTCCCGTCTCAGAAAATATTAATATTTTTACAGTAACAGTTTTCAAAACCTGGAGTGCAATGAAAGAAAATTGAACGACTATTGCAATTTTTCAAGGTTTGAGCGGAAGGGAGAAAAGAGACTTCTGTGATTTTTTTAAATGAAATTCCACTTTAAAAATTCTAGATCTATTTGAAATCTGTCATTTTAAAATTAATAACTGTTTTCCCTTAACGCAGTCTGTGTAAAGAAACCGAATCCACTTCTGAACAGTTCTCCTGCCTTCCCAGATACATGGAAATTCACTACTGTTGCTGACAAACAAAATGCCACAAGATTTGTCATACAAATCACATTATAAGAGGTTCCAAAAACTTGACAACGTTGACAGTTGTTTTCAGCAAATGGCTGCTTTACTCTGTACTGTCAATGTTGATGTCCTTGTGCACATGTAAAAGAGCAATGTGATTAAGGCAAGCTTGTCCACGCTATGTCTGAGCCAAGTTTTCCGTCTCCGCGTGGCACTGAAAGATTGCTCAGCTGTTGCAGATAAGGCAAGAATAGCTAGCAGATTTCTGCCATTTAAAAAAAAAAACATTCTCTGGGCATGCATTTCTGTAGGAATTTACCAACATCTGCTGCTGACCTAAAGTTTTCTATAGAAGTGGCATATTTAATTTACATAAGTAATTCACAATGGTGTTGGTCAAACCTGATTTCCTTCAGAAATAATGAGTTGTGTTCACCAAGAAGAGATGGGTTGACGTGTAATAACATTTATATTCTCTAAATTGTCATTGTAGTCTCAGGCCTCATACTTTTTTGGCCCATCTTACATTTATTTTCTGCATGTTCTCTAAATTATATTTCGGCAGGAAACTTTTTAGAAAGAATAAAGTGCTGAGAGATTTTGGTGATTCCACAGAAGGCCTACACTTCACACTTATCTTTTTTTTATAGGCTCTCTGAAAATGTTTGATTTTTGGAAGCTAATTTATTCTGGGAGAATTTTGTAGTTGAATTTTAGTGTGATTTAAAATGGTCATGTATGCTATCCTCAAAAGAACATATAGGATTTAGGTATTTCCCATTGTCAGGATAACTTTTGACTTGGGACATGATTTATTTACCATTTTGTTTACCACTGCTCATTTCTGAAATTTACTCTACGTCTGTTTATATTATTTTAACTCAGTTTCTTTTGAAATGTGAATGCTCTTCAGGTAAAAATACAAAACTTAACTTAGTCTTGGCAATTCAGACCTGTCTCGTAATGCATTTGTTATTTGATTCATCTATTCTTATTCTTGGTCACCTTCTAGTACAGCTGCATGCTTTAACTGTCTGACTGGTCTTTGAAAATCTTAAGCCACATTCTTTGGAACAGTTGCTTCATGTTGGTTGAAATTCTCTGTGGCACTTTTTTCCATTCACAGGAGCCAACAGCCACCATAGCAGACACATAGTTTCCAAGAACTTAGGCATGGTTCATGATTCCTGAATCTCAACAATTTCTTGTAGGAATTGGAATACCATTTACAGTGTCTAAAATCTTTGTGCTATAAATTTAAAAAAAAAAAAGGTATACATTTATATTGCAGTGTTAAATTAGCATACATAATTTTAAAATATTTTCATTCCTGTAACTAGCAAAGGGACACAATTTAAAAACTCACCATTAAAATTCATCCAATTAACTGAGTGAGTTATTAGCTAAAAATATTAGTGAAAAAATTATTTTAGGAAAAATTAAGAATGAAAAGAGACTTGAACTAGAAAGGGTAGTGGCTTTCATAACACATGTATGTATTTTCTAATCTAGATCCACGTTTTCCCGTGAACACCTTTAGGTTGTACTGAAAATATAACAATTGAAAGTTCAAATTTTAAGCCCCAAATTACTGCCTTTCAGATCCATTGAGGCATCTACAAAATAGGTCAAGGTAACAATGCATAATTTGAAAAGTTAACAAAAAGTTGCTAATGGAAACAAAATGAAAATCAATATAATTGTGGTAACCTTTAATACCTGTCTTATTTCTGTTGTCAATTAAACATTTTAGGAAGCAGAAATACTTGTGAAAAATTTGCCACAGCTAGCATCTTTATTTTCATGTAGCCAAGGGATAAGAAAGGAGAAGTTTTCCATAGAGTGTTTAGGTCCTCTGATTAAGCAACTGATAAAAAAACATGAGTGGTTTATAAAGAAGGAGATGAGTAAATAAAGAGAAGCAAAATGTGTATCAATAGAGGAGGGCATGCAGGCAGGAAAAACATGGGAGTGCTCTTTTTTTCCTGCAGATTTTCATTTTCACAATTTTTTATTTTGTAAAATTTCATTAGAATTATATTGATGATGACTTTTTGTACTTGAATAATGGTATCTCATTTATGAGATTTATGAAGTTCTGGTCTTAGCTTCTTCCTTAATTTTGATTTTGTGTGTAAGTCCAGAAGTGCATAATCTGTCTGGAACTCAGATCTTCTCACTGCCAATATGTTCCCAAGGCTTTGGTTCAATCCACTTATAGATATGTTATTGAAAGACAAAGCAAAGTGTGAGGAAAATAAAACCGTTACTTGTGCATACAGTATAAATAGAAATTCCTTTCTCTGAGTGAACACTTACAATCATATTCTTCAATACACATTTTGAGTTCATGTCCTGACACAATAGCTAGCAGGAGAGAAGTGAAGATAAGTTGTTCTTTAGGGACTTCTGTGAGATATCAGAAATATATCATGTAAGTAGCTCAAACAATTGCACTTCTCATTACCCTATCACTCCTGAAGGCCATAAAACTACTCTTTGCAAGGTGACTGGATTTTACTTGTGGATGAAGGAGGATATGACTGCTTCTCATTTGCTTTTGAACTTTCTCATGATACTGAGAATTTCATGAGACAAAAGTGATGTTATCAATCATGCTATAAATACTTGTATGAAAGTTTTATTGTGTTTTTCTGGGGCGTGCAAGATGAAATCCCTTTTACTGAACATTTCTAGCGTCCGGAAATATTTTACTGGTGGGTTGGATTCTATGTCTTTTGGGTATACTGCAAAATATTAGCCAGGGTTTGGGGATGAACTTAGGTTTAAAATAAATGGCCACCTGAGGACTGGCGAGGCTTTCTCTCCAGGGCCCAGATCCTCCAAAAGAGGCCCAGGGCCATTCTGCTCTGGCTGTATTTCTGGGGAGCGGTAATATGCAAAGACTTGTAAATGGGGTGAGGGTAGAGGGTAACTAAATACATCACAAAATTTAAAATGGTATGTTTTGTGTTTTTGACGGATTATCAATTATGATTAAAAAGATACCATGACCTGCTATCACCCCCAGGATAAAGTCTAGATTCCTCTGTTTGGCACAGAAAGACTTCATGCACTTCCACTTTTCAGACTCTTCTACATTGCTTCTTCATAGCTGCACCCAAGCTAAGAATGACTAAACATTACCATGTTCTGACCATATCTGGAATGTCTCTTGCCAGGAAACCATGTCAGTTTTATCCACCTTTGGAACATGTATTCACTCTTTCAAGATAGGGTTCAAATGACATCTCCTTGGTGAAACTTTCTCTGACCATCCAAGAAAGTCAGTAGGTCCTCTGCTTTGTGCCTATTTTGGCATTTATTCATGCTGTTATCACACCATACAGGACTTGAAAATATCTTTATCCCTCAGGCTAGACTGTGAGCCTTTTGAGCATAAGGACTATATCATATCCATTTTTGTATTCCTTTGATCTTGCGTAGTATGTGGCCTATGGTAGATGCCATATAAATATTTGTTGATGGTGATGTAGCTTTTTGCAGTATTTGTGCCTCAGCCTCTGATCGTTAGTGAGAGTTCACCTGTCGTCAGAATCTCTCATATACCAGACATGTTGGGAAATCTATCTACAAACGAAACACTCTCCATGCATATAATTGACATTCAAGAGCCCTTACTGGGTTCATTTACCTTAAATAATGTCCTTATTTTCATGTGCAGTTCATCATTGCTTTTAGCGTAACACTTCATACAGAAGAGCTAATTTAGATACACTGCAACTCATAAAGAAGTAACAGAACCACCTGTCCACCATTTTTAAAAGTATTCAGTACAGTTCAAAACTAAAGTTGGTAGAGAAAATTAACTATACAGCCTGAAATACTAATACCTCACGTAACAACTGGTCAATTTTAAACATTAAGACCATAGCTAGGAATTAAGAAATAAACAAAAGGGCATAGAAATGCAAAGGAAGTAAGTCCACAATGTCAATCATGGTAGAAGAGCTCTTCATTCTTCCACCCAGGCAGAGCCTACTCATTCTTATGTTACAGTTCTAACGAGCTTTCATTTGTTTCCGTGCCTTTAGGAGATTGGAAGGGACACGTTACTAAAATTGGGCTTATTGGACTTGTACTTCAGGTAAATGAAAGAAATGAGAAATGCCAGCTGATAATCTGATTCTGGAATGTTAGAGAAAGCAATATTAAAAAAGTAGAAGATGAAAAGACTTAATTACCTGTGGGACGTTTCAATATAGTTCTAGCTAATCTAGCCTCACCTCTGCAGAGGGCCAATCTTGTTTCCTGGCCTCCTTCACTACTCTGTCACCTATCTGTTTATCCCTTTCTGTTCTAAGGTCTTTTGCCCTGTTTCTGCTTGGTTAAATAGACACCATTCAATTTTCCAGAACCTTAGTGTGGGCCTTTAGAGTCGAGCACACATTCAAGCACAGGATCAATCTATGATCTAAACATCTGAGTACTTCACTACCAAGCCCCCCGCCCCGCCCACCCCACGTGACCCCACCCCACCCCCACCATGTAAAAACTTCTGCTTCTGAATCCCTGTAGCTCTTGCTAGTTCTTCACGGAGCTCCCAGCATGTGCCCAGTCTTCACCTGACTTCTTAGTGTACCTGCTCCTTAGATGCCTCCAGTACAGTGGTCTGTCTGGTCTAGGGACATGGCCTTCCACTGTTGACTAATTCTGAACAACTTGACTACGGAAGTTCGAGGTGATAACGTTTAAGCAACTCTGGATTTTGTAGCTGACTCACTGGAAATCTCCAGTGAGATGTACACAGCGGCAATGGCTTTAAGAAGCTCAGGGGAGCGGTAAAGATTGTTGCAGAAACAGTGGAATTTTCACAGCAGTATTGTCCATTAGGCCATGCACTACATGGATACAATCTCCCCTATCCAAAGGATAATTCTCCTCTAAAAACTGCCATGTTTTGAGTTTCTTTGCTTGCCTCGCTGGCTGTTATAAACCTCACAGACAGAATTCTTCAGCATGGATGTGTGATTCTGTACCACTGTGCTACCCAAGTAAAGCACATGCCTGGGGCTTTCATTTGTGTAGCGCTGCTTTGCTGACTATGAATTTTGAACTACTAGTGTTACTACCTTCCACTTAGTGATAATTTACTATTGTTATATGTTATTCCACGCTTGTGTTTTAGATCAAGTTCTTATGGTACAATTTAGGCGCTTTTATGTGCATTCCTGCTTGCTTAGATAAAATTACAACACATGGCTTAATTAGTAAGATGCGTATGTTCTTGCGGGAAGGCATACTTCCCATCGACCTCTTTTCCCATTCCCAGCAAATTGCATCATGAAAATGTTGTGGAGAAACATTTTTTCTTTTCCTGAGTGGTATTTAGTATTATTTAGCAGTTCTACGAAGTGAACAATTAATAATTGAGTAATTCTAACAAAACTCTCCCATTCATCTTGGTTGCAACCATCATCGCTATAATCCAGTAGCTTCCACCATCAGGACTGTCACAGGTATGTGACTAGATGGCCACCCCTGAGGACAAATTTGAAGCCCTTTGTGAACTAAACATTATTCTCATTATTTGTCAACTGTTTAAAATTCTTCTAGTCATTTCTTGGGGTCTTGAGAGCTTGTAGTCTTCAGTGGAAATACCTGTTGCAGGATTATCATGCTAAACTGCTACAGTTAACAGTTTAATTGGATCATTGATCAGTTTGGTGAATATAGGCCTAAGGAAATAGGATACAGAGGTGTTGCCTGGAAGAGACAACAAAAGGTGGAGAGAGAGGTTTTAAAAGTAGGAGCTGGAAGCTCTGAATTTGCCTATTATTCATTTTATCTAAGTTAGAAGAATCGCTAAACCCTAGTTATATAATTAATCTACTGAATCATGCTGGAACTACTTCTGATTTTTTTTAAAGGACCTATATTTTCAGAGTACTTTATTTGAACTTATATATTCATTAACTTTTTAATTATAAAAATGTTGTGGTTTCTTCAACTCTTATCTCATTCCATGAAAATAGCTGATTTCCCCACCAGTGACCCTAAAGTTCCCTTCAGCCCTCGCTTCCTATGATCTTTCTTTGTATTTTTGCCTTTGGGAATTTCTCAGGATGTTTGGTTCTGGTTCTCATTGGGTAGTGGTGCCGAGGTGGTGGCTTATCTCTCTGAGGTTGTCAGTTTGGGCACAGTCTTGATGGAGGGAGCTGATCCCACCAAGATAACCATTCAGTAAATTTTTGGCATGAGTCTAAGATTTCTAACTATATTTGTCTCAGCATATGGCATTGTACATAGATTTTCTTGCCTTTCTCTCTATTGTATTTCTAAATTTTTACAGATGATGGGAAGTACTGATACCTTTAAGAAGGATTTATGATACACTAACTGATGGTTTCCTGTTGTGTTTCTTAAAACCTGTGTCAGTAAATACATTGCCTAGAACTAGGCAGACTAGAGATTTTTAATTTTAAAGAACCTTGTGACTATTGGTAGATATATATATTTTTATGTTAGAGTAACTCAGAATGTCTCTGTTGGCTGGGAAACTTGCAGTAAACTTTTAGAAAAATGGAAATTCAATATTTAAGATGAAGAATTTTTTTAAATTTTTGAAAAATTTCCAGAAAAAATGGGTTGACTTTATAAAAGTTATTAATTTCATTGACATGAAGTAAAGTGTGTCATCAATAGTAGGTATTTTGTTATGCTTTTTTATTGATTTAAATAAAAAGGATGTGACTTAAGAAATCAGTTCATCAGATTTGAGGTACAAATAGAAATCATGAAACTTGCATCTCTTAAAAATTTAATAGGGCTTCCCTGGTGGCACAGTGGTTAAGAATCCACCTGCCAATGCAGGGGACACAGTTCGAGCCCTGGTCTGGGAAGATCCCACATGCCGCAGAGCAACTAAGCCCGTGCGCCACAACTACTGAGCCTGCACTCTAGAGCCCACGAGCCACAACTACTGAAGCCGCGAGCCACAACTACTGCAGCCCGCGAGCCTAGAGCCCATGCTCTGCAATGAAGAGTAGCCCCCGCTCGCCGCAACTAAAGAAAGCCCGTGCACAGCAATGAAGACCCAGTGCAGCCAAAGATAAATAAATAAATAAATTTATATTAAAAAAATTTAATAATTGGAGTAGAATGGAAGAGAAAAAGAAGGTGTTACTAAATGAATACATTATGTGTAAAATTACCGGTAAGACTGGTGGATTCTAATCAATAAAATCTTCATAATGATTTTCTAACAAATGAGCATTTACTAAATAACTATAAAATTGGTATAGTCGATGTGACTTTATGATATTAAAGGAAAACTGTCAAAGAGATAAGAAATTGTGGATATTTACTTTTGTTATAATAAGCACACAGAATCAGCTCTGCTATTTTGCAGAATTAATGGTTATGTATGAGAAAAAGTCACAAGAGATGTCCATCGAGGCAAATGTTAGAACTCTTAACTGAAATTAAAAATGTTTTACTATGAACTGCTTGCTGTGGGTCTACTGCCTTAACTCTATGGTGAAAGTCAGTAAGAGAGTATAATTTTATATAGAAACATTAACTTTAAACAAAACTTCCTCAGACTGTGCCAGGTACATAAAGTGAAGTCAAGCAGCTTGTCTTTCAGTCATACGCCAGTGGTACAGGTTCCCCGGAAGGAAGATGGGGAGCAAGTTTTCAAAGAAGTGAGCTTGTGCCTGCAGTGCTTAGATGACTCACTCTGTCACAGGGGATAATTTCACTGCGACCATTGAGATTTTTGCTATTTTCTTTCTGGGAGAAGGAATAGATGGGTTTATTTTAAGTCCTGGGCAAAGGGATCGTTAGTGGGAATTCTGCACGAAACGACCGAAGATGTGAGCTGGACAGGAATCATTCATACTCTTAAGATAAGTTACTTCAAAATATGAGTATAATTACCTTGAAATGTTACTTTTGAGTGTTTTTTTTTTAAAGCTCTTTCCTTTTTTTTTTTTTTCTTAGAGGGTGAAGGAAACACTTACAATAATGACTGGGGTTAGTGGTATTTATAGGCCAGAATTGTCTGGCAGTCCTTCTTTTCATCTTCAAATAAACAGATGACCGTATGTAAAATAACCATTATATACTCTGAGTATTTTAAATCTGCCTTTCATGTTTGGAATGCTCCTGACATCACCTGCAAAGACCAGTGCTGCTCTCCTCAAGTTTCTGCTTTGCTTGCGTGTCCACGGAAGGCATAGAAAACTAGGCTTCTTCATGTGCTCCTGCCTTCCCGTCAAGGAGCTCACCTCAGGCTAATGAATGCAGAGAGACTGGTCTGTACTGTGCCAAGGTTGTATGCAAACTGCTCAGGATCATTTGGGGCCCCACTGGCAGCTCTCAGAGCATTCCTGGGTTTACAGCCCCCAGAATATCTTGGGCAGCGCTTGTTTCCCTAGCTCTGACCTGTTGCTAAGAGTCAAGCCTCTATGTAAAAAGAAGTGCCTCATTTTCACAGGGGCTGCTCTGCAGAGTAAGTGGCCATGAATTCGCCTTTTCTGTGACCATGGTGCTGCTTGGGTTTACTCTCCATAAAAACGCATCAATACATTTGCAGCTGGCGGGGGCACTGCTTTATTGCCCATTGTGGAATGCATACCAAATAAAAACCACCACGATGTGTAATAGGCAATCTTATATGCTTTTCAGGTTACTCAGATGTTCAAACACGCAGAACCAACCATCAATATAAGAAATTCTCCTCTAAGCTGTTAGCATATTACAGTCTGTGATTTTTCAACTCGGGGAATGATACTCATTTCTCTATCTGTCCAATTCAGAACAACTTCTCCTTTATTGCATTTAGAACAGTGTAACTGAAAGGCAATAAGGAAAGGCAATATCACAGAATGGTTCACATTACGCTGAATTTTATTGTAGTCTGACATTGTGAGTGAACCTTTGGAATCCTTGAAAGCAGCATAGAAGCAAAACCTGCTTCTAATGGACTGGAGAAAAATATTCTGACATAGTGATAAGGGGGGTGACTTCTAGAAATCATGACTTGAAAACACTTTTTGAATAAGTGCTATTTCTGTTGTTCCAAATCACAAAATGATATTAAAACAGTCTGCCATTGGCCAGAACTACTAATTTTTTCCCTTTCATTTTTAGATATAAAGTGATCTACAACTCCTCCAAACTCCTGCTAAAAAATACTTGTCTTCCATTCTCCGCCAATTCTTCTCTCCAGTGATTATGTCAAAAGTATTAGACTTTAGGTGCTATGAAGTATTCACTTTAATTTGTTTATTTTTCTAATTGTAAAATGGACACATAGTGGTAGTTATAATTATGAAATTTATTTATTTTTTTACAAAAAGCAACAAATCATTTTATTATCTCCATTATTCTCTGCTCTTGAAATATATGGAGTTGTATATTCTTTAGGTCTGAATTATTTCAGAGAACTACCATAGATTTATTTTTTAACTACTATGGGAATTTCAGTGAGAATAATAAAGGCCCCATCAACATGGGGTCGTTTCCCTAGAATCTTATGGTTCAAATAGAAATGAATTTAATTAAGATGACTCACACGTTAGAGTCACAAGTTTTTACAGGATGTCAGGAAAAGAATCTCCCCTTTTATTAATACAAACACAAACTATTTTTTCCCCTTTCCTCCCTAGCTACCACTGCCATGTCCCTCATCTTTACTTTTCCCCACTTAACCTCTTCTTTTGTTGTGCCTGGCACATAGTAGGTACAGGGTAAATATTGGTGTGTGTGAATGAATGAATGAGAGACGCTCAGGACACAAGAGCTTCTCGGTTCCCTTGGGTCAGCTGGCTCTTTGCAGGGTTCAGTGTATAAACTGGACGTGTCGTCGACGACTTTCTTTGGTCTTTGTGTGCATAAGCTAAGGATAAACAGCGCTGGAGGGAGGGAGGGCTTCATTCATCGGAGGATTACACCATCATAAACTCACCAAAGTGTACCACACAGAGCCAGTGATCACAGAAGACAGGCAACCCAGGCCCCATCATTAAATATAGAAGCCTGTCTTCACTGTTTGTATCCAAACAGACTCTCTGTATTTTGGAAATTTCCACCACACTTCCTTTTGAGTTGCTTCTTTTCTCAAGACACCGAGACTGACGCTTTATAAAAGTAGACTTGGTCAGGGAAGCTGGTAAAACGATGGCTGTACCTTCCCTCATCCCCCTGAGGAGACTGTGGTGTTAATGCTTCTTTGCTGACTTTTATGTTCCTGACAAATCTCTATATTCTGGTTGAGATTTTTGGGTTTCTCTTCTAAAATAGCGGTCTCTCCTAAGTGAAAGCACCTCATATAAAGAGAACGCTCGGTTTGCACTCAAGACAACAAGCAGACTAGAAACTGACGTTTTAAGAGTTGAAGTTCAATAACTAAATGATTCCTCTTTCTCTGGACCAAATAAAAGCTATAACATCTCAGATCTGTATCTTTAACTGAACATCAACCATGTAAGGAAACTCAGGTAGAAATTGCCAAGTTATTTGTGGTTTACCAGAAAGGCTTCACACACAAAAGCTCAATATTTTTTCTTTTTACTAGTGAAACATTTTGTATGTGTGTGTGTGAGTGTTAAGTACCATCTTTATTTTTGGTTATTTAAAGTATGTAATATTCAATCCTTCATATAGTAATGAAAACATTTAAAATATTTTTATAGTTTTAAAATAGTTAATATTTTATACAGTATTTTTATTAAATTTAAAAATACTTTAAACACTAAAAATATTTTAAAAATATTTTATTAGGTTGTCTTGAATATTACTAAGAATTTACTAAAGTAAGAAAATAGGTGAGAATAATGGTGAAGTAAGTCACGGCAAAGGGAGAAACGTGCTCCTGCTGTTGAGGTGACAATGTGTTACTAGACTCTGTGGATTCACTGTACTTTGAACTGTTTTCCCATCTCTTAGTAAGATCCAGTAAGATCCAGTGTCCATTTGGCTTGTTTTAAAGATTCTGTAATGCCTTATACTAATTTAAGTTAGCTCGACTAGGTTTCTATTCCTTGTTGCCTGAAAAAGCCAAACCATACGTTATGAAGGTAAAATGGAATCCTACATTATGTGGAAGTTATTTGTAAGCTGTAAGCTAGTGTTCAAATATGAGGTGGGATTAGAGAAGTTTAGGATATAAATTAGCCTCAAAACTTAAATGCTTATTAAGGAAAAATTTATTTGGTCGTCAACTCAAGTTTCAGTTGTGTATGTATTCCTTGACTTTTTGAAATAGTCTAAAGGCAGTCAAAAATGCTACAGTAACTCCTTACCTGACTACTGAGCTTTTGGCAACGTAAGCTCTTTGGCAGAAAATTTAGTTGCAAACCTTCTAGGGAATTTCTATAGTAGATTTTTTTTTTTTTTAAATACATAGGATTTTAAATTAATTTATTTATTTTTGGCTATGTTGGGTCTTCATTTCTGTGCAAGGGCTTTCTCTAGTTGCGGCGAGCGGGGGCCACTCTTCATCGCGGTGCGCGGGCCTCTCACTATCGCGGCCTCTCTTGTTGCGGAGCACAGGCTCCAGACGCGCAGGCTCAGTACCTGTGGCTCACGGGCCCGGTTGCTCCGCGGCATGTGGGATCCTCCCAGACCAGGGCTCGAACCCGCGTCCCCTGCATTGGCAGGCAGATTCCCAACCACTGCGCCACCAGAGAAGCCCTATAGTAGATTTTTATCCAGAGTCATATTGATGATTAGTTAGCATAAATTGACAAATTTAGATCTGTTTTTCTATCTCAGAGCAGATTGGAAGAGAGAAGGTGAAATGATATTAGACATATCGTCTGTGAGAGGCACAGTAGTAGAAATGTCTTAATGGAGAACCTGGAATTGAAGGAGAAAGCAGCCAACTTTAAGGACAAACAGGACACACAGTTGTGTAATACAATATGGAGCTTCACAAGGATGACATATGACAAACAATTTTAACTTTGTATTCTAAAAGATTTTTTTTATGGAGGCAAGGGCATTTAGAAAACATTTTAGAAACTATTGAATAAAAATGGTTAAAATTAAAGTGTTTAGTTTATATACTCAACAAATATTTATTTGGAAAATGCATGTCTGGGGCCAGCTCATTAATGATGTGGTACTCTGTTTAGAATTGAAGTCAGTCCCCATCACTTCTCTCAAAAAATGACCTTCCTTTTTTGTCTTATAGCCCCTCCAAGACTAATTCTCAGAGGTTTTGATATAAATTAGAAACATTTCTTTGGTAGATTGTAGTATCTTTTTTTCATTGAAATACAGTTGATTTACAATATTATATTAGTTTCAGGTGTTCAGCATAGTATAGGCTGTAATATCTTAAAACAGTCTTGAAAAGCACAAGAATCTATATCTGTAATACCTGGAAAAAAGTTCAGTAAAATGTATATTTCTTTTACTCTTCCTTTGATGCTGATTTGTTCACTATTACACTGATGATGTAAATTATGCAGGTAAATCTGGGCGGCTAAAATTATATTAACGCCACTGCCACTGCAAAAAATGGCATCTGAAGAGTGAGGTTGGGGATCCTGTGGATGTGACAATAAAAACCCAGTTTTTTTGATATTATATTGAAAAAAGAATTCAATATATAAATCATGCTTTTTAGTAAATGCTTTATTTTATGCCTTCCGTGTAACAACGGCCCTCTGTAATGAAAGACCTTTTTTTTCAGTGTTTACAAGTTGAGAAGGGGACTAGAATTGGTCTGTGGAGGCCCCCAGCTTCTCATCATGTTTGACCATGAAGACTTGCTTACTCTCTGCTCCCCTCCCCCGACATACCAATCATTTCCACCTGGGAAATCTACCTTCAACATCAAATTACTCCTGAAAACAGAATAACACCACCAACATGCAGGGCTGTAGGCAGCTAGGAGGAGAGGGTTGAGAATGTTGAACACGTGGCTTCCTCCATTTCCTTTCCCCGGGTCTGGGCATGGATTGTCAGGTACCAGTTGGTTATAAAGCACCTCAATTTGAACCATTTCATTTTCTGCTCTCTCTTTCTGATTTGGAATTTATTTTCAGTGAAGGTCGTCATTATCACAAACCTCAACTGTATTATAGCAAAAATTTGGCTGATCCATGAAGAATATTGTAAGGAGAATCTACCCACGATCTTGAAAACTATGAGACCACTGCAGATTCAGTTCCACAGTTTTGTAATCTTAATGGGCTCTCCAGAGTGGCCGATCACCAATCTGACCGATTACGCCGAAACTGGTCATCAAGGTGCCTGCCTCTAACAAACTGGTGCTGTCCCTCCGTGTTACCCAGCTTGGCCTTAGAGACCAAAGGCCAAAAAGCATGTTGAGTTTTTATGGTAAAAAAGTGCATGAGGAGGGCACCTACATACTAGGTTACCCTCCCAGTTTGACCCCTGTCCTTAAGTTTTTATTGCCTGAACTGGCACCAAATAAACGCCTTGAAAATAACACATTCACTGTCCGTTCAGCGGTTAATGATGCTTAAAAAAAAAAATCACAGTTTGTGACTGTGACCTAAATTATGCCAGAAGCTGTAAAACCATGGTTTCTTTAAATTCAAATATGACCCACATGCTTTAAAACCACTACACTGACCCTATAGTACAGTTGCTGAGTGTGCGTGACCACACACACACTCACACTCACACTCACACAACACTTGACATTAAATGACTCGGTATAAGAAATGATATTTTTCAGACTTCCATGTTAAAGAAAAGGCTCATGAAAGAGATGTAAGTGAGCTTTAAGCCAAACATTTGTTTGGCTTTGCTGCAGCAGGCTGCAGGAATGTAAACTTTTTTTTTTTTTTTTCAATGACTTCAGCTCCTAATTTGAAAGCTAGGATTTTTAGGAGTGAGCAAGAGACTATATTTGGCCAAAAAATTCTGCTGGCTTTACTTAGCCACTCTGCACATTCAAAACAATACTTCTTTATCAAAAAAACAATAGTCTGTTTTATTCACAGCACATGTAGAAGTTGGAACATCGACTAAATTCCACTTTCTTCTCTTGCAGTGTGTCTGTAACCAGCTAATGAGCTGCAACAGAGCCTGGCCTTCATTTTCAGCAAATTAAGTTCATCCCTCATAGGAATTGTGGTCTGGCTGTGGCACCGCTCCTAGGTATGGGTGGGATTTGTTTCTTCTACCAGTTGTAGGTTGGCCACAGGGGTACGTGCTGTCGCACCACACAACAAAATCTTCTCTATAATAACCAGTCTAAGTAGCCTTTTACCCCACAAAAGTAGATCCCATTTAATTTACTTTGTGTTTATAGCACTCCCTCCCAAACCGCATCATTGGCACAGACTGATATTTATACAACTTTTTATTTTAAACTATTTATTTAGAGTTGAGACTTCAGTAGCACTCCCTGTCAGATTCATTGAGCATGCTTAAATTCAGGATACTGAAAATGTAAATTGGGAAGAGTGATGTGTGTTTTTGGAATTCATTTCTCCAGTGCGCAGACACCCACCCAACTCTCGCTGAAGTAAAAGGAGGTTACACATGTGTTGATAAAATTTGTGATACAGATGGCTGGTAGGAAACTTTCCATTGATGGGTGATTAAAAATAACTGCTTTTGCCTATTGGGTCCCCATATTTCTTTGACAATAGAGTCGATCAAACATACAGTTATGTAACATGGATCTAAAAATTTCTAGTTCAGAAGTATCAGTGTCATTAGGGATCTGTTTTCATACATAATACAATGTTTCATTACTCAATTATTCTAATGGAAGGCTCAGGTCAAATAGGTACTTGCCACAGAAGGGAAAGAAAATAAAGTTCTTGATTTTGTATCTGACCTCTGCTTTGGGGCCTTACCCAAGTTATATTTTTCTTAAATGAAATTTTTCAGTTTTTTAACTTTTGAAGTGAGGAAGGGATGTAAATTTAAAATGGACATTTAACCACATAAAATAAAGTGGCATATGGTCAAGTTTTTTACTCATGGTGGACATTTCATACTATTGATGATATTGAACCTTCATTTTCTGTGAGGTTCCACAAATTATTCTTAATTCCCATACTATTTAGTGATCTAAAAATACAGGTAAAGTCTTGCTCACATCTTTGATCCTCTTTTACTTTCTTCTTTTGGTGAACTCCAATCTTTTTTTCAAGTCCTGGCTAATATATTCTCTTCTTCATATATTGTGAAAAATGTCCCATCTTCTCAAAGGAAAACATAGCTGAATTGTAGTGGGATCAGTTTTTGAGATATTAACCAGTGCTTCTAGCCTCCTAGTATTTCCTATAACCCCTACCCTTCCTCTGTATTCCGGAAGCTAGGCTACTTTAGGAAGGAGACAAAAAGCAAAACAAGTGACAATAAAGGAGTCAACCTCATTGTGTTTGTAACTTAAAATTAAGGTCCCAATTTAGAAAATAGATTTGAAAGAATAAGGGGTTAGTTTCTGTTGTGCCCTCCTCAGCCCAGGGTAGGTAGGGGTTTCAGGAAGGGAAGAGAGTTGAGAAAGGAAAAAGGGAGGTTAGATGCTAGTGGGACCTGGCAAAGTCTTGCTTCTCGAATACAGAGGATGCCCCCGCCTCTTCCCCATCAGCTCAGAATAGATGTGGGCTTTTTCATAGTGTCTGGTGTGGCGGGATGATGCAGTGAGGACTGGATTTCTCAACCCCACTCTGTACTCTAGACTCCTTGGCACTTTTTAAGTCCCCTGGAAGTTAGAGACAACCCAGGGGAGAGGGGTTAGAGGAGGCCTTATTTCTACCACTGTGTTAGTGTGGGCTTGAAATAATAAATTGTTATAGAAAAAAATAGAATGATACCGTGTTTGCATGTGTGAGTTTGGTGGCTGCAGGTTTGTATGCCGCAAAAAAAGGAACTGTGCTGTTATGCTCCTTTGTCAGAGTATGTGACACATAGTAGGTACACAATGAACAGTTGGTAACAGAATGAATCATAGAGCCGGAGCTGCAGGCCAACTGCTCCATGCCTTTGATCTGGTTTCTCTGTTGGGTCAGGAAAAAAAAGTCTTATTTTTGCCTGCTGCAGGCCAGCTTGGCTTGTTTACTCCTGTGGTTTTCCAAATTCCAAAACAATGTGGCATGGCCTGAAATTACACTTCAGTGCTTTCTGGAGCATTTCTGCTGCCCACCCTTTTTGCAGTGACTCCACTTCAGCTCCTTGTGTGCCAGCTGCTGTGATAGCTTGCTGTCACTGAACCTCTACGTGCGTCTACCCCAGAGGAGTTAAGTGGGACCACATCAATGCTGGGGAACTGGCTGTCTTCCAGGACTGCACTGTGGGTCATTCTGTCTTGTGCTTTGGTGAGGTCTATTTTCTCCATGGCCTTTCAGTAGGAGAGGGGCCTGGGATAGGGCAGAGCCCAGAAAATAGAAACAGAATGCCCAGCGTGGGCGGAGAGCTTTTTTTTTTTTTTTTTTTTTAATCAGAGGTTTCCACAACCCCTTCCTTGGTTTTATTTATTTATTTATTTATGGCTGCATTGGGTCTTCCTTGCTGCGTGCAGGCTTCTCATTGTGGTGGCTTCTCTTGTTGTGGAGCACGGGCTCTAGGTGCGTGGGCTTCAGTAGTTGTGGCACATGGGCTCAGTAGTTGTGGCACGTGGGCTCTAGAGCGCAGGCTCAGTAGTTGTGGCACACGGGCTTAGTTGCTCCGTGGCATGTGGGATCTTCCCAGACCAGGGCTCGAACCCGTGTCCCCTGCATTGGCAGGTGGATTCCCAGCCACTGCGCCACCAGGGAAGTGCCCCACTTTCCCTCTTGAGTAGAGGAGATCCGATCAGAGGACGTTCCACTTATACATTCCCTTCTAGTCTAATTTTTCCTCAACTTTTTTTTTTGTTTCTGGCACCTGTAAACCAGATGGGATATCAACTGACATACTGAGTTGTGTAGGACGAGGGGGGCTGTTCTGTTTCCTCCTTCAGCTCTTGTAAAGGCATCTGCTGTTTCCCTCGTACACTGTTTAGACCTCAGTATCCACGTCTTGTGAGTCATGTTTGTGTGATCCACGAGGTTCTCAGGCACTTTTAAACTTTAATATATAAAGTGATGACTTTTACATAGAAGGCTGAAATTAGTGAGAAAGTGTAAACTGTCCTTCACTCCTACTTCTTTCCTGTATCAGTTCGTATATTTTTGGTTGCAAGAGGAAAAAACCCCAATTCAAGCTGGCTCGGCAGGAGTGGAAGGGCCTCTTTAATGAAAGGTGGTGTAGTGTAGGTGGCTCCATTTCATCAAGAAAACTGGGTATTTTTCTGTCTCTTACTTGGCCTTTTACTGCTTCCCTCATGGTCACAGGATGACCACCAGCAGCTGACACCGGGCTACGTGTTTTCGTATTCACGTCCTGCAGAGACATAGAGGAGTGTCTAAGGAACCTCCTTTCCCAGAAGAGCCCTCAGCAAATTGTCCTGAAGTCGTATCTGCCCAATTTTGAAACATACATCATACACATGCAGCATGTCACTCTCCTCCTTCTTCATTTATCCCCTCTACCATCTATTTGGTTAAAGTAGATAAAAGGAAATGAGGACAATATACCACATCAGAATGGGCCTGGATGAGACTACAGTGAAGAATATACTCTCAGTGACACAGGCTCCAGCTGCTTGTAATTAATCACTCTCGCTTAATTAATCAATCAATTGAAGCTGATTGGGGCTGTGAAAAGAGTTTAGCGAAGCTGTGTTCAAGCTCCGGCATTGCTGTTTACTAGATGTGTAAACCCAGTCAATTTGTTTCACCTCTGAGAAACCCAGTTTTCTTGTGAGTATCAAATGAGATGCTTGTAAAAGCTCACCGATAACTCCCATGTTCTCCAAGCGCCAGTTATTATTGTGGTTGTACTTGTTATTATTATTTTTCCTGTTTCAAATAAAATAAGGAGCTAGGTCCTCATTATAAGAGTTACTCCGGTTCTATATTGAAAGGTTTTGTTACATGTCAGAGTCTTCATTCACGCAAAAATAAAAGTTTATGGACAGTTTGAAATGGGCAAAGCACTGTGCTAGATGCTGGGGATATGGTGTGTATACATAAATATGAATATTAATTATCTCTACAGAGAAAATTAATATAAAATGATACAGAAAGTGGAGTTGCATCTTTCATAGCATACTAGAGAATTTATTTTGTTCTCCTTGTGTAACCAGCTCGTATTTGGTGACTTTTCCCCATTTATTTTCTTTTCCCTCATTTGAGTTAAGAAAGGAAAATTCAGCTAGCTAAGGATTTAAGTCAACCAGATTCCAATTGATTGAGTTTCTAGTATTTATGTATTATGCTAAGAAAATTGTATGCTAAGTATTTTTTGATTTACAGGTAATGTTGTAATATGTATTACTAATACATCAGCTTTTTTAAAAATCAGAATTTTTCAGCACTTCCTTAGAAAATCTTCTTATTCTGTAACTAATTTCAAAATGTAAAACACGAATATTAAATATAATGTAAATTGTTTTAAAATTTTGAGTTCATGACCATCAAAATAATACCTGTCTTTCTACTTGAACTGCCATAAAGCATGTACACACTGTTATATTTAAAATGGATAATCAACAGGGACCTACTGTATAACATAGAGAACTCTGCTCAATACTATGTAACAACCTAAATGGGAAAGGAATTTTAAAAAGAATAGATACATGTATATGTACAACCGAATCACTTTGCTGTACACCTGAAACTAGCACAACATTGTTAATCAACTATACTCCAATATAAAATAAAAAGTAAAAAACAAAAGCTCAGTGTCAAATGGAGACCTTAGCTGAGAAATGGTCTATCAGGTTCTTCTAATATTTGTCTCTTTGCTCCTTTTGCTTCATCTTTATTTGATTTAGTTTTAATTGATTCATGTTATATATTTCAACATTTTAAGTTTCTTCATATTTTTTATGGAAGTTAAAAAAAGAAAAAGAAAATATGCAGAGAGGGAGAAAAGAAAGGAGAAAAAATGGGATGAAAGAAAAATAGAGAGGGTCTTGGAGAAAGGAATGAGCAGCTCAGAGCTCAGCAGCAGTTTGCAAATGAGAGGGAATCAAACAAGAGACAGGTAGTTGGTTAGAAGGTACAGGTGCCAAAGAGAAGAAATGAGATCCAGACTGAAGGTCATGGCAGTGAGAACTATTCACTGAAGGTCAAGGGTGAGAACTATTTCAGGTGAAGAGCAAAGAAGACTTGCCAATTCAGTGACCAGAGTTTTGAAACGGTGGTGATGGAAAGTGGAATGGCAATGATGCTGAAGGTTTGAACCTGGCTGATCTCAGAAATGGTAAGAAGAGGGGGAGGGGATGGAGAGACCCGTGCCAGACACTGTGCTAGCCAATTACAGAAAGCCCTTAACGGCACATACATCATTGTATGTAATTCCAAATAACCATGCCAGGTATTAGTGGTCCCTTCCTACAGATGAGTAAACTAAGAAAGAGCAAGTTTTGTTTTTTTTTCTTTGTTTTTAAACTGGTAATTCTGACTAATACATACACAGAAAAACCGAAAAGGAAACCCAAATGGCTGTTTGGTCAGTTTGATTAACATAGTCACTCAATGGGGATAATTCAGGTCAAAAAGTCCGCCCCAGTCTCCCCAGTTACCAAATACCATATTGTGATCTTGTATGTGTGTAAGAATGTGTGTCTGGAGAGGGAATTATTTTTACTACAGAAACTTTCTTCTTTGGTTATGTAACGTTGACTTCACTCACACAGCAACTTGGATGTGCTTGGAAAATGTAGCTCCATTATTTTGTCTATAACTACTCTGGCTCTCATATAAATTTAAAGTCCTATACAGTTTAAAATTCAGGCCAATCCAATAATTAAAACCATCACCTCAGGTAATGCTGCCCCTTTAGGAAAACATGCTTAGTCTCCCAGATTTTCCAGCGTTCTGTCACTCCTAGTGGTGGAGTGGTGAGGGGAGCTGGCATCTTTGGGCGTGGAGTCTTCTGATCCTCTGGTTTTCAGGGTGATGTCCCTTGTCTGTTGTCTTGCTGGCACAGCTGATTTATCTTGGTCGACTTGCCCTCGCCTTGGCTTTCCCCAGGTGGCTCCCTGGTGGAAAGCCCAAACTGAACCTCTACCATGGAGGCACCTTGCTTGCTAGCTCTCAAATCAGCTGCCTCGTGAGTTCCCCATGGGCTGGGGTGGGGTGCTGTGGGAAGGCCTGGTTTCTATCCAGGCCACACTGAAACGAAGCAGAGTCTAGGAAAGCCATTCCTCAAAGCCAATAGATGAGCTCTCAGAAGTTTGATGTGGGCGGCCCTGGGATGGGGGGGAGGTTCATTCTAGAGTCAGATACGGAATTTGAGGTGGCTCTTCTCTTGGGCTTCCCACGCCTTGCCACTCAGAAGAGTGAAAGCCAGAATGGACAATTGGGAAGCAGTCTCAGATTGCTTTCCATGCTCCACCATCCTCAGCCCCCAGAAACAGAAGAGGTGGGCTTTTGCTCCCTTTTCTCTTTGTCCTAAGCCCTTCTACCATAAGGTAGCCAGCCGCATGGCCTGGAGAGTTCATAGGTGGAAGGTATACTCTCTTCATAATGAAAATTCTGCAATTGAGTCCTCCAGGCTTAGTGCTTGAAATGTTAAGTAGGAAATAAAAGAATTTAGCAAATCCATTTACTTTCCACAAAGCCTTGCTCTCAAACTGAATTCTTATCTTCTGATCTAGGGCAGTAAGTTTTCTGGCTCTGCCTAGAAGGTGAGAGACTGCAAAGAAACATGATTTAGGGGATGCCATGAAATGCATTGGTTTAATATTTGCAAAATACTATCTGTGATACACTTACATAGACACAGTCAAAAGTCCAGAAATCTGTGTAGCTGCATGTGCAGTTTGCACTGCCTAGCTTCCGGTAAAATTAACATGAGAATCACTTTCTGATCCATTGTGTCTAGCAAGTAGAAAAGGTGGAGAGCTGGTTTCATTGTGAGCTAAAAGTGGATAAAAACTAGTAGATTATATTTAGAATACAGCCTATAAAAAAATAATTACAGCCGTCATGACAAAAAAACAGGCAAACACTTCTTTTGTCAATAAATAAGGAATTAACAAAAAGGTGACTTTTACAGTGTAATATTCCTGAGCTGTTTTTAAACCGGCATTTTAAGAAATTGTTTTCTAAGTGTTTTGTCAGGGAAAAAAGACTTAGTAAATTTTATTTTATGAATGCTACAGTTTAGAGTTCTGTTTTACATGATAGCAAAATAAACTCACTCCTTTTATACTTTTTTTCCCCATTAGATTTCACTATTTGTAGCAGACCTTGTCAAACAGGTGAAAATGAAATTATGGTAACATGAAAAGTGTACCTAGAAAATCATGTGAATTCTTTAATGAAGGCTCAACATTTGCTGTACTCGAAGGAGTATTTCCTTCATGGTACAAACTGATAATTAGAAGTATTGAATTAGATATTTGTAAAAGAATAGTGGGAATTACCGACTATGGCACTGCATTGTATCTTTTAGTTTTGGTATGCCAAAATTTCTCCCAAATTCCAAATTCACCGTAAAGAGAAATGCATCTAATGACCACATCTCTTAAAATAATCTCTGAAATTACGAATACATTTATTTGTGTTAATGTGAGGTTTGCATTTTAATTTAGATGATGGCGCCGTGGATTGTTTTTCTGAATAATTTCATTTAAGGACAGTTTGTAAGAACAGATAAAACCAAAGGCAGTTGTGACATGAACCCTTCTTCTCTCCTGTATGCATGGAACAGAATCTTTTTCTTTATTGTGCTTGTCCAATTTTAATGTTTAAAAGGTTTTCTTTCAAATATGCATACATAAAATTACACATAATGGATGGAAGAATTATGGCAGGGCTCTTTATTTCTTCCTCTTCAATAATTATATGTGTATCTATCACTCATATGAAAGCGTAGATCTGTAACTGCTTTAGTCTTGTTTCTTGAGAGATGCCAGTTCTTTTTTTTTCTTACGAACGTAGAAGTATAGATGTAATGTAATATTCTCACCCATGCAATATTATTATAGGCTTTTTCTGCTGTTTTTGGTGACTTAATTATAAAAATGAAATTTGAAAAATGATTTCAAAAAGATGTCTTCTTCTGCACGCAGAACTTAGACAACACCTCTGGCATGCAATTTGATTTGAGGAAATGAGTCATGTTTTAATAGTGGGCAGAGGAAGATGCATATTTACATGGGATGCTTATAATCACTTTAATTTCAGGACTATAATTTGTCATGATTTCTGGAAAGTTTTATTTTTTTATTTTTGGAAAAGGGACTTTTGTTGACTGTGCACACTGCTTTTAAAGGAATATGTCTCTTAAACCTGAACATTCTGACAACCGAGCCGGGGCACTGATGGCATTCTTTAATTCTCCTTGTCCTCTGTGAGGTAATATAAATTTAGTATCTAAATTTATCTAAATTTAGTATCTAAAACTAGTTATGTATCATTGTCAAAAACTTTTTCTTAAATATATGAAGAAAAATACATTTTCAAATAATTATACCTTCATTTTGTAAAGTGTTACCTTAAAAGCAACACTGATATGAAAATGTGAAAATGAAGATCCCTCTTTTTTTTAATGTATTATTCTTTTGGTGGCCTAAGATTTTTAACATGATTTTTAATTTGTCTCGAGGGCTGTGGAAAGAAATTGGCTTTCTAGAATGTACATGGTTGAGCATTGTACAGAAATAAATATCTCCCCCTTGGAATTTAAATTGTATCTAGTAGTACTATTTTTATACCTCTTACTAGGAAACGAAATACCTCTAAATTTAGAGCTTTGGAATTTTATTTCCACTAAAAATTTCTTCAGATATGTGAGCACCATAGTAACAGCTTTGCAAGCTGATTCTTCATTACAGTTCCCCGATAAGAGCTTCACTCAAGACAGTTCCTTTGGGATGACTGAGACTAAAAATCAATTCTGATAACATTAGAACAAATTTAAAGATGGAAAAAAAAAACAATCAGAGAAAGCATGCATGCTGTGGATAAACAGAACTTCCCTTACTTTTTTTTTTAATCAAAAGCTAAAATGCGTTTTTTTTCAAAAGTTTTTATTTCTTGAATTATTTTATATCTAGGTAAGATTTTTTTGTCCCCTTTGGAAAAAAATAACTCTTTTACCAGAGATATGAAAGATTCAGCTGAATTTATTTATGGCATAGGTAAATGTCTTTTATATCTTTATAAAAACGTTTTTGCAAAACCTACAGGTAAGTAATATGGGGTGTGAAAAGATGAACACAATGAACCTATTTTAATAAAAAGTTATTAATCAATTCATTATTTTCAGGAAAATCATTGCATTTTAAAAACCGTGTAGTACACTAGACTGAGCTCTGATCATTTTAGAAAGAAGTCTGTCAAAATAAATCAGGTTGATAACTGATTAGCAGAACGTGTAGTCTGTCATTTTTAAATATGTGCCCAATTTCTTCACATAAATCTTACCTTTAAAATCTTCAAGGGGAAAATTTATTTTGGGCACATTGGCCATGAATATCAGTTGACATTTATACAGTGCACAGAATTTATACTGTGGGTTAGGATGTCGGCCATAATTCCAGGCTGATAGTTTGTAAAGGGAAGATTCCATTTTGTACTGTTTATAAAATGTTACTCTGAAGTTCCATGCTCCAAGACTAACAAAGTCTATCTAAGTATAGTCAAGCGCTGCAGTTTAACTTATTGCATTCATTAAACTAGGCTTAGATTGTCCTAATTATATGTTATCAGCAATTAAGAAATGGATCACATGCCACAGACTGGCTAAAACATTCTGTCTTCTTGGCTGGATGCCAGTGGAGGTGCCAAGTTCCATTCTACCTTGTCATCAGCTGTATCTCTGCTTTTGCAGTACAAGCAGCAGCTGTGCTAGACAAAATAATCTAAATTCTCACATGTACTTTTCCTTTAGGAAGTAGCTCACGCTGAATTGCATTTCTGTTGTGAATAGTACTACACCTGAGTGAGTTTGTGCTGAAAACGTATTTTATGCAAATATAATTTGTAACCAATATAATCTTTCATGACTTTCAAATGCATTTGTCCTATCAAAATAATGGTCTTACTTTCCATGCTGAAATTATTACCAAATGGATTCTGTGGGTAACAAAGTACTCTTTGCTCGTTCGGCAATGATTTTCCTATACCTCAAATTACATAATTTTATAGGTGCTCTGTTTCAAAGGAAAACAATCTTTATTGATCCAGGCAGTCAGAATTAATCATGGATCTCTGATCTCAAAACTCCTGGCAAAATCCTTTTATTCAGAACACTCGTGTGCCAGATGCTCAACACTTCACAAATCCTTGTGGGATGATGGGTTTTTCAAACAGTCTGATTGTTCAATCTAGTGTGGCTTCTGGAAGCGGAGATTCAGCAAGCCTTTTCCCTGAGCAGAGGCAGGCCCAGCCAATTTTATGAAGAGCAAAATTTGACCCAGCTTTTGCTTCCAACTGTCATCTTCTTGGTTACGTAAAAAACGGATGTCGGAAGTTGTTCTCCTTTCCACGTGTTCGATAGAGGTAGATCCTGGAATAGCAGGTGTGTCCCAGCAGGAGCAGAGGTTAATGGTGCCGGGGTGCCATGCTAGGTACATAAATCCCAGTAACCTAAGGTCCTGTACTGCTCAAACGGATCCTGTAACAGACAATCATGGAGAGCTAGTCCCCATAAGAAGAACTGACTTTCAAGTTCACCACAGAGCTTACATTTGAGTTGACATGTATTTTCAAGTTCCCAATTTACTCGGTTATTAAAAGCTTTACTATATCCTACATGAATCAAGGTGGAGGGGTCATGCTGAATTCTCAGTTAGAATGTGAAGATGTCAAAGAGATTCAAAAGATCCAGGCAAGGTCTCTAATTTACATACAACTTGTCCTGTGCCACTTTGTAATGGCATCTGCTGAGTCATTTCTTACTGGGCAGTGTAACTTTTCAAATTTTACTTCATACTAGGAAATCCTTTACAGTTCACAAAAATACGCCAAGAAATTCTTTTGCCAAAACCAACTTCCTGGAATAATTTCCTTTGATTTCACAAAAGATTTTCCCTTATTTTCCCCTTTAGTAGATGATCCTTCTAGAGATTCAGATGAGTGCCTCTCAGAGGAGAATCTATTCTGTTTGATCTGGATAATATATTAGCCTTCTCTGCTCAAGAGCCAACCAGTCTAATAGTCCCATTATCTATATGCATCCGCTCTCATCTCTTTGCTCTTGATCTAATGCTATGCACCAGGCTATAATATAAGAAATGCAAGTCTAAATAATATTCAGGTTTTTTCTGGCCCTTGGGGACAAAGTCTTGGTGAGGCAACGGGCTTGCCTGTTTTGGTCGTCACAGCCTCCCTGACACCTAGAGCAGTGTCTGCCCTGAGGCTCTCATCTGGTTGGCTTTCTGTTCATATAACCTATTGTCTAGGTGCATCTTTCACTCGTGATTTTTGACTCTTTGGGGCGTTACTCCAAAGATGTTCTCTCTTTTTTTTGAGTGGTTAAAATTCTCTGCCTTCTTCAGACTTAACTTTCCTTCTAATCTTTTGTTAGAAAGAACTTTTTTATTCTCCTGTACTTCTTTATTATCAGTTGCTCTTCTTACATCTTTTTTTTTTTGAAGCAGACTCTTTTGTTTTCCTTTGTCAATTTTTTTTTCTCCTTTACTCTCTTTCATGTTACCATTTAGGTTGAGGCTAAATTGCTGGGACAGCTGCTCTCTTTGACCTGCTCTAGACTTTGCCGACCACATCACCAACTGGCAGGGTGTGGTGCCTTGAGGTCTTCCAGGGGACAGGCTTCCAAATGGAAATAATGGAGTAACATTTCGGAGTTATAATTTATGCTCAGCATGAGAGAATCCCAGTCATCTTAAGCATTTTAAAGCACATTCACTGTATTACTGAAATGCTTATTAAAATTTCTGAATCTTAAAATCAGTCTGCCCTGTATTGAAACTGCGTGTGAATACATGATTCAGATAGTGGTCATTGGTTAATAACAGGACCAGAAGGAAGCCCTAGGGACTCATGTAGTATACTCATCTTCTAGGAAGCTATTCTTCGTAGAAGACTGTCTTTTCTTTTCCTTAAAAACGCAGAAGAATTTTTATTATATGCTGTCTGTTGTCTCATGGCTCGTACAGCTACTGAATTATTTGAGCTAAATCCTATTCTTTCACTAGCTTACTCCTTCTCAAACACATATGCTTACAAATATACATATGTTTACAACATAGTGTATATGCTTCCAACATAGTGGGAAAAATAGTTTTTTTTGGTTTATTTGTATCATTAGGAGGAAATTTTTTTCCTATCATAAGAGTAGAGAGAGGTTAGTTTGGTTTGGCTTCAAAATACTTAGGACTAGAACCAAAGTATACTTGGTTATTGCTGAGAAAGATTTCTTTTCTTTTTTTTTTTTTTGATTCAAGATCCCAGTGGGTCATTTTTGCCACTTCCATTCTTCTCCACTTCATCAGAACCGTCTCTTCAGCTGCTGTGCAGTAAAAATGTGTGCAAGTGGTGTCTGGTACTTACATGGAGGAAGCCAGACTGCTTCGGGGAAAGCATGGGACAAAGGGAGGCCCTTTACACTCTGTAGCCACCAGGACAAATCACTGAAATCCTCTTAGATATTAGAGGGGAATATCCTGAGCTATTCTGAAATCTCAAAAGGACTAACAAAGTTCATTCCATTTGTCATGGAAATGTGACAGTGATATAGAGCAAAACCTTTCCGCAGTGGGGGCTGACTGCACCGAATTCCTTTTGCAACAAGGAAATTAGGTCAGAAGAAATTTAGGTCAACACCTTACAGAAATGCCCCTATGCCTGAAAGGATCCAGGAGAACTTACACTGTTACAAACACAAAGGTTATTGTTTTTATATTTAATTTGAAAAATGGTACCTTCCAAAGCTTAGTGTGATATAAACTCAGTTATGATTCAGCAAAGAAAATTACCCCTTACATCACTGGCACTGCTCCTGCTAAATCAAGGGGTGATCCCGAATCGCTTCTAACCAAGCCCAGCCTGGCTGACCCGGTTTAATCATGCAATTCAAGAAATATTTATCAAGGCTTCATTATGTGCAATGAACCTATTAGGAAATTTAAAGGTTATAAAGATTAATAAGCACCCTACTCCCACTAACTCCGTCTTTGCCATTAAGAAGCTTAAAGCTTAGGGAGGAGGAATAGGTTAGGGAGCAGATGAAAGTGCAACATAACCTGTAATTCTTTGATTCACTTATCGTAAATGAGTTTCTGTTGTGTGCCAAAAACTATGAAAAGTGCCGTACAAGAGTTAAAGCAAAGTGACTGGTCGGAGAGGAGAAAGAGATAGGGTCAGTTTGGCATGGGCAGGAAGGAATAATGTCTTGAAAAGAGGGCATTTTAACTGAAATTTTAATGGGTGTAACTTCAACAGATGGTGATCTGTAAGAGGTGCCTGAGTGGAAGCCTTGGGAAGAAGGGCACAGTGGGCCAGGTGCCTGGAGGAGGGGAAGCAAATGGAAGCAGTGGCTGAGAGCTTCAGGAGGGGACAACAGTATGTGCAAAGGCAAAGGGGTAGAAAAAATTGAGTTGTATCTGGGGAACAACTAATGATCCATTTTAACAATTCTGAGCATAGAACACAGAAGGTGAAGTACAGTTGACCCTTGAACAATGTGGGGGTTAGGCGAATCGACCCTCCACATAGTCGAAAATCTGCCCATGACTTTATAGTTGGCCTTTGGTATACACAGTTCCACATCTGAGGATTCAACCAACCACGGGTTGCTTAGTACTGTAGTGTTTATTGAAAGGAATCCGAGCATAAGTGGACCCATGCAGTTCAAACCCATGTTGTTCAAGGGTCTGCTGCAGTTAGAAAAGGTGAATTGGAGTCCTATATAGACATACCTTGAGTGCCAGACTGAGGAGTGGCATACATAGGGCGAACCATCCCACAGCCCTGGATTCTGGTGACTTGGATGGCATATCTGACCAATGAGATGGCTGAATAAAGTCTAGCAATACTAAGCCATAAATCTTGATCCATTGTTCTAGAATGTCTCTAGATATTAGGTTACTTGATCAACATCTATACTATAAATGTAGAATATATATTTTCTAAAAGAAACAAGTGGAACTTTACTACATCCACTTTTTACCTGAAATCTAATTTGGTGTTTGGCCAGTTTAAATTAAAAAAATGTGTGAGAAATATAAAAAATGAGCCTGGTTTTTATTTTCATTGGTTATGTGACCACCTTCTCACTACATACGTCAGTTAGCAAAGTCTGCTTTCACCAGTGGAACTTTCATTATCACATCTAATTCTGGTTTGGTAGCACATTAAACTTTCAAACAGTTAATGACTGGGTTTTTTTCTGTTCAGCTTTACCTTTCATAAAAGCACCAGCAAGAGGAAAGAAATGACAGTTAGACTGAATTATGAACTTTAAAAAGTTGAGAACAAGTAACTGCTTGTCCTGTGAAAGCTGCTGTCTCTGCTCTTGATTACCTGTCTGCGATAGGTCAGTGGTGAGCGCTGTGTGCCTGCGATGACGGTTGTAGCAGATGGGCAGGTGAGGGACCCAGAGGGAGGAGTTTTTCTTAGGTTTCTGGTTAACACAGAGGCTGCCCAAACTCTGCCCTAATAAAATGGCTTATTTCCTAGACTTACTTCCAATATCTTCTGTAGGTCCTCACTTTAACGAAAAACAAAACAGCATTTTTAATGAAGGATGGATTAGTTTCCTAACTGCTCACCTCGAAGTTCTTGGGAAATTGGTGAGTGGGCACTTTCTGAATAAGGTTTTGATTCCAGAAATCAGCTTTGTGTGTATGTGGCAGGTGGGGTGGAGAGAGAGGTTGTGCATATGTGTATACGTAAATATAAACGTGTGTGTATACATATATATTTCTCTATAGATGAGATGTCTCTATAGGCACAGTTTCATCTGTAATATACACACGCACTCACACACATATGATTTAGATGTTGATGGGAATATCAGGAAGAACGAAATAAACTAACATTAATTGATCTCTTATGGTATTTTCTCCATTGAGGTAGGTACTAATATCCCTCCATTTTAGATGAATTTGAGGCTCAGAGCAGTTAAGTGAATTACAAGTTAAGCCATGTGCCCAAAGTCAAAAAGCTGGAAGGTAGTGGGCTTCCAGTCTGGGTGTGACTGAGCTCCACAGCCCAGAACACACACTCACTCTCTTCCTCTTTGTCCCCCTTGCTCCCTGCCTTCCTCTCATCCCCTCCTGGTCTTTTGTTGAAGAGTCAAATGGTTCACAAGCAAAATGCCATTAAGTAGGTAAAAATGACTTAAACCCATTACAAAAGATATCACATAGCCAAAGTGAAGACCAAAATAAGAAAACACAATGAGGCTAGATGCGAGTTTAGTGACAAAGGTGACTCTGATTTTCTTTTAGTGGCAAAGATGACTCATCTTTTCTTTTCTTGTGAGCCATTGAGCTTACAACCAGTTACTCAGAAGAGCCCAAAACAACAACGTCACAGTTTTTATACAGCTTGATTTTTATGATGTCCTTCGGTTACAAGTTTCGGGTGATGTGGCTTAATTTCTTTCTTTATCCTTATCACCTCATATATAGGTTTATGCTTGGTGTCCCCTCAGACGCCTTGGCACAAAGAAACAAAATACTGAGGGATGGGTTCACACCTCAGGATGAGTGTTCACCCTCGCTGGAGCTAGAAGCTGTCACCGCTAAGGGATAACTGTCCAGTATGGGGGCTGATCAGAGAGACTGTTGAGAATCCTTACCCGGCAGTCATGCCACAGGCATGCACGTGTGAGTGTGCCCACACACGTGTGTCTCTCACAATACCCTGTCCTACGTCTTTCTCTTACTTTGCTTGCCATCATTTGTTTATTATTCTTCTCACTGTTGTTCATGAAAAAGCCTTTCTACATACCTGCTATTATCTCACAATTCTACACAGTTTTCATCTAGACCTTTACACATTCTGGGAATGGAGTGCGTGCCCTGGGAACATTGTAATCACAAATGAATGCCATTTTGTGTCTTGGTTAGATGGGATGACTCAAAGAGCTGAGTGCTTTCAGGAAGCATTTGTGGACTAAAGACTGGCTATAGGGGGTAGAAAACGAAGGTATGAGGCCTGATGCAGACTCCAGAAGTTGTCAGGCTTGCTTTTAGTTTATAAAGAAAAAAGTGGACTTCAGGTTAATTTTGTGTGATTGTAATAGTGTTCCAAGAGAATATGATAAGATTATTTTCTCTCTTGTCTGCCTTCATATATATATATGTGTATATATATATATACACATATATATATATACATATATATATATATACACACACACACACACACGCACTCTATATAGAGAATAATAATTATAGAAAAAATTACTTTTCCTCTTTATTAAAATACAATTTAATAAAAACTTGCTATTTAGAAAAAGTACTGAAAAGGAGTTTTACTGGCCTGATTTGTTTTTACAGAAATACTGTCAATCCAATAGAACTGAAAGAGAGATCAAAATATTCTTACATCCGTTCTGAATCTAAGATTCTCCAGTAAATCAGAGTCAGGCTGCATAAAAACCACTAAGCAAACTAGGTCACAGATAACAAGGTAGCAATTAAAGTGACTGTATCAATTATTTGGTTAAGTTATTTCCTAATATTTCACTCTGTAGGATATTTTATATAGGACCCCCATTTAATACTCTGTTTTAAAGAGAAAACTATTTTTTTAACATGAAAAAACTATTTATAGAATCATTTAAAATATGATGAAGGGAAAAAGAGCACTCATTAAAAAAGAGGTGGGGGAAATTAGCAGAGAACTCTCATTTAGAAATCTCTTCAACTAAATTATAGTTGATGTGGTAAAGAACAAATTTAATATGTTACCTAAAGAATATAATTTGGAACATTCTAGTTTCCCTTATCTCTGTTCTAGAAAATATGCTTCCTCCAAGAGTTGATTTCCTGCTGCATTTTGCATCAGTGCTTTTTCCATTGTTGTATCTTCCTTTCTTAAGCCTAGATTAACCTATTAATTTAAAAAGCCGTATCTTTCACAATGTGCTAGGAAACCAAGCCTGAGCAACCAGAGACTTGCACAAACAATTTTATCAAGTGTGCTCTGTTTATTTAACTGCCCTACTTGCTCCTTATAATTAAATTCTTATACCTCCCCCAAAAGACAAAACTATGTACTTTGTATTGTACTACCATACATTAAAATGGGTTGTTCACAACATTTGCAGTATTACCAAACCTCTTTTTGGCCTTTTGGAGCCACTTCTCCTGAGCGTGTGGACATCTGTTTGGCCGTAGGATGGAAGTCAATAGGAGAAAGCGTTTCAAAATGCATTAAAGAGCTGAGTGAGATTCCACTGATTCAATATTTGTCCTCATTACACTAGGGTTCACTGGCATGTATTTTGTAAAAAGAAAGTGTTAGGGAGAGTATATTCTGCCAGGTCCGATGCTGCGCTCTGGGGCATACAGATTTGGCCCTTGCCCTTGGGGATTTCACTTTCTTTTGGGAGAGAGAAGGCATACCCAGATCACCAAGATCTGAGGTAGGTGTGTGGTGATGGTGGTGTGCACAATGTGCAGCCAGCAAAGGGGGAAGCTCCTTGCCTGGCCAGGGCCTGGGCATGGCAAGTGGGCACAGTCAGGGGCAGCTCTCTGGATGAGACCGTGTTGGGTCTTAAAGGCTGAGCTGCAGTTAGCTGGGTTAAAGGAGGGGAGCAGTTATAAGTGGGAGAAGGAAGGGCATCCTCACTGGGGTGGAGGAGGGAGGTCGAGATAAAAGACAAAGAAGGAAGGAGAACTGTAAGCAAGTGGTAGAAGTACTTTCTTCTTTCACTACTTAATAAAGTTCTTCCATTTGAGAAAGAATCCCATGTATAGTGAAAAGTTGAGAAATATCACTTCAGCTCCTCTTGCCTTTTTTTTGTCTTTTCCATTGAAAAATGAGAGGATAGGCTAGAGTATCATCAAGGTTTGTTCAAATTGTGGTACACACATACACAGAGGAATATTATTCAGCTATAAAAAAAGAGGAAATCCTATTATTTGCAACAACATGGATGGACCTTGAAGATATTATACTAAGTGAAATAAGTCAGACAGAGAAAGACAGATACTGTATGATTTCACTTATACGTGGAATCTAAAACAGAACAAAACAATCCCCCCCCCACACACACACACCAAACTCACAATAAAAGGAAACAGATTCATGGTTACCAGAGGCAGGGGCTGGGCGGGAGGGAAATTGGAGGAAGGTGGTCAAAAGGTACAAACTTCCAGTTATAAGATAAGCAACTACTAGAGATGTAATGTCCAACATGATGGCTATAGTTAACACTGCTGTACGATCATACAGGAAACTTAAGAGAGCAGCTTTTAAGAGTTCTCGTCATAAGGAGAAAAAAATTTTTTTCTTTTTATTGTATCTATATGAGATGATGGATATTAACTAAACCGATTGTAATCATTTCACAAAATATGTAAATCAAACCATCATGCTCTATACCTTAAGCTTATGCAGTAATGTATATCAATTATTTCTCAATAAAACATAGAAAAAAAGATTAAACATGAACAATATTTCTTCAGGGCTCTAATATTATGTGATTTATATATTTAATTAAGATAAGAGAACAAACCCTTAAAGTGTTTGCTATTAATAAATGGATATCGTCATCAGGAAAACAGTAAAACTGTGTTTCTTTTTAGATACAATTTAAAATCAAAATATTGGACTAGTACAGGACTTTCTCTTCAAGGAATCTGATTAAGATCAGTTACCGCACAGAGATTTGCTTTCACAGGAATTTCCCAGGAAAGCATTTTTCAACATAGCAAGCAAAGGCTGTAGTCCTACCGTCACATTCAGAATTTGAGATTCTTTTAAAAATGGGAGTAGAAGATTTAAACTCTGTTCCTACCAATGAATGATACATTTCTATTGAAAAAGCTTTACACATTTGGGGTGTTGTTTTCATGCTACTTTTAAACTGTGGGAGAAATTGAAGAATTTTTACCATATGTTTTTGTACCAAGGTGTAGGATTGTGATTTTTGTTCCAAAGGTAGGATTATGATTAACAGCAAACAACTGTGAGGAAAGCGCAAAGTTCCAGGGCTGGTGTGTTAGTGCCATGTTGTCACCGTGCCTAAGGATCCTTCTAGCTTTCTGCTCCACAGTTGTGATAGAGGAAGTTCTGTACAAAACATGACCATTTTAGGCAGAAAGAATAGGGAGGGGAAAGGACCAATGCATGTGCTGAATCAGCCCCACCCAACAGCATCTGCTTACATTTTATTGGCAGAATTTAGTCATAGGGCCACCCACCTGCAAGGGAGGCTGGAAAATAAAGTTTTTAGCTGAGCACGTTGCAGCCCCCAGCTAAACTGCGTCCTGTTAGTGTGGAATATAGAATAAATGAATATTGTATATAGTAACTAATCATATCAGCTACAAGTCTCAAAATTAAGAAGAATAGAAATCTGGCTCAGAGTTTCAAAATAAAACAAAAATCTAAGTGAACGAAAGAATAGGATGTCTAAGAGGAGAGTTAGGTTTATTGCCTAACTGTACTGTATCGTGGCAATCTCTTCCATATTTGTTGGCTGAATTATTTTGAGCTACTGTGAGGTAGATAAGGAAAACTTGGCTGAACAGTTAGGAGAAAGGGGGTCTACTCTCAAATCTCTTTATTACTTGTTGTAAATTTATCTTTCTGAGTTCCAGACAAGATTAGTATTTTTCAAATTTTTCTTAAAGCTGTGAAACACTTTGTTCAAAAAGATGGTACCTGTAAATAGTTAAGAGCAATACTCCTCCTCGGATTAAAGGGCATGTAGTGGTGGTAGATCAGAAATCCCAGTTGGTTCTCCTCCCAAGGCCTCCACGGGAAGAGACAGTTTCTGAGCCTCTTCCTGTGTCATTTGTAAGTAGGGACCAAACCCTAGTTGCCCTAAGAAGCCATGTAGTACCACTTGGAATACATCTAGGCATTGTTGTAACTGTACATAAAATATACTTTTCAAAACATTATCTTTTTCTTTTGTTTTCAACAAATGAATTACATTTCTCTGTCTTTCCACTATTTGTATCAGTTTCTGTTTTGTAAAACGTCTTACTACATTCTTTTCAAAATGTGGAAATGATGTGAAGGTCCTGGGAAATTCTCAGAAGTTTGCAATTTAGAGTTTTGCATTTTTCCCCAACTGGTTTGGCCTCCTACAAGGATATCTAGCCCTTTTTTTTTTTTTTTTTTTTTTTAAAAACCCGTCTGCCCAATACGTAATTCACATTTATAACATCATACATAGCCCATGGGGGGAGTAGTAATGTTTTTGCTTCAAAGGTCACCATAACAGGAGGTCAGTGAAAACTCAAACATGGCTTTAAAAACAGGAGAACAGAAAGACACCCACAAGCCTGGGCATGTGGATTGAGTGCTAGATGGGTGGTCAACCCAACCCAGACAAGCCAGCAATAGTCCAACCACATAACAGACTGGGAAACTCCAAAGTTGCTAACTAAGAAGCCAGTTTTGTGTTGTTTAATTTTTTTTCAAGAATTCTATTTCTAGTCACTACTATCAAGGGGTAGTAAATGTGCTGATTTCTTGTGCTACATCATATTCACCTTTTATATAAGGTGATTTTATGAAGATATAAAATGCATTTACATTTTGGAGTTTTATGAACAGGAAGCAGTATTTCACTCAGCATTTTCCTAGTACAGCAATTGAAATCACTATAAATATTCCTTATTTTTGCATAATACATGTTTAGAAATTAAAATAACACTTTTAATGAACTAGTGGTTAGTATAGTTTCTTTAGTTTAATTTTTAGTAGTCTGAGTAGAATCTTAGACTTTTAAAATCTTATCGCTTTAAATTTGCCTGTTAAATCAAGGTTTATGAAGTATTCCTTCTTTTGGGAGGGGTATGGAATCATAAGTTTGGAGTTAATCATATTTAAAACATTTCAAAGTTTTCAAAATTAATTTGGAAATTGGAATTTGTGAAGTGTCTGAATTGCTGAACTTTGTGCATCCATTCACCTAAGAAAATATTGCACAGTGACCGTTTGGCTTTTTTTCATTAAATAAAAACCCCAGCATGCTTGTTTAGTTACTAGAGCCCATTATTTAGAATATTTGGCACTCACATCCGTTAATTTTTTTTGGTCATTCATCTTTAAGATGGAGGCAGAGACAATACTTTTTTCATATGTAAAAAGTTAAAGAGTATTAAAAAAGTTCATTACTTTGTTTTCTTAAAAATTATATTTGAATATCTCTAGCTTAGATCTTTTTTCCTTATTTCTAGACACATATATAGTAACTCCTTGACATATGTGATGGAATTATTATTGGAGAAGGATGAATAATCCAAAAATGCATTTATCAAAAATAATTTTCCTGTAAGAAATCATGGCAAAACTTTGTGATATAATTTTCAAAGCTGTGTAGTTGCCTGTTAATTTTCTATACATTGCAAACCAAACCAAAACCCCAGGGACCACAGCACAGCTCTTCACCCCTGGGTACTGTTTCCTGCCCTTAGCTGGTTATGCTTGTGGAGCTCTGGCTAGTAAACATAGTTGTGGAGCAAGATTTCCATGCCTTTTTTTTTCATTCTCTCACCAGACTTCCCAGGAAGCAAGACGACTGGGATAGAGTTTTTCTGCTGTGGTTTAAGGCTAAATGAAAAGTGATTGAAATTCCAAAAGCAGATATCGCAGTGTGGGTAATTCAGGCGTAATACAAACTACATCAGCCAGGTACATTACTACAAAACTACACAGCAGAAAGTCTGGAGTTAGCAACAGGCTTATGATGCACGGGCTAGTTTACTACTTGCACTGAAAACATTCAGTTCAGACTGAAACTAGGGATGGCTAGAAGGGGAAACTATACAACTATAGAAACCAAGAAGTGTTTATTCTAGTCAATTTTCTAGCAGCTATCTCAGCTCACCCCAAGCTGACCTCAGCATCTTCCATCCCAAACAGCTCATTTCTCAGGATTCCCTATCTTACCTGAATTACTGCAATAACTCTCTCACTGGTTCTTCGTCCTCCTTTAGACTTCAGCCAGAATGACTTTTCTAAAACACCAATCTGATCCAGCCATTTGCCTGGTAAAATTTCTGAAGTGACTCCTCATCACTTTCAGGGGAAATCTAAACATGGCCCAAGAGGCTTTTGACCATCAAGGCCTGCCTGATAGTCCAGCTCTATCTCTCTCTCCACCGTCATGCACACACCAGCTCTAGCTAATTGAAAGACTGAAGCTTCTTTTTTTTTTTTTTCGTACTACTGAAATTTTTTTTTTTTTTCAAGAAATAGGATTTTATAATAATTTCTTTTGCTGTGTAATACAATTTTTACATTGTATGATGTTTTCTTCTTTTTTCTTTTTAACATCTTTATTAGAGTATAATTGCTTTACACTGGTGTGTTAGTTTCTGCTATATAACAAAGTGAATCACCTATACATATACATATATCCCCATATCTCCTCCCTCTTGCGTCTCCCTCCCACCGTCCCTATCCCACCTCTCTACGTGGTCACAAAGCACCGAGCTGATCTCTCTGTGCTATGCAGCTGCTTCCCACTAGCTATCTGTTTTACATTTGGTAGTGTATATATGTTCATGCCACTCTCTCACTTCGTCCCAGCTTAACCTTCCCCCTCCCCGTGTCCTCAAGTCCATTCTCTACGTCTGCGTCTTTATTCCTGTCCTGCCCCTAAGTTCTTCAGAACCTTTTTTTTTTTTTCTTAGATTCCATATATACGTGTTAGCATACGGTATTTTTTTTCTCTTTCTGACTTACTTCACTCTGTATGACAGACTCTAGGTCCATCCACCTCACTACAAATAACTCAATTTCATTTCTTTTTATGGCTGAGTAATATTCCATTGTATATATGTGCCACATCTTCTTTATCCACTCATCTGTCGATGGACCCTTAGGTTGCTTCCATGTCCTGGCTATTGTAAATAGAGCTGCAATGAACATTGTGGTACACAACTCTTTTTGAATTATGGTTTTCTCAGGGTATATGCCCAGTAGTGGGATTGCTGGGTCGTATGGGAGTTCTATTTTTAGTTTTTTAAGGAACCTCCATACTGTTCTCCATAGTGGCTGTATCAATTTACATTCCCACCAACAGTGCAAGAGGGTTCCCTTTTCTCCACACCCTCTCCAGCATTGATTGTTTGTAGATTTTTTGATGATGGCCATTCTGACTGGTGTGAGGGGATACCTCATTGTAGTTTTGATTTGCATTTCTCTAATGATTAGTGATGTTGAGCATCCTTTCATGTGTTTGCTGGCAATCTGTATATCTTCTTTGGAGAAATGTCTATGTAGGTCTTCTGCCCATTTTTTGATTGAGTTGTTTGTTTTTTTGATATAGAGCTGCATGAGCTGCTTGTAAATTTTGGAGATTAATCCTTTGTCAGTTGCTTCATTTGCAAATATTTTCTCCCATTCTGAGGGTTGTCTTTTTTTTTTTTTTTTAATTTAGGGAAGGCTCTTTTATTTATTTATTTTATTTTTATATTTATTTTTGGCTGTGTTGGGTCTTTGTCTCTGCGCGAGGGCTTCCTCTAGTTGCGGCAAGCGGGGGCCACTCTTCATCGTGGTGAGCGGGCCTCTTCACTCTCGCGGCCTCTCTTGTTGCGGAGCACAGGCTCCAGACGCGCAGGCTCAGTAGTTGTGGCTCACGGGCCTAGTTGCTCTGCGGCATGTGGGATCTTCCCAGACCAGGGCTCGAACCCGTGTCCCCTGCATTAGCAGGCAGATTCTCAACCACTGCGCCACCAGGGAAGCCCTGAGGGTTGTCTTTTTGTCTTGTTTATGGTTTCCTTTGCTGTGCAAAAGCTTTTAAGTTTCATTAGGTCCCATTTGTTTATTTTTGTTTTTATTTCCATTGCTCTAGGAAGTGGGTCAAAAAGGATCTTGCTGTGATTTATGTCATAGAATGTTCTGCGTATGTTTTCCTCTAAGAGTTTCATAGTGTCTGTCCTTACATTTAGGTCTTTAATCCATTTTGAGTTTGTTTTTGTGTATGGTGTTAGGAGTGTTCTAATTTCATTCTTTTACATGTAGCTGTCCAGTTTTCCCAGCACCGCTTATTGAAGAGTGTGTCTTTTCTCCATTGTATATTCTTGCCTCCTTTATCAAAAATAAGGTGACCAGATGTGCGTGGGTTTATCTCTGGGCTTCCTATCAAGTTCCATTGATCTATATTTCTGTTTTTGTACCAGTACCATACTCTCGTGATTACTGTAGCTTTGTAGTAGTCTGAAGTCCGGGAGCCTGACTCCTCCAGCTCCGTTTTTCTTTCTCAAGATTGCTTTGGCTATTCAGGGTCTTTTGTGTTTCCATACAAATTGTGAAATTTTTTGTTCTAGTTCTGTGAAAAATGCCAGTGGTAGTTTGATAGGGACTGCGTTGAATCTGTAGATTGCTTTGGGTAGTATAGTCATTTTCACAATGTTGATTCTTCCAATCCAAGAACATGGTATGTCTCTCCATCTGTTTGTATCATCTTTAATTTTTTTCATCAGTGTCTTATAGTTTTCTCCATACTGGTCTTTTGTCTTCTTAGGTAGGTTTATTCCTAGGTATTTTATTCTTTTTGTTGCAATGATAAACAGGAGTGTTTCCTTAATTCCTCTTTCAGATTTTTCATCATAAGTGTATAGGAATGCAAGAGATTTCTGTGCATTAATTTTGTATCCTGCTACTTTACCAGATTCATTGATTAGCTCTAGTAGTTTTCTGATAGCCTCTTTAGGATTCTCTGTGTATAGTATCATGTCATCTGCAAACAGTGACAGCTTTACTTCCTCATTTCTGATTTGGTTTCCTTTTATTTCTTTTTCTTCTCTGATGGCTGTGGCTAAAACTTCAAAACTATGTTGAATAATAGTGGTGAGAGTGGGCAACCTTGTCTTTTTCCTGATCTAGTGGAAATGGTTTCAGTTTTTCACCATTGAGGACGATGTTGGCTGTGGGTTTGTCATATATGGCCTTTATTATGTTGAGGAAAGTTCCCTCTATGCCTACTTTCTGCAGGGCTTTTATCATAAATGGGTGTTGAATTTTGTTGAAAGCTTTCTCTGCATCTATTGAGATGATCATGTGGTTTTTCTCCTTCAATTTGTTAATATGGTGTATCACGTTGATTGATTTGCGTATATTGAAGAATCCTTGCATTCCTGGAATAAACCCCACTTGATCATGGTGTATGATCCTTTTAATGTGCTGTTGGATTCTGTTTGCTAGTATTTTGTTGAGGATCTTTGCATCTATGTTCATCAGTGATATTGGCCTGTAGTTTTCTTTCTTTGTGACATCTTTGTCTGGTTTTGGTATCAGGGTGATGGTGGCCTCATAGAATGAGTTGGGGAGTGTTCCTCCCTCTGCTATATTTTGTAAAAGTTTGAGAAGGATAGGTGTTAGCTCTTCTCTAAATGATAGAATTCGCCTGTGAAGCCATCTGGTCCTGGGCTTTTGGTTGTTGGAAGATTTCTAATCACAGTCTCAATTTCAGTGCTTTGATTGGTCTGTTTATATTTTCTATTTCTTCCTGGTTCCGTCTTGGAAGGTTGTGCTTTTCTAAGAATTTGTCCATTTCTTCCAGGTTGTCCACTTTATTGGCATATAGTTGCTTGTAGTAATCTCTCACGATCCTTCGTATTTCTGCAGTATCAGTTGTTACTTCTCCTTTTTCATTTCTAATTCTGTTGATTTGAGTCTTCTCCCTTTTTTTTTGATGAGTCTGGCTAATGGTTTATCACTTTTGTTTATCTTCTCAAAGAACCAGCTTTTAGTTTTATTGATCTTTGCTATTGTTTCCTTCATTTCTTTTTCATTTATTTCTGATCTGATCTTTATGATTTATTTCCTTCTGCCAACTTTGGGGTTTTATTTGTTCTTCTTTCTCTAATTGCTTAGGTGTGAGATTAGGTTGTTTATTTGAGGTGTTTCTTATTTCTTGAGGTGGGACTGTATTGCCATAAACTTCCCTCTTAGAACTGCTTTTGCTGCATCCCATAGGTTTTCAGTCATCGTATTTCATTGTCATTTGCTTCTAGGTATTTTTTGATTTCCTCTTTGATTTCTTCAGTGATCTCTTGGTTTTTTAGTAGTGTATTGTTTAGCCTGCATGTGTTTGTATTTTTTACAGATTTTTTCCTGTAATTGATATCTCGTCTCATAGCGTTGTGGTCGGAAAAGATACTTGATACGATTTCAATTTTCTTAAATTTACCAAGGCTTGATTTGTGACCCAAGATATGCTCTATCCTGGAGAATGTTCCATGAGCACTTGAGAAAAATGTGTATTCTGTTGTTTTTGGATGGAATGTCCTGTCAATATCAATTAAGTCCATCTTGTTTAATGTATTATTTAAAGCTTGTGTTTCCTTATTTATTTTCATTTTGGATGATCTGTCCGTTGGTGAAAGTGGGGTGTTAAAGTCCCCTACTGTGATTGTGTTACTGTCGATTTCCCCTTTTATGGCTGTTAGCATTTGCCTTATGTATTGAGGTGCTCCTATGTTGGGTGCATAAATATTTACAATTGTTATATCTTCTTCTTGGATTGATCCCTTGATCATTATGTAGTGTCCTTCTTTGTCTCTTGTAATAGTCTTTATTTTAAAGTCTATTTTGTCTGATATGAGAATTGCTACTCCAGCTTTCTTTTGATTTCCATTTGCATGGAATATCTGTTTCCATACCCTCACTTTCAGTCTGTATATGTCCCTAGGTCTGAAGTAGGTCTCTTGTAGACAGCATATCAGCAAGTCTATGTCTTTTGGTTGGAGCATTTAATCCATTTACATTTAAGGTAGTTATTGAAATGTATGTTCCTATTACCATTTTCTTAATTGTTTTGGGTTTGTTATTGTAGGTCTTTTCCTTCTCTTGTGTTTCCTGCCTAGAGGAGTTCCATTAGCATTTGTTGTAGAGGTGGTTTGGTGGTGCTGAATTCTCTTAGCTTTTGCTTGTCTGTAAAGATTTTAATTTCTCCATCAAATCTGAATGAGGTCCTTGCTGGGTATAGTAATCCTGGTTGTAGGTTTTTCCCTTTCATCACTTTACATATGTCCTGCCACTCCCTTCTGGCTTGCAGAGTTTCTGCTGAAAGATCAGCTGTTAACCTTATGGGGATTCCTTTGTATGTTATTTGTTGTTTTTCCCTTGTTGCTTTTAATATTTTTTCTTTGTATTTAATTTTTGATAGTTTGATTAATATGTGTCTTGGCGTGTTTCTCTTTGGATTTATCCTGTATGGTACTCTCTGCACTTCCTGGACTTGATTGGCTTTCCTTTGCCATATTAGGGAAGTTTTCAGCTATAATCTCTTCAAATATTTTCTCAGTCCCTTTCTTTTTCTCTTCTTCTTCTGGCACCCATATATAATTAGAATGTCGGTGCATTTAATATTGTCCCAGAGGTCTCTGAGACTGTCCTCAATTCTTTTCATTGTTTTTTCTTTATTCGTCTCTGTGGTAGTTATTTCCACTATTTTATCTTCCAGGTTCCTTATCTGTTCCTCTGCCTCAGTTATTCTGCTATTGATTCCTTCTAGAGAATTTAAAATTTCATTTATTGTGTTGTTCATCATTGTTTCTTTGCTCTTTAGTTCTTCTAGGTCCTTGTTAAATGTTTCTTGTATTTTCTCCATTCTATTTCCAGGATTTTGGATCATCTTTACTATCATTACTCTGAATTCTTTTTCAGGTAGACTGCCTATTTCCTCTTCATTTGTTTGGTCTGGTGGGTTTTTACCTTGCTCCTTCATCTGCTGTGTGTTTCTCTGCCTTTTCATTTTGCTTAGCTTACTGTGTTTGGGGTCTCCTTTTTGCAGGCTGCCGGTTCATAGTTCATTGTTTTTGGTGTCTGACCCCAGTGGCTAAGCTTGTTTCAGTGGGTTGTGTAGGCTTCCTGGTGGAGGGGACTGGTGCCTGTGTTCTGGCGGATGAGGCTTTATCTTGTCTTTCTGGTGGGCAGGACTGTATCCAATAGTGTGTTTTGGGGTGTTTGTGACCTTATTATGATTTTAGGCAGCCTCTCTGCTAATGGGTGGGTGTGTTCCTGTCTTGCTAGTTGTCTTGCATAGGGTGTCCAGCACTGTGGCTTGCTGGTCGTTGAGTGGAGCTGGGTCTTAGCGTTGAGATGGAGATCTCTGGGAGGGCTTTTGCTGTTTGATATTACGTGGAGCCGGGAGGTCTCTAGTGGGCCAATGTCCTGAACTCGGGTCTCCCACCTCAGAGGCACAGGTCTGACACCCAGCGGGAGCACCAAGATCCTGTCAGACACACGGCTCAGAAGAAAAGGGAGAAAGAAAGAAAGAAAAAAATAAAATAAAATAAAGTTATTAAAATAAAAAATTTTAAAAATTATTAAAAATTTAAAAATCAAAAAGTAATAAAAATAAGAAAATAAAAAACGGACAGACAGAACCCTAGGACAAACGGTAAAAGCAAAGCTATACAGACAACATCACACAAAGAAGCATACATATACACAGTCACAAAAAGAGAAAAAGGAAAAAAAATATATATATATATATAAAAAAAGGAAGAGAGCAACCAAATCAATAAACAAATCTACTAATGATAATAAACTCTAAATACTAAACTAAGATAAACATAAAACCAGAAACAAATTAGATACAGAAAGCAAACCCCAAGTCTACAGTTGCTCCCAAAGTCCCCTGCCTCAATGTTGGGATGATTCATTGTCTATTCAGGTATTCCACAGATGCAGGGTACATCAAGTTGATTGTGGAGATTTAATCCGCTGCTCCTGAGGCTGCTGGGAGAGATTTCCCTTTCTCTTCTTTGTTCGCACAGCTCCTGGGGTTCAGCTTTGGATTTGGCTCCGCCTCTGCATGTAGGTCGCCTGAGGGCGTCTCTTCTTCACTCAGACAGGATGGGGTTAAAGGAGCAGCTGATTAGGGGGCTCTGGCTCACTCAGGCCAGGGGGAGGGAGGGGTACGGAGTGCGGGGCGAGCGTGCGGCGGCAGAGACCAGCGTGACGTTGAAACAGCCTGAGGCGCGCCGTGTGTTCTCCGGGGGCAGTTGTCCCTGGATCACGGGACCCTGGCGGTGACGGGCTGCACAGGCTCCCTGGAGGGGAGGTGTGGATAGTGACCTGTGCTCGCACACAGGCTTCTTGGTGGCTGCAGCAGCAGCAGCCTTAGCATCTCATTCCCGTCTCTGGTGTCCGTGCTGATAGCTATGGCTCACGCCCACCTCTGGAGCTCATTTAGGCCGTGCTTTTAATCCCCTCTCCTTGCACACCCCGAAACAATGGTCTCTTGCCTCTTAGGCAGATCCAGACTTTTTCCCGGACTCCCTCCCGGCTAGCTGTGGCGCACTAGCCCCCTTCAGGCTGTGTTCACGCCGCCAACCCCAGTCCTCTCCCTGGGATCCGACCGAAGCCCGAGCCTCAGCTCGCAGCCCTGACCTGCCCCGGTGGGTGAGCAGACAAGCCTCTCGGGCTGGTGAGTGCTGGTCGGCACCGGTCCTCTGTGTGGGAATCTCTCCGCTTTGCCCTCCGCACCTCTGTTGCTGCGCTCTCCTCCGTGGCTCCGGAGCTTCCCCCCTCCACCACCCGCAGTCTCTGCCCATGAAGGGGCTTCCTAGTGTGTGGAAACTTTTCCTCCTTCACAGCTCCCTCCCAGAGGTACAGGTCCCATCCCTATTCTTTCGTCTCTGTTTTTTCTTTTTTCTTTTGCCCTACCCAGGTACGTGGAGAGTTTCTTGCCTTTTGGGAGGTCTGAGGTCTTCTGCCGGCATTCAGTAGGTGTTCTGTAGGAGTTGTTCCACATGTAGATGTATTTCTGATGTATGTGTGGGGAGGAAGGTGATCTTCACGTCTTACTCCTCCACCATCTTGAAGGTCTCTCAACCCTGAAACTTCTTAATAAACACCAGGCTTATGCTTTTATGCTTTCGTATCTGTGGTTCCTGCTGCTTAGAATTCCCTTCCCCATTATCTGGCCTAATTCTTACTCATCCTTCAAAACTTACTTAAACACGAGATCTTCTAGGATACCTCCTAGGTGTTTTCCCTGGAGCCCCCTCTGAGTTCCTTAAGTATCTTCTAACATAGCTCTTTCCTCAGGTATTTGTCATTATCTGTGGATTCAGTGTGGAGCTCCCTGAAGGTAATGCATGTTCTATGTATGTTAGTATTTATAAAGTGTAGTTTAGTGCTTGACCCTCAGTAGAAGCTCACTAAGTATTTGTTGAATGAGTGAATGATCAGAAACTATAGTTAGCCTTCAGGCTCTCAGTTAGCTTGGAATAGGTTGCTTAGTAATTTGCCTCTTGGGATATGTAGAGCCAAGGTCATGGTCTATATCCAGATGGACTAGATTTCTCATCTGTGTATGTGAGCTGTAAAAACTAAGGTGCATGTATGTAAACTAACTTAAGTTGGTCTCTGGGATAAGTAGACCCTAAAAATGTTCTACTACTCATGATAGTGGTAGTGGTGGAGATGGGAAACCATTAATCACAATCACAGATGTTAAAATAAAGATATGATCGTGGTGCTATGGAAAAATTAATTTAGATATTTCCCATTCAGTTATATTCAGGAATAATAAAAATTAGGAGGAAAAGTCCAAGTCTTTAGTTTTTGTTTTTTAAAGTTGCGATCAAGGAAGAAATGAAAGATGCTAAGGAATTGTGTGTGGGGGGTGTGTTTGGTTAATAATTCTTCCTGACGTTTATACATTTATATAAATTGTGTGAATTTCCAATAAGTGAAAAGCAGCCATTGTTATTGTTTATCTAGTCTTTTTATTACAGGTTCTCTGAATATAAGTATGCCTTAGGGAAAGCTAGAGGAGCATGGAAGCCATATGAAAAAACAAATGGCATCTAAAACATGAGCAGAGTCAGATGAACAACATACCAGGCTGCCGGGATTTTTTTGTTTGACTTCTCAGTAGTGGTAGCTAATTGTTTCTTCCAATCCCCAAGTCCTTATAGGACCCGGACCTTCTGAACCTCTCAGGACTCTTCAGTGTCCATCCTGTGAATCCCGAACCTGATTCACAGAGTAAGCCAGGCGACTTTCCTCCAATCTGCCTCATTGTTTAGAATTATTCTTAAGAATCAATTGGGACTTCCCTGGTGGTCCAGTGATTAAGACTCCAGGCTACCACTGCAGGGGGCACAGATTCGATCCCTGGTTGGGGAACTAAGATTCTGCATGCCAGCACAGCGTGGCCAAAAAAATAATTAAACTAAATAAATGAAATAAATAAATCTTTTTAAAAAGAGTCGATTAAAAGAGCTTTTTAGCAACTTTCCATTTGAGTTCTGAGAAATGGCTCCTAATGTGGTCAATAACTATCATTATGATCATCCAACTGAGCCAAATTCAGCTTGGTTCAGTTACTTCATTTGTTCATTGGCTACAGTTTCCAGCCAGCACACCAGGCGCTTAGTGGTCTAGAGGTAAAGATAAGTGTCTGAGTAAATATTTTTCGACCAATAACATGTGTGCCATTTTAGAAGTATGGCTAAGAAATAGAATTAATATGAATGAGGATGTGATTAGTTTAGAAAAGAGGGGTGGGCAAGAAGGGTCTCACAGAAGAGGTGAATATCTTAGCAGGGTTTCAGAGAATGAACTGCGATTTTGGGGGCAGGTGAGAAAAGGAAGGAATTCCAGGGGGAAAACAGCATGGACCAAGGCTCAGAGGTGTTAAACAATGTGATATAGTTTGAGGCACTGGAGTATAATGTTAACAAAAGGGGAGTGTATAAAAGGGAGACTGGAGAAGTAGTTAGGGGGCAGATCATAAACACCATCCCAGATTCAGGTACTTGAACTTAACACTGAAGTTTACTAAAAGCTAGTAGAGCATTCAGTGCAAGTGTATGCTGTGGGCACATTATAGTTATTTTAGAAATCAATGTAGATGGGCACGAGGGGCGTGAGTCTAGAGGCAGGAAGCACAGTTAGGTGGCACCATAATAGTACAGATGTGATCTGACAAAAGTCTTCACTAGCCCAGTGGCTGGCATTTTTTGTCTGTGTGTTTGTTTTCCTTCTTGGCTGTGAACTTCTCAGTAACAAGGATGTGGTCTTGTTCATCTTTGTTTCCGCAGTGCCTACTACCATCCCTGACATGCAGTGAATTAAAATAGTAGAAAAAAATTTCTAAAAGTAGTGTTTTCTTAATCACTCCTTTGGACTATGAGAGTATCTTATATTGTATGACCATTTAAAATTCTTTATGAAGATAAGATTTTTTTGTGTGTCAGAATTGCTGCAGTGATTTAATTGTGAGTTTCAATCATGAAATTATATGTATATACACATATATATGATATGAACTAGGCAATTTACTCTGTTGACCTTTAAAATAACAATGATCCAATATTTCTCTCTGAGCCAAGCATGCATTTGAGGTTTTCCCCCCCAAATAGTGGCAATAAATGTATACTAATTAATACATATTTCTCTTTCCATTCTGTTGTGTAAAATAACATACACAAGCAGTTTGAGCAATTAGAACATGTTAAATTCAAACCTTCCTATGGATTAGCTCTTTCCCCACGTTGGGTTGAAATCTCAGGTGAGTTCTGTAGAGTTTTCATTCATTTTTGTACAATAAAAGAAGTACTCTAGTCATATATAGTCACACTAACAATCCCATTGCAGTAATTAAAATGAACTCCCAATTTCATGTGAAGTTCAAAGCTTCTCTCATCCTCGTTTTGGTCCTGTTGCCGAAGAGGAAACGTCCTGCCATCCCCCTAACCACCGGCTCTGGAGTTTCACCCTTCCTTGTTGGGGCGGGAGGCAGGAGACGGAGGGGACAGGTATGCTCGCCATCTGTGTTGCCTTGTGGTGTGTATACAGCTGACCTGTGGGATACTCTCGTGAGCACCTCAGAGGTTCTCCCACCGTAACCCCTCTCTTCTGCTTGGATGCTTTCACTGCTCCTCAACTTCAGCATCAATAAGGACCCATAGCTTCTCTATGCTAAGGTTACCTCATCTCTAGAAAACTCCTTTCAGAGGAACCCCTTAGCCAGCTTCCATCTAAAGGACCCTCATTGGGTCCACAGAAGCATGAAACCCTGCCCTGTTGTCAGGAGTGCTGCTGGCTCCCAGTATAGCTGTATCTCTTCTCTCTGCCACAGAGGAGACAGTTCTAGCGCTAGTCGTTTGCTTGACATTTCTCAAGAGTGGACTGACCCTTGTCCTCTCCGTCCTCCAAACTTTAAGGAATAAACATCAGCCTCTCTGAGAGGTGCTCTCAAAGCCTCTCTCGTGGGTGAGGGAGATGGAAAATTGTGAAAGCCTCCAGCAGCTTTCTCCAGAGAAATTCTGTTGTTTCGGTCCTCTCAATTTCAACTCTCTGAGACCTTTAACGTAGATGCTGAGTCACCAAGTGGTTGTGGCCCACCGCCCTTCAAGTCTTGTATAGGAGGAATAGTGCCTCATTTTAGAGTATGGGAGAACATGCTGCCTTTTGTTTTGTTCTTAACTGGGGGGCCTCCACCAAAACTTAGATAGAAAGGATGCCTCCCTAACATCTCATTACACAGGCAAGTGTGAGATATGTGTAAAACATGGCTATTAACCAAAATAAAACTAATTTATTTATGGGGACTTAAATGTTTAAACTTGGCACGCAATAAGCAAACAATATTGGGCATCATTTTAAAAATGAAGAATCACACAGAAACCAATCAATCAATTAATTCAACAAAAATTGCTTACCGTCGCCTAAATGCTGGGATTATCCTAGGTGCTTGATGTGAAAAAATTACGCAAATGGTACTTTTCCCCATGGAACTAATAATCTAGTGAGAGAATCATATGCTGAAATATGTCCAAAAGTAATCACAATATAATTTATATTTATATAAATTTATATAAATTATATTTATATATAATTTAGCATCACAGTAGAGGGATCTACAGAGACTTAAGGGAGTACGGAAGACAGAATATCTGAATTTAAGAAAGGCCTCACAAGGGACTTTTAAACTGGATCTTGAAGGGAGATAGGGATTTCCTTGGGAGAAAGGAGGAAAGGGCGTTCCAGATACATACTGGCTGTATAACGGTAAGAAGGGAATAGTTTGGATGGTGTGGTGTGGGAACAATGAAGAAGTGCAGCTGACACATAGGCTGGTGTGATTGTGAGATATGAACTTGGGGATTGGAAAGGCTCTGTTTTACGCCAAAGAGTTTTAATTTCTCCCTACAGATAATGGGAAGTTATAATTATTGTTTTTCTTTTCAAGCATTTATTTAAAAATATTACACACATATTGTATATCAATATGTATAGAGGTGATCATATACATACTGTTTTTTTTTTCCTTTTCCTCTTTTAATTGGATCTTCCCTCGCAGTCTTCTGTCTCTTCTCCATCTTCTCCCCCTTCCCTATTCACCTCTTTCCCTCCCCAACTCATATTAACACTTCTTTTGTATCCTTTATTTGTTTTCTCCTTAGTTATATAATCATATTCAAGTGTGTGTGAATATGTATATATATATATATTCAGTACCCATACACACAGCTTTTTTTGGCCATTGTTTTCTTTACGAAAGAATACTTTGCATATTTTTCTGCATCTTGCTTTTCTTACTCAACTATTCTTAAAGGAAATGTCTCCAAGTCCATAGGGTGAGCTCACTGCAGGGACTGACGTGACCAGAATTTTTTTTTTTAATTAATTAGGCTGCATAGGGTCTTAGTTGCAGCATGTGGGATCTTTGTTGCAATGCGCGGGCTCTTACTTGCGGTGCGCGGGCTTCTCTCTAGTTGTGGTGCGTGGGCTCTTTGTTGTGGTGCACGGGTTCTCTAGTTGTGGCATGTGGGCTCCAGAGTGCGCGGGCTCAGTAGTTGCAGCACCCGGGCTCTCTAGTTGTGGTGTGTGTGCTTAGTTGCCCTGCGGCATGTGGGATCTTAGTTCCCCGGCCAGGGATCAAACACACGTCCCCTGCATTGGAAGGCGGATTCTTAACCACTGAACCACCAGGGAAGTCCCAATGTGACCAGAATTTTTTATCAGAGATATCATGTTGGAGTGAACAATGAGCTAGAAAGAGGATAAGAACTGGAGGAGGGGGGTAAATTGATAGATAAGCAGGTAACAAATGATGGGGCCTGAGCTAATGCAGTCAGTTTTTTGGCAGGGACATATTCTTAGCACATACAAGCCTCAAGTAAAAAATGAATTACCATATAACATGTCTCAATAAAATGCCAATGGCCACTGTTATCTAGTTCTAAAATTTTGACAGTAGATCCTCTGAGTGTGCTGCTTAGAGAAGCATAGCTTCAAAATATTTACCACTAGCTTAGCTGGAGTTTTTAGAAAGGTGTATTATTCACTCACATAAATGCATGTTTCTCTACTTTCTCCTCTATTCTGCACATTTTTCTGTAAAATATCCTTGATCTCAAACTTGTTTTGGAATGCAAATGGCTAAATCCATTGGTGGTTTAGTTTAGAATTCATGCCTACATTGTCTTTGAATAAAAACATTTTCCATCTTCCAATCACACTATAATCTTCCCTTAGGTTGCTCAGTATTGGGTGTGATTACACTACTTTTTACCCATATTGCAATCAATGCAATCATGTAACACATTACTAATGCCAACCAGAGTGGCCTTAGCATATTATAGTATAAATTTTCACAGTTTTTTTTATATTTGAAAATGTCTTTTCAACATCCAAACTGGGTAAATATTTTATTGGAACATCCAATATATAATTACCAGTTCTGTTAAACAATTCTGGTTATCCTGCAAATATAAACCTCATTTATCATAACCATGCTAAAGATAACAAGACCTCCTCCAACCTTCCAAACCCTGGTGTAGTTAGTAATTTATTACAAAACACAAAGTACCTAGATTCTAACAATTTAATTGTTTAAAAAAATACTTTAAAATGTAAATATTTCAGAAAAATACATAGAATAATAGAACACACACTTTCATCATTAACAATTGTTAAAATTTTTCATATTTATTTACCATTAACCACCAGTGTCAGTCTTGTTCTACTCTTCTGGTCCCCACAGAGAATCTCTATCACGAATTTGGTGTGCATCTTTCTAGTTCATTTTTATCTTATATACATATATGTATCATAAATAATTTATAACTTCCTTGTTTAAAAATGTTTAATATTAGTTGCATCACTGCATTTATAATTTTTTACCTTCCTTTTTCTCTCAGTATTATTTTTTTGACAATTACTCAATTTAATTAAATCTATTTTGGCAGCACTGCAGGGATTAAGCATGTTTGTGTCTCCACTGACAAATATTCAAACGTGGTCCTTCATCAGTATTATGGCCTGAATGTTTGTACCCCCCACACCCCCAAATTATATGTTGAAACCCTAACAACCAATGTGATGGTATTAGGAAGTGGGGCCTTTGGAGGTAATTAAGTTCAGATTAAGTCATGAGGGTGGGACCTTCATGATGGGATTAGTGCCCTTATAAGAAGAGGGAGAGACACAGGAGCTCTTGCTGTCTCCTAGAGAACAAAGAAGAGGTCATGTGAGCACACAGCAAGATGGTGGCAGTTTATAAGCCAGAACAGGGTGCTCACCAAAAACAGAATCATGGTATCTCATTTTTTCCCCAGCTTTACTGAGGTATAATTCACATATAGCATTGTGTAAGTTTAAAGTGTGTAAAGTGTTGATTTGATACACGTATATAGCAAAATGATTACCACAGTGGCATTAGTTAATAACTCCATAACCTCACATAAAAATGGTATGTCATTATTGTTTAAATTGCATTTTCCTCATTACTGATGAATATTTATTCATTTATTTATTTATTTATCTGTGTTTATGGATTTATATATATATATGGATTTAAAATCTCAATCTTGACCTGAATTGATGCTATAAGAGGAAGAGAAAGTTAAAATTTACTATAGAATGAATCCACAAAGTTAGTATACCACCATTTATCCTCATAACATTTAAGTTTCTCAATTTGATGGATGGTAAGTATTATTAAGTCAAACTCTTACAGCCAGGATTTATCACAGCAGTAGTATTTCAGAGCTCAGCTTGGGGCAGAGAACCTGTATTTAAGGCAGAGGATTATTTGGTTATGAAACAGCAGAATCATAATCAAATTTAAAGGCAATGGAGAGAAGGTAAAGGCATATAAGGAGATTAACTTCTTTCCAGCAATTTGTTTGAATTTATATAAGTTTTTGATCCATCATACCTTCCAAATTTGAGTAACTCTTGGTGTGGTTATAAAGCAGAATTAAAACAAGAATGCAAAATACTAGTCTCAGGTGGTAACTGAGCACATCTGCACGAAGCCTTTGCTTTCCTGCTTACCACACAACTGACTGAAATGTGGACTGGAAAAAAGTGACCATTTTACAAATAGTCTATATTCTATGTAGAGTCCCTTGGTTATAAAGAAATAGGGTATGATTTGAAATGGCATTTAAACTGCCCCTTAAATAATGGTTAATTTTTCTTTTAAATGAAGCTTTTGTTTTAAGAGAAAAAAAGCTTTTGCTCCCGTGAAATAAAAAGAGGCTGGAGAGAATATAGGCAGTGCAGGGTGGTCCATATAAAATAATGGATCACTATAATACGAAATGGGACCCGTTTTTCATGTAACCAGCACAATAGTTGCAGATTTCCAAGACAGAGTATTTCTCCCATAACCTTGGTGGCGAGACTGTTGATTTCTTTTATTGATTCTGAATTTTAGAGAGGCATCATGAAGAGAAAGAAGGGACAGAAGGATGGAAGGGAAGAAGGAAGGAAGGAAGGAAGGGAGGGAGGGAGGAAGGGAGGGAGGAATCAGTTGATTAGTCCTGGGATTTTCGGCAATGGAATGACCTGATTCAGACTCTCCTACCATTAATTTTTTTTTTCAGTAAGTCAATTAAACACCCCAAGTTTTGTTTTCTTCATATAAAAGGGAGAGATAACAATACATGTAGAGTTCCTATGAAAATGAAGTGAGGGACATTATAAATTGAATAATTTATGCCTGCCACACATAGTAGCCCATTCCCTTCCAAATTTCCCATCTTTGGGAGTTTAAAAATACTTTTTCCACACCTATAGAATTAAAATGAACTATTTTTCATTGAATACATTATTTTGTACAAATTCCGGTGCCATATCTAACTGGCCCAAAACACTAGTGTTCACGCAAGTCATTAATAAAACTTTCTTTCAGAATACATTTCATTCTACACAGTTAAACTTGGCAGCATTCCTCCAGTGTATTCCCAGAATTTTAGTCTAATGAAATCTCCCTTACAAAGACAGTTTTCCTAATCCTATACATTTGGGAAATGCTGCACTCTATCCTGTTTCCTCTTTGCGAAGTCCTCCAGTCAAGGACGTTGTTTAAATGTTTTTAAGCCTGTGTTTTCCTACTTTATTTGGCCATGGAAATTCTTTTTAGGTAGCTTCCATTTATAGTCCATGGAATACATTTTGTGACATGTTCATGTCATTGATCCGATTTGCTCCGCCAACCCTATCTGCAAATATAGTCATACTTCTTTTTATTTTCAAAAAAATTTTTGAAGCCTTGATTTGCCATTATTAGCAGGAACTCTCTTGTGTTGGGCCAACGTCTCCATCACTCCCCATCCTGTCCACCGTCTCTTGAATTGTCTAAGAACTCTGATATTTACTTAGTCCTAAAGGAGGTTTTTCTTTTTCCATATGTAGAGCAGAGAATGAACTGTAATCCTGGTTCTCCTCTGCTGAAGGCTGGTTTTGCACAGACCAACAGAAGCTGATCCATATGCCTCTCTTTGCTAGCACCAGCACTGATCACTGGTGCCTTGACTGGAGCGCTAATGTTGGAATGCTATTTTATAATAATTTCTCAGTCACTGATCCACCAAGCAGAACACAGTTCAGTGTGTCTGACTCCAGATGCTTCCTAAGCACATAGGCTCTATGTCGAGTCTGAATCTCCAGCTCAGACTCCCCTTGCCCTCTTAGTGAGTTCCTGCTTGGGCACTTGGTGTTCTTTTGGACAAGGAGACCATGGGCAGAATCAGCTTAGTCTATTTAAACAGTGTTTCTAACCTCAAATTTGGGGAATAGGTGGTAGAGTCTTTGTAGCTTTCTTCCCTGAAGGCCTGTGGTCTCCCTATTCAAATTGGTTGAACCCATCCCTAGGGCTCTGAATGACAAAGAATGTCAGTGAGAAGCAGACTCATTAAGTCTGACCAAGGTCATAGTATAACTTTACCTGGGACAACAGTTTCTTCTTACCCTATATTTTCATAATTAAGAGGGGTCATTCAGCTGATTCTATAGAGATCTATTAAGCGTCAACCACATACCAGGAACTGTCCCAAGACTGGGATATGGCAATTCACACAAAAGATAATGTTTCTGTTCTCTTGGAGCTTATATTCTAAAGTAGAAAAAAAAAGACAACAAATAAATAATGTACATTAGTTAGTGATGAATCCTATGAAGGAAGGATAAGGGAATACAGAGTGATGGCGGTAGGACATTATTTTATATAGATTGGCCAAATTGGGCTTCTCAGCCAGAGTCCCATTTGAGCATAGAACTTGAAGTGATGGAGTAGCCGTGGAAACATTTTGAGGGAGCTTCTTCTAGGCAGAGGAAAATATAAATGCAGTGAGGGGAGGGTGCTTGGAATATCTGAGAAATAGCTAGAAGTCTAGTGTTATTGGTCAGAATTAGTTAAAAGAATGATAGGGGATGAAGTCAGAGAATCTGCAGGGTGGGTCAGAGGAGATGATTTAGAGTCTTGTATTTAAGAGTCTTTTTTAGTGTAAAATAGGCCCCCCATGGGGCAGAGCTATGCAGTCATAAAAAAAAGAGAGAAATCAGCGCCCCCCCCCCCCCCGCCCCCCCCGGGCAGCCTGGCTGTGATCTAAATTGCCCAGGGCCAGGACATGTGCCAAGGCTGCTGCTGCGGCTGCTGGATCCATTTTCTCCTGCGACTGTGCTTTCTTTCCCGAGTCCCTAATGCTCTGGGGTTGTAGCCATCAGAGGGGCTGGACGCAGTCCTCAGCGGCAAGGAGGCCCGGCTGGCAGTGCGGTTTGAGGATGACCTCTCTCACATATGCAGACACCCCCAAACACGTGCTCCCCCACTGACCTTAGCCCTACCAGAAAACTCAGGGCTTCCCTGGTCCCTCATTTAGAGCCTTTGGTCTCATTCTGAGTGATATGGGAAGCCAATGGATGGTTGTCAACAAAGTTTTGACATGATTCAATTTATATTTTATAAAGATTATTGGATACTATATGGAGAATAGACTGTAAGAGTGGCATGGTTAGAAACAGACACATTTAGGAGGCCTTGGCAATAGAATAGGTGACAGATGACAATGATTTCAACTAGGGTGTTAGAAGTATTAAGAAGTAGTTGGTTAGGAATAAGTATTGAAGGTAGAGCTTATGGGATTTATTGATGGATTAAATGTGGGATATGCAAGGAAGAGAACCTATTATGACAATAAATTTTGTAGCATAAACAACCGAAATCATGAACATGCCATTTATTGAAATGAAGAAGACTGGAGGAAGTCATAGGTTTTGAGGGTAGAAGAGGAATCAAGAGTTTGCATTTGGGCAAGTTAAATTTGAGATGCCTTTCAGATATCAGGGTGAACATGTTAAATAGGTATTGTATGTATGACTCTGGAGTTCAGGGGGAGATTAGTGATAGTGATTAAAATTTGAATAATTGTACATAGATGGTATTTAAAGCCATGGCATTGGATGAGATTACCTAGATGGTGAGTGTTAATAGAGAATAGAAGCAAAGAGCCTTGAAGAACACCCTAGAACCTTCCAATGATTCAAGTTTTGAAATCTAAGTAGGTACCAGTGAGAAAGGAAGAGAATAACAGATAAATGGTATCCCAAGAGTCGTACAAAGAAAGTGTTTCAAAACCATGTTGACCACTGACTTTGAAAACATGGAGATCATTGGTAATAGTAACAAAAGCAATTACAGTTTTAGAGATGTATGTCAAGAAATAATGGAAAGGGAGGAAGTGGAGACTACTTTTTCAAGAAGATTCATGTTAAAGGAAGCAGACAAATGAGAATAGAGCTGAAGGGAGCTATGGGGTCAAGGTATTTCTTTCAAGTTGATAGATATTAATGCGTAATTGTATGTGGATGGGAAGGACTTAGTGTAAATTGATGATGTAGGGGAAAGAAGGGAAATTTGTACCTTAAACAGGTGAGAACCTCACATTAAATAGATGAGAAAAGATGATACAATGCAAAAATGGTTGGGTTGGCATTAGATGGAATTTACATCCCCATTTAGGGTATGGGTGGAAGTCAGAGTACAAAAAGATAGGGGGATGTATTATATTGAGGGATGTATTCATTTACTCACTCATTCATTCATTTATTCATTTATTTATCTAACAAATATTTAATAGATGTTTATGTCTTAGGCACTTTTTCCAGGTGTTGGGGATGTAGTATTATAATAATCGTTACAAATTCTGCATTCTATTTCTTTTGAGTGGGGGCATAATAAAGGAAATAAATACATAAAATACATAGTATGGTATATTGTACAAATGACATGGATAAATTCTAACTTAAAAAACTTTTTGATTAATTAAATAAATTAATTTGTAGGCATATGTTTGGTTATGACCATTATTGTAATCTGTTTTTGAGATAATCATGTTAATTAAATAGGGAAAAAATTATAGTAAGCTTGTGGCAACCAAGGCAGTGCCCAGTCAATATTCAATCCATGGATAACGTACCTACAAATGGCCTCCTTCGTCCTGTATTTCCTAGTTTCACAGGACACTATTGGAGTCTCCAAGAGAATCTGAAGCTTTATATTTTTTTAGTTCAGAAGTGAAATAAAGGAAGAATCTGTGATGAGTAGGAATGGTTTAGGAGAACTGAGGACAGACTTTCAAAATAGCAGGTATGAGGTTTTTGACCTGACTAGCTGTTTGATGTTTTGGTTTTTATTTTGCTTTTTAATATGCCCGAATCTAATAAAGATTTGTTTGGGTTAAAAATGAAAATAACTCGTGTACATTAGTGAGGTCAGAACACCCAGTGAAAATTAGGCAAATTGAGAATACTGCATATTGGAACAGAAATATCTTTATGTCAGGAGCCACAAATCCTGGAATTTGTATCCAGTTCTGCTATTATCTGTCTATGTAACATTGCACAAATCCCTTCAATTCATTGAGCCTTACTTTCCCTATCTAAACAACATAAGTAAAGGTGTCTGCCTTGTTTAACTCAAAAGGCCGTTAACTTCTTTTAACCACAAAGATCAGTATATTATGCACATTTAAAAATATATGAGGAAATTGAGTCTTAGGTCAAACAACTCGTCTAAGATCACATAGCTCGTACGTTATGACAGATATTGAACCCAGCCTTCTCTGATTCTAAAACCTAAGCTATTAACATGTTCTGCGGTATCCAGCAAGCACAGACACTCAACTGAGATCAAGAGGCTTTGAAAATGCTTGGTAAATAGCTTTATTCTCATGTCTGCTTTAGCATTCACTGTTGGTTGGTTTCAGAAGAGGGGTAAAAGAAAAAAATCTCTTCAAACAATTTAACCAGGCGGCCAATATTTCCTTCTCCTCTGGAAGCTGCCTTGCCTTGCTTTGAATTGCTTCATTCGCCTGCTTTGCAGGCCACATGTAATGGGGGACTAACATCCAGTGGTTGATTACTAATTTCCTGTAAGTTAAACGGGAAAGCTGAGTAATAAGTATTTTTTCTTTTCTGATTATACAAACATGTATGGGTTTATGCTGGGTATAGATTAGGGCATAGCAGTGCACTTAAATTTTGCAAATATGCATTTACAAATCAGCTTGCCGCCAAAGTTGCTTGTATTTGTGACACATCTAATGCTCTTCTGCTCAGCAGCAATGTTACAGATGAACTTGAAAGACAGCAGTGGTATTTTTATGCAAATGTGCCATGAAATGTCTTTGCTAAATAGGCAATTCCTTCCGTAGCAAGGTTTATTTGCAGTGATATAATTTAGAAGTGTCCCCGATGACAAGCTTTTGAGCCATATTAGTTAAATGATAGAACATCTACAGTGTTAAATCTACAGCAATATATTATAATGGGAAAAAATGCCTGAGCAGCAGGGAGCCTTTAATACAGAACTCCATAGGCCACTTAAATAGTGTAATCTGGCTTTCAAGTGGAGCATTCTAAAGAATCTCTATGAACCTTGCTTTGGGGTTTCAGAGGATTGGAATGATATTGAGGACAAAGCTCTGTTCTGGATCTACCTGTCATTGAAACGCTCATGCTGCTCTTCTACAAAGCCAGGTGGGATCATTTTTCTAGGAAACATCAATTACTTCTGCTTTTGCTCAGAAATGGCACAGTTATTTTTAGATATATTTTCCACTGGTCTACAAAGTATTACAATTGCCATAAAATATTGGGTAGTATCATAATGGTGTAAGGATCCCTGAGCAAAATATGCCTCCCCATGATATTACCTTACTTATCTTTGAAAAACAGCAGGATTATATGTTTTATAACTCCCTGTGCAACTAGCAAGGCGTCAATATGGATGGCAAATGAATGAGTTAGAATTTTACAGATTTCCAATGTACTTAATTCAAAGATATTTTCTTCTCTGAGGGTCAGTTTGTGGAATTTATGATTTGAAATAGCCTTATTTGAATAAAATGAACCAGGTTCTTCTAGGGGCTAATCAAATTCTGGATAGTAAATGAGCTACCTTCAGAAGTTGCATTAACACAGCAGTAGCTTATTAAATTATACTCTGCTGACTTGACTTCCACTGGTACTTAATTTACAAGTGGAGATGATCCTGGTGTATGGAGAATCTAGCTTATCATGAACTAGTTACTTGTTCTGATGCACAGCATATATCCAGCCAAGAGATTTGAAATCTAGTTTTGTAAAAAATATAAACAGAGTTTTGTGAGGGTTAACTCTTGACTGAAGAATTAATACCTAGAATCATGACAGCTTTTCTTTCTTGGAATTTCTTCAGTTTACCTTCCATGATAATGTCTATGATATACAGGAAATGAATTGTTGTGTCATTATAGCCTCTTTTTTTAAAAAATTAATTAATTAATTAATTTATGGCTGTGTTGGGTCTTCGTTTCTGTGCGAGGGCTTTCTCTAGTTGTGGCAAGCGGGGGGCCACTCTTCATCGCGGTGCGCGGGCCTCTCACTATTGCGGCCTCTCTTGTTGCGGGGCACAGGCTCTAGACGCGCAGGCTCAGTAGTTGTGGCTCACGGGCCTAGTTGCTCCGCGGCATGTGGGATCTTCCCAGACCAGGGCTCGAACCCGTGTCGCCTGCATTGGCAGGGAGATTCTCAACCACTGCGCCACCAGGGAAGCCCTATAGCCTCTTTTTTAAAAAAAAATAAATTTATTTATTTATTTATTTTTGGCCGCGTTGGGTCTTCGTTGGCGTATGGGCTTTCTCTGGTTGCGGCGAGCGGGGGCTACTCTTTGTTGCGGGGCGCAGGTTTCCCATTGCAGTGGCTTCTCTTGTTGCGGATCACGGGCTGTAGACGTGCGGGCTTCAGTAGTTGTGGCACACGGGCTCAGTAGTTGTGGGTCGTGGGCTCTAGAGTGCAGGCTCAGTAGTTGTGGCTCATGAGCTTAGTTGCTCCGCGGCATGTGGGATCTTCCCGGACCAGGGCTCGAACCCATGTCCCCTGCACTGGCAGGCAGATTCTTAACCACTGCACCACCAGGGAAGTCCCATGTCATTATAGCCTCTTAAGGAAAAGTTTCCCCAGTTGCTCCCTCAGCCGTCTTCCATATACTGGGTACAGTTTAAGACCATATACTATAATAAGAAGTAAAACATTTTGGTCTTTTATTTAAATAAAAACTATATTATAAATTACAGTCTTTGAAATTTCATCTATTCATCCATCTATACATTCAGTCTCCACCAATCTATTAATCAATTTATTGTTTTATTCATTAAAGCAATAAAGAACTCTCACTTTAATATTTTTGTAGTCTCCTAGGCTTTGAAAATATTCAAACCAAAAGAGACATAGACCATAAAAGCTACTAAATCTCATCTTCAACAGACATATTTGCTAATAGTAACTTGCCTCAGTCAGCTAGACTTGGCCAGCTGTCCCTGCTGAATGCCTAGCTAAGGTGGGTTACTATTCTTCCCTAAAGATTCGTGTTGGCAAGCTCATGTAGGTACTCTACATTTGTATGGTGGCTGAGTGCACTGTCCCTAACCTTTGGATAAACAGAGGATTTTGGTTTCCAGGGCTGTCAGTGTTTCACCTGTTAAGTACACACATATCCTCTCTTTCTGAAAACTGTAGAATTTATGTTTAGAATTCAACACCAACAAACAAGGATAGAGTTCTCATGTCAAACTGAAAATATCGCTGACACACTTTGGCAGAGAGATGGTGACATTTAAGTCACTTTTTATTAGTCTTTTTAATAGGGCCTTCTAACCTCTATCCCTAAATCACTCTGACTCTCTTGGTGTCTCCATTTTTAATAGGAAAAGACATTGCAAGAAATGTAAAATTAATTCTAATTCTCCAACTTAGGTTGTGACTAGCATTTAAGTGTATGGATGCAATTTACTATATCAATTCACTTATATACTTCAGTTCACTGAGTGGGGGATTTTAAAGTCCTTTTAGTTTTATTTAAGTGCACCAGGATACATGAGTCAAAAGTCTGAATCCAAGATTCTAAAGATGGTACTAGGAGAAAGCAGATGTTGATATCAATTGCTCTTTAATTTCAGGAGACAGTTTTCCTTTCAGCTGATGTGAAGCAGCTCATGTTCACTAATGGGTCTGGTTTAGACCCTTCAAGAGATGTTTATTATCATTGTCTGGGCTTAGGAAATGATTTGAGACAGTTGATTTCAAAGCTCCATCAAGTTCTCATGCTGCAGAGTAACATCTGATCATTTGATGTGGTCCTTTCAGGCAAAGGACAAATAAAGTGAAAAAAAGAGATTTTATTTCATCTACCCATATGATGTGTGAACTTCAACGTGCTATCATACTGAATTGTGTTCCTTCAGTATGAAGGAACTTGACAAAAGCTTTTAAATTCAGGTGACCTGAGGGGGGGATATGCCTTAATTTGCAAATTGGTTGAACAGATAGTGAATGAGAATCATGGAAGTGTTTTGGATATTTTATATGTTTTTAATTAAGGGGAATTCTTCATAGATGTAGATGTTACAAGCCAGCTGGTATAGTGTAGAATGGTGGATTTCTGTATTCGGCCTGGAACTTCATGTTTCAGTTGGTGCAAAACTCCAGGATATCCACCAGAAATGTTTAGCAATTCACTGCTTCTGGAGGCCAAATAATTTTCCAGAGGATTAATACCTCAAACATCTTGAATTGATGACTTGGACTTTTTAGAGATGAAGATCTTATTTCTTTTAGCTGTTGATTTTCAAAGGCACGTTCTTTCTGGCTCTGGATAATTTTTCAATAACAAGGAAGACTTACATATATGGAAGTCTATAGAAGACTTACACATAATCTTTAAAAAGTTGGGCCATTTAGAAACATGATCATTTGCATTTTTTCTTTTTTGAACGCTTAACCCCTAAATTATTGTTTTTCACAGAGAAGGGCTTTGGGATTTATGATTTTTTTCTTTTCCTTCAAAACTGAAACGCACTCTTGTTTTTAGCATATAGCTTCTAAGGTAATGAAGAACACACCAGTACATTAAAGCAAATGTGTGTCAAACTCCAGGGAAAACAGATGTCATGCATGCAGTATTTCCTCGAGACATCTGAAATCCAGCATAATTGTTCTTCAGTCTGTTTTCTAAGTATATGAAACAATGAGGAGTGTACATAAATCCTTCTATATTAGAATTTAAGAAATATTTCAACTGGAGAAGTTCAAAGTTGGCATTTGATAAATCAAGATACCAAGAGCTTAAAATTAGGAAACCCAGAATTGTAAATGTGTATATTCCCACTGGTCATTCCACAACTCTACATTCCCCCACTGATTTTCATAATCTGTGATGAAGTATAAGCCTGAAGCTCATTTGTAAGTCAAGTCCATCATTTTGTGAACATTTTAAACAGTATGCTCAAATGTGAAAGATCATAAACTTAATGCAGCTTTTCTAATCTTAAGTAAAATTTATTAGCTGTTATCATAAATTAAGAAGGCTTGGCAGTCAGCAATAAATCTGGGCCCGTGAAAGGTCCAAATATAAGAAAATCATTCATAGTATATTTACAAAAGTGTGTTAGCATGTGTGCGTATGTGTCAGTCCTTCTGTGTGTGTGTAGAATTTAGCATTTGTTGGATAGAAAAAAATGTAAATGCCCACGTGGAGGTAGATTCACAACTTCTCTAGCCTCATTTAAATTTAGATACCGAAAACCTTTAACTTGTAGGCTCATTTCTGTCCAGGTTTGAGCAGAGAGAACTAAGACTGAAAGAGAAATATGAGCTAGCTCTCTGCCATCGGGGGAACTTGGCACTAGTCTTACTGTCCTGAGTCAGTCCCATGCACTACCTACCAAGCTGCAGCCACATCTCCTGATCTGGTTGTGCTGCTTCCATGACTGTGCTTACTTTCCCAGGTGTCACTCAGTTCTGTTTGCTGGAATAGGGTCCTGCCACAAACCCCAGGCCAATTGGCTGTAGGCTTACCTCTTGGATAGCTCTTACCATTCCTCTTCCTGTCTCTCCTGTTGAGCATAAGCTACGGCATGCTTCCCATGCATGGCCTCCTGTATATAAACACCAGTCCCGAATACATCTGAGATCGTGATGCTCTCCTAGGCATAACATTTTGGTTCCTCAAGGGCTTACAGCTAAATGAATCTTCGTAAGCTTGACTCAACACAGTTCCCGTTTACATAACTTTTCATGTGAACCCATCATTGAGCTCCCAGCATGCCTTGTGGCAAGGCTACACAGGTGTGACAAAACCCACATTAAATAGGAAAGCTTACAAACATTTGGCTTCCAAAGCAAAATTATTACTAGGGTTATTGGGATCAATATTCCTCTATCAAGCCTTTGTTCTGTGTATAAAGTTTAGTTGAGATATACTACTCAGAAAGCCTTTTAGTAATGAACATTTGCTCTCCGCTCTTTGGGCACTGAAAAGATCAGATAATGGGCGAGAAGCAGGTGTTTTTCTAGCATCTGGAAAAAAAGCAAATAGTGAGTATTTCATGATGCAACGTCTCTAATTAAAACAGCAGAGATTTTAACAAGGTTTTGCTCTTTTTCTCTCTCAAAGTAAGTCAGGTGTTATCTAGTCTAAAATGCCTAGACCTGCATGTCTTCTACACGTCTCTTGTCTGGCCAAATACCAACTAGATAACTAATTATTTTTCATTATTAACCTGCTTACATTGTACCAGATTGACTTAACGTTTTAAGGTGCTAATAATGCTTAATACTTATAACTGGTTCACTTTTGTTTTGCATATATATATGAAAGAATGAATCATCTGATGCTGTAAAATTAGTTCCTTTTAATATAAGCTGCTAGTAATCGGTACATTTATTTAAATGGAGATACATCTCTTTCACTGTAGACATTTATGATATTTTATATGTAAAAATGAAAATCCAGCAAAAACAAAAAAGCATATCCTATGATATTGTAAATGAAAGATACTTTTTGAAACCCATTTATATGGTTCTTTACCAGAAAAAAAAAAAAAAAGGGAAATACAAGTTTGAGGGATAATACTTTTATTTCAGTAAAACTGACCACTTTTTTTGTGGAAATAAAGCTGTAAAATAATTCTTCTAATTTAGGGTCATGTATTTGACACCTCTGAAATAGTCTACTGGACAGTATTCAATTAACTTGGGTCCTCAAACTTGCTGTCTGATGAACATTGAGAACAAGTAATTTAATACTTTTTTTTTCCCTGCAGCGGTTTTAGAAATTTATCACTAATGCTGGAGAGTGGGAATATATGCTCTTTGAAAGCAGTGTCTTCTTTTTAAGTGTGGACAAAATTGGCTCAGGTAACATAAGAGCCCAAAGAGCAATAGCCTAGAATTCAGAAGTTGACCTGTGCTTGAAAAGTCCCAAGACATAAGTTTATGCTTCTTTTTACAAGAGTTCAGTGTTGCAATTTCGTCGTAACCTTGTGTATGTTCTCCCTGTCACTGACTGGTGTTGAGGATCTGACTTACTGCAGAGAGATGCAATTTATGGATTCTCTTGGTATTCTCATGGTTTTCAATTCTTACTTATTACTTGTGAATTTTATCTTCCTTTAGCTTGTCTGTAAACTCTGTTACTCTCTGTATAGTCCTGTTGCCAGTGTAGGGTAGAGAACATCATGTGTGAGTTGGCATTATGATTCTCCACACTGATGGTGTAAGTGATTTTCATATTCTAGGAGAATCGGATCAGAAAACGTGAATTCATTTGATCAAAGCAACAGACGTCCTTTCTCCTAAGTGTCCATCCCCTCCTTACTCCCTATTCCCACACCAGAAGTTGAATGGCCTTAAGCAAAGTGGCGAGGAAGGTGGGAAGAGTGCCTTCCCAGTATCCAGTTATTTCTCTCTTGTATGTGACCTCTAGTTCTACTCAGTTTTCCACAGTTCTTTATACAGAAGTATATTTTACTTTATTTAAATTTTTTAAAAACTGTCAACATTGCTTATCTTAATTTTTTCCTGAAGGACACCCTAGACAAATAGGACAATGGAAACCCCCTTTAATTTTCTTCTGAGGTTGCTATATTTGTATACAGTGACCTTGGAGGATGGCCCAGCTTGACTGAGGAAAGCTTTCTAAGAGGACTTTGTATGGAGAGGGGGCTGGCATAAAGAGTGGGGAGGGCAAAAGCAACATCGAACTCCCTATTTTCCCTTTTCTCCATTCTTGCGCCCCCTTGATGGTCTTTCCTGCCTGCAGAGCAGCCAGACACCCATCCCTACAGATGTGTTCATGTTTGGGATTGGGCTTGGAGGAGGATGGGAGGTATGACATGAGAGAAGGTGAGTGAAAGGAGGACTTTTTAATATGCAGATTGCTTGAATGCCGTCATGCTACCCTTTTTTACTGGCCTCTACCAAATTGTCTGGTCAGCAAGTATATTGAGGAAAGCAGTTTAACAAATTAATCTGCAGAACTTTTTTTTTTTTTTTGGTCACTGCCTCTAGATCAAGCCACACTGTAGCCTAGAAGCAAGAACGTGGAGATACTTCTGATGAGGCCTGGAGATGCCCTGGTGGGCTTTCTCTAGTTGCGGCAAGTGGGGGCTACTCTTCATTGTGATGCGTGGGCTTCTCATTGCAGTGGCTTCTCTTGTTGTGGAGCACGGGCTCTAGGCATGCGGGCTTCAGTAGTTGTGGCACGTGGGCTCAGCAGTTGTGGCTCGCGGGCTCCGGAGTACAGGCTCAGCAGTTGTGGCACACGGACTTAGTTGCTCCACGGCCCGTTTGATCTTCTCGGACCAGGGCTTGAACCCGTGTCTCCCGCATTGGCAGGTGGATTCCTAACCACTGCGCCACCAGAGAAGCCCCCCTGGTGGTCTCTTAACTCAGGCTGAGTCTACATGAAGCCAGTGAATTAGCTATATAATGTGGTTGCCTTTCTTTCGTATTTGTTATTTAAACACAGTGCAAAAACCATCCTGGGTAACATATATTTTAGTATATGTGAAGAGCATATAGATATTTCAATCCATGCTCTAAAGATACGCACTCTTAAAGTATTGCTGTCCTCTAAAATGAGGCCAAAAGGTACCCCAATAACAAGTTTCAGAGCACATATTCCTCTCATACTTATTCAGTTAGATTTTTGTTGGGGGTCATTTAAGGCAACCACAAAATTAGGCAAAGAAGAAAGAGGACCGTAGACAGACCAAGTGTTAGGAATTTTACGGTGACTTCAAAAGCCAGAAATCTTGGATGTTTGATTTTTAATTTGTTGAACATTTTATCACTTTGATTTAACGTGCCAATGCTTTGTATTATTTTCATTTAATAGTTTAGTGTGATTTCATAGTATAATTCTCTCAATACATCTATTATAAGTTCTCATTCCTAATACAGAATTCGGTCTTTGTCATTAGTGTGGCTGTTCACTTGGAGAGGGTCTCCTGATTCACTCACTGTGTAGGAAAGGTTTTGTTTTCAGTCTATTGGCTGCTTACAGGAACTGTCCGGGCTCATTGATATCCTAGCAAAACACACCTTGTTGGCTCTTATTGCTTAAATATTCCCACTTCTAAAATTACCACTACACCACTGGGGGGTGAATGAATACACGATTACAATTGCAATTTGACAGTTTTAAAGGAAATGGCATAGGGATTTAATTAGACCCTCTCCATGTGCTTCATTGATTCTCAGATGGGCTTTCATTCTAGCATAAGCAGATGTGGGTTCTAACGTAGAACTTAGATTCTCTTGTACCTTATGGGTTATTCAAACCAGTAAAACAGCCAACAGTTAGTTGCCTGAATATGCAAAATCCAAAAGCAAACTGGTTTGGGAATGTTGAGGGGTAGTTTTCTTTCACTTCCTTTCCTTTATGAAATAGGAAGATTGAAGTCATCAGGAAAATAATGATTTTTGTGGCTCCTGATCTTTATGCTGTATAATGAAGAAGGAAGTTAGGCTACGGTGAAATATTTTCACTTGGGCAATAACAGAAACTTCTTGACATTATTAGAAAAGAAATATTATAATTATTTCTCTTTTTTTTTGAGCTAAACAAAATGCCCAACTGGAGAAAGATATGAAAACCATTGTTAAAATTAGTTACTGGAGATTTTAAGAGGGAAACTTATTATAACCCTTTGAAGATTTTCTTTGAAATGTATTTTTTCTTAAAATGAGTATAATATGCATTCTCGGTTTAGAAATCCCAATGTTTCTCCCAACAGATGCATTGTTAAATTTTCTAAAAATTCAGTTTGGATAGAAATTTACAGTAGCAAGAAAATAATTGAAGTCGACCACAGACGTCTGAGAGGGCATGCCACCACCCATTGGCATGGCTGTATAGTAGAGAGTGCCATCATAGACTCCATGGTGTATCAGTTGAGAAATACGTGTCGGTAACTGTCTGGTTTCCTATGGCATCAGGCACGCCACACCAGGACCCTCATAGAGGCAGGGCTGTGACTCCTTCGTGTAGTCTTGAACCTATTTTCACCAAGCCTTCCAGTCTTCATCCTTCCAGCCTCTGACCTTATGTTTAGTCTTCCTCATGTGGACCCCATTATCATTTTGTCTGCCTTTTCAAATCACTCCTCTTGCCTCAACTTTTCTTCTCCATTTCCTTTGGCCTCACTGTGTTAGGTAACCCTGGGTCCTGTCAAGCTCTAGGCTACTACCGACCATGTATAATTCCTCACCCATGGTGCCCCACAGAGTTTGTCCATTAGTTTTATTTCCCGAGGGGAACCTAGTGAGAAAGTGGTGTCATTTATTTTCATATAGAAAGTGTCATGTCATATTGTGCTGAGGTGGAAGACACAGAGAGGAGAGAGAAAATTATCAGGCAGAAATGATATATACCTACTAGCAGGTTGTATATGTAGATATATGTTATATTTATTTAAATGTTTACAGCATTTAATGCTTAAACTTTTCTGTTTTTATTTTTTATTTATTTTTTAAAGTCTCTATTGAATTTGTTACAATATTGCTTCTGTTTTATGTCTTGGTTTTTTGGCCGCAAGCCATGTGGGATCTTAGCTCCCCGACCAGAGATTGAATCAGCACCCCCTGCATTGGAAGGTGAAGTCCTAACCACTGGACTGCCAGGGAAGTCCCTTCTCTCTCTTTTTAAATTTCACTGGCATGCATGCAGTAATTGAGTTTTATAGAAAAAGTTTAAAATTATAATACTTATAGTAGGATCTCCAAATTTTAACTATTTGCTTCTTAATCTATCCATTAGAGCTTATGGTGTGCTTTCTGAAAACTATTAAAGAAATTTTGTCTCTTTGTATTCTATTTTCTAAAAAGTTGGACAACAATTAACAATTAAAAATGAACCTCTTGATTATAACTTGCGATCTGTGTTACATGTATTACCTTAGATTAAATATATACATGTAAGGATGGGATAAAGTATATATGAATGAATATATGAAATGGATATGTGAAACATTTCATTTGTTATCTGGAAGTCCTGTTTTTCTTTTTCTTTTTTTTTTTATGAGTATTGGCTTTTATCACATCAAAAAAGTTGACATGCAGGTCAGAGTTGTTTCCCCGTAGAAAGTGGGAAGCCATGTGTTAAAAGCCACGGAACTGGCTGCTCCTGCCAGGTGTCTCTGAAAAGGGGCTGCTGCATGAGAACACGTTTAAGTTAAAACAACCCTTCACGTATCAAAGAAATGTGTCAAAATAACCTCAAACAATTAAAATATAATATATATTTATAATTCCAGGCCCTCAGAAGCAATCATGGTAGTTAAGAACAAAGTTTTGAGTCATTATGCTAGAGGCCAACTCAACACATCTCTAGTGAGATGAAATTCGGAAACTGGCCTTACAGCCCTGAGTTACTGCAGAATCTCTTCCACACGCCGGACTGACGGGCGAGCGTCCTCCGTGTGGCCGGCGGGGCCAGGCGAGCGTCCTGGGAGGCGGCAGCTGGGCGTCCTGGCTCCTTCCGCGGGCCTGGCCCTGCCGACCCCACCGCCGCCCCCCAGCCCACCCGGCTGTCCGCCCGGCCTTCGCCCTGCAGGGCCAGCGTCTGGATGCCTGACCGGCACTGGAAAATAAATCAACGCGATTCTGTTTAAATGTAAGTTTCTTCAAGAACCTGATATCTCAGTTACAAATAATTGAAGCTCCTTTTTAAAAAGAAAATAACTCCCTTGTAATCAACTACTTTATGTGAGGAAAGAAGGCGCCGTCACAGCAACTCGTGGCCGTCCAGGGCCACATCTAGCTGGGGAACGTCTTGCCCGTGTCCTCCTTCCCCTTGTATGTCTTCTTGCCGTGCGTGAACGGGATGTACCGGTACTCGATCATGTGCTTTATTTGCCTCTTCATCGTGATACAGAAGAGCATGATGAAGTACATCACCAGGATGGGCCAGAACATCGGGACGTTGAATGCCTCAAAGAAGGTGCAGACCATGGCCACGAGGATGCCCTTGGTCACCACGTGCCAGGATTTAAACTCTGGGAGCCTTCGAATGGAGGACTGGAACTCATTCTGTTTGGTTGGTAGCGAGGGGCCATCGTCTGAATCTTCCATTAAGGAAGGATCCACTTTTGGAGAAAGGAAAGCTATAAGGAGATTTAGATGGTGGATTCCCAAGGCATAGGTCACGATGTACCAACCTGGCAGCAGGTAAACTCGGATCATGTAGATGAAGCTCAGGCCCAGCGTCACCACCCATCGCACAGCCGTGTATGGAGTAGACTTGTCCAGCCAGGCCTGATAGACCTGTCCAAGACTTGTGAAAAATCTGTACACCACGGAAGGTCTCCCATGGACGGAATCTCCCACGCTGTCGCCTTCGGACCTGCTGGGGGTCCACTGCCGCCAAGCGCGGTTTCCTGAGGGCCGCGGGAAGGAGGACGCGGGTGGCGGCCAGGCGGGCGCTTCGCTCGGTCTGGGAAGAGGCAGCCGAGCACCTGGAAGTCCTGTTTTTCTTTTTTTAATAAATTTATTTATTTTATTTATTTATTTTTGGCTGTGTTGGGTCTTCATTGCTGGGCGTGGGCTTTCTCTAGTTGCGGCGAGCAGGGGCTACTCTCCGTTGCGGTGCCCGGGCTTCTCACTGCGGTGGCCTCTCCTGTTGCGGAGCACGGGCTCTAGGCACGCGGGCTTCAGTAGTTGTGGCACGCGGGCTCAGTAGTTACGGCTCGCGGGCTGTAGAGCTCAGGCTCAGTAGTTGTGGCGCACAGGCTTAGTTGCTCCGCGGCATGTGGGATCTTCCCGGACCAGGGCTCGAACCCGTGTCCCCCGCATTGGCGGGCGGATTCTTAACCACTGTGCCACCAAAGAAGCCCCTGTTTTTCTTAATCCTTGATATATCTTATATATTGAGTAGTTCTAAGGTAGAAATTGCTGACATTATGTACTCTACTGTTTTAAACTTTTTTTCCTAGAAAATATTTTATTAAAAAATATATGTTATGTCCTATCGTGAGGTTTTGAGACTTATGCATTCATGTGTAGGTATGTTCTACCTTTGTTTGGTGGCATCTACTTGAAGTAGGTAGAAGGTATGATTCTATTTATATAGCAGTGGTCTTTGCAACTAATGTTAAACATAAGGAGGCATTAGGATATGTCATTGGGATAAGCCACTCTGACTTGTCACTTGTAAGGTGTGCCCTCCAAGTATCACAGTTTAGGAAAAAAAAAAGGAAAGAAGTAACAAAGGCCAAACAGTACAGTAGCACATTCATATTATAAAGCAATGATAACAATCACAGCTACAGAATATTTTACAATATAAAAGGCTTTTTTTCCTTTACATCCATCAAGTGAGGTGGGTCACACAACTATTAATCGTCATCAATATAAGTGAGAAGTTGAGGTACAAATATAGTGATTTGTCCAAGACCATTTGATCAGTTGTTAAATTCTGCAGAGCCTTGAACCTGGCTCTTTGACTCTTAGATGATGGACCATAGGTAATCTAAGAAGATGCAGAAAATGACATTAGAATGATCCAGAAGGCCTTCAGACCTTTGGATCCTTGAATGACTCACTTGAATTAACTTAAAAGAATGTGCCAGTCCTCCTCCTTTTCCCTCCCCTGTGAGCTTCTGTATTCTGGTCCTACCTCTCCCTCCCCTCCTCTGCCATCTCATATAGACAGAACCACAAACGGGGAGGAACTTGATGAAGTCTCCAGGAACAGGGCTTGACTCCATGGCTAGGCCTCCCTGGAAACGCTTCGTAGAACCTAAAAGCCTTAGCCAAATCTAGGGAATTAACCCAAAGATACTGCAAATGAAATCTCTAAAACCTGCATTCTGGCTCTAGGTTTGCCTGCCCCGGTCTCCACTGGGCAACCACTGACCAGGACATTTTAAACCAAATTTTGTGACTATCCACCTCGGGCACTTGATGCTCTCTGAGCTAACTGTTTGGAAACTGAGGGAAGGAACCACTTCTGGACTTCATGGAATATTCTGCCTGTGGTATTTGGGCAGAAACAGGGTTGATAATTTTCCTGCATCATGAAAAGTCCTCTCTGAAATAATCATAGAACTATTTTATCATGAGTTTGTAACTGCTAAGCTCTGAAAAGGCCAACATGGAATTTTAGGGCACCTTTATCTTCTTCTGCCAAATTTCTCACCCTGCTGGAAGATGCCTGAAATTCCAATTTATTTCTTCAGTTTAAGATTTTGTTTCCCGTTCACATGCAAACGGAAAGATAGCAAGTTCAAATGCTATTCATCACAACTTAGTCTTAATAGGTCTCCTCTCCCTCCCTCCCTCCCTCCCTCCTTTCTTCCTTCCTTCTTTCCTTCCTTCCTCCTTTATTTTCATGTAGCTCACATTTATTGTACACATACTGTGTTCTAGATACAGTGCTGAATTAGCAATGTTTAAAGAAAAGTGCTAAAATCCTGACACTTCTGGGCTTGAATCCTTGCTTGCCGCTTACAAAACTGTAGAGCCACGGAGAAATAACTCAATCCTCAAGCACCTTTCACTTTCACATCTTAAAATGGCAATGTTAATACTAATGCCTACCAAATACAGTTGCTAAGAATATATAAGATAGCTTGTGAAACCTTTCCTAAAAAGTATATTTTGATAGCAAGAGAGGGGAGAACCCATGAGGGAGGACACTGACCACTGAGAGGGACAAGGATAGAGAAGTAGCCAGGCCCGAGGACAAATATCACCAATTTCATCATTTGCTTGAGAAATCTCTCATAGAAAGCTGTCTTTGGTTATTTCACCTTTGCATCTTTCCATTTCCTGGGCATAATTCATGGTAAAGCTGTGTGGTGTCATGAAAAAGCAGTGAACAAGGAAATTTGTGTTCCAGTCCTGACCCTGCACCCATCAGCCTGTGATAGGCCATGTTACTTTCCCAGATGTTATCTTCCTCCTCTATAAATTGAGGGAATAAAATGAAATGTATTGCACAGAGCTCTTCCAATTCTCAAAATGATGTATGATTCTAACTTATTAAAGACTTCCTCGACCACTTAAAATACTGTTTGAATGCAAGCATTCCCAGATCCACTACAAAAATCCTATAGACCTTATATCTCTGCATAGTGGCCAGAGAAGTACAGAGAACCACTTGAAATATTGTGATAGAATTGAGCTGTGCTTTCTCAAAACTTCTCTGAGACCTGGGCTCAATTTGTAGGTTCTGGCAGAGCCTCCCAGAACCACAGTATTCTATCATGTTTATGGAAGGAGATACTCTTCTCCACTGAAAAAAAGCATTACACTGGCAAAAAGAAGTACTGGGTTCTACCCATGGTTTTGGCACTAATTAATTAGGCAACCTTGGGCAAAGCAAATGACTCTGGACTTCATTTTTCTTGTTTGTGAAATGAGCTAAGTGTTCTAGATAATCTTTAAGTCTCCTTGTATTGACAAAATGCTCAATGACAGTCTCAGAACTACTTGATTGACTCACGAGTTAAGAAAAAATTTCAGATTGGAAGCTCCCCTTAATGTGTCAAAACAGGTCAAACTACAACTTTTCAATGAAAAAAATTTCTTTTGCTAGCACCACTCTTAAATGTAATCATTTATCTTTCATGAAAACAATAATTGTCATTTTGTAGATAGGGTGTTAAGGTCTCTAGTGTGCTTTGAATTACTTGGAAACCACACACACACACACACACACACACACACACACATACACACACACACACACACACAGTGCACTTATAAATAACAAGTAAATTCTCTCCCCCACAAGGATACTAAATTTAGGCTGGAGAAGCATTCCACATGCTTTTAAACATAGATCTGGTGTCTAATAGCAAAGATCCCTACCACAGTACAGAATTTTTCCTTTTCTGTTTTTCTTCATTTGCTGAGGTTTAACATATCAGGGCAAATATTGGTCCTCTCATAAGGTTTTACTCTTCTTATTCTTGATCTTGTATCTATTTGTTGGAATACCTATTTTCTTGAGTTTAAAGAACCACTGATCATTAGATTCACCATTGATTAAATAATAAGTTTCCAAAAAAGGAAAAAAATCACAATATTAAAAGTATACCTTGATTAAAAGTTGCTTCTTGATTTTGAAAACCATAGTTGTGAAAAATGGGTATCTTGAATCAAGGAAATAGGATCAGTCATTCAGGTAAGGAGTAGGCATATTTGAACTATTATCCAGAAGTCCCTGACTTTTCTGGGAAGCCTTTTCTAGTGGATCTTCCCTTTGAACTCTGGATATCCTGGATACTAACAGGCAACACTGCATCATATGCAATGTTTTGACATTTGTATCCCAAGCTTCTGTGATAAGTTCTTCTGATTAAATACAGTTGTATGATCCTACCCTCTGAAAACTACTGGTGGATATATTGAAACAATTGCTCAGTTTCTCATGTTACAGATCCCTAGATCTTGTTGCACTGTGCAAACAAATTTCTTTTCTCCTGCAAGAAGTAAAAGCAGAGCTCCTAGAAACAGAGCTGGGTTGCAAAATTATTGAGAGGCAAAAAATAAATTAAGAAGAGTCATGATTTTGCCAATTCACTGGCAGAAACTTATTGATACCCTGTTGGAGAAAAATAAATGCTAATGGTTATAAGTATAAAATTAAACTTTGGAATCTGTGTTATCTTGGGTGAAAGGACCAGACAGTGAAACTAAAGATACATTCTGCCATTAGGACCATATTGCAGATTTGAATTCACTGAAAAGTGCAAAATTGGCTTAATCTTATACTTGGTAGTGATTGTTCAAGTTGCTAACCAATAGCTCTATTTTTTAGCTAAAGCCAATGGCTAAATTGTCCCATGGATTCATGATACAAAAGGGAAATTTTGTTATTCTGTTTTATTTAAATAATATGAAAATTATACTTACAAGCTACCTAGATATGTGAAAAAATTTCTGTAAAGAATTCTAGATGTCAGTTTAACCTTCATGGGTTTCTAAAATGAATTATCAGCTATATAACACGATTGAATTTTATACTTGTGGAAGGAGAGGCATATCTCTGGGTAGTATTTATACAACATCTCCTGTTTCCTCACCTCTACTTTGTTTCAAGTATCCAAACATGGATATGGGTACTCTCCTTACGTCTTTTTGCAGCCTCTGTTCATTTCTTCCCCTGGGCCTCAAACTTTCCCTTGAGTTTCAGCTACAAAGCGTTACCCTTTGACAGGGTCCCAGAGGTAAAGTCTGTTGCTCTCTGTTCAAGTTGATTCAACTCCACAGATATTCACTGGATTATTATTATGGCTGGGGTGTTTTAGTAGATGACTTTTCTTTTTCCTATCCTCTTTAAATCCAACTGCTCTGGCTCCTATTTTGCTAGGGACTCATTAGAAGGCCACAATTTATCTTTCAGAACTAATCTTATGTGATAATGACTTTACTTATTACCCCTGCTGGATAACTTCTGCCTTTAAGTGGTGGTTGCCAATGCCTTTAAAGTTAAGTCTTGAAGTCTTAGTCACCGGGATTAAGCAAGGCCAGTTGAAGGTGCTCAGTGCTTCTCAAATTACACCATGTAGAAATTTCTCTATTCACTCAATAGGAATGCAGAGGTAGATCAGGAGCTAAAGCTGGCTTTGCTTTTATGTTTAAATATAATAAAAATCAATAAGAATGTGCTTTTAAAATGAGCTTTTTTTCCTCTTAATAATTCTACCTTTTCTCTAGTCTGTTGAAATTATTATTTTTACCAAATGACCACAATAAACTTATCACAAATTTTTCAAAAATCACCCTTGGCACAATCAAAAAGTGTCTGGAAATGTTGCTTATCACGTCAAACTTCCAAATTAGACTTACATTTGTATAACCATATTAATCTTCTCAAGCTGGAAACAATATATACAGAAACATTTTTCTATAAGTATTTACCAACATGCTGTGTTGAAAATCAGATAGGGTGAAATATTGGCATTTGGTTGAATTGATCTAGTTAATATATGTACTCTAAAAAGTATGTCAATCCACTTACAGGCATTTAGTTGACACAACAAATTTTAAAATTGAGAATGAGAGATTCATCAATAAGAATTGGAGAAGTATAAAATACTTCTCTTTTAAACAACGTTGTCATTTAACTGATTGAAGATTTGTTTAAGGGGAAGAGTTTGAAGAATTCTCTTCCATGCATGAAGTGAGCTGATTGTTTGTTTCAACTGCTACTCTTAAAAAAGACTAGCTAGATAACCCAACAGTTCTTTTCTAAACCATGAATTATTGTATAGATTTGTAAAGTCTAAAATAATACAACTCCTTTCAAAAATCCCAATGTCTTGCTCTTTAGTGTTCAAACAACAAATGAGACAACCAGAGCTGATTTGTTTTTATTTATTTTCAAAAAGTACCTGGGGAAATCACTGACTTTGTTTATAGGATTGTTTACCTGTTTTTAAAATTAAATCTGAATTCCTATAGATGGATTTCTTCTCTGAACATAAATATTGCTTATAGCTTGCCCTTAAAAATGATATAAAATATTTTTATAGGCAAAGAAGCAAGTAAGCTGAAAGGAAACCCCAGAAAACTTATCAAAGCATTTTCCTTTCATTGTGAGAACTGAGTTTACCTTACAATTGCCTCAGTAAATCCTTGAAGATTTTCCTAAATCAACATGGTTATGAGTTGTCTTGCTGAGAATAATAACACTTTTTAGTACCCTTATTTTTTTTTAAGTCCCTTTACATTTTGTGAGAAATCTTAACTTCTTGGTAAAAGATATTTTCATTAGAATAAAAATGGGACTTTCAGATGCCTGTCATTTTCTAAAATGCTTTGAAGTTTGAATTTTTTATGTATATCAAGAGAGTAACTCTCTCTGAATAGAGTGTACTAATGATAAATTTAGGATTTCAAGAATCAACCTACATTACAGTTACAAAAACTATACCTGCTATTGACATCACAGCTTTTGTGCAAATTTCATTTGTGACAACTATTTATTATGCTTATCAAATGGCAGGAAAAAGCTCCAACACTGAGATTTTAAAACTAGAGACAGGCACTGAATATAGATGGGCATTGGACCAATCAGATAATGTGATAAGATAGTGCCAAGAGGTCAAAGCGGTTGTAGAAAATGAAAGGAAGTTAAAGTATTCATGACTATTCAGCAGCTCATTTTTTAAGAGTGCTATATTTCTGTGGGAAGCTTGAGAGAAGGGTAGGGTAGGCAGAATTCCAAGATGGCCACCAAGATCCCCCTTCCCCTTTTGCATTAATCCCCTCCAACTTGAGTAGGAAGGAGACTTGGGAAAGAGATGTATGTTACTCTGATGAGTATGTTACATTATGGGGCAGAAGGGATTATGCAGATGTAGTTAAGGTCACTAATCATTTCACTTTGACCTAATCAAGAGGGAGGTAGATAATCCTGGATGAACCTGACCTTCTCAGCTGAGCTTCTAAAAGAGGTAAGACAGATTTGAAGCATTAGATTCTCCTGCTAAGCTTGAAGAAGTAAGCTTTCTATGTGGTGAGAGGGTCTGTGGAGGAGGCTACAGGGCCAGGATGCGAGGTTAGCCTCTAGAAGCTGAGAATAGTCCCTAACAGCCAGCAAAAAAATAGGGTTGTTGGTCATACAACCACAAGAAAACAAATTGTACCATCGGTCAGTGAGTTTGGAAGAGGACTCTAGAGTCACAGATGTGATTATAGCGCCTGCCAACACCTCGAGTTTTGCCAGGTGACACCTGAGCACAGGACCCAGCCAACTCCAGTTCAACCTCCTGAGTTAGGAGAACAGTGAGGTAATGAATTTGTATTGTTTTAGGCTACTAAATTTGTGGTAATCTTTCATGTAACACTAGAAAATGAATATAGTTAAGAATGAAGCTTTTAAGCTTCATTTAAAAATTTAGAGGAGCTCTCAGCATGGCAGTGGTGGGCTGGAGTTGAGAATCTCACTGAGATGGGATGTGAGCCTTCCAGCTGGCCAGTCCTGTCTCTCCCGATGTCCACCTGACACTGAGATGGAGTATCCTCTGCAATCATTGCTCTACTCTCATTCTCACAGAATGTTACAGATGTTATTATTAAACATTTTTTTTTCTGAACTCACTTCTCTATCAAAGTGGAAAATGAAAGATGGAGCTCCGAGGGCTCCTTGTTTCTCAAGCCCGATCTGCTCTCTTCATTTTTGAACTTGTTGGCATTTGCGATTGTGACCCCTGGAGATTAAAGCAATAATTGATTGAAAGCACCTTGTATAACCCAAACCAGATGCTTAGCAAATGTTAGTTTCCTTCCATCCAGGCTTTCTGGTAGTTGTTTTGAAACGTTTGGACACAGAATAAAGTGATTGTAATATTCCTGGTGACTGTAAGTGGAGTACCACAACAAAATGTTGGAATCAAGCAGGAAAGACTAAGATTATATTTTGAGTAAAGTCGAGAATATAAAGAGGGAAGACAGTATGATAACCATGTAGGTGACCCCAATTTTTCCTTTCCATCTCTACTAAAATCAATGAAATTTCTCCCCAGAGCCAGGAAGGGGAGAATATCATCCCCTGTTGCAGTGTTCGCTTTCAGTTGCCTATATATTCCTGGCCTCTGGGTGAGGTTAACTGTTCAAAGGAAAGTCACACTTTCAGAACAGTTAGATATTTTTCCTCGCTAAACTACACTGAAGACACTAATTCCGTTTTTTCCCTGGCTGTAGATAGGTGAATTAGCAAGAAACCACTCCTGCGTTGTCTTCTAGTCTTCAAATGAAGCCTAATTAAAGAAATATATAGTTTTTATTGAGCTGCAAGAAAAAGGGACATGGGGCACAATTAAGTTTGCATCAATAATTAAAGCCATAAAATTATTAATGTAGCAAATATTACACATTAGTAAGAAATATATTTTGTCACCAACTGCTGCATAAAATCCCTCTTTCATAATCTATAATCCAAAAGGAGAAATAGAGAAGGAATATACAAAAAACATTAGGCTTCAGCGTCAAGTTTATTGCTCCTGCAAGTAAGATGTTTGCCATATTTCAACACTATCATTTCTAAGATTCAGTTGTTCTCAATCGATTTTTTAAAAGTGAGAAAAAGATATAATTGTGATAATAATAGCTTGTATGTAACATGAAGTTTTATTAGGGTAATGGAAATATTTATCAATCTTCCCAATATTTTCCTCTGATAAGGACTACAAGTTCAATATGCAGAGAGGGAAGGGTCTTCTTCTTGCCTTTGCCCCGTGTCTCTTGTCCGGCTGAACTTGAATCATTCTGCTCCCACCCTCTTTGGAGAGAGAGGGTTGGTGTCAAAGCCAGCTTTCTGATGCATGGATCACCTATTGAGAAAACTCTTTTTTTTTAGTCATTAAATGTCCACTGGAGAGCGTTAAGGAATGAGTTTGTATCTCCTCCCCGCCCCCAGGCGTCCCATCCTGTACTTCTTCTAGGAAAGCCCTATCATCTGCTTCCGCAATCAGCTGTTTCCCTGCATGTATCCCATAGGCTTACATATCCTAGGCGCCAATACCTATTTAAGGAGTAAATGAACGAGGTAGCATGGAGTTGTTTTGTTCAAATCAAGATTAAGATTGCATGATTTAATAAGCATCTCAGTCAGGTTCCATTAGTAAATATAATTTTCAAAAAGTGAGTTAATACCTACTATGAACAAGTTGTTGGTGATACAAGGTGAAGGAGGTTAAGTTTCCTCTCTTATAATCCAAGAGGGAAAAGATAATGTGTAAGTAGACTGTATAGACTGCCACTAACAAAATGAAATGGGGGTTTCAAAAGTGGAAAATGAATATGTAGTTAATTTGAAGACTTAGGAAAGCTTCATGGAGAAAGTGACCATTAGGATGTGTGGTAATGAATGGAAGAGATTTAAAAAGGGGGAAAGATTCTGGGTAGCCGAGTGATTAGATGTGCAAAGAAAGAGCATGAGCAAACAGAGGGAAAGTTCAGCACATGTTTGGGGATAGCTTGTGTTTCAACTTGGCTGAAGCAGTTCCCAAGCAAGACTTGAGAAATGAGGCTTTCAGAGGTGGCTTAGAGCTCTGTTGAGGTGGCCTTTGAGTGATAGCCCTGGGAGGTTAATGGCCAAACTCTGTGTATCATCACTCTGTACAGAATGTTCTGTGTTTTCACAGTTGGCACTATGTTCATTTAGTTTTGTGCCCTGTTTAAGTGAATTGCAGTCTCATTGGTGACTAGTTCTTCTTGATTGGGTTCTCTGGCTCCGATTTCTTTTGTGTCTTTCATGGTTCTTTGCTTATGGTAAACAACAAGTACCAATGCAGTATCCACTGATTTTTTTTTTCTTTGATTACTGAATTGTTTGGCTGATCAACTCCAAGGTATTGATGTTTTGGAAACCATCTTGATTTTCTCAAGAGCATTGGGGAGCAGGTATGCCCATTTTACATTGGATCAAAACAAGGGGCAGAGGTTAAGATATTTGCTTACTTTCTTCCAATGAGACCAGAACCCACATATGCTTGTTTGAAATCCTGGGCTCTTTCCTTTGTACCACATTGTTGTAATTTCTAGAACATGGAAGCTTTAATGCTTTATAAGATGTTAAAGGAAGGAAAAAGGATGCATTTCTGGGATAAGAGAGAAGTCAAACAGTAGTCCTCTTCCTGCACTGATCCAGATTTCACTTGCAGCCAAGTACTCAGTGGGACCCAGTTAATCTTTCTCACAAATTTTAATTTTGCCTACAATTTTTTATGTCTCATTTCATCTGGGATTTGCAGGCAAAAATATATTAGAAGTCTTTTTTTTTCAAGGAATACTGGGCCATCATAATAACAGCTATTATTTGCCAAGCACTTACTGTATGCTAGTCACTGTATAGCTGCTTTACACATATTACATTTATTCCTATTGGAATTCTGTGAGCCCATTTTACAGAGGAGTGATTGAACTAACTTCCAAATCTAGCTCTGCCTTCAGATTCTGAGATCTTTCCTCCTGTCTCTAAAACTACTGGTTTCTAACCAGGAATATGCTTAGTAGGTCTAGTCTGCTATTTCTTTCTGAATACATGATTCAGGTCAAGCTCTAGCCCTAGGCAAGAAGTCTTCTCCAAAAGTAGTTCCATTTGTTGCCTGATTCTAGTCTAACTACTTAGAAGCTATTAAGAGACAACAATGTAAGGTATGTTTTTTATCTTGAAGGGACTTATACTTCAGTTAAATCAATCAAATACAAAAACAGAGGGATGACAAGTCAATGGTACATATACATCAAAAACTATGCATTCTAGAAGGCTGGTAGAGGGAGAAAGGACATGAGGGTAGAATTCAGCCCTGAAAATTGCATAAAATGTGAATAGAAAGAAGAAATGTATACTTGGTGGGGGTGATAGAAAGCACCATGAGAAAAGGTGCTGGCTTTTGAATGTGTTTGTTTATTAAAATGCTTCCCATTCATCTCTGAATTCTCTCTTGGTTCTTCCTAATGACCTATCACAGAACTATTTTTGAGCCACTTCACATGGCCATGGTATGGAAAACTGTATAGCTCAGAGTAAGACTTAGAACCATTTAAATGCAGTTTAATGTCAGAAATCCAGCAAAGCACGAATAAGCCTAAAGGTAAAAGTGATAGTTATGGGCAATGCAAGGAAAGACTTTCTCCAGATAGTCATTATAACCTAAAACGCTAACCTCCATCTGGTTTGGACTACTAATTTAATATGTGGGTGGAGGTGTGAAATTTAAAATCTTTTGAAGAGAGTAGGGCAGTATTTAACCTCAAGAGAGTGTGATTTCTGTTGCATAATTTGAAAAAAAATGTGGTAACACCACAAACACATACATCACCTCTGATTCGAATGTTGCTTGATGATGTTATCATGGATTTGTTTTCTGCCCTGATACAGATATCTAATGCTAAATCACCTGGGAAAAATCTGCTATGAAAGTGTTGAATTGCTTCAAAAATTTTCGCTTCTATCAGGTGGTTTTCTCTAAGGCAGTGGAGCATCCAGAGACATTAGACTCACCAGTCCTGAAAAACCCCAGCCTGCCCCCCTTTTCTTAGCTGCTTGTATATTGTGCCTCTGAATCCTTTCTACTAATTTGTCTTACATTATTTACTTCAGCATTTAAAACAATGCCAGCAGGGTTAGGATTTCAACTTACTGTTCATTCAGGGTTGAGAACCATTGATTTAGAGTCTTCATATTAAAAAAGATGGATGTAGTGGGTTTTAGTCATAATATAAATATCATAATGGAAAAGCTCATCAAGTTGAACCAGGCTCAACCCTTTTAAGGAGAATGAGAGCTGTCCCCAGTGGGATACCAATTCTGTGCTAAAAGGTAGAAGGCTTTCAGGAACTTGCCTAAAGACTTTTAAGAAATTAGAACTTGAGTCTTCTGTCTCCAAATCCTGTGTCCTTTCTACCAGGTTATTTAATATCTGTAATTGTGTATGATTTGCTCAAATATCACAGCCTTGGGAGAGGTTTTCTTGGACTGTTCAATCGAAAATAATCTCTCTCTAGCAAATTACCCTGTTTCGTATTATCTTTTCATAATAATACACTATTTGAAATCATAGAAAGTAGTTCCATGGGAGCAGGGACCTTCGCCATCTTGTTCACTGCCACATCTCCAGCATCTAGAGCAGTGATTTGTATACAGTTGTTGAATGAATGAATCAGTGAGAATTTTGCATTCCTACAAATATGTCAATTTCATCATGTGCCCTATGTCTAGATAGAGGTGGAACAAGGACACTTTTAATAGGATACGAGGTTTCTCAGAGCAGCAGCTGCATTTGAGGCAGAAAATCAATTTCTACCCTGGATGACATTTTCAAAAGAGGTGTATCTGGTAGCATGGAATCTTCTATCTGACAGGGCTTATGTCAAAATACTAGGATGTCTAGATGAGTGGCCCACATTCTATAGAGAGGGTGTGCCATTCAAAGATGCCCTGAACTGTGCATGCAGTTTAGCCCTTGTTCTAACAGACTTTCTGGCTGCACAAATAAGAGAGTGACAGCGATTTTGTGAGCGTACTTAACGTTCAGCAAGAAAGTTTGCATGCAAATGCAAATATGCACAGACATTTTATAAGCTTTGTGGGGAACAAATATGGGATGCAGATTCCCCAAGTTAGCTAGTTTTTGCAATATTTTTGGTAATAAGGTGGAGGGTACCTGTCTGGTATGTTCTCAAATATTTAAAACACAGCCATTGTTTAAGACTTGAAATTCACAATAAGATGGAGACAATATCAGGAAAAATGTAGACTATTTATCACAATTTATGCAAAGCATGTTAAATAAATGAACCCAACCAGTTGTCATGTACACACCATTGTGCTAAGGAATGCTTTTCCTCCTGGTATTTGTTAGTGAGGAAAATCATTACCAAAGCGATTTAGCTAATTCATTACCATGTTTGGAATTAAGCATTTTTAACAGTTATCTACTTCCCATTGTCTGCCTGGGACAAACCTTGTCTTGTCAGTAAAGTACTTAGCTCTCTGCTGCCAGAATTGAGATAGGGTCATCAGAATCCTCTTGTAAACTCAGGAAGATAAAGACAGGGAAGCTGGCTCCTGCCCAGGAGTCAGGTTGGTGAGGGGTTGGAGGGGCTGGGGGCTGGGGGTCATGGAGGAGGGAGTGGGGAGAACAAAAGGGCAGATTTGGTTTTATTTCTGGGCAGAATGAGGCAACTGCTTACTTTGTGCCATTCAGCATCCTAGGAAGTATTTGTATTTCTTTCATTCCGCTTCTTCCTCTCCCACTTCTCATGCAAACACATACATATGCGTGCGCGTGCACACACACATACACACACACACACACTCCTTCTTTAATAAGGAGACATGGCTTTTATTTTATAACTAGAGAAGAGACAATACTGCAGGTAGAAGAAAATTATTGATTAATGTTCTCATGCATTTGGAAATAACTTTTAATAGGTCTTTTCCTGAGCTAGAAAAAGAAGGTGGCTATAAATTTGGGGCTTCTACTATGTACCTGGTTTCATCTTAGAAGAATTAAATACACTTTCAAAATTTCATTTAATGTAAAACTTAGATGAGACTTTGGTAGGAGGAAGATCTTAGGCTCTTAAAATTAGGTAAGCAATAGGAAACCTTCCTAAATGGGAAGCCAGCTTTTTTGCAGACAAGTGTGTCCACTTCAGAATTTTCCTTGGGGCTGGATTTTTTTTTTTAAATGGGAACACAGGATTAAAAAGGGTATGGGTTTTTATCCTTGACTCCCAAGAAAGTTTACAGTTTAAAAACATTTAAAAAACTAAAACTGATAAAAATAAGCTAAAGTAATGAGAAGGCCATCAATAAGTTGACTATTGCAATTATAAATTAATAGAGGTGGCTCCTTTTGACCTGCCCCAGATGTCATGTCAATTGATTAAATGTTCTGAGACAACGAAATGGAAAAAGACAACTTTATTATAATGCTTCAGGCAGGGAATATTTTTATTTTGCTATTAGGAGCACATCCACATGTCAGTGACCAATTCCATTTGGAAAAAAGACACTTTGGGGGATATGTACGATTAGAAAAAATCTCCAAGGTGAATCTTAGGTCTGAACTAACCACCTCTGTTATTTTTAGTTGACATTAGGAATCATAAAAGATAGCATTTTAGGCTTTATTTTGACTCAGGGCAGAAGAATTGTTGGTTCCATCTCTCCTAGGTATCATGGGCTGGCAAGGCCCTGCTGGGCTGGTAACCTCAGCAGACATTGCCAGGGGCATGGCCTGCATTGGGGTCTCTGCATGGCCTGCATTGGGGTCTCTGCACGTCTATGACAGGGACTATATTGGAAAAGGTGTCAAGGAACTAACAGATTTTCAGCTGCATTCTCCTACTAGCCATTCTGAGTGTGCTGAGGATGCTATATTTTTGTGGGTGATTTGGCAGCTATGGGTTTGCCTTCTGAGGCATCTGTTTGAGCCTCAGCTTCTCTGTAGTGATGGGGTGAATCTGAGAGGAAAAAAGATCATTTCCCTTTTTTTTCTACTAGAAAAATGTCTTGCTGTAAAAAATAATAGAACCTATCTTTATAACTTCTCAATAGGAGATGAGAAACCCTGGTTGAAAGAGAGGTATATTTGATATTTGGGAATAGTTGATAAACTAAGATTGACCATGTGCCTGTAATTTTATCAGCTATACCAAAACTGGTTGTCTGGCAGGCAGAACTAAATCCCTAATCATTTGAAAAATGGTCTGTTGAGTGGACCCATAGACACATAATCTCACATCTCCTAGCCTCTTAGGTCAGGAAGCTGTTACTTATGGGGGCCTAAACACCATTGCAATGGGCCCTGGCTCTGTCCCTTCAAGAAACAGGCAGTAGTCCCTTTGTGTCCCCAGAGACCTTGATTAATGTAATATTTAGCACATCTGTTTCAGGTCAAACAATCATATTTCTCTGACCTTCTCCCCTGGATTTCTATTCTAGTCATTTCTTATTTTTACTGTTTTCGCTATCACCTTTTTTTATTATAACATGTCCCTTTTAAAATGTGGAACATCTAAACAGAGCATAATGTTTAAAAGTACTTATAATGCTGGTCATAAGAAAGGAGTAAAGAAAGTCATGACTTTTGACTCTTCAACTTTTTAAAATACACACTTATTCACTGTCAATTTTAGTGACCAAATTTATTGCTGATTCATACAACTTGAATGATTTATTCTCGCTTACATTAACAACAGGCTCTGGAAACCAAGAACATCATTCAGTTACAAATACAATATGTCCCAGGCATTGTGTTCAACTCCAGAGTGAGAAAATGGTGGTCCTCACTGTGCTGGAGCTCATGGTCAATGAGGGGATGGAACGCTAATTAGGCAGTAGAATTTGTTACAACCCAGCAGTATTTGTTTTTGTGGTAAGAGGAAGAATAGGATGGTAAGAAGGCATATAAAAGGGATACCAGTGGTCAGGGGAGCCTTCCTGGAGGAAGTGTTATCTAATTTGAGGACTTCAGGAGCCCCTCTGTAGATCAATGGATAAATGAAATGTAGCTGATCTGATGGCAGTATATATACAGTCACCCAGTTCTGTCCACCCAGTGTGCTGTATTTTGCTATAACTTGAAAACAGAAACAGCAGTAAGACACCAAGTGGGAAGAGACAATATGATTTCCTGGGTGTCACCTACTTTAAATTCTGTTCTTTAAGAAATTACATTTGGGGCTTCCCTGGTGGCACAGTGGTTGAGAGTCTCCCTGCCAATGCAGGGGACACGGGTTCGAGCCCTGGTCTGGGAGGATCCCACATGCCGCGGAGCAACTGGGCCCGTGAGCCACAATTGCTGAGCCTGCGCGTCTGGAGCCTGTGCTCCGCAACAAGAGAGGCCGCGATAGTGAGAGGCCCGCGCACCGCGATGAAGAGTGGTCCCCGCTTGCTGCAACTAGAGAAAGCCCTCGCACAGAAACGAAGACCCAGCACAGCCATAAATAAATAAATAAATAAATTTAAAAATGGTCCACATCAAAAAAATCTTAAAAAAAAAAAAAAAGAAAGAAATTACATTTGGATATTAGCTTTTTTATCTTATTTGTAATTTAGAAAAAGTATTACTCTTTCAAAACTCATTACAATAGCTGCATTGTTCTTTTAGGGATAAATCAGTTTCTTTTCAACAAATACTTAGGATGGTTAATAAACAATTTGCTGTTTCTTTATTCTCGTTTGTGCTAGTATGAAGAATCCTTAGGAGATCTTTGAAAAATTATTTTTATCTAGAGATAACAATGCAGAAGGGTAAATTGTTTGGCAAAGAATATGAAGCATATGGGCAGAGATACAGGAATTTACTGCATTTATAAGTCTCATTATGACTCTATAAAATGCAGCATCATTTGTCAGTAAATCAAAGCTTATAAAAGTAGCAATTGTGAATGCAGTTGGTTGTAGTATCAAGAGAATGAGGATTAGGAGTGTAACTGAGATTCCTTTTATGATAAATTATCTAGCTCCTGGCTACCGTGTATGAGCTCTATTAACTGCCTATAAATTGTTCATCATAAAATCTAGTTCATTCTTGTTAATTAGGCCAAGGCTTTTATGAAGATTTTTCCTCTTCTCTCTGAAAGCCTAGGCTGACAGGAGAGTAGCTACTACCCAGAATACTGAGGAAGAAAAGGACCCTCTGCTAAGTATAATGCTGTGTTCTTTAAAAACTAATAATTAAAAGAGAAATTCCTGAATTAAAATTACTTTGGCTTCTTACTAGTGAAAATGGAATCGTTCTTTGTCGTCACAGAAGGTTAAATACAGCCAAAATAATTGCGTCTTCCAACTTTAAATTCTCTCAATCAATAATGCAAGAAAGGAAGGGTGTATGTATAACAAAGACTGGATATACCCATTACAAATGACTAATACCAAGCAAGTTCTAGAAAAACAAATAGACATAACAAATGTTTCTGGCATATCATTCCACGTCATTTTATTATGCATTTTTTCCCATGAAACTGAACTTTTATGCAAAATTATCTTGGAGGAAATCTTGTATTTGTTACTCATCTCCAATTTTTTTTCTGTTGTATTTTGCTTTTCATGGTGCTCACATAAGTGATCAACTGGCAGTGAATGTTATGTTTATATTATCTCATATTTTGCATTGCTAACTGGGTCCCTTGATACCATTTAAGGTGCATCCCTAATCAGCTCTCGCGTTTCACACTTCCCTTGCAATCTCTGGATTTTATGAAGAGTAGACACGCCGTGCCCCAGTTCTGGACGCCAAAGTGGTTGTGACTTCAGGAAGTCCCAATAGTCAGAGCCACAGGCTGAGTCAAGCTGTGTGATTGCTCCCCTGAGATGCAGTTAGCAAGCCTCTCTGACAGAAGCCAGAGGCAAGGAACAGTCAAAGACTAGAAAAGTCAAGTCTGTTTGCACACTCTCCTGTGCTTAACACCCATTATGGTGCAATTAAGAATGGTCAGAAGCACTGTTATATTTGGAAACCCCAAATAACAGCCTAACTTGGGGGGAAATGGGAAAATCAGTTCAAAGCAAGGAAAAGTAGTTCTTAAATTTTTTTTTTTTTAAATGGGATTTTTGCTTAAGCTACTTCTCATTTAACTTTGTAAATGCTAATTAGCTAACAGTGAAAGAAATTGTAGGACTGTTAGGTAAACTGTGTTTCCTTTCTAAGATCTTATGGACACTTAGGGTTTGTCTCACGCCTTTGCACTTCACAGGACCCTACTTTCTATTTTTCCTGGTCCAGTTTCTGGGTAATGTTGCTGGCTCCACAAGACTATAGTGCAGATAAGAGCTCATCTAAATTCATTCTAAAGTAGATGGTTAGGAAGACAATGTAGTTCCTTGCACTGAGTAATAGTAGGGGCTCTGCAGGGGGCTTACTTGGATGGACTATAGCTTGAATCAGTTAACTTTAACACTATGGCTATAGTAATGCCCTAGAGGTCTTACCAATGAATACGTTGGGGGCAATAAATTGCAACAGGCTTAAACATAATTATAGAGAGACTTCTTAAGCTTTGACTAGTTCAGTTTTAATTGAAAGAAATTATTTTTCCCTTGAAAGACTAAAAAGAAAAAGCCTTTAGAACATGAAATTTATTTCAACAAATTGTTGTAAAGAATCTTTTTTTAAAAACAAACAAAAAACTGTTCACTTTTTATTATAATCATCACCATCATTATTTTTATTATAATCAAATATTGAATTATAATTCATGGACAGTGGTCCCAGTTTTCCCCAAATAATTGGGCTCTTTTCTGAACCTCTTTTCAAGCTTTGAATAGGTAAATAGAAATGAATAAATATCAGATTTGGGTGTAGAAATCTTACTCTTATGGACTGAATGTTTGTGTCCCCCCACCAACCCCGCAAATTCATATGTTGAAGTCCTAACCCCCAATGTGACGGTAGTAGGAGGTATTATTAGGGGTTTTTGGGAGGTGAATTGGTTGAGATGAAGTCATGAGGGTGGAGCCCCTGTGATGGGATTAGTGTCCTTATAACAGGAGGAAGAGACATTAGAGCTTCCTCTCTCCACCATGTGAGGATACAGCAAGATGGTCGACTTCTGCAAGCCAGGAAGAAGACCTTTGCCAAGAGTTACATCTGTGGGCACCTTGATCTTGGACTTCCTAACCTCCAGAACTGTGAAAAATAAATGTCTTTGTTTAACCCACCCAGTCTATGGTATTTTTTTGTTATAGCAGCCTGAGCTGACTAATACTCTTAGCTTATGGCAAAATTTCTCCCAACCACAAGGACCAATATGTAGCAATGGTGAAAGCATGCAAAGAAGTGCCTGGGCAGATAGGGGAAGAGGAATCATGGTGAAGGCACAAATAGATTTTAGGAAATCATCCCCCAAATAGCCCATACCACTTAGGCTTTTTTTTTTTTTTTTTTTTTTTGATGAGAACTAGTCAGATGGTTTCACCTAAATGCAAAGGGGCTGGGAAATGGAGTTTCTGGCAGAATAGGCACTTTCCAGTAACAACTCTACACTATGGAGAGGAGCTCATGTCTTTGGCGGACAGCTGATGGTCTGCGACACCACATTTTGTATGTTACTTTAAGCTTAGAAGATGCTTTTTACAGCTATATACTCTTTGAATTTTAAGGCCACTTTAGTTACAAGCAAAGTTTTTTAATGCCTGCACATTCGATCAGTTCAGTTGACTGGCCAATTAACTGAGTGAAGTCAATCCACTTCGTTGTCTGACTGAATTTCCAATTGTTTGGCTGAATGGAATGGTTACTTTGGCATACAGTTTGTGCAGTAGTCCTATGTAGATATAATCACACTGCAGCTGGTGTAAAATTTGTCTTTGTCACTACATTTATTTTTCTAGACACTGTCACCTTCCCTAATTTCCTTTCCCAAGTTCTTTTTAGAATGCTCCATTGTCCTAGCTTATTCAGAAGAGTGCTTCTTTCAGAGCTTAGCTGAGAGTATACAGACCAAGTTTGTCTCAGTATTTTCAACACAATCTAGTTTGTATGTTTTATTTTTGCTGTCAATACCCGATGGGGTCAGTCCTACAGACCTCTTGTTTTTGGGAAAAAAAAACTCTCTTGTAGTACTGTGTTGATGGTCAGACTATTAGCTATATCGAAAAGATATCTTAAAAACCAGAGCACGGGGGCTTCCCTGGTGGCGCAGTGGTTGAGAATCTGCCTGCTAATGCAGGGGGGCACGAGTTCGAGCCCTGGTCTGGGAAGATCCCATATGCCGCGGAGCAACTGGGCCCGTGAGCCACAACTACTGAGCTTGCGTGTCTGGAGCCTGTGCTCCGCAACAAGAGAGGCCACGATAGTGAGAGGCCCGCGTACCGCGATGAAGAGTAGCCCCCGCTTGCCATAACTAGAGAAAGGCCTCGCACAGAAACGAAGACCCAACACAGCCAAAAATAAATAAAATAAATAAATAAATTTATAAAAAAAAAAAAAAAACCAGAGCACGTTACTGCAGATTTTTAAAGGAAATTTTTTATTTTATCTCTACTTTACTTCTTAGGCTTTCAATCTGTATTTTTCTATCTTTGATTTTAGGGTGTTATCTCAGGCTTACGTTAATGCCTAGCAATATGCTTTTATAAAGCCAGCCTCAACATGGCAAAAGTCTCTACAGTTGGAGAAATTTGGAGTCAAACACTTAACATCGATTATGCACTTATATTTAAAGTGCAGGAATTCAATAAAATGATCCATTGACAAATCATGAGTGCCTTTTCTAAGCCCTATGAAGGCTGCACATAGAAATGAGTGATTGCCTCCAAGGAACTTACACTCTGGGACTTAATCACAGCACCTGGCACAGAAGAATTTGGTGGAGAGGACGGGGCATGCGAAAAAAATGTTAACTAGTAACCAAAGATAGCCCACAATAAAAGCCTAATGAGTATTGTGAGAGATCAGTTCTCTGGATGATCAGCAGAGAGAGGGAATCATCATGGTCTAGAGCAACTGGGAAGAGAACACAGCGTGAGCCTTTAGGATGGATGTAAAGGGAGGATGTTGTTCAGATAAACTGAGAAGTGAGGCAGCCGTCTCAAAAAGGGATACGTGTAAACGAAATTGCAGCCCCTGGAATCCATATAATGTTTTTAAGTAACAGCGAATAGATTTTTCTACAGGGAACTGAGGGTTCGTGAATGAAAATAGCAGCTTAAATGTTGGAAAGATAGGCTGCTATCAGATTGTGGAGAGCTCTAAATGTCAGTTTGATAAGTGTGGCCTTTATTTTATATTCAGTTGGGAACCATTGGAGATTTGGGGATGATCTATTTATTGACAACAACCTGGAGCCTAAATTTGTCCCTAGCTTCAGATTTATCTCCCAAGCCTGGATTTCGAAAGTTATTACAATTTAAAGCACAGTGATGTTGGTCACTCCCTGGACTCCACCTCCTGTTTCACCTCCAACACACAGAGTGAAGAAGAAATAAGCTGCCACAGGGACATTGCTTTCTCTACTTTACCAAGACAGAGGGATGTACATTCATTCACTTTTTCTTTTGGGGCATCTGTCTAAGAAGAAGCTGTGTCCTATTGCAGAATTGAGTCTGAGGGGTGTGAGGAGTATACGTATATCTCTCCTTTGAACTTTGAAGGAGATTGTTTACTGTTAACATAAAAATAAGACTCCTCACAAGTCATTAGCTTTTAAGCAGAATAACCTACACGTTGTGAGGTACTCTGCCTCTTGGACAAATATAGAAAGAATTGATTGTGGCATAGCCCTTGACTACAGAGCATCAACGAATAACCACCTGCATAGCTTTTTATACTTCTGAGTTTTGTATGTAATGGTTTGCAGTTGCGACCATGTGGCAAATGCAACAAGTTGACCATACTAGTACCGAGTTTATCTACACCATCTGCTGTTATATTGACATCTGCTTCCTTCAACATAGCACCCTCCTTTTTCTTAGATATGTTCTGTTATTTCTTCTTTTCCTTCTTTATTTCAAGTCATATTCACTGATATCTGTACCATTTCATGATATCAAAAAAGGAGGCTTTCAGTGAGGGAGTAGTGGAAGGCAGGGACAGACAAGTGGTCAAAGGGCTCAGTAGGAAAAAAGTCATAATTCCTGGGCCCTGAAAACCATGTAAAAAGGTGAGAAAGTATCCAGAGGAAGTATGAGAGAGAAATGAGGGTTTAATTTGGGATTAACAAAAGCACCAGAAATAGCTGAGGGGAGACAGGAGAATGAGGACCATGGATGTACGGGGTGATGGCAGAGCATCTCACAGAGATTAAGGTGGAATTAATCTGTTCATTGGAAAGATACTTCAAATTTTTGACAACACATTCCAACAGCAGTAACTCCAAGTAGCCTTCTGAAATCAGGGATCAACAGGTGAAGGCTTACTTTAACTTTATTCTTAAAATACAGTCAAGATTAACTTGTACAAACCACTTTTTTTTTTTGTTTGGTGTTTTAGTTTGTTTCCAACACACCGCTCCACTTCATTTTTTCACTTATCCTCACAAGGTAGCTGTGAGTTAGCTTACCATCATCAGGCAAATCTCCTGGCTCCCAACGCTTAGCTAATTCTATTAGAAAACACTGACTTTAATTGTGTATAGAAGGTGAAAATTTTTTCTGTTAAACGGTCACCAGATTTTTAGAACGAAAGCTAAATTTCAGGAAGCGCTTGGAATTCCAAAGAATAGAAAGGTATAGAAAAGAGCAAGTGTGTAGTCAGTCTGAATCAACGGGATTCACCTGGGCATTATTTGAGTTTTTGGCCCCGGAAGCCATGGGTCAATGGTACAAAAATAGACACTCACCTCTGACAAAGAGAAGCATGGATGCTGGCATGGGAGGACATAGCTCCTTTTCTTTCAATCCCAGATCAAATTTAAACCTGCGATTTTGGAGCTTACTCATCAGAGGAGAAATATCATGAGCTATTTGCTCTCTCTGCTGTAACACAGCTCTGGCAAGCCTGGAAGTTATGTTGAGATCGTCAAATCTATAGTCAAGGACCATCTTTGTGAATCATGAAACCATATGCCACTGGTTGTCTGAATCGAAAAAAAAAAAAAAACAAAAAACCCAACAACAAAAACAAAAAACCCAACTCTACACCAAGGAAATCAGTGATGTGATCAGACAGTGCCAGCGCCCTTTGACCATCTTACACCTTCTCAATCTATACATTAAAAAAAAAAAAAAAAAACTTTGCTACTGCCTGAACCATGTAAAATACCAGAACTCCTGTAGTGTTAACAAGGAATAAAGATCTTGCACCAGATGGTGCCTCTTGTCTCCATCTATCTCTAGCCCAAACAATCTGCCAGAGTTTTGAAGAAAAATGCAATGTGATCATGTTGCAAAGTATATGAAGAAACAGTATGAAAAGTAATCTGGCTCTAGCAATGGAACCCAGAAGGAAGGGGATTATTATGACTCTTTGAGCCTAGGAATCAGGGTACTGCTAGCTCTGCATTTTAGTCCGTAATACAAATGCTATGCCCAGGCACGGCTGGAGGGTGAACATCGCACCTGAGATATCTCTGTATCTCTGCATCTCTGCAACATATTGATATCAGTCAATATGGTTGAAATTTCAGGAATTCATCTGGATATTTTGTTTCTATAAAACAGAATAAACTGTTTGATGACTTTTAAAAAACTAACAAGCTAAGAAGGGAGAGTTCACAGGAGAACTTATTATTTAATGTTTATTTCTGTATTTGCCCTGCAGTTCTGAATCTGGCCATCTTGGTGATGAGATCTTGGGTACAGTTTGTGCATCTCCTTTGCAGAACATTCTTAAAAATGTTTAAAATAAGCTTGGATAGTTTTTTTTTTGGTTATTTCTCTGCTTTTCCATATGACTTTTGCGGCCACAATATTTTCAGGTATCTTCCTGCCCTCTCGTACTTTGATCATGGTATTGTTACCTCTTTGCCATAAGATCTTTGATCTTTTATTATCTTTAGATTTTATCTAACACCTATAGAGTTCTAAAGTGTTTTATGATCAGAGATTATTTAATGGGAAAGAAAATAGCTTTTCAGGTCTTTTCTAGATACAACTCATTTGAACAGATAACTTTGGTTTTTTAAAATAAATTTACTTATTTTATTTATTTATTTTTGGCTGCATTGGGTCTTCGTTGCCGCACGTGAGTTTTCTCTGGTTGCGGTGAGGGGGGCTGCTCTTCCTTGTGATTCACGGGTTTCTCACTGCAGTGGCTTCTCTTGTTGCGGAGCACAGGCTCTAGGCACGCGGGCTTCAGTAGTTGTGGCTCGCGGGCTCTAGAGCGCAGGCTCAGTAGTTGTGGCGCACAAGCTTCGTTGCTCCGCGGTATGTGGGATCTTCCCGGTCCAGGGCTTGAACCTGTGTTCCCTGCACTGGCAGGCGGATTCTTAACCACTGCGCCACCAGGGAAGCCCTGAACAGATAACTTAGTTTTATATTTACTTTTGGTGCTTGGACTGGAAGTATCTAAATGGCAAGCCTAGAAAATAATGGTGATTTGATAGAAGGTAGCTCATTGTTGCTACTCAGAGTGTGGTCTGAAGACTGACTTAGATGAGCAAACTGGTAAAGGTCTATGATGAGACATACAGAAATTGAGTCATCATTTAGAAACTTCCAGAGCAATTTGACATAGCTGTGACATCCAAGCATGTGATCACTTTTCCAGAAATTCCTTTTATTTTAGCTTACCAAAGTTTCAGTCCATTATGGATTGGAGGAAATAAGAACTGTGTTCACTACCACAGATAGTTTAACAAGCACCACTTTTTTTTTTTTTATAAGTATTTAAATTAATTAATTAATTAATTTTATTTTTGGCTGTGTTGGGTCTTGGGTTCTGTGCGAGGGCTTTCCCTAGTTGCGGCAAGCGGGGGCCACCCTTCACCGCGGTGCACGGGCCTCTCACCATCGCGGCCTCTCCCGCTGCGGAGCACGGGCTCCAGACGCGCACGCTCAGCAGTTGTGACCCACGGGGCTAGTTGCTCCGTGGCATGTGGGATCCTCCCAGACCAGGGCTCGAACCCGTGTCCTCTGCATTGGCAGGCAGACTCTCAACCACTGCGCCACCAGGGAAGCCCGAAGCACCACTTTTTTATTTATTTATTTATTTAATTGAAGTATAGTTGATTTACAATGTTGTGTAAGTTTCTGGTGTACAGCAAAGTGATCCAGTATCTATCTGTCTATTCTTTCTCATATTCTTTTCCATTATGGTTTATTACAGGATATTGAATATAGTTCCCTGTGCTATACAGTAGGTCCTAGTTGTTTATCTATTTTATATATAGTAGTTTGTATCTGCTAATCCCAAACTCCTAATATATCCCTCCCCCACTCCCTTTTCCGCTTTGGTAACCATAGTTTGTTTTCTATGTCTGTGAGAAGCACCACTTTAGAGTCCGTAATTCCATCATTTTATGTAAGATGGATCAAAATAGAGACAATGGATCCACCCATGACAAGGAGTTTAGAGCAGTCATCTAGTTATGTGTTAACCATTACTCAGGAGCTTTAATGGTAGTTGTGGAAGGAAGGGAATACATCCATCTTGGAAATACTATCCAGGAGAAGGAACAGGATGAAGTCCTGAATTGAACCGGCCGTGTGACAAGGAGGCACATGCTGCCCCAATATTAGCCTGCATGGTGTTGCTCCCAATAGATATGGAAAAACTTCATTGGCAATAGAGCCTTGAAAACACCAGGAATTCTGACTTTTTAGTTTTAAGTTAGTGATGGCAAAACATCTATTTAGAAATTTATAGTGAACCATGAAAGACTGTGGACCACAGCTGAAGAGTTCAATGTTAGAAACTTAGAACAGATGGGAAATTCTTCCTGATAGTTTTACTGAGAAAGAGAGGTTCCCGCTTCACATTTTCTGATGTTTGAAATAACATTATTTGCAACTTTCCTTCTTTTTCCTTACAAGGTAGATTCCATACATGGGAATGGATGAAGGACACATGCTCAGACCACTCCTACCTTTGCAGGACGTGTTGGCATATTCCAAGCACTGAAAAATACCATAGCTGATAGCCCATAATAAAAGTAGCAAAGCCTGCTTAATGATGATGTATGTCAATGATGTTCTAAGGAAAATATTTTTTGGTATCTCAGATTTGAATTTTGTCAAAGAAATAATATTAGAAATAAATAATGGTTAACTCTTTCCAGGTTATTTCCATAAAACCTGTTCTTTTTTTCTTTAACCCTTGAATAGAGTTGAAATAATGTTATTAGTGCTAACAACAGTATTACTATGATTTCTGATTTCTAATTGTACTATTATTAATGATGTTAATTTATTTAAAACTTTTTGTAAGTTTATAGGGTTTTTATAGACTGTAATAATGATCCATATGGACAACCATTTATATTGTTTCTTCTGTGGAAATTCTATTTCAGAGTTGTGGCTAGAGGAATGAGTGGCACTTCATCTGATTCACAGTACACACACACACACACACACACACACACACACGCAACCCCAGACACACATAACTACCAGATAGTCTCTTTTGACTTATTGGTGCTGGTAGCAAAGGAAATGTTGGGACTCATTTAAAGATTCATCCCTCTAGGTTTAGGAAATATAGGAGTTCACCCAAAATATAATGTGGGTTGTTTGTTTTTAAGGTATATATTATAGCTGTATTGGCTTCACATTTGGAAAGAAGTTCATGTCATTTTATGTTCTTTTATCAAATACCTAACCCACTCCCATTGCAGCTCTGCTACCCAAAGAAGAGGCACAATTCCACTTGCTACTGGGCTCCTAGGGGAATGAAGAGTAGAATGATATCTCTCCCTAAGCTTTGGGAGGCTTGCTGAGTATGAACCTGACACTGAACAAATGGCAGAGGCCAAGACAGTGTCAGCTAAATAATCTCCCTTTCAGGTTATTAACGCATAGAAAATGTATAGGCAAAGTTATAATTTCTGTTTTTTCTGTTTTTCTTTCTTGACCATCCTTCTAAAACTTGCCATTGCCTCTCCTTTTCATGTGTGTGTGTTCTCCCCTCTGTGTGGGCATCTTTGATGAGCAAGGAGGGCCTGCTTACACATTGCACATCATTCGGGCTGTCGTCTGGTGTGCCGGGTATTTCAATGCGATTGCATCTCTATTCATCTCCTGACAGAAGTGGCAATGGTGCAGACAGGGGTATTTGTTATTGAAACAAACAAAGCATGTGGTGTTAGAGATTTGTATGCAAAACCTTCACAACAAAACTAAGTAGCTATTTACTTTAAATATGCCAATTAACTGTTACTAATGTACAGTGCACTTCTAGGTTAAGGATGATTGATAGTAACACGCAGTGAAATGTTCTTCAACTACAGTCAGGAAATGTAAATGTACAAAATGGAAAGAACCAGCAGGCTGACAGCACTAGTTACATGTTTCAAAACAACACTTTCAAATTGTTCCCTTATTGTTCTTTCATCCTTTCTCGGTTCTGCACTTCCACAGCCTGGTAGCCAACAGTGTACTAAGAAAGTTTCGGAAAAAAAAATGTTTTAGTATGAAGTAAACATCACGGGCCTAATCTCATTTGTTTCACTCAGGCAGAACTCTTAGGAACCATAGTGGGAGTTTTGCTTGACTGAAGAGAATAGTCTTGTCTCTTTTAAATGTCTGACATTGAATCTGTTGCTATTACCAAACTAATTAAAAGGAGAGATGACTTCTCCTTTAGTTTCTATGTCCTGTCTCAGCAGTCACTTCTTCATTTGCTCTAGACCAGCACCACCCAAAAGTAATACAATGAAAGGCACAAATGCAAGCCACATATATATTTTTAAATTTTCTAGGGGCCAAATTTTAAAAAGCAAAAAGAAACAGGTGACATTAATTTTAATAACATTTTATTGAATGCAGTCTATCTAGATTATCATTTTAACATGAAATTGATATAAAATAAGGTATTTTGCATTTTTTTCTTCATACTAAGTCTTTGAAATTTGGTATATTTTATGCTTATTCAGAAGAATTGGCTTTTGCCATTTCAGAAGAACCACATCTCACGTTTCTGGTAGCTTTCCATGGTCAGTGTCTACTATATGGAAGAGCACAGCTCTAAATGTCACCATTTGAAGATCAGTGTAGTGTCCTTTATTAAAATGTTTACTTTGGACAGTCAGGAAAAGCTTGATATGCATCCTGAATCAACACAACGATGCAATTACTGTTCAATTCTGCCAATTACTGTTAAAGCCCATTGTTTTGTCGTGGAAAGATTAGTGAAATTCATAAATTCAGTCAGCTGACTGACGATTTTATAAAGCTACCTGGCTGTTAAAATGCTAAAATGTTTGTGCCATGGATACTGTGTATATATTGTTTTAGTAAAATTTCAAAAGAAAAAAGGGGATTACTTTAAAAATGAAAATATAATATCAAAGACCTTTTGATGTACATCATTTAAATGTCAGTTGAACACTTTTATGATACATTTTATGTTCCTCATAACAATGAAAGTTGGGTGTGTATTGTTAGAAAAACAATCAGTAAGTGCAGATGTTTTCAAGTGAGCCCTCCAAGAAAGAAAAATTAGATTGACTTAATTCCAGTTAGTTATTTATTAATACCAGCTATAAACTAAAAAACGTAGTGCAAACATGATTAAGCAGAAGTTGAACATCAAGCAAGAGACAAGATAATAAATGAGGAGCTATTTTGAGGGAATAATCGATTTTTCCAAAATCAGACAAATTGTATTAATTTCGTGTCTCCTGTGTGCTACACACTGGTAAATGCTGTGGAGGTAAATGACGACAACAATAACAACAATAGCAACACAGTTATGTCATACTTATTCAAAAGTACTGGAATATTCTTTAAGTATGTAGTTTTTGAAAAATCATGGAGAATGGTGGAAAGGCACCCATTTCTGCCCCTCCCCTGCTCGCTGCATTTCCCAGATTTCCATGTCAGCTGACTCCCCAGTGGGTTCAGCCAGTGGGAAACCCCAATGGGAGAGTAAAGGGCTGGAGGAAGGGGAAAGCCAGGGTTATTTTCTCTGTGCCTCAGGTGATATCTCCGGAAATGTCCCGTGGCTTCTCTGTATCTGCAACTCCGCTCTACCTTCCTGTCCCAGTTCCATCTTCCTCTGGGTGACCCTAAGTCCTGGCCCTGGTCTCATAGGCTCCTCCCTTTTCTCCTCTAGCCTAGAAGTCCCAGTGACTTCCTGCTATTTCTAATCTCTGGGTTGCCTCACCAATCCCTGTTCAGTGAGCCTTTCTGCTTCTTTTGTAACCAGTTCCCTGTGTTAAATCTATCCCCTTCCTCCATTTCAAATACTTAGAGTCTACCCCTGCCTCCACCCCATGCCCACCAGTTGAATTGTGACAGAATGTAATAGAGATTCTGGAAACAAAATGAGCCAGTTTCCAAATGATTTACTAAGCATATTGCTATGTGCACCCAAAAGTAGACAGTGATCATTAAGAGCCACCACGAGTTTCTTAAGAGCAATCGTGACCAATTCACTTTGCTTATTTAATTGGTGGTTGAAAAAATACTGGCATCGGTACATGAGCAAGGCCTTTGAAGTGATCTCTCATGATGTCCTTGTGGTTAATAGACACATGTGTGCTGGATGATACAGATTTATTCAGATTTATAAGTTGTACTGGAAAATACCTAGAGGGAAGCATGGCTGCCTTTCAGTATTTGAAGAGGGATTAGATTAGATCTTTGAAACACTAGAGGCTAGAGCCAGGATCAGTGTTTGAAGTTCAGGGAATCTGATTTTGGCTAAGTAAAGGGAAGTGCATTCTAAGAATCAGAGTTCTTCAGAAATGGAATAGCCTGTCGATGTGGAAGACAATTTCTGCCCCTGGTTATAGCCACAGATTTTAGTGGTGTGGAAGTGGGGGGAAGGGATTCTTGCATTGAACTTGAAACAGAGTATTCCTGAAGTCTCTTTCAACTGTGAAAGCTTAAGAAGTTATGGTATGGTCATCTATGCTTGATACTAACATGGCACCAAATGTAATTTTGTCACTTGATGAGACTACAGAAGGAGCCCCAAAACTTGCACTGCCTCTGGGTGATCATTGTTAATGTTAAGTGATCACTGTTCTGGTGAAGAACCAATTAATCAAATTCCTGGTTTATAAAAGCATAAAAATATTAGTTTTTAGTTCAAAGAGAAAATGTTTTTCTCTAATTCTGAGAAAATCAGCATATTAAAAAAGGGCACCAAGTATCAGCAAATACTGTATAAGTATACTCATGATGATAAATATTTAGAGTATAAAGATATACAAACAAGAAATTTTAAAGGTTTTAGTAAGGAATGGCATCAGTCTTGTGTGGGTTAATAGTTAGGACAAAACTTTATAAGAAAGTTTTTGTAGAAGATGACATTTTTAGCAGATGTTATTATCGCCTGCTTGGACAGAAAACAGTTGAACCTCAACTGTAATCAATTAATCCGTCATTCAAAAAGCCTTCACCAAGCACATGCTATATGTTTAGTATCAGAGATAGCCATAAGCAAAATTGTTAATCAGGAGAAGTTGTATTCTTGTCTCTTTTTCTCTGCACTTGTCCACTACATGATGTCATCCATTTGAAAGATTTCCAGGGACCTCCATTTCTCTACCCTCTGCTTTTCAGTAATGGATCTGAAAATATTTTGCAGTAAGACACAAAATATGTTCTAAGTAACACTACTTGTTGAATAGAGGTAGGAATGAGTGAAAGCATGAGTATACTTCTATTAAGAGAATTTCATTCACTTGTTCTGATGAATATCTTTTGGGTACCTATTATAAACAAAGCACTAAATGAATAACATATTGTCCCCACTTTCAGAAATCTCCAGGATCGTGATGATAGATCCATGCACACAGAGTTAATTATAATACAACATGATAAGTACTGTGCTACAGGTATTAACACAGTGCTATGGTAACACAGAGGAGCATGTGATTGATCTATTAATTCAGCTGCCGTGGTGGTTGGGTGAAAGGAAGGAGCTGATGGGGGAAAATCTTCAGATAAGGAATGTCCTTGAAATTGAGACTAAAGGAAAAAATATTTCTTCCCAAAGAAAGGAGTAAGGGGAAGGATCCTGTAAGTAGCAGAAAGAGTTTGCATGGAGCCTTAAAGGTGTTTGCTTTTTGACAGCTACAGGTTTCCATTGGCATTAACCAGGGACTGAAGCACCACTGTGGGAATTTAGGGAGACATTGTCTCTAACAGGCTTTTCACGGGAAGTTGCTTACTCTCCCGTGGGGGGCCAGCCTGGTCCATTACTCTGCTATATACTTGTATATTAACAGGGCTTAATAATTACTCCTAATGAGTAATGCACATTGAGTTTTTAGGTTTCAAAAAGAAGTATTCAGTTGAAGCCTTCTGCATTAATTCTTCCTATCAAAAGTAATCTCTGCTGGCTCATTTTTTCAGCAAGGGGTTCACTTTGTAGAAGTAAACTCATCTACAGCATGACATACAATAATATTAATGTACTACTCACAAGCTTTTTTTAAAACATGTATTTATAACTTTAGTGGTCTCCTAGCACTCCAGTCTCTTAGCACCTGCCAACTTTTATGGCAGCTCACAAAGCAATGGTACCTCCCACCTCTCTAGATTTTCCTTTCCTCTCGTGGGGCAGGAAATATTGAAAGGAAAAACTTTTAGGCCAAAAGAAACAAGGCCAACAGACTGGATAGTCAGGCCCATGGGGATTTGCTACCCAAAATCTACTTGAAGGATCAACTGCAGATTTCAATAGCTATAGCCTGAAGAATTTCTCTAATAAACTGGAAACAATCAGTGAAAGCAAACACTTAGGAAAAGAACAGCTTCAGCTAGGAAGATGTTATAGTCAGAATCTTCCTAGGATTATTACGTTTGCAAATAATGTACACAAAGTTTTAATTTAGCTTTCAATTTTACTAGTGTTGAAATCTTGTTCTACTTTGGATTTACTGATTTTTCCATTCCAGAGTCAATGCCATTTTTAAAGCGTGGTTTAAAAACCAATAATTTAATCCACATTCTGCTACAACTATTAGTATAAGTTTCTTACTCATATGTATTTTTTTCTTGCTTAAAAAAATCTGATTTTAATTGTCAAACTCATTTAAAAAAATCAATTCAATGAAAAAATGCTATGATTTTCCACTGTTTTTTTTTCTTTCTTAAACCCAGGGGAAAACATGGATGAACAAAAGAAAAAGTGCCCTGTATAGAGTATTCTTTAATGTCTCACTTTGGTGATGTATGAAATCAAAACCAAATTGTTTGAGCCAGCTAAAAGGCTTCATTTGAATTATCCAGAGTGCTTGTGTTTTGCAGTCATTTCTTGTGATGATTTTATTTTGTTCCTCTGGTATGCACCATCATATTAACACATGCTAAGTAAGGGGCAGTTTTTAAATATACATGCTTTGGGTTCTAAATCTGCTTCTACATTCGTCTGGGCCAAAAATTATTCTGGAGTTTCCAGTAAGAATGGTTAAGACAGGATGAATAGGAGCTAAGTGAGATGAATAGGTGTTTGTTTGATAAATGAAGCCTTTTTTTTTTTTTTTTTTTTTGTGGTTTTGGGAAGAATGTGATATTTTCTCATTTGAATGTCTTTATGATGCAAAAATATTTAGACAATTTAATGAAACCCATCAAAGAACTTGAGTCATTTATCTGCATATTGAATGTATACATTACAATTTGGTTTAAATGGACTGGCTTCTAGAACTAACTGAAATCATCTCTAATATGGTCACTACCAGTAAATGATCAGAAGAAACTGAATGGTTCAAGGTTACTCAAAGGAAAATTTTTAAGGAGAAATTTCTTTCCAACATTGCGACTATATTACTTAACACCCTTATGGTTATAATAACAGAGATCCGTGTCAGACTAGCTTAATTGAAACATAAGAATTTATTGTAAGGATACTTCACAGAGCACAAGGGCAGGAGGGGCTCATGAGGGACTCACACTCCTTGAGATACTCTTCTTTATTCAAAATTTTCTAGCTAGAGGCCAAGTGTTAAATTTTCTGTTGTGTAATATAGTCTCTTTCTCTGTCTCTCTCTCTCTCTCTCATCTCAAGGCCTTGTTCTCCAGTTCTAGGTACACCTCTGCTTCAGTCTTCCCTCTCTGCTTCTCTACACCCTCTACTGTTCACAGCTCCCCAATTTACATGTCCTCTGTTTAGCAAAGTAGTCCTCAGTCCAGATTTGCAGGAAAGAAAATCAATCAGAGCAACTCTGACTTAGGAAAGATGTTGATTCCTAGCGGGCCAGGACCAGCTAGGGTCTCATATGCGAATACGGTTGCCAGGTTTTGATCTCCATGGGAAGAACGGAGTGTTGGCTTCATTGAAAAGGAGATATAATAAGGTGCCCGGCACTTTGGAAGTAACCCATTTACAAATATAATCAATTCAGTTCACATAAAGACACATACAGATATAGCCTATAGTTCTTCTACAACTTCAGTATTCTCACTGCAACTTTACTATGTAAGACATTTAAAAATATTTGGCCGTATAGTTTAGGAAATTTAGTACAGAGAGGCAATGTGTATTGGGGAAAGAACAAAGACTTAAGGGAATAACAGATTTGAGTTCCATTTTTGGTTCCTACATTTATCATGTTAGGGGGCTATAGGTAATTATTCACTTTCACAGTTTGCACACCTATAAATTGGGGATAATGATACCTACCCCACAGGAGTTCTGATAATTAACAACACTATATGTACAATGACTAAACCAGTGTATAATTCATGCTAATAGTCAATAAATGAAGCTATTATTACTATCTTTGTATTTAGTGTGATTTGGAATCACATAATCAGCTGCATAATTTCAAGTGAAGTACAGATATGTTGTTGGTTCAAGAGGGACTACTTTGAGGCAGCTGCTGAAGAACTTGAAAATAGAGAAACGAATATTTTTTCTTAAAGTTAAATTATAAAAGCAACTCAAGATGAAACAGAGAGGTATGCAAAGTCAATTTAAACCAGTCTTCCCCAAACTGCCCTTATTACTCCTTTCACAAGTTGGTGATATCTGCACAATACCTAAACTATTATTTAATGTTTTTCATTAAATTAACTTTATATCAACTCACCATTTAAAATTATTTAACCTCATCTTTGTAATACTATTTTTGAAATTAGGATTGGTATACTGGTTATACATTTTTTTCTAATAACCATATCATAAATACATAATTATTCATATAAAAAAGTGCTCATCTTTTTACCACATAATATGAACTTGTGGAAACACTGACTTTACAAGACGAAATAACTCCAAGGCTATAAAACTGACCTAAACCTGAATGAAGACTTTACCATATTTAAAGAAATAAATACCTCAATCAAAAAAAAAAAATGGAGTTGGTCAGCCATAGAACAGAGCACAAGGGAGTCAGTTACTCAGGGACTGTTGGCAGCAGATTCATGGCTCTCTGGGTGCAGGATGCCCTGTCAGGCCCACGTGATCAGCCCAACCCTTTGATGGGTCTTTTCCTCTTGTGGAGACAGACAAATCAGACTGTGATTTAGTTTATTCATTTGTAAAGTAGGGATATAATATAGTACTAAATGTATTGACATGAGAAAGCATTAAAATAATGTCCATAATAAAAGTTCTTTTTTTTTTTTTAATTAAAACAAAATCTCCTTACTCTTAACTCTGATCCATTTTGGGTAGTCAGCCTGACTTGTCAGGCTACCTGAGTTATTTTTCTCTTGGAAAATTGAATAAATAGGCAAGGAGGCCTTACATGTCCACCTTAATAAGCTTTGTTAGACAGCAAACAACAGTTTAATTAATCAACTCTGATAGTTGATTAACCTTCAAATCCTAGGGACGACCCTGGTCCAAGGTAAATTCTACATTGATGTGGACTCCTGTTGGCTAATTAACTTTCTCTATGTATCAGGGTGCAAATGCTTCCGAATCTTGTGCTGTATAGTACATTAAACAACTATTTACTGAAATCCAGCTATAAATATGACATTACCAATAAGGAAAGTACAATAAAGAGATTCCTGGGTCTCAAAGATTTTATCATCTAACTAGGGAATTCACAAGTACACGTGTGAATAGTTTTTTATATCTATGAGTACTTTTGCATATACTATTTCACAATAATCCTATGTTACAGTTGGAAAAACTTGAGTCCAGAGATTAAATGACTGGCTGAAAGTCTACAGTGAATGGTGAATAGTGGAACTAAGACTATAGTTGGAGTCCAGGATTCTTTACACTGTGGATCCAAACCACAGGATTTTCTCTAACATTGCAGATACCCAGGCCTCTCGCATAGATGTTCCACATTCCAGGCAGGGGCCCAGGAATCTGCATTTTAAAAAGACGCCAGGTGGGCTTCCCTGGTGGCACAGTGGTTAAGAATCTGCCTGCCAATGCAGGGGACACGGGTTTGAGCCCTGGTCCGGGAAGATCCCACATGCAGCAGAGCAACTAAGCCCACGAGCCACAGCTACTGAGCCTGCGTGCCACAACTACTGAAGCCCGCGCACCTAGAGCCCGTGCTCCACAACAAGAGAAGCCACCACAATAAGAAGCCCGCACACTGCAACAAATAATAGCCCCCCCGCCACTGCAACTAGAGAAAGCCTGTGGGCAGCAAAGAAGACACAATGCAGTCAAAAATAAATACATTTATTAAAAAAAAAAACAAAAACGCCAGGTGATTCTGTTGCAGATCATCTGCTTTGATAAGCATTGCATTCGATTATTAAATGCTCCCACGAAATAATGTGAGAGCAATTTCAAAATAACACACCAGCATGTTTGAAATGCTAGGGTAGTGAAATATGTCAGAGTTCAGGGAGTGTGGATGCAGCTGGGGAAGGGGTGAGATCTTGTTTGCAGGCTGTTGCTGGCTGGGCACACAGAGGGAACATTTAGGTTATCTAGGGTTCCTGCAATGACTTAGACAGTGTCTGCTCATCACTACGTTCAGCTCACGCAAGAAATCCCAGGAGCATTTGTCCTGGAATTTGTCTTATTCCTTTAAAAAAATAAATAAATAAAAACTGGACTCAAAATGTCTTAAATTAGGAAAGAATTCAGCATCAAATGTTTCTTTTTGTCCTTATATAGAGTTTTCTGAAAGCTCTGTCTAAAATATCATGTTCTTTCTATGTCATATTCATTGTGAACACAGGCAACAGGATTCTGCCCTTGGATGGCTTTCAGGGGAAGAGACAGAACAAAACAACAAAACACTTTATGTTTCTTTTCAACGGCACAGATTTTTATCACGTTAGGGTCAGGGTTGAGTTCAAAATGTTGCTCATTTGGGAGTGAGGAATTTCTGTTTCTTAGATGGTATGAAAAATCATAGGGTCAACGAAGTATAGAAAAACACTCACGGCTACTTTGCAATGGTTGTGAATTGAAAATTGTACAGATTGCATTATGTTTGAGTGGACATTTAAGCATGAATACTTATCTTTAATTCATCTCTAAACCCCAAAGTAGAGGCCAGTGACTCTGGCAGGCAGGCATTTGTTCAGAAGCCTGGCTTTCAACATAGCCATCCCTGTGTACCAGAGCCAGCATGGGATTTCCCCTCAGGGATATGGAAAGTGGCAGGAAGTGACCTTTCAATCAGGCCATTGTCTAAGGAAATGTTCCAACCATCTTTCCCTCAGCCTAGTTGGAGTCACATAATCAACACATTTGTGCAGGGAGGCGGGAGCCCCAGTCAGGGCCCATTCTTCTCCAAACAGCATCTCTTCATTTGTTATTCCCTCTTGCCTAGCACTTGCCCAAGCTTGGGGAAATCTCTGTGATTCAGCACTTATGTGAATGGTTATTCCTGTCCCCCAAGTCATACTTTTATTCACCCGACTGGCAGCATATATAAGACTATTACTGGCTTGGTACAAGGCAGGGATATTTGCTATATAGGGTCTATGCCATCTCTTGCTGTATTCCTTAATTTTAATAAACGTGTTTTTTCTTCTAGGAAGGGTATATGGTTTTGTAGGCTATATGTCATTCCTATACTTTTGAAATTGTTTTTAATTCAGAGCTTCATATAGAGTGGTCCCTCAGTAAAATAACAAATAAATACATTTTTCAGTGTCAGTGATTATAAACAGTATTCCTTCTTTCCCTCTGCCCTATCCTCCAGGAGGCTTTTAGAGACTTGTCCTTAAAATGAGATCTGGCTTTACTTCTGGCATAACTGCCATGATGTAACCTTGTACAAGTGCATACAAGATGGAGAGACAAAAGTGGGTGACTAAGGCAGGGCCAGAGCTGTTGGTCAAAATTATGAAGAAGGCAAGATTATGTTTAGTATCTTCCAACACCTCTGCCCAAGGTCATTGACTCCCTCTAGGTGGCCTCTGCTTCACCAGGAAAAAGCTTTTACCATATTTACCAAAATACTCACTGATGTTAGAAATACACCTCATCCAAATTTTTCCTTAGCTATTATTTGTCAGAATTCACCTGTACTATATTTCAAATACCCTCTTACTTTGCTGTCTGCTAGGTGACAAGGCTTGGTACTGGATGAATGAAATAAAACAAATCTTTGCTATTGGAAGAACTAGACAAAATGACACCCTTCTCAAGAATCAAAACGCCTTAACTCTGCTCCACATCATATGTCATCAGGGAAATGCAAATTAAAACAACAGTGAGAAACCACTACATGCCTATTAAAATGGCCAAAATCCAGAATACTGACCACAAATGCTGGATAAGATGTGAAACAATAGGAACTTGCATTCATTACTGGTTGGAATGCAAAATGGTAGTCACTTTGGAAGATAAGTTGTCAGTTTCTTGCATAACTAAACATACTCTTACCATATAATCCAGCAATTGGGCTCCTTCATAATTTACCCCAAAGAGTTAAAAACTTATGTCCACACAAAAAATTGCACATGGATGTTTATAGCAGCTTTATTCATAACTGCCAAAACTTGGAAGCAACCAAGGTGTCCTTTAGTAAATGGATAAATAAATTTTTGTACACCCAGACAATGGATATTATTCAGCACTAAAAAAGAAATGAGCTATCAAGCTCATTCTAATGGAGAAAAATTAAGTGCATATTACTAAGTGAAAGATGCCGACCTGAAAATCTATGTACTATATGACTGAAACTATATGACATTCTGGAAAAGGTGAAACTGTGGAGACAGTGAAAAGATCAATGGTTGCCAGGGGCTAGTGGGGAGGGAATAGGCAGAGCACAGAGGAGTTTTAGGGCAGTGAAACCACACTGTATGATACTATAATGGTGGATACACGTCATTAAACATTTGTGCAAACGCATAGAATGTGTAGCTCCAAGAGTGAACCCTAATGTGCACTGTGGACTTTGGGTGACTGTGATGTGTCAGTGTAGGTTCATCAATTGTAACAAATGTGCCACTGTGGTAGGGGAATGTTGATAATGGGGAGGCTTATGCATGTGTTGGGGTCAAGAGGTGTGGGGAAATCTCTGTACCTTCTGTTCCATATTACTGTGAACCCAAAACTGCTCTAAAACATCAAGTCTATTAAAAAATGCCCTCACTCAGTTTAAAGGCTCTGTAGAAGTCAGGCTAAGTATATTGACTTGTTCTTAAAGTCTCTTAAATGTATTCCTTCTTTTATGTTTGCACGGTTGCTGTCCTGGTTTTGGGAGAAGTTTCCAAAGTGGTTTCCTTACCTCCTCTCTTCTCTCAGCAGCCTGTCCTATGATCTGTTGCCAAATTAATCTCTTTAAAACCTCTCTTTTATCATGTCACTCTTTGGCTAAAATAGCCCTCCTTGACCTCGATTGTTTACATTGCCTCGATGGCAGACATAAAGCATGTAGGCTACTTCTTTCTCCTTCCTCATGGCAGACATTAATAATCAGTCATGCTTTGTTTCCCTAAGAGCCAGTGGCCTCAGAATCCCCAACACAGAGTCCTAATGAACCATTGTCAATTGCTAGGAGATAGTTCTCCAGATGAAATTTCGTTGTTACACAGGGACCAAAACAGCAGATTCAAAGTGAAAGCCCACACCCTGTGAACCCAACGTAAGCTGATCCCGCTCTGTCTTCCATTAGGTGCAGGTATGAAATGTTCCTGCTCTGCTCTGGCAGAATTCAGAACCTGTCTGCTGAATGTGCTCTAGTCTGTCCAGACTCTGGAGCCTCTGTTTCTGAAACTTCCCTGCTAGTTATGTTCACCTTACTTCTTTTATTTGGTCCCAATAGGCCCATGTTTCAAGGTTCAGCTTTAATTCTCCTCACTCCCTGCATCCTTCCTAGACCTTGTCAGGCAGGAGTTGTCTTAACTCTCAAAGAACTGTCTGTGCCACTCATTTAATCAATGACTAATACAGGTTTGTGAGATGGCTCTTGTGTGGCTGTTAGTTTCTTGTAGAGTGTGTGTCCTCTCCTCCAGCTGGATTTCAGAGGGCAGGAACTATGTTTCCTACCTCTTCCTAGCTTTCACAGTGCTGGTTGACAGCATGTCATGAAAAGTAGGCATTTACTGCATGAGGCAGGTCAGTAAAAGAGAAGTTTAAAGAATACATGTACAAATATGTACATATATACATATATATGTGTATATATATACACACACATACATATATGCATACCTTTCCATGTTCCTCATACTACAGAATAAAATGTTCCTGCAAATAGGGCGGTACAGTAGGATAATACTTCTCAAACTGCAATTGGGGACTGATGTAACCTTCAGTTAAAACAATGTTGTATGTTTTTGTTTTGTAGTTAACATTTATTAAGAATTTATTTTCCACCCGGCACTGTGCTAAGGGTTTACACACAGGATCTCGTTTAATCTCTACAACTACCCTGTGAAGTAGAGACAATTCTACCTTCAGTTTGCAGGTGGGAAAAAAGGAGGCACAGAGAGCTTATACAATGTGCCCAAGGACACCCAGGTGGTACACAGCAGAACTGAGATTTCTACCTGGCTGTCTGCTGCTGACTTTGGGGCCTTTATTCCTCATCACCACAAGCATAGCCTTCTGCCTGGAAATGCTTTTTGTCCCCCCCAAGACTGATTTGGTGACTGCTTTTAGACTTTCAGTAAGTAACATGAAACTGAAGGAAAGTGATAAATGTCAGGATGCTTCAGAAGAAGAAATGTGATTGTTTGTTTGTCATAAGCGAGCAGATCATGCTCAGTGATTGGATTGGTATTTTATTGCAGAAATATGAAGTAATAGCAACAGACTGAAGGGGTCCAGTGTAGAAAGGAAGAGAGAGTCTTGGAGGCTCCAATGTGGTAGATCTGAGGAAAATAAGGGGAAGGGGCTCAAAGCCTTCTAGAATATGCTATCAGAGAGGAAAAAAAGGAAGAAAGATAGAGTATATAGCCTGTTTTGAGTGAGAACATGCTAAAGAGAGCCCACGATGAGAAAATGGGTGATGTGAAGTGACCTCAGGTAGCTTACCTAAACAGAGTGTAGTTTATACCCCATGTCTCTTACACTAATAAAACTGCTATTCCCTAAACTGTGTTTGCTAAATGGCAATGACTAAGAAGCCAGAGAGAGTTGGGGGAAAATTGGAAGCCATGAGCACTTTCTTTGTGGGAGAGAGCCTTTCAGTTTTAATTTTTAGGTGTTTGCACTTATGAGAGAAACTTGAGATGAACCAGCAGTTGTCAAATGAGTGAGAGCTGGGTTGAACTTCCAAGTTTTGTCTCATACCATAAGCCCTCAAAAGTCCTCCTATATAGGATTGGTCCTGGAAACAGATCTTACTGGGGAGGAAAAGGTGAGGACATGCCTCTTCTTCTCTGTGCCCCGTAGTTTTAATTGAGCCTCAAGTGAATTTCCTTAGAAGTCAATGGCGGCTCCGTGTCCCAGAAGGGACAGGGGAAGTGTGTGAAACAAGATGAGAGGTGGGACCATTATTCCCAGAACTCTTCTGAGTTCTTTTTAGACCCTGGTCAAGGATAGAGCTGTTTGTTGTAATAAAATATCCAGTAGCAGGAAGTTGAAATGGAGGTTGTACTAAAAAAAACCCCCAAAACAACAACAAAAATGCTAATTTTAGCTCCATTCAAAACCCAGGGAAAAAAATCAATGTTTACAAAATTAAGATTAATAGGCTGCCAAAATTCAGCTCATTAGTTAGCAACACTACAAAGTAGTGATGAAGTTTGTGCTGGTTGGACTTATAGGGAATTAAAACTATATAATTGGGAATGCCTGTCCCCTTGTATCTAGCTTAATGATTACGGACTTTTCCACTGAAAGAGCTAGTAGGCAAGGAGTGAGTCTAAAAATCCCTACCTAAGAATTTACCCACTTCAGTTGACATAGAGGGTGGTCTTGTCGGAATATATTGAGTGCTGAAGATCATGGTTTTTATAGCTTAAAAGGTTTTACAGATATTGATCCAGACACCAGAGTGTTCCTCCTTGTGTAGATAAAATACTCCCAGAAACTTGAAGGAAGTGCACCTGGAAAAGGCAGACAAACACTGAGACTTTTCTTTTTGACAAATATGGAGCTCTTTTCCTCCCACTAGGAAGTAATGCATTGAGATTAAGGCTGTGGAAGTCCTCAGGGTGGATTTGGACTGGTCTGGTGTGCTTGTGTATAAAGGTCTTGCCTTATTCCACATCTCTGTGCAGGAGGTGGGCATATGGCAGGCCGGCCTGGGGGGATAATTGGAGAACAGAATGAGCGGACAGAGCGTGTTTATAATGCTCAGCTGAGATAACACATGCAGAAATCCCTAGCTCAGTGTCTGGCAGAAAATAAGGACTAAAATGTTCATTTGGTGTTTCTATTGTTGTAGTCATATTTATTCATTTTAGTTCAACTTTTAGAGCTGTTTTCTTGCTTTACCAGGAAATCTCAGTTTAACCTTCTGACTGGTGATCAATGTATCAGAAAAATGATATTTTGTTTCATGTAGGTCTTATAACCAGCATTGGCCTGCGAGCTCTCTGGATTTTAGAAAAGAGTGGTAAACATGTATCTTTAAAAATTCCCCTTAAGGTCCTATGATATGTAAATCTGGGTTTCCTTGAGGCTGATTCCTCCACCTTATATCTGCACAGAAGCTAGCAGTTGGCCTTCAGAAGGGCAGGTGGGAGCACACATCACAGAACCTTTACAGATGGAAGGCTTAAGATTCTGGGGAGCAAAGTGCGAGTTCTGGCAATACTCTTCCCTTTCTTTGCCTATCTTCTGTCTGCCCTTGCTTCTGAGGATGCTAAATTCAGGATGTGAAAGAAAGATTATTCCCTCCATGTACCCCCTGTGTGTATGTTTGCACATGTGTGGGGAGCAGAGGGAGTGATGCTGGTTTCATGAAATTCCTGTGTTTTAAGCAGAGATTGGAGGATTTAAATGGGAGAAAGGGAAGAATACATAAATGGAAGAATAAATAAGAACTAGAGCTAAAAATAACTTCGGGTTGTTAATCATTATAAAGCTGATTAATTTAAAAGAAGTTAAAAGAGCAGATAAGATCTTGAGTGGCTACATCATCACAGAATATTTGCGACCACAGTTTCTAGTCACTAGATGTTACCAGAAGAGTTAATTAGCCCAAACTGTGGCTTCTGGTTGCTTTAGCTGTCTTCGACTTGAAGTTTTTCTAAAATAAGTTTTAAAGCTAATTAGAAAGCACCTGGGATTCATGGCTAAAGCCAATAGAGTTTCCCCCAGGGGATTATTTTTTTATATATCAAAATTTTTAAAAAGGAAAAATGTCAGAGGAAAAACATAATCTTTAGATTCAGAGAAAAAAAAAATAGCATAACCATTTCAACTCAGCAGACCACAGGCCAAACAAGCTTTGGCTAGAATTGAATGCTGTGTGCTTCTGTTCAGAGAAGAGGACGCTTCCCAGATGTGTCTGGGGGACTACCTGCCTCACTCTTTTTTATCATCAGCTCCAACACAGGATGTGGTGTCGCTGGCTGGTAATCTGGAAATGGCCTGTTTATTTTTACAGATCTGTAGAAGAGATTCAATAGTTGTAAAGGATGGAAAGGTGTAAGCAGCTTGGAACTCACAACAAAGGAAACCAGGAGGGAAAAAATTAGATAAAATAATTTATGATCATGGGATCTTTTCCTTGTGTCTGTTGGACAAAGGTGGCAAATGGATTTTCTAGTTTCAAAGAAAAGCCAGTTCTTCCTCCCTACTCTGTAGCCCGTGGTCTTGGAACATCCAGAGGCCATTTTTTTTTTTTTTTAGTTTAAAAAACCTTAGTATTCTTTCAGATCCTAGGACCGATTCCTTTGTGAGTTTCATAAAGAAAAGAAACTCCCCCCAGAGCTGCATAGGCTCGTGGTTCTCTGTTTCTCCCAGGCTTTTCCAGATAATGTCCCTCAGATTAAAGCCCCATAACAGGCTGGAGAAAGAGGATTCTCCAATGTACGGCAGGGATAATGTCACTGCTCAGTTCCTGATTCCCCTGAAAAGTCATCCCAAGTGTAAAAACCTTCTGTTCTCTCTCCACAGAAGAGATATGCCTGAGGTGAGCTTAGGTCCTCCCTGAAACCTCCTGTCTGCTCTCTGAAAGATGCGAAAGCTGATTTCCAGCTGAATTCTCTTGAGGACTGAAACTTGCTTGCTGCAAATCAGTGCTTTCCAGTAGAGTCAGGGGCTGAGGAAATTTGGGAGAAATATTTTATATTTTTCCCATCATCAGGAAACAAACTAATAAGCCCCAGTGCCCAATACCCGGAGGAGTATCAGATGTGGGCATAGAACGCTGGGAATCTGGGCTTGTGAATGATAGCTGGAGTCAGAACTTGGGCTTCTTTCCTTCCAGTTTTATGATCTTCCCACCAATGAGTGCCACGTGGCCTCCCGTGTCGCAGCACGGTAGTCAGGAAGCAACACACCGGGAGTGCGGGACAGTGCTGTACTGTGGAAAAGCTTTGCCTTGTGTGAGCACAGTCGGCTTGTATATAGTTGACCTTCCCCAGGGGGGAGTTGGGGGGAAGGCAGAGTGTATTTCTCAGCTCTGTCTTTTTCTCCCCTGCCTTCCCCACCCCAGAACGATGCATGTGGTTGCTCTGCAGCTCGGCTTGGGGAATGCTTGGGTTGGGGGGACCACCCAGGCTGCGCGGCCTGTGACCACTGCAGAGTTACCGCAGCGGCAGCGGCAGTGGCGGCAGCAAGGAGAAGGGGCTGGCTTTGAAGTTCAGGGATGGGAGGACCAGGGCTATTTTGGGTTTGGCCTGAGGTAACTCACACAGTGTGTAACCCCTCCCCCAGTATTTGCATACAGGAGACCTCATACTCCATTGACTACATTAAAAAAGAAATTAAAAAATCACTAATCACAAAAAATAATCCGCAGTGTGGGTGTGCAGCAGTCCTAATTTTTTCTTGCTGCTGATGGAGGTGCTGGTGGCAGAGGGAGGGGGGTTAGTAATTGATTGCATGTTTGTGAACATTAGACCTCTGTACTAACTGAAGGTGAGCAGTTTATTTCCCAGACTGCCCAGGAAATGCTGGCCAGTCTTCACATGATGAAGCAATGTGAGGCTTTCCAAATTTCCAGAAGCGGCGATCCTAATTTGTCAGGAAATTTGCCTCAAAGTATAGCGGAACAACAGCCTGTGAACCTGCAGCAGTTTGAATGTAACGGACGGAATCAAGGTCCCACCATTTGCGAACTCTGTGAACTTGGCAAAGTCTTAACCTCCCAGCCTCAATTCCCTTATCTGTTAAATGGGGCTAATGCTACCTACCTCAGCATCTTGTGAGGGTTAAGTGACACACTGTGGTAAGGCTCCATGCACGGTGCCTGGCTCACAGGACTAATCGGGAAATGCTGATTCTTATTAGTTGTTGGGTAGGTGGCTTCATTATTATATTAAGCCTTTTGTGAGAGTGGGCTCTTAATATGTGGAAGTCATTGAAAGTCCAGCCAAGCTTAAGACCAACCAAAGGGATATGGTTTGGCTCCACTATCTATGCTCTGAGCCAAGCCGTCAAAAAGGATTGAACACATTTTAGGAGAAAAAATATATTAAGTGATGAGGTGGGTGTGACTGAGACCATAAAGAATCAATGCCACAATATTATTATTGGTTTGGCTCTTCCTCATTTATAAACCTTGAGCCTGGTTTGAGTGGTTCAATTTCAGCCTCATTGACAGGTTCTTCATTTTACTTTTAAAATCTTGAGCATATTAGGGAAAAGATATACATGTTTTGTGCTCTAATTTTGTCACTCTGCACTATGCTCATACATACTCTGTATATCTTTGTCCTGTATTTTATGAATCACCTCCAGGTTTTTGATCTAATAAGCATTGTGCTTTTCAAATCAAATACAGCTTGAAATTGAATTAGACGACAAATAATGAAGTGGCTTTATCACCAAGTCTCGGGAACTCAGAGAATGGAAGCTTTGCCCTGTTCTTCTTTCTGTTCTCTAGATCTGCTCCCTGAGGTTAGTGGTGGCCACGAGCAAAGCTGTCCTCTGCACTCATTTCGGTTCTTTGAGAAAGCACAATATTCTGATGAAAGAAATCCCAAAACATTCCTTAGGGAAGAAGCATTGTGATTGTGTTATTCTAGGCTATCTTCTTTGGGTCAATAGTTAGGAAGAAGAGAAGTAACAATGATCCTGACCTTGTAGGAAACTGAGGCAGTGTCTCTGACCAATGAAGCAATCTGACAAGGCGGAGAGCAGCAAGAAAGTGAAGACCCAGTATCACACTGAGAAATTTGAAAAAAATTTGTGAATGTTTCTCTAGAATATTTATTTTTCGTCTTAATGCCTATAGTTTTTCTAATTTTCTTTAGTTTTTAGTGCTTATCTGTTGCTATCCAGAGGGTTTATACCTTATATCTGTGAATAGAGTTTTGTGGGGGCAGTCTCTTTTTATATTTGTGTTTGTTTAGTGCCTATGGTCTGTGCCTGATATTTACTGAACTCTGTAATAAATTACTGGATAAGAGAAATTTTTGATTGATTACAGATAAATGCTCTCTGGATTATTGTGAGAGTTTGTTCAGACCCCTCGGTCCTTGAATTCTAAACACACTAGAACATCTTAGGTGTTCACAATTCTATATTTTAGTCTCCTCTACTCGTGCATCTCAACACGCTTTAAAATTATTTTTTTTTAACAGGCAAAGAGCTTGTCTAACCATCCTTCTCCTTTCATAAGATTCACACCTTTCTTCAAATCTTTTGTTTTTATTTTTAGAGGTGATTTAATGTATCATATAACTTGTAAGTATCAGGCCAAATCATCCGTCTTCTTTCAGTTTAGAAAAATGTTAGCACCTAGCTCCCTTGCCGCCAAAGCATAGATTTCATGCTGTTCCATAGTTGTTCCTACCAAGGGGAGAATATGCGCTCAATTGCCAACACTCCACCGGGACTCTTGATAAAGGGATTTTATTGTGCCCACTTCCAACTGGATGCAGTGAAACTCTTCCCATGAGCATGGCAGTGGCTACGGCTCATGCTCCAGAGTTGCTGTGTGGTCAGCTCAGGACTTCTTTCTTAATACTTGCTGGGTCAGACTTTCTTGTGGGTTTGTGTGTGGGAGGCAAGGCAGACACCGTGTGTCAAGGAGAGGCCCTCTGCCTCTTATGTAGGGAAATTACTGCCACATGAAGGTAGGGCAGGAAGCCAGGGGCTGTCCCCGGAGCCTTCACCATCAGATAACTTGCCCCCTCTCCTGTGTGCAAGTACGCTTGTGCTAGAGCAAGAGAATTGTGTTTCTGGAACACACGCTCCCGACTGCGCATTATATATTCACAAGTTCAAAGTCAGGCATCTTTGGATGCGGCATTAAGTCATGTATTGTAACCAGATTGCCTGAAGGAACCCAAACAGTGAAAAGACTGCTTAACTTACCTGTGTATTAAAGGTTACCAATTTAAGTTAGGAGTGAATGTTCCACCAAATCTACTCATCCTTTCGTGGGCATACGGAATCATTTTAGTAGGAATTTTAATTAATACTACTAATTCAGTGTGAATTGCATGTTCCTGTCAAAACGCAAAAGAACCCAGTGCTACTGTTTGTGTCCTTCGAGGGATGGTAAAAGTGCAAATTCATGACAGAAATACCCCATACATGTGGTGAAGACTGACCAGATCAGAGATCTTTGATTCCAATTTCGAAGGGCTGGCCATGTTAAATATAGGCTTAATACCTGAAAGTAGATTAAATACGGAGATAATTATACATAATAATTATAGCTGAGGGTTACATTTTACAGAATAGCTAGTTAATAAACTAAGCAGTTTAATTGGATCAAACTCGCCAACTATTTATCTGTGAAAATAATTGCCCTCCTGGTTGGAAAATCAAAACTTTTAGTTTGGGAATTTATTTCTTCAGCAAAGAAATCAGACAATTCTCACTGTCCTTGTGACCAGTGCTTCCATCCTTAGGTGATTTGATTTTAAAAAGATAGAGTACTAATAATCAGACAGACTCTGCTTCACTAGAAGAATCTTGAAATTAAGAGGGAGCTGTGTAGAGGATTTCTGCTGCTAGTAGAGAATAATTTCCTCTGCCTTTGCATTATTCATTTCATGTAAATTTTGATAAAGTTCATCACTGTGATTATTATTTCATTTACCACATTTTAGGTGTTTATAGCACAATTTCCACAGTAGGATCTTTTTTTCTTTTCCATATTAACATAAGTGTATGTATTCTTGATGGAAAAAGGAGCCTTTTAAGAAGTAGGTAATTGACACACATCACCCTAGCTCGCTGCCTTCAGGACTTATTGCCATATGAGCATCCTCTCCCATGATGTCTAGAAGTGGGCTTTTTAGGCCACAATATTTATGTACCATATAATTATGCACCTGCAGCAATTAACACCTACTACATACACCAGGCAGTATACAGATGATTTTCTATTCTCACAACTACCCTTTGAGATGGGAATAATAATCCTCAGTTTTATGACTGAGATTCTTAGGTTCCTTGCCTTCCTCCAATGTACACAACTAGTATAATGGAAGAGTCAAGGTTCTCAATCAGGGAATCTCTGATTGTAGAACCCATGTTCTTTTTACAGTCACATTCACTGCAGGGAATTCATCCTCCTTGAAAGAAATCCTGGGCTTAGAAAAGACCAAAACAAGGATATGCCTAGTTGGTATGTGTTGGGCTGCACCCCACAGACCTGCAAGCCCTGTGCTTGCCCAGCATTGAGAGCAAAGAGCCCAGAGACAGTGACAGAGACGTCAATGGTTTACTGGATAGGGTATCTTACACTTCTGAAACAATGGGTCCTGGAGCAACACCCCACCGTGCACGGCAGACAGCAGGCAGGACATGACAATAACCTTCGCCACTCAAGAAAGGAGGAGACTACCATTTATAGTGGGAATTGACATCAGGTTGGCTCATCAGTTACCAGGAAACCAGCAGCTGGGGCACAGCCCATCAGATTAATGACCATCACGAGGGCAGATGTTTCCCTTTAATAAACTAGCAGGTGGAAGCGTTCTGGCCTAAGCATTAGAACAAGCACTAAGTGGGGCAGGTTGTAGGTGAAGCAGGTGCTGGTCGACTAGGGGATGACAATGAGCAAGAGGACAGCCATCTTGAATGGCCTGACCGTATCGCCTGACTCTCACATTATCCTCCAACTGCCCCATGAGCACCTTTGGACCTCCCACAAGTGGTTTGGTTTTGTAGATTCATACAACTTCAGCACTGGAAAGAGGCTGAAAGGTCAGTACCCAAATTTCCAAGGGGCCATCTAGCCTGTGCCTGGATGCTGCCTAAATTCTGCTGAGGCAGTGAGTCTTCCTTTTTGGGACAGGGCAACTCATAGAAACTTCTATATATTCAGCCAGACTCTATCCCATGAGGCTTCCATACAGAATAAGCCTAATGCACCTTTTGCATAGCAGAGATATTTGAAGGGGATTTCAAATTCCCTCTATTTTTTTTCTAAGCAGTCCCAGTGTTTTTAGCTGAGCTCTATAAGATATGGTTGTATTTCCCCTATGAAGCTATATTCTCTTCCCTGAATGCTGTGCTGTCTTACAAGGTAGCATTAAGTTCTAAGCACAATACATCCAGGACTGATTCAACAGTACAGACTAGAGCGGGACTGCCACCTAGGAATTGTGAAGACTGTATGTGTAAGATTACATTTGGCAGCCACGTGAAGCCTTGTGATTTAATTCTAGCTGAGCCCCCTTCACACTCTCCCTTCACCTCAACAAATGCTGGTCTCAGTTTCCAGCAAAACTTAAGAATTCTGAAATCTTGTCACAGTTTCAGGAAAGAACCCTCAGGGAAGAGAGTCAAAGTGCACATCTTTGTTTCCAGGAAAGCAGGCAAGGAGATGGGGCAATTTTTAGCATAGCAGGTGTTCGTCCTTCCTCTGGCACTCCATACTTGTGCCTGAGTCTTAGTGGGGATAAGGTGTAGAGTGACTGGTCAGAAGTCAATGAATAGAAGTCGTATTTCCCAAATGTCTGTGAGATATTAAGAGACAGAAGGCAGTGCTTCTTCTAACAGACTCAGATTCGAATGCGAGGGTCAGTGATTTTGCTCATCTGTTAGTTCTTGCAGTACCCTGGAACATCATTCACCATGGCCAGGATGAATTTGCTGTACACAGGAGTGATCCTTCCCACCTGCCATGTCCCTAGGTGTGTGAGGATCTACAATGGAGCCGAAAGAATTACATCTTCCTGGTTCATACTCAGAAGGTGGGGAATATATTGTGTCCTTTGGAACATATGTGTGGGCATTATTCGCATGACAGTGGATTTATTATTCCTTTTGTGAAAATGTAAGATGATAAAGAATAATTTTCAAAAGTGTAAACTGAATACACAAATAGTACGTTATGCTCCATGTCAATTAGCAGAGTAGGTATAAAAGTTGTATGGAACTATAATCAGATATTTATTTGTTGCATTCATTTTAGATACTCATAATAGACAGCTGTAGGGTATGTAGTATTCTCTGGATCACATCTGAATTCGTGACCTAGTTGCAAAACCCCTCGTTCCGTGTTCATCAAGCATATCATTGTATTTAAATTTCTAGTACATTCAAAGGTAAAACAAATCATAATTTTATTTTTAAAAGATTGTTTTAATCTTTTATAACAGGATGCATCTTTCAACATTTTGAGAATAAATGGAAGAAAAAGACTTAAAAGTAAAGTACCTTAAAACATCTGAATTTAAGAGGTAAACGTTTTCACACCTATTTTAAAAATATGTATATTATATATATAAACTTTATCTCTTCTGAGCTGCATTTAGAGATGAGATAGGAAGGCATGTAAGCACCTGTTTTGCACTGACAAATTTCAACAGGCATTTTATGTGGGGGTAAAATAATTGGGCCCATTAAAAAATTTGTATGTTTCTATCCTGAAAAAAGCCTGCAATGTTTCCATATCTGAACTTGCCCAAAATGCCCACATTTCCCACCTCCTCAACATGAATCAAACTCATACATTCTGTGCACAGGCACCCATACACAGAAAGATCCTGAAAGAGAAAATTTTTGAAACATGTAGAACAAAGAGGAGTCTCCTTTAAATGCAAGGCTGTAATTTATTAAGTGTCTTTAGAATTCATATAAGGGGCTTCTCTCCTTTTGTTCTTCTCTTGTAGGTCTCTAAGTCCACTGATGACAGGAAAATCTTTAGTGGTTCCAGAGGCAAGCTGCTGGAAATCCTGCACATTTATTTTCTAGAAGGAAGTGAGCTGATGAGGAGAGTGATCTCTTCTGAGAGATCCTCCCTTTAAAAATCTGTAAAGGACTCCAAATTAAGCCATATCCATTTCTGGGACCCTAAAATGGCTCACAAAAGGTAACGTCAGTTGCTCAATGTTAGGTGATTTCAAAAGCCTTAATAAGGGGAGAGAGCAAATGTGGGGAGAAGGATAGTGAATAAATTGTGAGAACCTACCAAGTAACGAGACATCTCTTTAATTCCAAGCACCATGTGTTATTTCACTTTGTATTTCAATTAAAAAAAAAAAAAGAAAAATGTGTCTTTTTAAAAAAGATATATTTTTGCTATTAATATTCAGTACTTAATATCTGAGTACAGATCCATCCTTCGTTAGGTCTAGGGTAGATCACAACCTAATTTACAAATTCAGAATCATAAGTCAGATCAACTCAATTGCTCAAGGCCATGTATATGCAAGTTAGAGTATGCACTGAAAATTTCCTGTCCTTGAACTGGTGTACTGGGCAATGCTGTTTTTCTATAAGAATTTGATCGTATCTTAGATTTAACACAGTTTTGCTTATGAGTTGAAAAATGTTTAACCTACATCCACTCATGTAATATAAAGTGTAAATTTAAGCAGTGATCTAGAAAATTCAGGGCAAAGTAGTTTAAATCATTTGGATCTTCCTAGAGGTTCTGTTTTTGTTGTTTTTTTTTTTAACCTGAAAAAATAGGTAATTACTCGATAGCCTTAGCTCTAAAATATATCTGACAGGTTATTTTTATTTGTCTGGTTTTCAGAAATCATATCCATGTTTTCTACTCTCTGTAGTCTTTAGCAAAATGAATCAAAGCCACTCTGTACCCAAAGCTAACACCAGTGTTGTCTTTTTTTTTTTTTTAACATCGCAAGGCTTTACCTCAAGTGCTATGCAGTAAATTTACAGGGAAAGGAAAATTTTATTAAATTATAACTGAGAGGAGATGATTTTTTTTACATAGCAAACAAAAAATTCCTTCATGAAAGGCTATAAAACCCATATTATTTACCAGAGAGACCGTTCCTGTCTCCCAGGTAAACACTTACAGTGTGTAGACTTGTGTAAATACATATTTAGGAGTGGCTAAATATGGCGAGGTATTTTTAAAGGCATATTTACAAAGCTGAATACATATATGGGCATTTTGGTATGTGTAAGCTGTGTCTGCTGCTCTGCTGTGTATTCAGAATCCTAGCAGGACACTGGTAGATACACCTCTGATATAGGGACCGAGTGTTAGAACATTCACCTTTAATCAGAATTACTAAGGACAGGTCCTTAAATCATTTGAAAAGGGTGAAATTTTTCAACTGATGGAGTTCAAGTCTTTCTCACCAGTTTGACTTGAGGAAAATTGTTTCAGAAATACAGGCATCATTCACGAAAGTAAATCTCCTTTCTGAACATCTTTGTGTATAATCTAATCATCATTTCACGTTCAGCTCAGAATATGAGAAAATATTCAAAGATACAGTCCATTCGATGAATGGATCAACTAGAAAATTTTAGTTAAGGCAGAAAATGCCATTAAGATATTTTAAAAAATACTTTAGAAACACATGTGAATGTAAGTGATAAAATCTTTTGCTAATTCCATGGCCGGAAGCTTCCTATGATAATGTGGTGAAACTCCATCTAGAGGATTACGATGTCTATGTGCTGCTCGGCTTCTTGGGAATGTGTTCTCTATGAGGAAAAGAATGAGATGGGAACAGAGAGGTTGTAGACGCATGAAAGAACACTAACTGTGCCTCCACTGTCTGCTGTCCCTCAGAGTGAATAAGGATCCCATTTGTGTAAAACCCCTTTTTAGGATGGAGAAGTTGAGAGTCTAAATAACTCCAGAGCTTGGGCTGTCTCGGGGGCCTTTTGCTAAGGAGTCTAAACAATGCTTCTATTTCATTTCTAATGCAATATGCAGCTATTTCTAAATACTCTCACCATCCTGCAGTAGGATTATTGAAAATCTTATTATGGCAAACCATATGGGGGACAAAGACTATTTATTCAGGAAAATCATTTCTGCAATGAAATTTGCACTGAGCTGAGTTTTTTAACTTTACAAAAATATACATCACATGTACATATTTTTTCCCAAGGTACAAACACCACAGAATTTTATTAAACATTCTGGGTTCTAAAACTTTAAATATCATTTTAACGTAAAATATTATCCCAGTGCTATAAGGCCTCTGCAATGTAGAAGCTTTTAATATAAGTGCTGACACAATTTTAGCTTTAACTCTATTCATATTACTTATACCAGAATTTTAGACATGGAAAACAAGCTTTCCCGGCTAAAGACAATCCTCATTTACATTTTTTTTTTTAAAGATACGACCAGGCACAAACACCTTTGCATTACAATTTTTATTAGTTTTATCCCATCTTTAATTTTATTCTGTGGCTAAGTATCTCATTTCCATGTAAACTTCCATTAGGAACACAAATTGCTGACACCACATCTACTGACAGAAATGCCACAACATAAATTATACCCAGAAAATGCCCCTTTGGGTGGGGGGGCATGGCAGAGGGAACTAAGCTAGATAAAAAGCCACTGTGCTTCTGCCCAGCCTGCAGTCCTGTCCCGCTGACCACTGATAAAATTTATCACAGGGCCACATACGGGAAGGCAGCTTAAAGAAGAGTCGTCTGTGGTAAAACATGTAACAGCAAAACAGCTAATGGAGCATTATTTATTGGAAAGCAATATCTCTGGATGCTTCACTTTTCTAGCTTTAGCAAGAGTATGAATTGTTCCTCCATACGCAGAAAAGCTGATATGAAAAAGAGGTTGACAGAACTCTGCATGTTGGCAACAGGCACCTCCTAGACTCTCCACTTCACCACTCTCTGCCCAGGACGCGTAACTAGCAGAGGGGCGAATGAGTTCCAACGAAGTTAAAACCAATCTGAATCTTCCTTCTTAAAAAAATGATGAGCTATAATGTTAACGGTCTCCTTGTAAAGACACAGTCTTGTAAATTCGGGCTAATTATTGTTGTCATAATTCAGTTCTGGCATTAGTAGAAGGTAGAAATACCCAACTTCCACCAATAAAGGGAATCTCATTTACCAAGAAATTTAAAAACTCTGTCATTGGATAGGGCTTATGTTGTAGGGGCTGAAAGGAAAGCAGCTGGGTAAAACTTGCACAAGCACTGGACAGCCACAGTCCATTGGATAGAATGGTTGCAAGTAAAAATGACCAGGTGGTGTGGTGTCTTAAGTGCCAATGAAGACAGCATTTCAAACAAACGAAGGCGCTCGGTGGATCACCTGCAGCTGGGAGAGCCAGAGGGTGACGTCATCAAGATGGCGACGAGGTGGGTCTTGCCTTGGCGTTCTGTCGCCGCAAGAGCTAACTATCCCTGAACAGGACATCGCTGAGAGAGTCCTAGAACACGGGGGTGAGGCCGAAGAACCCGCTGCACCACAGGCACCAAGACAGACTGCATTAGAAGGTAAGAGACACGGCTCCGCGTCGGCGGGTTGCCCCTCCCCTGAGCCTCTGGGGCCTTCAGTGGGAACAATGATTAGCATACGGAGGATTTTGCTGTTCCTATCATCTTTGCTATCCATAATCCGCGTCTTAAAACATATATAATTGGACATGCATGGTGCAGCTGTGTTCTGCCCCTGCTCCACCACATCATCCAGGTCTCTGAGCTCTGTCCCTTCCTACCTGTTCCTTAAAGAAGTCAGGGATTTTGAATCGGCGGCTTCTAGTTTATGGAAGAAAAACTGCATTGCTATCTAATGGAGTCACTTTAGGCTCAATCTGATAACTGCAAAGGACCTTATAAGAGAGTAAAGTTCTCATTTCTAACGCTCAATCTCAGAAGCCAGCTATTTCTCATCAACCTTCTTTCCTATTTGTCCGAACCAATTGTTAATGCCATATTATATAACACCTTTATGAAGCTGCTTGTGTACCTAGTCTCTACTATTCCTTAGGTTAGTATTTCATGTTTATTACCTGCAGTTTAAAGCGGTACCTTATCTTGTTTTTCCTAAATATATCTCATTCAAGCTGTTGGGGAAATTTAAATATCTAACTCACCAGGATTTAATGAATAATAATAGCTACTGTTTATGTATGCTAGGCTGATTTCTATATGTTAACTTATTTAGTCCTCAAAGAACTCTATGAAAACAGTTATGATTTTCTTCATTTTATGAAAACAGAGCTTGAGGTTTAAAGAATTTGGTACAATTTAATCCAGGTCAGGTAGCTGGTAGATTTGTTCACTGGAATGTAATATTTTGGGTTTTATGTGTAGATGATGGATTTTTTTCAAGATTGGAAGCTTATGGACAGTATGAAACAGGCCTTTTTACTTTGTCCTTCCTGGGCATAATGAACAGCATACAGTACCATGCATGAGAGTGCATGGAGGTGTGGGCTACATAGTGCCTTTTATTAACAGACATATTCAGCAAGTCCCTTAACCTCTTTGAGCCTCAATTACCTCAAATACAAATGTGAAAAATAATCCTTTAACAGTATGAAGACAGAGGGATGGATCAGTTGGTCTTTACGGATTCCTTCTAGGTTTTAAGATGCTGCTGATACAATAACAGAAGAAAAAAAAAGTCATATCTGTGTCAGGATGCAGAGCCAACCCACCAGAAATCTACCTGTCTCTGGCATTGATCTTGGTACTGTAGTCAACAATATAATGTAATTGGTTGAAAAACAGCTGTTTTATATAAATTGACAAAGCAGCCTGGCGGGGGGCAGTGGGGGAAGAAACAGGTAATGAGCCTGCAAAGAACACCCATTAAGATAGAGTCACCATCAGCTGATTCTGGAGTCAGTCAGTGCGCTCACCAAGTATCTTTAAGAGTGTTTAAAAAATGGAAGAAGAAATTGTTGATGGAAGATTTAGCTTCTGTGAGCCAAAATGGATTATTAATTGTCTTTAATGAGTGAAAAATGTAGACATCGGGGTACCTCGTTTCTAGTTGCGTATATCGTTCTGGGAAAAAAAAAAGAGTCTTCATGCCAACTTTTATTGCAAAAACTGAAGCTAATTTGGGACTCTGAAGAAAGGTTCTGATAGATAAGATTGATGGTTTTTACTGAGAAAGCAAAAAGGAGATAGCTCCTTCACTAACATAAAAAGAGGCAGATGAGACTAGAAGGCAAGAAAGCTAGATAGCAATTACTCATTCATCAAAAACTAACATGTACACATGTTTTTCCTTCTTTTTTCCCCATTCTCATATTCATTGTGTTCTTTTACATTCCTTGGCCTGAGACCCAGAACTTCAGTCTTTCTTTTATCAGCCACAAGAGAAAGAGAATGGGAGTAGAGTGGAAACATGTGTGTTCAGTGAGGATTCCTGATTGTAGAATGAAAATGATGTAGGAGGTAATTTTTCTCTAGTCCTAGTAATAACCCAGGAAGGGCAGTACAAGTAGATTCTCTGTGTGTCCCACGTAGGTGAGTGGTAGGAGTGAGAGTTCAGATAAGGCAGATGTCCACTGGATCATTATGCTTGAATATAATGGTAATTGTTTGAATCAGAGTATTTATTACAGATATCACTGGATCATATAACCACAGTGGCAATTAGGAGTATTTTACATTTAAGAGGAGATAGATTAAGACAAATAGGAAGGCGGTTAAAAGCAACGAAAAAAGTACAAAAAAATACTTAGTAGTAGCGAAATAAAAAGAAATCACAGAGGTGTTTCCCAGTTGTTAAATTCACACTTTTCTAATACTTCATGGCTTTATTTCTTTCTTTAGACCAGAATCTTGTGAGTATCCCAGTTATACCACATTCTGGAAATAGAAAGCAAGCAAGCCTCCCTCTCTCCCAGCCTCCCTCCCACACTTTCAATATTCTGTGAATTTGACCCATTTATCACCTGGAAGTATGGTTTCTTATTGAGAAACTTAAAGGATCTTATGTAAGCAAACTGCAGTCAGCACAGGGAAGCCCTCACATTATCTGTCTCATTCTACCTTTAATTTGGGAAAGGTAACCTTTGAAAATCAGGTGTCCACTGCTAAAATAAGACCTGAAGCCAAGCGCAGGGCTCCAGCCCCTAATGTGTCTCTTGTCAGTGGAGGAGGGCACCATAACCTCTCTCTTAGGGGAATAACAGACCAGGTTTAGTAGAATGTGAGGTTTGGGGGGTGACTCTCAGGAATATCAGGGTTGTCCTAGGGACAAAGTAACCTCATTTTGACATGGCCAATGTAACATTTCAGAATATTGGAAAAGAACTTATTTTCTTCCAAAATTTTGGCCCAACTAAGTATTATTATTATGCCTTTCTGTGGTTAAAAACAAGTCATTGTCTTTCCCAATTTCATGTTAGTTGTGTTTAACATCCCTTAAATTCTTCATCTTGGGAGGGGAGAAGAGAGTGTTTTTGGCTAGTCAACCTGACAGTAAAGTTCATGGGACTGTCATTGGGAAATTCAATTACGGAAAATAGGCAATTGTGGCCAAAGAAAAATCTTGAGGCAACTGAAAACGTTATTGGTATTCCTTTTTGGAAATGAAACTTTCTTTTTTCAAATGAAGAGACAGAAAACAGACTACCAAATTGAAAATTGGAATTATAAGTATAATTGAATAGATGGTTTCCTAAATTTTCAAAAAATCGATGATCTGTCATAATTTTAACAATTTTACCTAAGTATCCTTTTTCGTATTTACTTTACTACAGAGATGACTTTGTGTTTCTAAATCTGTTTAAAAATAGATTTTCTAATTATAAACATACTCTCACTCATACCATTTAGAACTTACATATACTAGAGCAGTAAATCATGTAAATAGCAAATACTTTAGTATGGTTTCTCATCCAACAGTGGTTTATAATGAGGTACTAGTAGATGATGAGTGTGGTTACACAATAGTCTCAAAGTTTTTGGAAATGAAAAGAAAATTATTGAGGAATTTCTTCTTTTCTTCTTCACAAATCAGTGGTGTTTCACCCATACTAAAAAAACTCTCCTTGTTTGACAATTTATCAACTCATTTCTCATGGTGGAGCAGATTGGCCAGCCAGTTTAACATATCCTGGCTTCATAAAGATGTTTCTGGATGGACAGTGCTCTAAACAGACAATGCATACACATGGTAGATACTTCATAAAGACATACTAAGAATTGAAAACTCAGTGTTCAAGATTCTAGTTACTTTGGTGGATCCTTTTGGAGAACTTTGTTGGAATGATTCTTGAAGTAGCTTCAGGCAGGGTTACACTTAAATTTTTGGTTTAAGGAGCAACAATAGTGCCTTGTTTTCATGGTACGTTGGGAAAAAGATTCTGTGTTGTTACCACTGCCGTTCGAACACACTGGATTTTTAAAAGGATTTCTCCATTTGCTACCCTTTAAGAGTTAGTCTGCTGTTTGGGTAGTATTTACCAGATATGCAGACAGTCTTCCCAGGTGAAGCTGTATGAGAAAATCACAGTGATACTGCTGGAAAGAGTTATGTGCACTCCCAAATCTTTACTTCTTCCCCTCCCACTCAAGCCCTCAACCTATTTCAATTTCTGGCTCTACTGCTTACTGGCTGTGTGACCTTAGACAAATTGTCACTTCTTTGTGCCTCCATTTTCTCATCTTGAAAAGAGCATAATAATAGTACCTACCCTATAATGTTGTTATGATGATCGAATGAGTGTGTGTATGTATGTGAAGACACACATACCTACATATATATGTATATACACATATATGTATTTGTGTATACACTAATAACGATAGTCCATCTTCTGTGTCACCCAGTGGCCTGTACAAGGAGAATGGACACCTCTTAGTCTTTGTATTGCTTGACTTCTCAGCCATAGTGGACACTGTTGAGTCTCTTTCTGAAATTCTCCCTACTCTTATTTTCATCAGGTTTTCTCTGTCATCTCTTCCACAGTTCTTTTTGACTGCTCCTCTTCCTCTTATTCCTTAAATAGTAGACTTCATCAGAGCTCAGCCTTTGGCACTTTGCTCTTCTCACTCCATCCAGTCCCCTTGGCTAATCTCATCTAGTTTCAGAATTTGAATCACTGTTGTAAAATCTATAAGCTGATGACTTCCAGATTTCTATTTATAGCCTAGACCTCACAACTGAGCATCAGACCTCTATATCTGCTGGTCTGCTAGGCATTCCCTATCTGATGGCCCAAATGTACTCATGCTCAACACATTCGAAATTGTCCGCTTCCCTGTCCCACACCCCCCACTCCCATTAAATGGTACCACCATTTACCTAGTTTCTCATCAAACTGAGGTTTATATTTGTTCCTTCCATTCCTCTCCCTGACTCACCCACATGCAGTATGAATCCTGTATATTCTTCATCTTAAATATTTCCTTAATCTCATTTTGTCCTAACTGTCCCTACTCTAATCGCCTCTTGCCTGATCTATTACAACAACCTTATAGTTGGTCTCCCCACCTCTAGTCCTGTCTTCGATTCTCTACATAGAAGATAAAAGATGGTTCTACAAAGCAAATCTAATTATGTTCTTCCCTAGCTTAAAAATATTCAGTCTTCTTGACGCAGCGTATAAGGCCCTGTGTGAACTGATCTTTGCTTATCTCTCCAGTTTCCCAATCTGCACAGAATCCCTGCTTTCCTACCTCTGGCATTTTGCACATGCTGTTTCCTCTGGCTAAAACACTTCCCTGATTTCCCCACCCTTCTCTGGCTCAGTTGACAATTATACTTTAGGTCTCAGCTTAGACTTCACTTCCTCTAGGAAGCCTTCCCAGGCATTGATTCCTCCAAGTCATCTCTCTTGACATTTCTCATGACCCCTTTAGTTTTTCCTTCATAAAATGTGTTATGTCGCTTTGCAATTGTCCACTTACCTCTTTGTCCTTATTAGACTTAAATTCAAACAGAGAAAAGTTCATGTCTGTATTTTTCAAGGTTAGATCCTCTGCATCTAGCTTAATGTTGATTATTTAGAATGTACAGGATAAAAATATTTTATATGAGCGCGTATATTGCTTTGGCCAAAAAGTTTGTTCGGGTTTTTCCATACCGTCTTATGGAGAAACCCGAACGAACCTTTTGGCCAACCCAATATATTAGGCTATGACTTTCAAACAAGAATAACTGAGAAATGGGCCAAAGCTCATAATTTGCTTTTTTTTTTATCCAAGGAAATACAGAATTTTATTAAAACATCAGTACAAATAAACTGAGGGTACTCTACTAGGAGTAAGATTTTAAAGCACAGAATTATGTGGCCTTGGGGTGATCTCCCATTTAATGACATACAAGATAACTTAATCCTGGTGTCATTCTCAGCACAAATATCTAGGCATTGGGAAGCAACCCAAGTCTTGTCTGGCCACAGTTATGCATGTTGTGTTTTATTCAGCAAATTTATTTTAGTAAACATAGGTCTAAAGACTTCACATCATTATAGTTTGAAAAGGAGAGTTTTTCTCAGTTCTCTGTGCCTTTTTTCATATTAACTTTTTGGTACGTTATGGCTGAACTTTTTTCAGCCTGTATTTTAAAATACCTGTTCATCCTTTTTTTCTACTGCTTCATGAGATGAACTCATTTATATGATAAACTCCCAATTCCATAATATTTCATTTCCATTTAGAGCAAGCGTTCTCAGATGACATAGCTTTGAACTAGTGATACCATTGTTCTGTTTGGTTGGTTTACCTGTTCTGTTTAGTTGGTTTAATTCTCAGTACCCCTGTTTCTAACCACTAACTAATGTAGAACAGCATCTTCACTTGAGCATTTTAAAAGATACTTAATTCAGAGACCCCTCTACCTAGCTATTTGTTTTATCTTCCCCTTCTATCAAACTAAGTTATTAAAGGAGACGGACTATTTTTAACATGGTAAATATTTTGAAGCGAACTACTTAAAAACAGTTACAGGGTAAATTCGCCCCCCCCACATGCACTTTTATGGATTGTTTCACCTTCAAAGCTTTCTATTTAATCTTAAAAGCATTTTTTGGTCAAATTTTTGTCCAAATTTTTAAATGGGAAATATAGAATTTGGTCATTTTTTTGGTGGACATTTTACACAATCTCAGAAGAAATTTTAAGGTTATGGACGTAAAGTATGTACATAATCCCTGTCTTGGTTATATATATATGTATATATATTTTTTGTTTAATTTATGCATATAATATATACACACATCTACATACACAGAAATACACTCTGTATTAATATTTTTGTCTGTACTATATTTATGGTATATATACTATGCATACATTATATGATGAATATTTTGTACTGTATGTATCATATAAACTATAAATACTATGTTTATATGTGCATATATATAGTATAGTCCTAAATAATTGATAAATACTTGTTGATGTTTTAATATTCTGAATTAAAGAGTGTAGTTAGTTCCTTTAGGAAAATTGGCAATTAAAAATAGTGTCTGAAAAAAGAACATTAATTATCATTTGAATTATGCTTTAGGAAAAAACCAAGCCATTATGTTCAGTAAATAAACAGAAACAGTATAATATATATTAAAATTGCCTTCAGATAAGGGAAAACATGTACCTTGAAAAGACATTGAATTGTAAGTAGTCTCCATCCTTATCTTCTTATCATGCTGCCAAAATATGCTTCCTAAGTCACACAATACTACTTGATAGTTCTTGGACATCACACATTTTTGTAGCTCAATAGTTTTGTAAATGATGGTTTTGTTACCTGGTGAGATCCTGCTTCTATCCCAAGGTTTTCCTCAAATTTCCTTTGTTCTGTGAAGTGATAACCTTTGGCTCCCATAACACTTTGCACATATCTCTATTATTACCACACTGTGTCACTTTCCTAGTTTTCTATCTTCCCCATTAGGCCCAATGTACTTTTAGGCATTATTGGCGGAGAACTTGAGCAAAAATATCTGAAACTCTGACAAATACATATTGGCTGTAAGTTATGAAAAAAATACATCAGTATCAATGAATATTAAAATGCCTGTAAAATAATCACAAGCAAATGTAACTCAGCTCATATGCAGCTCTATTTAATGTGAGATGTGAGTGTATTTTAATGTTTTATATGACGTCAGGTGGATCTAGAAAACTGAGTGACTAGAGCCTGATAAGGTCTTAAGTTGGCTCTGTGACCCCACTACATTTTGAGAGCAAGAATTGTGTTTTACTCACTTTTATAGTTCCAAAGGTCAATGGCAGTGACTGGGATATAGCATGTATGTAAATATGGTGATGAAATTCCTGGAAGTTATAAATAATCTGTAAGTATTACCTAGCTGAATAAAAGTCTGTATTAAATAGATATAACCCAAGAGGCAGTATATCATAGTGGTTAAGAGTGTGACTTTAAAGACCTGGATTTGAGATGCACTTCTGTCTCTTATTGGAGGGGTGACTCAGGGTGTCATGTATCTCCCTAAACATTAATTCTCTCCTCCATCAAAGGGTAATAGTAGTAACTATCTCTTAGGATTGTCATGAGGATTAAATGAGATAATACATGTTGAACACTTAGAATGGCATGGCATGAGGAAAGGTTCCAATAAAATTTGACTTATTGTTATTATTATTACCGTAAACTAGGCAGAGGTAGCTTTAACGTAAATGACTACATCTATAATATTTAAATCTTGAAATAGCTTTCAGTCTTAGCCAAATTTAAGGAGAGTAGAGATAAAAGAAGAGGTCACAGTGTACAACTTTCTCTAAATTCTCAATTCTTAGAAGCAACAGATTGTAAAAAAAAAAAAAATGCTGGAATAAGTCAGATTTTGAGGCTCTATGTAAATTTTAAAAAAGTGATGGTGATAAAAGCTTTCTTATTCTCAAGATAACATGCATGAAAACAATTTGTGATTCAGGATAGCAATACGGGTATGTCTTTAAGCCAACTAACTCTTTGTGACACATTGTCCTTGCTTTCTAAAGTAGGCCTCATCTCACTTTTAATGTGTGAAAGGAGAGATTATTCAACACAGTGGTAGACACGTTTTTGTTCTCAAGAACACTGCGATATCATTAATCTTCTGGCACGCCTGCAAAGGCGGGTTATGTGAATGCTAGTCTTTTGCAAGGCTATAAATAAAGTTTAAAGACAGAAAGAGACAGAAAGAAAAGATGTTTTCCTGAAGCCTCTATTGCCACAGTACGGACCACATTAAGGGTGCAATAACTTACCAGTAATAACACTTTTAACATTCTCTTTATGGGTTTTCAACATCTATCTAGAAAAATCCAGCCTAAAAATAGAATCTGATCTTGTAACACAGCCTTCTCAAATTGGGTTATCCTAAACACTGTCCTCACAGAATAGTCACATATCATTATGTTAGAGCCATATTTCTGGGTATATCAATGCTTTATCATGTATATCACATGCTTAGCCCTCCTGGGGGATACCGCTACAAACATTCATGTAATAGGGTGTGTGTGTATGAATGAAATGTTTCCTCATAGATGGAAATGCTTCAGTAAAAATAATGGTTTTTGCCTCTTTGGCTTTTGAAATGTAAAGTAAAACAAAGAAAACTTTCCCTCATTTTTAATGTTAAGAATTTTATTCTACTTGATAGTCTAAATAGACCCAAGTTTCATAATTATCCATGTTTAAAAGTTGAGTCACATTTGTTTTTATTTGAAAGTACTCTCAGTAATAATGTTTGCATGCTAAACGATGATAGAGCATCATGGATTATTATTGCACATAATATGAACTTAATTTTCCCATCAAATTGGAATAGGTAGTAGCATTTTTTGGTCCTGGCAAAGGCCTCTTTCTGACGGTTCTTAACACTCCTACTGGCTTCATGAGAACATCAGGTAGAAATCAATTAACATGCCAAAGATTGTTGTTTAGAGCTGTTTTTATTCTAACCTGTAGAGCTAAAAAGAAAAAAACCTAATAAAAAACCCCACTTTGCTTGTACCCTAATTATCTCTTGCCATACACACTTGGAAGATTTTTTTTTCATAATGTTTTGGAACTTGGGCCTTCCAAACGGTTTGTATGTGACAAACCAAAGACACTCAGTTAGAACCTCTTTGCTATTCAGTTTTCAAGAGATACGTGTTGCTAATTAAGAATCAACATCTCTGGCAGTTTTTCAGGTTGAGTAAACCTTTAGATTCAGGGCAGCCAGCTGACTCTGCACACGCATAACTGGGCTTCTTGTGGCTCTTTGCTCAGCCCTCTGAATTTTAGAGGCCTCATCTGGGAACTGGTGCTGGGAGTCATTTCTCTACTGGTCTTTGCATGTGGTTCCACTCTCACAGAACTCACATCTGGGGAGCTCATTACATTCTGTAACAGATTAGTATGTTCCGTGTTCCAGGAAGTTGGAATTAGTCATCCAAGAAGCATATAAGTGGAGTGGCCATGCCATTTTCTCAGAGAGCTAGAAAACAGAACTGGATCGTCTCAAGACAGAAAATAGAATCCTCAGGAACCAGCATGGCCTTTGGGGACCAAGTCTCGAACATCATGAGGGCAATGATGTTGTTAACTATCTTCATTAAGGTTTCAGAACTCATTGCAAATTTGGATTTAGGGGATGGTAATCAAATATTTTTTTATCGAAGTATAGTTGACTTACAATATTGTGTTAGTTTCAGGTGTACAGCAAAGTGATTCAGTTTTATACATATATTTTTTCAGATTATTTTCCATTATATGTTATTATAAGATATTGAATGTACTTCCCTGTGCTATACAGTAAATCCTTGTTTCTTATCTATTTTATGTACAGTAGTTTGTATCTGTTAATCCCATACTCCTAATTTATCCCTCCCTTCCCCTTTTTCCCTTTGGTAATCATGAATTTGTTTTCTTTCTTTCTTTTTTTTTTTAAATTAATTTTTTATTGGAGTGTAGTTGCTTTACAATGTTGTGTTAGTTTCTACTGTGCAGCAAAACGAATCAGCTATGCATATACATATATCCCCTCTTTTGGATTTCCTTCCCACTTAGGTCACCACAGTGCATTAAGTAGAGTTCCCTGTGCTATATAGTATGTTCTCATTAGTTGTCTATTTTATACATAGTATCAATAGTGTATATGTGTCAATCCCAATCTCCCAGTTCCTCCCACCTCTCCCTCTTTCGCCCTTGGTATCCATACATTTGTTCTCTACGTCTGTGTCTCTTTTTCTGCTTTGCAAATGAGATCATCTATACCATTTTTCTAGATTCCACATATATGCGTTAATATATGATATTTGTTTTTCTCTTTCTGACTTACTTCACTTTGTATGACACTCTCTAGGTCCATCGATGTCTCTGCAAATGACCCAATTTCATTCCTTTTTATGGCTGAGTAATATTCCATGGTATATATGTACAACATCTCCTTTATCCATTCCTCTGTTGATGGACATTTAGGTTGCTTCCATGTCCTGGCTATTGTAAATAGTCCTGCGATGAAGCTTGGGGTGCATGTGTTTTTTGAATTACGATTTTCTCTGGGTATATGCCCAGTAGTGGGATTGCTGGGTCGTATGGTAGTTCTATTTTTAGTTTTTTAAGGAACCTCCATACTGTTTTCAATAGTGGCTGTATCAATTTACATTCCCACCAACAGTGCATGAGGGTTTCCTTTTATGCACACCCTCTCCAGCATTTATTGTTTGTAGATTTTTTGGTGATTGCCATTCTGACTGGTTTGAGGTAATGCCTCATTGCAGATTTTTAAAAATAAATTTATTTATTTATATTTTATTTTTGGCTGCGTTGGGTCTTCATTGCTGTGCACAGGCTTTCTCTAGTTGCAGCGAGTGGGGGGCTACTCTTCGTTGCGGTGCGCGGGCTTCTCACTGCGGTGGCATCTCATTGTGGAACATGTGCTCGAGGCATGCGGGCTTCAGTAGTTGCGACATGCAGGCTCAGTAGTTGCGACATGCAGGCTCTAGAGTTCGAGCTTAGGAATTGTGGCGCACGGGCTTAGTTGCTCCGCGGCATGTGGGATCTTCCTGGACCAGGGCTCGAACCCATGTCCCCTGCATTGGCAGGCGGATTCCTAACCACTGTGCCACCAGGGAAGTCTTCATTGTAGTTTTGATTTGCATTTCTGTAATAATTAGTGATGTTGAGCATCTTTTCATGTGTTTGTTGGCCATATGTGTGTCTCCTTTGGAGAAATGTCTATTTAGATCTTCCTCCCATTTTTTGATTGGGTTGTTTGTTCTTTTTGTTATTGAGCTGCATGAGCTGCTTGTATATTTTGGAGGTTAATCCTTTGTCAGTTGCTTCCTTTGCAAATATTTTCTGCTATTCTGAGGGCTGCCTTTTCGTCTTCTTTATGGTTTCCTTTGCTGTGCAAAAACTTTTAAGTTTAATTAGGTCCCATTTGTTTATTTCTGTTTTTGTTTTCATTACTTTAGGTGGTGGGTCAAAAAAGATCTTGCTGCGATTTATGTCAAAGAGTGTTCTGCCTATGTTTTCCTCTAAGAGTTTTATAGTGTCTGGCCTTACATTTAGGTCTTTAATCCATTTTGAGTTTATTTTTCTGTATTGTGTTAGGGAGTGTTCTAATTTCATTCTTTTACATGTAGTGATTCAGTTTTCGCAGCACCACTTAATGAAGATGCTGTCTTTTCTCCATTGTATATTTTTGCCTCTTTTGTCATAGATTAGGTGACCATAGGTGCATGGGTTTATCTCTGGGCTTTTTATCCTGTTCCATTGATCTATATTTCTGTTTTTGTGTCAGTACCATACTGTCTTGATTACTGTAGACTTGTAATATAGCCTGATTTCTCCAGCTCAGTTTTTCTTTCTGAAGATTGCTTTGGCTGTTCGGGGTCTTTTGTGTTTCCTTATACAAAATGTAAAATTTTTTGTTCTAGTTCTGTGAAAAATGCCAGTGGTACTTTGATAGGGATTGCATTGAATCTGTAGATTGCTTTGGGTAGTATAGTCATTTTCACAATGTTGATTCTTCCAATCCAAGAACGTGGTATATCTCTCCATCTGTTTGTGTCGTCTTTGATTTCTTGCATCAGTATCTTACAGTTTTCTGCTTACAGGTCTTTTGCCTCCTTAGGTTGGTTTATTCCTAGGTATTTTAACTTTTTGTTGCATTGGTAGATGGGATTGTTTCCTTAATTTCTTTTTCTGATCTTTCATTGTTAGTGTATAGGAATGCAAGAGATTTCTGTGTATTAATTTTGTATCCTGCGATTTTAAATTCAATGATTATCTCTAGTAGTTTTCTGGTGTCATTTTTAGGATTTTCTAGGTATAGTATCATGTCATCTGCAAACAGTGACAGTTTTACTTCTTTTCCAATTTGGATTCCTTTTATTTCTTTTTCTTCTCTGATTGCCATGGTTAGGACTTCCAAAACTATGTTGAATCAACGTGGCAAGAGTGGATGCCCTTGTTTTGTTCCTGATCTTAGAAGAAATATTTTCAGTTTTTCACCATTGAGAATTATGTTTGCTGTGGGTTTGTCAAATATGGCCTTTATTATGTCTTTGCCCACTTTCTGGAGAGTTTTTATCATAAATGGGTGTTGAACTTTTGTGAAAGCTTTTTCTGCATCTCTTGAGGTGATCATATGGTTTTTATTCTTCAGTTAGTTAATATGGTGTTTCACATTGACTGATTTGCGTATATTGAAGAATCCTTGCATCCCTGGGATAAATCCCACTTGATCATGGTGTATGATCCTTTTAATGTGTTGTTGGATTCAGTTTGCTAGCATTTTGTTGAGGATTTTTGCGTCTATGTTCATTAGTGATATTGCCCTGTAATTTTCTTTTCTTGTGATATCTTTGTTTGGTTTTGGTATCAGGGTGATGGTCACCTCATAGACTGAGTTTGGGAGTGTTCCACGTCTACAATTTTTGGAAGAGTTTGAGAAGGATAGGTGTTAGCTCTTCTCTAAATGTTTGATAGAATTCGCCTGTGAAGCCATCTGGTCTGGAACTTCTGTTTGTTGGAAGGTTTTTAATCACAGTTTCAATTTCATTACTTGTGATTGGTCTGTTCATATTTTCATTTTTTCCTGGTTTAGTCTTGGAAGGTTGTACTTTTCTAAGAATTTGTCCATTTCTTCCAGGTTGTCCATTTTATTGGCATAGAGTTGCTTGTAGTAGTCTCTTATGATCCTTTGTATTTCTGTGGTGTCAGTTCTAATTTCTCCTTTTTCATTTCAATTTTATTGATTTGAGCCCTCTCCCTTTTTTTCTTGATGAGTCTGGCTAAAGGTTTATCAATTTTGTTTATCTTCTCAAAGAACCAACTTTTAGTTTTATTGATCTTTGGTATTGCTTTCTTTGTTTCTGTTTCTTTTATTTCTGCTCTGATGTTTATGATTTCTTTCCTTCTACTAACTTTGGGTTTTGTTTGTTCTTCTTTGTCTAGTTGCCTTAGGTGTAAGGTTAGATTGTTCATTTGGGATTTTTCTTGTTTCTTGAGGTAGGATTGTATTGCTATAAACTTCCCTCTAAGAACTGCTTTTGCTGCATCCCATAGGTTTTGGGTTGTTGTGTTTTCGTTGTCATTTGTTTCTAGATTTTTTTGATTTCCTCTTTGATTTCTTCAGTGATCTCTTGGTCATTTAGTAGTGTATTGTTTAGCCTCCATGTGTTTGTATTTTTATAGTTTTTTTTCCTGTAATTGAGTTCTAATCTCAGAGTGTTGTGGGAAGCAACACTATGAGATTAGAAAAGATGCTTGATATGATTTCAATTTTTTAAAATTTACCAAGGCTTGATTTGTGATCCAAGATGTGATCTATCCTGGAGAATGTTCTGTGAGCACTTGAGAAGAAAGTATATTCTTCTGCTTTCAGGTGGGATGTCCTATAAATATCAATTAAGTCTATTTGGTCTGTTGTGTCATTTAAAGCTTGTGTTTCCTTATTTATTTTTTCTGTCTGGATGATCTGTCCATTGGTGTAAGTGGGGTGTTAAAGTCCCCCACTATTCTTGTGTTACTGTCGATTTCCCCTTTTATGGCTGTTAGCATTCGCCTTATGTATTGAGGTGCTCCTATTTTGGGTGCATAAATATTTACAATTGTTATATCTTCTTGGATTGATCCCTTGATCATTATGTAGTGTTCTTCCTTCTCTTTTTAATAGTCTTTATTTTAAAGTCTATCTTATCTGACATGAGTATTGCTACTTCAGCTTTCTTTTGATTTCCATTTGCATGGAATATCTTTTTCCATCCCCTCACTTTCAGTCTGTACATGTCCCTAGGTCTGAAGCGGGTCTCTCGTAGACAGCATATATATGTGTCTTGTTTCTGTAACCATTCAGCTAGTCTGTGTCTTTTGGTTGGAGCATTTAATCCATTTACATTTAAGGTAATTATAGATACGTGTGTTCCTATTACCATTTTCTTAATTGTTTTGGGTTTGTTATTGTAGGTCTTTTTCTTCTCTTGTGTTTCCCATCTAGAGACGTTCCTTTAGCATTTGTTGTAAAGCTGGTTTGGTGATTCTGAATTCTCTTAGCTTTTGCTTGTCTGTAAAGCTTTTGATTTCTCTGTCAAATCTGAATGAGATCCTTGCTGGGTAGAGTTATATTGGTTGTAGGTTTTTCCCTTTCATCACTTTAAATATGTCCTGTCACTCCCTCTGGCCTGCAGAGTTTCTGCTGAAAAATCAGCTGATAACCTTATGGGGATTCCCTTGTAGGTTGTTGATTTTCCCTTGCTGCTTTTAATATTTTTTCTTTGTATTTAATTCTTTTTTTTTTTTTTTAATTTATTTATTTATTTATGGCTGTGTTGGGTCTTTGTTTCTGTGCGAGGGCTTTCTCTAGTTGTGGCAAGCGGGGGCCATTCTTCATTGCGGTGCGCGGGCCTCTTAATATCGCGGCCTCTCTTGTTGCGGAGCACAGGCTCCAGACGCGCAAGCTCAGTAATTGTGGCTCATGGGCCTAGTCACTCCGCGGCATGTGGGATCCCCCCAGACCAGGGCTCGAACCCGCGTCCCCCGCGTCGGCAGGCAGACTCCCAACCACTGCGCCACCAGGGAAGCCCCTAATTCTTGTTAGTTTAATTAATATGTGTCTCGGTGTGTTTCTCCTTGGGTTTATCCTGTATGGGACCCTCTGAGCTTCCTGGACTTGATTGACTATTTCCCATGTTAAGGAAGTTTTTGACTATAATTTACTCAAATATTTTCTCAGGCCCTTTCCCTTTCTTTTCTTCTTCTGGGACCCCTATAATTTGAATGTTGGTGCATTTAATGTTGTCCCAGAGGCCTCTGAGACTGTCCTCGTTTCTTTTCATTCTTTTTTCTTTTTTCTGTTTCTCGGCAGTTATTTCCACCATTCTATCTTCCAGCACACTTATCCTTTCTTCTGCCTCAGTTATTTTGCTATTGATTACTTCTAGTGTATTCTTCATTTCAGTTATTGTGTTGTTCATCTCTGATTGTTTATTCTTTAGTTCTTCTAGGCCCTTGTTAAGCATTTCTTATATCTTCTTGATCCGTGCCTCCATTCTTTGTCCAAGATCTTGGATCATCTTTACTTTCATTACTCTGAATTCTTTTTCAGGTAGATTGCCTATTTCCTCTTCATTTATTTGGTCTTGTGGGATTTTACCCTACTCCTTCATCTGCAACATATTTCTCTGTCATCTAGTTTTGTCTTACCTTCTGTGTTTATGGTCTCCTTTCTGCAGGCTGCAGGGTTGTAGTTCCTCTTGCTTCTGTTGTCTTCCCTCTGGTGAGTGAGGTTGATACAGGGTCTTGTGTAGGCTTCCTGGTGGGAGGGACTGGTGCCTGTGCTCTGGTGGGTGGAGCTGAATCTTTTCCCTCTGGGGCAGGGACGTGTCAGGTTGTGTGTTTTGGGTGTCTGTGAGCTTAATACGAGTTTATGCAGCCTGTCTGCTGATGGGTGGGGCTGTGTTTCTGTCTTGAATGGTTATTTGGTGTGAGGTGTCCAGCACTGGAGCCTGCAGGCAGTTGTGTGGAGCCAGGTCTTGTTGTTGATATGGATACCTCTGGGAGCATGCATGACAGTTAATATTCCCTGGGCCTGGGAATTCTCTGGACGTCCAGTGTCCTGGTCTTGGCACTCCCACCCTGGAGGCCCAGCCAGACCCCTGGCTGGGGAACCAAGAGCCTGCAAGCTGCACAGTGCAGCCAGAGAAAAAAGAAAGAAAAGAAAGAAAAAAAAAAGAGAAAAGAAAACAAACAGACAAAATCCAAGACAAATAGCAAAAACAACAGCAAACAAACAGCAGCAACAGCACAGCACACACACACACAGAAAAAAGAAAAAAAATCAAGGAAAAAAGAAAAAAACCAAGAGAACAAACAAAAGAATTTTAACATGAGAACAGTCAATAAGGACTAAACTAACAAAGAAAAAAAGAAAAATAAAACAAAAACAGCAAGCAAACAAACAACAAAAAAAGAGAATAAAACATAAAATATACACATAAAAACAATAAAAAAAAGAAAAAACATAAAAACCAAAGAACGAAAATGAGAAAAAAACCCACAAAACAACAAAAAGCAAGTAAAAATAGAAAAATAAAAATATATATATTCAAAAATAAAAATAAATAAAAATTAAAAATAAAAGATAAAAAAACAGAGCAACAACACCAACAACTGAACAAAACAAAGCAAACAAAAACAGAATAATAGTAATAAGAACATTTTCCGCGGCCTCTTCTGTCAGTGTCCTTGCTCCCCCAGTAAGCCAGAGCCAATTCCCGCCTCCCCAGGAGGCCTTCCAATACCTCTTGGTAGGTCTCTGGACCTGCTGTGGGCTCTGTGGGGCCAACTCAGACTCTGACCTGGCCCGATTTCCACGTGTACTTGCCCCCAAAGTCCACTGCTGCAAAGGCTAGACCGGTCTCAACTGTGGGGACACTTTTCTATTCAGGTATTCCACAGATGCAGGATTTTCCAAGCCAATCTCAGGGATTTAATTCGTGGCTTGTGCAGCTGCACGGAAAGATTTCCATTCCTCTTCCTTAGTTGCAGGGCCCCTGGGACTCTGCTTTGGTTTTGACCCCACTTCTGCGTGTGTGCCACCCTCAGGCATCTGCTCCTTGCCCAGGCGAGAGGAGCAAAAGCAGTGGCTGCTTGGGGCACACTTACTCACTAAGGCTGGGGAGGGGTATGGCGGGCACAGTTGGGGTGTGTGTGAGTTGCCTGTGGCAGCAGGGACCAGCAGGCAGTTGCAACAGACTGTGGTGTGCTCACTTAGGTGGGAGTCCCTCCCAGTGCCTGCAGAGGCAGGAGCTGATGTGTGGGGCTGGTGGTGGTCCCGCCCCCCATGCACCTCTCAACAATGGCGCCTTGCTTTCTGGGTATGCTTCCTCTAGGTGTATTCCTGGTCATGCATCCCCTCGCTCCTGTCCCCTCTGCTGTATCCGTGCAACCAACAGTGCTCTTCTCCCTGGATTCATTCTCCCAGCCCCACACTTTAGTACTCAGCCCCCACCAGCATCTGTGGGCTCTCGTTCCCAGGCAGGGGCACCCAGGGCTGATTCACAGGGAGGCTTTGGGATGGGCAGAGGAGACCCTGGCCCAAGGGGCGGATGGGCCCGCTCAGATGGGAGCCCCTCCCAGTGCCCAAAGAAGCTGGTGGATGGGGAAAGGGGTTGTAATGGCGGCTCCACTCTTTGTGCACCACTCAGCAATGATGCCTTGCTTCTATGGTGTCCCGAGCTTTTTCTGCAGATTTTCTCGGTTGTGGAACTCCTTACTCCTGTCCCTTCTGGCTGTCTTTTCACAGCCAACAGCTGTCCCCTCCCTGGGTCCATGCTCCAAACCCCACTTTCCAGCACCCAGGCCCCCTTTGCAACAGGTGACTCACAACTCAGGCTGGAATGCACAGAGCTGTGGTGTAGACCCTGCATGCAGTTCTTACTTTGTCCTGCCTCCCACAGACTTTTGATCCCCCAAAGGTCCTTTTTCTGTCCCAGATGATTTCCCCACCGTGAGGGAGTTTTTCTGAGTGTGGGGACCTCCTCTCACCTTCAGCTTCCCACCAGGGTTGCTGGTCCCTTTTTTGATTCCTCTTTTCTTTTTTTTCTTCTTTCTTTCATCCTACCCAGGTGTGAGGGGATCTTCTTGTGCTTTTAGGTGTCCGAAGTCTTCCGCTAATGTTCAGCAGCTGCTCTATGAGAATTGTTCCATCTGTAGATGTATTCTTGGTGTACTTGTGAGGAGTGACAAATTCTGCATCCTCCTATTCCGCCATCTTGACTACTCTGCCCCATGAATTTGTTTTCTATGTCTGTGAGTCTGTTTCTCTCTTATATATAGGTTCATTTGTATTATTTTTTAGATTTCACGTATAAGTGATATCATATGATATCTGTCTGACTTACTTCACTCAGTATGATATTCTCTAGGTCCATCCATGTTGCTGCAAATGGCATTATTCATTCTTTTCTATGGCTGAGTAATATTCCATTGTGTGTGTGTGTGTGTGTGTGTGTGTGTGTGTATACCACATAATCTTAAAGCAGTTGTCTGTTGATGGACACTTGGGTTGTTTTCATGTATTGGCTATTGTAAATAGTGCTGCTCTGAACATTGGGATGCATGTATTTTTTCGAATTAGAGTTTTCATCTTTTCCAGATATATGTCCAGCGGTGGAATTGCTGGATCATATGGTAGATACTTTATTGTGGTTTTGATTTGCATTTCTTTAATAATTAGTGAAGTAGAGTGTCTTTTCATGTGCCTGTTGGACATCTGTATGTCTTCTTTGGAGAAATGTCTATTTAGGTCTTCTGCCTATTTTTTGATTGCATTGTTTGTATTTTTGAGTTATCTGAGCTGTTTGTATATTTTGGAAATAAACCCCTTGTCAGTTGCATTGTTTGCGAATATTTTCTCCCATTCTGTAGGTTGTCTTTTCATTTTGGTTATGGTTTCTTTTGCTGTGTAGAAGCTCTTGAGTTTGATTAGGTCGCATTTGTTTATTTGTAATCAAATATTTTTAATGAAGTTTCAAAGCTCATTGCAAATATGGATTTAGGGAACAAATCCCTAATTTGCGGAAGAAACTAAAAGGGAAAATAAAGTGGGTAGTTATTAACATTTGTGAAGTTCTTATTTGATTATGGTTAAATATATAATTACCTCATTTATTACTTAAAATATTTTCATGAAGTATATATTACTTTCCCTATTGGACAGTAAAGGAAGCACACTACTGAGACAGTTTAGGTAACTTGTTTATGACCTCAGGATTAGTAAGTGGTAGAGAAGGGATTGAATCCAAGTTGGTCACATTCTTAAGCTCGCATTCTTACTCAACCAGGATCAACAGGATTGACCAAGGATCAAATGGTGAATGAAGCAAAATTTTATTTGTAGGGTTCTTTCCTTCCTTTTCTGTAAACTTCCTCTCCCTTTAGGTGGTCCCTATTCCTATCTACTGTCCCATTCTCACAGGTCTTATTTTGCCCATATCCTTGTCCCTTTCCAAATTAATGTTAACTGAAAATGATGCCAGGTAATTATAATTCTCTGATAGCTGCGTCTTAAAGCCCAATATGCCAAAATTCCTTCGGGATAAAAAAGAATGTACTTCTCACATCACGACAGTTGGAGAACATTGGGGCACATATATGGCTAAAGACCTGTCTTCTCAGTAAAGGGCTGGGAGCCTGGGGACACTCAGTGTTTCCCCCTTAAATATTTTTATACACGTAAAATAAGTAAAAAATGAACCCCAAGAGCAGATCTGAAGGTAAAAGAAGTCACAAACTATAGCCTAAGGGGAGAAATGTGGTCAGGGTGGGGCAAATCACTCCTTTGTTTGGTGACATCAGGGTGTTCTGTGAAGTTGTGAACTGATTACATAAATTTTAGATTCTTCCCATCTCCACTTTATACCATTGCACTGGAAGGTCTTGAGTACCAAGACAAAGCCTCAGAACACTTACCCAGGATTACATTTCTTCTCACTACCTTTGAGCTGCATCCTGCTCAAGAGGCTGGCACCTGCTGCCCACAATAGGGTAGTTGCAGGTTGGCTTGAGATGACATCTTCCCTGCTGGTGATGATACAGAACTCTTTTAAAGCTAATATTTGCTGACATAGAGTGTTAGGAAATCTTCATGTAAACTTGCTGAGCTTTCACACGTGTAGAGGAAAAAATATGTCAAGAAATAATAAAACAATTTTTGAAAACAATTCACAAGACAGAGCAGAAAAAGTTATTGTCCATAAACTCACTACTCTAACATGCCAATTGTTACACTTTATAAACTTTCAACCATTTTTCCTGTGAATATTTCACATGCTTAGAGTCATAACTCATATTTTTAAATTTTGCTTTCTTTTCCCTAATTTATGACATGGTCATTTTCTTATGCTACTAAGCATTCTTCATTAGTTAGGCTGATTTTTTTGCAGGGAGGTTGGGGCTGCCTCTTCATTTTTGAATGGCATAGATAATGTTCCATGGTACATCTAAGTGTGTGAATTACCTTCTTGGAGACATTGGATAAATTTCAATGTAGTTCGGCCACAGATTTTAAATATTACTTAGTTATATAGATGCTGCATTGTAGCTCTCAGGGGATTGTTAACATCGCCACATTTTTAAATGCATCACAATTTTGCCATTTAATTATACTTAAACATCAGTTTATCAACACTCTTGTTAGAAAGAAGAAAACATACGTAAAACATCCAAGTAAATAATCATTGAGTTTAGATTTTTTTGAAGGTTGCTTAGATTCTTGTTCTACATATTTTCTGAGACTTTTTTTTTTTTTTTTATGCTAAAGAATGTCTTTGGGCTATTTGCAGCTGTTGTGGCCTGGCCTTACCCCATTAGAGGCGATCTGTGGGAAGAGAAGGAGACAAATTGTGACACTGTCCCTTATCAAAGGACCACACAGTTGTTCGCCACTTTGACTCCATGATGGATAGTTATCTTGAGGTTTGACGGATGTAAGGCTAAAAGTTTAGAGGAAAACAGTGCAGAAGCCTAGTAGCTTCTTGCTATTGACACTTACTTGATAACGTGGGGTTAATCAATCTTCTCTATTGTTTTTAGCTTCAATTTTGTTTTCTGTTCAGGCTTCATTTTTCCCACCTCATCAGATTGACGTGCCAAAAAAAATTCTTGAGGGAGAAAAGTCAATAAGTAACTCTTTTCCATACTATTGATCTCATCAAACAAACTTCTGTTGCTCTGAGTGCATATACTGGGGACAAACACATACCTATTTTCTGTGCATAACATGTGCATATATATATATATATATATATATATATATATATATATATATATATATATATATATATAAATTTTTTTTTAAGTTTTAATCTAATGAATGGTTGGAGAAAGAAAATAGATTTTTATGATCAAAAGTTGAATAATAATTTTTATCTTGTAGAATGACATTATCCTCAAAGTATTTTGTTTGTTTTCTGAGAAGCAGCAACTTATTGATTATTAATCATTTCACTTTCCATGTTTCCTCAATATTTGCCTTAGTTTAGTGATGTGCAACTATTACATACTCCACTGAAATAATTGTTTATTGCAGTATCTAAATATGGTACGTTTTTATCTCATTGCAAAAGACTGATGAATTGTTATAAGACCAGCTGGTTCTGTTGTGCCTGAAACAGAGATGAATAGAGGGGGAAAGTCCTTGTGCTTTGCATGAAATTTTATCACTCCAATTAGTGCATGGGATGGCAGAATCAAAATTCTTACAAAAAAATTTTTTTTAATATTTAAAAATTTGTTCGCTTTAGTGAGATATAACTTACATGCAATAAAATTTACCAATTTTAAGGCTGCAATTCGGTGAGTTTTGACAAATGTATACTGTTGTATTACCACTACTGCAATCATGATATAAAACATTTTTATTCCTACTCAGAAGTTCCATTGTGGCCCTTTGTGGTCATTACCGCCACCCTCCCCTTACATCCCCTGGTCCCTGGTAATCACTGGAAAATACAGATCATTTCATAAGTTTAAATGTCCTCAGTGTGCACAGGCCACACTAATCTTTTCTATGTTGTCCCCATTGCAGTATGTGTGCTGCCAAAGTGAGCCCTTACACAGATTTCAGAGGTAAGGTATGACGATGTATTAGTTTGTAAACGTTTTACAGGATTCACTTAATAAACTTTTTAAGATATTATTTCTAATAGTGGATTAGAAATAAACTGTCAGCCCCTTGGAGAAGAAAAGTCAGCAATCCCCAGTTTTGTGCCATGCACAGCATAACACAATACTTGAGATCCTATCCTGGTTTCATGTCCAACTCGTAACTGTTCTTGAGGCACTGAGGTGTTAATTGATAATTAGCTTTCTTTAGTCATTTTGTGTTTTGTTACCTTAGGAATACTTTTGTTGCTGAGCTTTTGGAACAAGAAGTTGACTAATTCTTTGCCTTAGTTAACCACTTTGTTATACGAAAGCAATAAAGTTCTAAGGCTCAAAGAATTGTTGAAGTACAGTTTTTAAGTGTGGAAGAGAAAAGCAAAGCAATTTAATATACTCTTTGGTTTGGCAAATGACTAAAAAGGAGGAAACGATAAGTGTGTGAAAACTTCTATATATACCCTTGGCTGACAGTTCTTTTCCATTATATGTGAAGAGACATTAAGTGTAAGAACATTGTTCATTGTGTACGCATACAAAGCATTCTTATTGCTGGGCAGTATCAGTACACATACACTGTGTGGGTAATTTTAGCCATAATAGATAACCCATTTCAGTTATTAGATTGAGGTGTTTTTCTTTTTTTAACTAAAAATGGGTAAGCATAAATGAAGCTAGAATACATGTATGTGCCCAAAGAAGTTGGAGATGAATGAGAATCTGTTATAAATATTATGTTGTGCTCATGTCTTAAAGTCTAATATCATTTAGTTATTCACAGTCATTTGTATTTGGTTGTTTTAAAGCGGTTTTCTACTAAGATAATATTTTAATATTAATATATCAGTATTAAAATATTAATAAGACATGGATATTTTACGGTATGGACTTCACAACAAATCTAAAAATGCATCACTTGCAAAACTCAAGTTATTTAGTTAAAGATGTGAAGGAGCTGCGGAGTAGAAGCAATGATTTTTGGAGAAAATATGTTTTTTAACTTCTATACATTTTAAATTTTATCTCTGCTTCTTTACCTCTCTCTATTTATAACTTACATCTTCCAAAGAACCCCTAGAAATCTACATTCTCTCCTTGGCAAGCACAAATAGAAGATGTCAGTTAAACAAGAGTGAAAATCTTTCCTGGAGTTATTTGGGAAGGGAATGAAATTTAATTTGCGTTACTTTTTTTTTTACCTATTTTAAAAAAGGTTGCTCCCTGAACCTTGAATCTCTAAACTCATGGTTCCTAGTGATTTGAGACTAAGAAGAAGCTCAAAGAGTGTTTGAGAACTCCAGAGAAAGCCTATTCCTATTATTTTCCCATTAAAATACACGAGCCCCAAGGGACATGGTTTTATGCAGATAAATGTTGGATAAATATCTGAACTTCTGGGCATATTTGAACCCATGTTATGAATCATGCACAGTTCTGTCAACCCTGTTAGCAACCAAAGTATTTAGCTTTTCATCCATATGCCTGTCTCTTCCAGAGTTTCTTTGTCTTTGCTTTAAGCTCATCTAAGCTCAGTGGCACACATTGTAATCAAGCTCAGTGTTGTAAGGGATGAAAAATCTTGAAAGGTGAACGTAACTGCTAATGTTTCATGCAACACTTGGCCTTCGTAGTAGCACTCAGCCATCCAGATCAGCAGGATGGGTGTGAACTGCATCTGTTCTGTCGCAGTGTCTTTCCTAAACCCAGGGGGTGTGCCTGTGGTTCACTGATACCACTTGGCTGGCATGGTTGTTTCGTAACCTAAAGCCCTTTCTTATTTCCCTCTTTGCTCCTGAAACCTTTGCTCCTGTGTATCTTCTTTCCTTTTACCCTGACTTTCTAACAGCTGAACTGCATAAATGCCAAGTAGCGACATGAATTCCTAAACAGAAGCTGCCATAAAACATTGCGGCTTCAACCAAGAAACACACATGTAGAGGCACATGACTGACAGGACTCAAAAGGCAGGTTTTAGTAAATGACAAGTGTGAAGTGCTTATTGTTGCTCCAGTCGATGGAAGCTCATATTTACACAAAAAAATCATTCACATTTCAGAACAATTCAGTGTAACTGGCAGCTTGGGAAGGAAAAGACTTAAAATCTCTTAAAGATGAAGAAGACAGGAGGAGTACAGAATCCAAAGCATTCTTTCACTTTGGAATATGTTGGCATCTTTTGATTGGGTTTTAAAACTGGGATTTTGGAGTAGCAGCAGGAAAAGTTGAAATTATAAATTATTTTTGTTAGGAACAAGAGAGAATAAGAGAATGAAAAGAAAGCTGTTCGTCTTTTATTTATTCTAAGCATAATTCCATTCAGTGTTAATTAGAGTCTAAAGAAGCACGTTATCCTTTTGTATGTACTCATTGTCATTACTACAGAAAGATCTATGGTTATCTAGAAATATAGGAAGGAAATATCGTGTGATATCAATCCATTGTGTGTGATCAGTGTTATGATAATTGCTAATAAGATGTCATAAATACATAATTTGAATATTGCTTTTATCAGTTAAAATGATGTTATAAGGTGTTGTCCTAAGAAAGGACATGACATTATTCTGTATATGTCTTATAATAAATTAAGAGTAGAAATATTCTGGCTTCTATTGTATTTTTTTCCACCACTTAAATAACAAAAAACTTAATAAAGATTGATAGGAATTGCAGAAAGTACAAATTTCAGACCTTTCACTTTATAGTTGTAAAAATAGGCTCAAAGAGAATAAAGACCCATTCCTTTTGTCTGACAACTTGGTTAGTTATTTATCAAATTCCTTTCTTCTTTCTTTCTTGTAGTTGGTATGGCTTTGTGACTAAGTTCTACTCAGTAAAATGTGGGCAGGTGTGATGTGCTTTACTCCAAGACTAGGCCCATCAAAAACTCCCTGCTTGATTCTCCAGGCTCTTTACCTGTTTGCTGACTCAAAGTGAAGGATTCCGAGGCCCTGTGATGTGGTGTAGTTTTAATAGAGGGAAGTCTAGAGCTCTGAATCATTGTGGGAAAGGCAGCTGCCCCACAGCTGTATAGAACTGTTATGTGAGTGAGCAATGAACTTATTTCTTAGGCCATTGAAATTTTGAAGTATATCCATTATATTAATTAGTGTTACTTTAATACTTGCAACGCTACCAACAGCCTAATTGTCAACCTGTCTTGGAACGGCATGTTCCATTCTTCATCCTTTCTGTTACCACCACATCTTCAAGTGTTCCTTCCATTTTGGTCTCACTATCATGACTCTGTACTGGACTTGCATCATTTGAACTTCGATTGTATCAAGAGCCTCTCTTAACTGGTCTCTGAGTCCTTAGTTTGACCCTCTTCTAATTCTCACCATGTACTGACAGAAGAACAATCCTGTTCTGAAAACCTCTGTTGGCTCTTAATTGTCTAAAGCTGTGGTAAAGAATTGGCAGCCTTGGGATGCATATGACCTGTAGACAGATTTTGCTTGGCTGATGCGATGTGCTTTTTTTTCCCCTTAAACTGTATTGTTAGTATTTAAAAACTGAGAGAATAAAAAACCCCCACATTCCTGTCTTCTCTTGGCAAATAAATGATCCGGCAGTGTTGGGTCCCCATTTTCACATGGAAGCCATCAGCTGGAGCAAGTTATGCACTTTACAGTTTGCCCTCATCCCCACCTGTATTAGTAAAGATTATCCAAAGAAACAGAACCAGTAGGATATATATATATATATATATCTCCTATTGGTTATGTATATATATACAGAGATTTATTATAAGGAATTGGCTCATGCAATTACAAAGGCTGACAAGTCCCAAGATCTGCAGTTGGCACAGTGGAAACTCAGGAGAGCTGACGGTGTAGATCCATTCCCAAAACCAACAGGTTTGAGACCCAGGAAGAACCAGTGTTTCAGTTTGAATCTGAAGGCAGGAAAAAACCCATGTCCCAGTTCTAAGGCAGTCAAGCAGCAGGAGTTCCCTCTTACTCAGACTTTTTGTTCTATTCAGGTCCTCATCACCCACATTAGGAAGAACAGTCTACTCAGTCTGTGGATTCAAATGTTAATCTCATCAAGAAACAGCCTCACAGACACACCCAGAATGGTGTTTGACCAAATATTTGGCTACCCTGTGGCTCAGTCAAGTTGACAAACAGAACTGACCATCACCTCGTGCCATGGTCCCTAGTGACTTATCCTGCCTGCTTTGCTTACTTCTGTTACCTGTTGCACCACGGGGCATTTGGGTGTGAGAATGGAAAGTAAATTTCATAAAGACAGGGATTTTTTTCACTGTTGTATCCCTAGCACTTAGAACAAAACATAGTAGGCACTTTATGTGTATTTATTGACTAAATCAATAAATTAATGTGACTGTTGTTCTATAATTTAATGTTTAAGTTCTTCAACCAGGCACCCCAAGTTCTCTACCATGGAGCCTCAATGTACTTCTCCAACCTGATCTTCCAGTAGAGGAAGAATAATCAAATCAGGCCATAGAATATTCTGGGAAAGGCCATACTCTCTCTGTTTTTGTCATTTGGTTCTGTTGTTTACCATGAAGGTTCCAGTTGTCTTGGCCATTGTCTAATTCATATCTTTCCTGCTAAGTTCAGCCCATTCTTTTTTCATCTTCAGTGAAAACTTTTTGACCATTCAGACTAGAGTGAGTTCTCCCTTCTCTGAAATCTCATGATACTTTCTATCTGGATCACTCTTACTGCATTTTAGTCATACACTCTTTTATATTGCTATTTAACTTCCAAATGAGTATTCAAGTTCCACCAAGGAAGAGTGACAATTATTTGTAATCCCTTGTATAAGGCAATGTCCTGAAGGAAAGAGGGAGGCATACTAATTAAGCCATAGCCATCAAGATAATAAGCGAATTTAGGAAGAATGTAATCCATTTACCATATTAATTTCATTGGGATAGTATTTACCACTCCATGTACTCTACACCAGGTAGTATGCTAAGAGTTTTGTGTACATTATCTCATTCAATTTCAAAGCAATCTCTGAAGAAGTTATTATCATTAGCCCCATTTTGCTGTTGAGAAAACAGAGGCTTAGAGAGGTTAAATGATTTGCCTAGGGTCCCAAAGCTAGGATATCACTGAGTTAAAATTCAAACTTCATAGCCAAGATCTTACTTAAACGTCATGAATATTTTTCAGCCAAAAATGAATGAAATCTTGCCATTTGTGACAATGTGGATGGACCTAGAGGGCATTGTGCTAAGTGAATTAAGTCAGATAGAGAAAAATCCTACATGATCTAACTTATATGTGGAATCAAATCAAAACAAAACAAGAAAACAGAGCTCATAGATATAGAGAGCAGATTGGTGGGGGCCAGAGGTGAGGAGTGAGGGGATAGGGAGTGAGTGAAACGGGTGGAGGCAGTCAAAAGATACAACTTTTCAGTTACAAAATAAGTCCTGGGGATGTAAATGTATAGCATGGTGATGATAGTAACAATATATAGTAATACCATACTGCATATTTGGAAGTTGCTAAGAGAGTAGGTCTTAAAAGTTCTCATCACAAGGAAAAAAAATTTTGTAACCATGTACGATTGTGGATGTTCACTAGATTTATTGTGATGATCATTTTGCAATATATATAAATATCAAATTATTATATTGTACACCTGAAACTAATATAATGTTATATGTTAATTATACCTCAATAAAAACCAAAAAAATGAAACATCATGATAAACTATCTTCCCAGATTCATGTATAGTTTATAAGAATGGCAGTAGATAAGTAAGTCAAAATTTAAGTGACAGCAATAAAAACAGCAAAGCAAGAAAAAGTAAACTATTTGCAAAGTGAAGAGTCAGTGTTGTTAAATGAGTGGAATTGAGTGAAAATTAGGAAATTACTCAATACAAAAATAGCACACAGTACAGGAGATATTAAAAAAATACAGCATACAATCATCAGTACAGAAATTGGGACACAAAAGAAAAGATAGCTGAGACGGGGGGAAAGTTCCTAATTACAGGGAATCAGCTATTACTGTCTTGGATAATTATGTATTATAGATGCAATTTCTGTTGCATTGGTTCCCAAAGATTCTTTAGTCACTTCTATGGATTAAAAAAGCCAAACACATTGAGGCATAATACCATGCTATGAGATACTACAGTACTCAGTATCTGGTACCTGGTAGTTACTCAAAAAATATTTGTGGAAAGAAGGAAGGAAAGAAAGAAGAAAAGCAAGCAAGCAAACAAGCAAGCAAGCCAGTGTGACTTCACAGAAAAACGAAGGTGGTAATATCAGTTTTTTTTTCATATAAATTTCCTCAAATATAAAGGGAAAAGTATGAGAAGAGCCTGAGTTTAAATTCATTGAGGTCCTATTACTGACAGTCTGAACATTAAAGAATCTAAATGTTGGCTGCTTGATATTTGGTAATATCTGGCTGGCTGGATGTGACTGATATTTTGCTCTTTCACAAATGTAGTTTATGCATCCCGCTCCAAAATCCATACTTGACCTAATGTGGACATGTGCGGGAAGGAATTTTATTATGTTGGCTGGCAGATGAGAGCTAAAAAGTGCAGAGAGCTATGGTATATTTTAAAAGGGCACTTTTTTTTTTTCACCAGGAATGTTGTCTTTCTTTAGTCCCGGGGGAGGAGTAATGTCTCTAGCTAATTACAGTGTCTTTTTAAAACCTTTCTTGGCAAATATCCCTCCCCCTTAGCATCTGTCCCACAAAATGATGCACTTAAGAGATCGAAGAGTTAAATATCATAGTCCTGTCTTTCCTGAATAATACAGTGTAGTGGGATGCTCAGTGATAAGGTCAGAGATTGGGGTGGATGGAAATCTGGCCTCTGAGCTGTAAGAAACCAGAACTTGACTAGTTTTAGTGACTAAAGTTATATCACTATCTCACTAGAGAGAAAAACCAACTAAAGTTCTCAGTTCAAGACCATATTATACTCTATATTATTCAAAACCATGATGACGAAAGTCAAACTCTCTGTTTATCATGTATGTGTATATATACCTATATACATGTATGTGTATACATATATATGTATGTATATTATAAAAATCTGTTTTGTTTCTGATTCAGATAATGGAAAATTATAGTCTTGATTTTCTATAAACAAACCAGGGTGAAAGTGGGTGGGCATTTTATCTCCTTCCTAAGACACTGGCTATATAGTAATAGCTTTTCTTAATTAATAGTTCCTTCAATATGCTGAATGATATTGAATTAATTAAATCAATTATTCTCACTCTCTCTCTTTTTCTGTAGTTTTAATTGTGTGGTCTGTGGATCCCTGGGAATCCCATTTACCCTTTCAGCCAGATTGCAAAGTCTAAGCTATTTCCACAGTAATAGTAAGATGTTATTGCCTTTTTCATAGTCTTGACATTTGCACTGATAAAATGATGGGAAAAACTGTTGAAATCTTAGCAGCAAGGCAGTAGCCTCCACCGTTGAGTATATATGTTTTTAATATTTTGTGTGACAAGATGGGAAGTGCACATAACGCACTTCTGCTACATCCTGAAGTATCATAATTGTCTTGAGGAAACGTACTTGTGCTATTGTTTGAATTGCAGGTTAATGGAAGATCACTGTTACTTGAAAGAATGACTGACAAACACAATATAATTATTTAGACTTGGGTATTTTGCATATATTTTCTCATAAATAAATGACTGTTGATTCAAGGATAGCATTTGTTGCCAATAATACAATTTGAAATTTCAAGTGAAAATTAGAATATTTGAAAATTTGCAGTTGCCACCATGAACTTGAAAGCTTCCCAATACATAAAGACTTTTCTGATGTCATCCGCAGTGGTATTAAATGTTAGGTAGTTCTTTAGATATCGTAGCTTCTTCTTTATCTTTTTCTTTTTTTTTAAAATTAATTAATTTATTTTTCGGCTGTGTTGGGTCTTCTTTGCTGGGCCTGGGCTTTCTCTGGTTGTGGCGAGCAAGGGCTACTCTTTGTTGCCGTGTGCGGGCTTCTGATTGTGGTGGCTTCTCTTTGTTGCAGAGCACAGGCTCTAGGCACGCGGGCTGCAGTAGTTGTGGCACGCGGACTCAGTATTTGTGGCTCATGGGTTCTAGAGTGCAGGCTCAGTAGTCGTGGCACACGGACTTAGTTGCTCTGCGGCATGTGGGATCTTCCTGGACCAGGGATCGAACTTGTGTCCCTGCATTGGCAGGCGGATTCTTAACCACTGCGCCACCAGGGAAGTCCCTTTATCTTTTTCAGTACTATCATCTTTAGAGGCCAGGTCTCCCTGGAAGATCACTTAGAATAACAGAACCTTTGCTGTCAGGTAGCTCTTCTAATCCTCTGTCATTCAGAAGATGGTGTTGTCTGTGTAGCCATGACATGATTTTTTGATCTTGTGTTATGAAATGTGTCAATATTTGGAAGATCTACATAATTCAGCAAACCAAGATTTTCCATGTGACCAATGTACGATGTTACAAAATCATTCATAGTTAAAAGATCCATTCAAATTGCGTTGTAGACCAATTGATTTTAATGAGACAGGGTACAAAAAAATCATTGATACTGCTTATGGTTCCACATTGCAACTAACCTTTAAGAAATTACCACTTGTTGAGTTTGGGTATAGTATCAAAGAATATTCCCAACTATCTAAAAATATTATTAAAACACTCCTCTTTCTAACTACATATCTATAGTTAGGAACAGACATACCTGAATGAGGCTAAGTTTTCTTCCTATCATTCAACCAAAACAGCACGTCACAAAAGATTGCATACAGAATAAGATTTGAAACTCCAACTGTTGTTTATTAAGCCAGACAAATTTCTTCTCCCTGTTAGGTTCTAGGTAGCATTATGGTTCTACTTCTCAGCCCACACTAAGATTTGATTTGACCTCTAACCAACAGATGTGTCAGTATTACTATTACACGATTATAAACCACCATATTTATTAGGAAACGACCTTTAATCCTTACCTGCCCTTTCTCATAAGACATCATCCTGCTGGTTTTGCAAACAATATTTTAGGTATATTGTCAAGATAGCAATAATAATTACTGCCAGGCCAATTATATTCATTCCTCTGCTAAAGTTTAAAGTTTAAAACTAAGTTTTGAAGTTTAGGAAACTGAAGTACTCTCAAACAGACATAAATAGAGAAGATGAATGTTGGAAAGATTCCTTAGGGTTATCTGGACTAATGTAGCTTACGGTGTCCCTAGCAAGTAGTCAACTTGATGATTATTGATTATCTCCAGCAATGGGGAATTACCTCCTCATTCCATTTTGGGATATAAATGGAATTATACAATCTGTGATATTCTGTGTCTGGCATTTTTTCCTCAATGTGATGTCTGCAAGATTTAGTCGTGTTGTTGTGGTTATCAGTAATTGGTTTGTTTTTATTGCTGAGTAGTATTCCATTGTATAAACATATTACAGTGTGGTTATCCATTTTTATCTTAGACATTTGAGTTGTTTCTAGTTTTGGCTACACTTTTCTACAAGTATTTTTGTTGACATATGTTCTCATTCCTCTTAGATAAATACCTAGAAGTGGAAATGCTGGGCCAAAGGGTAGGTGTCTAACTTTGTAAGAAACTGTCAAACAATTTTCCAAGGTGGTAGTACAATTTTACCTACCCACTGGCAGTGTATAGGTGTTTCTCCACCTTCACACCAACACTTGTTATGGTCATTTATTAATTTTAGCCATTCTAAGGGTATGTGTAGTTGTGATTTTAACTTACATTTCCCTGATGATACACTTTTTCATGTGTATATTGGTCATTTATACATCTTTCTTTGTAAAGTATTTGTTCAAGCCTTTTGCTTATGTGGTAAACTTGGGTTGTTTGTCTTTTAATAAGTTGTAGGTAGCTCTTTGTATATTCTGGATGCAAATTATTTGTCAGATACGTATTTTTTGGGAATATTTTCTCCCTTTATCCCAATTGTGGTTGCTTATTCATTTTCTTAATGACCTCTTTTGATAAGATGTTTTTAATTTTGATAAAGTCTAATTTATAAATTTCTCTGTCTTTTATTGTTGCTTTTTGTGTCCTCTCTAAGAAATATTTTCCTGCCATTCAGATCACAAAGGTACTGTCATATGTTTTCTTTTAAAAACTTTATAGTTTTAGCTTTCTCATTTAAATCTATGATTCATTTCAAAATAATTCTATGCATGGTGTGAGGTAGGTGTCAAAGTTCATTTTTTTTTTCCATATGGATGGAAGTTCTAGCATAATTTGCTAGTTCTAGCATAATTTGTTAAAAAGACTTTCCTTGCCCGCATTGGGTTGCTTTGTGTGGTAGCTTTGTTGATGTTTAAAATATTTAACCTTTGTTACTACAGGAGAGTATAACTGATAATCTTTCAAAAAAGTCAGAATGATTCTAAAATGGCAACTCTGAAGGGGAAACTCTCATTTTGATCTTTTTAAAAATTATTAGTTTTACCCTCTTGTAGTAACAAAGGTTAAATATTTGGAAAAGCAAAAGAAGTTGTTGTCCCCAACAACTGGCTCAAAAAATACTTTTAAGAAATAGTGGTTCTCAAGAAGAATGTGTGTACACTTGAGAGTATATGCATGCATATGTGCACACAAACTATTTGGCTGTTTTCTTCTCTCCATTTCAAGTAAAAAATGTCAATGTAATGCCGGTGAAATTTGCATATGACAAAGGTCGAAGAGACAGCTCATATGTTAGGTGTTAAGCAAACACCTCAAAGAATCCTGAGTTTAGTGCTGATAACAGTCAAAGTGAATGGGATCCGGCATATAAATCGTTGACAACTGTTACATTATGTCTATGTGGGACTTCCATGCTGAACGGTCATTAAAAGTTAAAATTAATTACGTTGGTCCAATGTGCTATCAAGTCTATATCTTTTATTTCTGAGTCTTAACTTTTGGTTCAATTAATAACTGCTAAATATTTAAAACAACATTTTTCTACTGCATTTTGTAGCACTGGAGGTGGATTAGATTAAAATAGAGATCTTTTTAAAAATACCAGTTTCCTTGTCTTAAAAATACTCAGCCTGCATGAGTAACCACAGTAAATATCTAGTATTTGGAGCATATCTTTCTGAACAAAGACAAGACAACTTGTAAGAAAGGTAAAGAGAAGAGTGTCTCAGTGGTGCTTTACATTGGATTGTGAAAACACGGGGAAGGGGAAAAAGAGAAAAACTAGGGCACTGATAGAGGTCACAATACAAATTTGCCTTCCATGTGGTGGTGGGGTGATCAGTTTGCTAGAATAATGGCCTAGGTGAGGAAGAGTCATGCTGTTTCCCAGCAGTTTCCTGCAGCCTTCGTCATGTTACCGGCCATATAATCTACGCCAGAGCTTATATGAAACTTTGAACTTTGTTTTCCTGGATGGATCATAGCACCGAAATCCTGACAAAGATAAAAATAATGTGGTCCTAAGTCCATCTTATGTATTAGCAACCATGAAAAGAAAGCTTTGGAACCCAGGCATGCTTCTCTCCTCTGAGTGATTTGATGATCTCTTTGGCAGTTGTGAATGTGACTTAAATATCACGATGTATACAGAAAATTCATCTAGTTATATCCAAGGGATATCAGAAAAATTTATATTAACTTAATGGAGACCTATAGAATAATTTAATGGATCCCCTTTCCTGAAAAATTTAATTGAATTGTAACAACTAATCGCATTGATAATTTATTAATTAATTTTCAAATTAATATTCACCATACTAGTTGAGTCTTTTGGCCTCTCTAGTTCAGGTTTTTTTTTAAGCTTGCTCTTTCTCAGGAGGAAAGAATACAATTGAAACAAGATGAGTTCATGTTTAATGGCATACCTACTAGAGTGCAGAGGGTAGTGCTTTACAGAAAGCATTTGCACTTTTTTCTTTAAAAAATTGATTTTTCAGTTATCCTATATATTAATAAAATCAAGAAAATACTACAATAAAATGGCACCAATGGAAATACTTTTTTTCCCCCCAGAAACCTTACATATCAAAACTGGAAAAGTGTTCCTTTGGTAAAAAGAACATCTAATAACGAGATGCGGTAATATGTATTTTCCTTTTTCATATGGTAGGACTTTCATTGATTCAGACTCTTATAGCACTATGAATTTGAGGTAGCAAAACATTTGTGGTGGCATTTAAGACTCATATTAACAATATCTACAAAGATTGTTCTCCATATGCTTTATGCTCATTCTGTGTATCACATGCCTAATTATATGGTGATTTATAATGGTGCAGTTCTTTAAAGTGATTTTTCAGCCGTATTTTTCAGCCAAGCTAGCCTTTAATTTGTAGAGTCCCTCTCCTCCGTATATCAATAGATCCTGCACAAAACACCATTTCTCATTAAAGGTTCCCATTCCCTTTGGCAGTCAGGATAAAATCTCTAATCAAGCTTGAGGAAAGAGACAGAGTTCAAAGATGTCATTGGGTCCCCAGGCTGGTCTTGTGTGGCTTGCTAAAAGTTCCCTGGCTTAACATTTGGTCTCTGAAGAGAACTGTCAGGGTCGAATACTCCAATCAGCAGTCAAATAAAGAACATTAAATGAGCAAAAAAAGAGAGTGAGTTTTATAAAGGAGAACATAAACTTCAGTACTTGTTTCAGAGTCTTACAATGTTAGCAACTGCTCCCCATGAACTTTCTGTTGCGTTCATCAGGATATGCGAACCTCGGAATCCCATTGCTTTTGGAAACATCCAGTATTTATTCCTAGTGACCTCTTCTTTTCATGACATTTTATTCTTCATCATCCTCCCCTCTTCATCTTCCTCCTTCTGCTTTCTTTTCCTATAAATTGTACAAAGTTTATGCATGTATGTGTAGGGTTAAGTGATCTTAATTGGCATATTCCTACAGGATTAATGCTTTCAGAGGCTATCTTTCAGAAAATTCATGTTTTTTGAGAATGTACAATGACAAACTCTTTCCTAAGAACTCAGGAGGACAATATACAACAACAGGCTTTTGTTTTGTTTTGGGACAATATTCAGTAAAGATATATATTGCAGATGTCAAATTCAATATTTTGCTCCTGATAACTATGTAGGACTCCTAGGAGCCTGTCTCGTAGGAGGAAAGAATAACAGGCTTAAGTCCCATGATGCAAATGTGAGAAAAGAATTTTGCCCATAATTTTAGCTTAACATTTGGGGAAGGAAGTTTCAATTTAATCTTAGAAAGTGGATTCTGTCTGCTGTCTTTTCACAAAACAGCAGTACCACTGTGAATTAACATTTGACTTCAGAATGTCCACAGTGAAGTTTCTTGTTTTTGATATGCTCAAATAAAAAACAAAAGAAATACTTTGCATTTTAGCACATTTGAGTTTTACACTCCTGAATGACAGCTAATGCCCTTTTACAGATAACGTGTGGCCACAGTTCATGAGTGTATAATTCATTATAATGTTCACCATCAACACATACTTTGTCAGAGTGGTCTTGGCTGCATAAATTGGCCAGATTACACGTTTCTCAAAAGGTAAAATATTAAGGCTATCCTTGTCCACATGTTTCTTTGCTTTAGTAAATGGCCCAGAATTATTCATCCCAGAATGACATCAGGAAGCACTTGACCCTTGCTGTCATGATTTCTGACGTCAGAATCTTCAATGAAAGTATTCCTTTGTAAATCAGTAGTCCATCTATTACCCATAGTATTTGGATGAGTCAAATGGCTTGTTTATGACATGTTTAATGTTTTGCGAATCCTGCCTCCTGATTCACTTCAAGTACTTTATAATTATATTCCTTGAAAACAGATGCTTTTAATATTCAGCTTGAGTGTTTTATAAGCTATACAAATATTTTGTTTGCGGTATTTTCTGGTGCTCACAGCCAAAATATGCTAGTCAACTTTTCAGAAGATCATTTAATTATGCAGGAACCTGGGGCGATTCAGCTTCTGAAGATTTTCCCCCAAAATGGGATCTGTCAACTTCATATATGTTCTACTACAAAGGACCAGGTCCCAGCATTTTAATTCTTTGACTACATCGTGAAAATATTTTGTCAGATCCTGACCAGCAATTTCATAAAGTGGTAATATGGCTCTTTTCCTTGTAGCTCTTGTCCTGGTTCCCCCTTCCTTCTGTTGTTGGGCTGAAGAGTTTTCCTCAAGCCTTCCGAGGAAGAAGCCCCAATTAAAACAACTCATTCTTGCACCACTAAAACCCCACACAATGATTTGAAAAAATACCCCTAATTTGAAGCTGTTAATACAACTGTAATTTTGTTTCTTGAACATTGCTTGTTGTGGGGTACTGCCAATCTATGAAAACAAACCAGTAATAGCACAATTTGAGAACCACCCAGGGTCAATTCTCCTCTTTTCTTTTTTCTAAATAACCTATTAAAAGACCCCTAGCAGCTACAACAATAACTAAAGAAACTGGCAGTGCCAATTATGCCTGGGTAGTAGTAGTGGTAGCACAGCACCAGTCCCAGAAATACTCCAAACCAATAGTCTAACAATTTTCCATGCCCAGGCTACTCAGTATGAGAAATAGGTTGGCTGTTCTTTTGAGGAAGAAGTGTAAGGTTTTCGTATCTATGATTTTTTAGGATGTGAAACCTTAAAGACCATGTCTGTATAATACAGTAAGCCTTATAGTTTTGTGCTGAAATTGAACTGAGTGAGTTTTAAAACATACTGGAGTGGCATGCATACATTTAGATGTCATTTGTGAGTTGCCGCAATTTATAATAAGTATTGTTGATTTGAAAACAGTAATGCTGCTAGTTTTGAAACAATAAGATTCAACTTTTTTCCTCTTCTTCCTGGATCAAAGTCTCTATATGCTGATCTCTTACTGTTTATTTTGCCTAGGTGTCATGTTTTAGTCTTTAAGTGTACATTCTGTAGTATGTCTTTCTCTAGTCCTTCATGTGAAAATCTGATCTATGTTGTAAATTTCTTGAGGAAAGAAACAATGACTGCCATGTGTTGCTTGGATACCCTTTAATACTTGATATATTACAACACACATAGTAGACACCAGTTAAATGAATTAATTAAATTACTCCATATTTCTAAGGCTTTACATATTTTTTTAAATTCAAGTATAGTTGATTTATAATGTTATATTAGTTTCAAATGTACAACATAGTGATTTGATATTTTTACAGCTTATAATCCATTTAAAGTTATTATAAAATATGAGTTATATTCCTTGTGCTATACATTGCATTCTTGTATCTTATTTATTTTATACCTAGTAGTTGTACCCCTTAATCCACTTCCCCTTTCTCCTCCACCTACCCCTCTCCCAACTGGTATAAGGTTTTACATATTAATGTCTGTGCACATAATTTTAGAATTTAGCTATTCTTGATATTAGAATTCTTACAGATTCTAATATTACCATCTGTCTTTTTAGTGCATTATTACAGAAAAATGTATTGTCTGGAATGGTTGTGCTATGCATTATACTGTTTAATCAAGCATTCTGACTAATAAATATTTATTCTGAATATTATTCATGGATTAATAATTTTCAAGAAATTTTCCTGCTATGACATGTATTTTTTTTCTTTTATTTTTTAGCATCTTTATTGGAGTATAATTGCTTTACAATGGTGTGTTAGTTTCTGCTGTATAACAAAGTGAATCAGCTATATGTATACATATATCCTCATATCTCCTCCCTCTTGCGTCTCCCTCCCACTCTCTCTATCCCACCCCTCTAGGTGGTCACAAAGCACCAAGCTGATCTCTCTGTGCTATGCGGCTGCTTCTCACTAGCTATCTATTTTACATTTGGTAGTGTATATATGTCCATGCCACTCTCTCACTTCATCGCAGCTTACCCTTCCCCCTCCCTGTGTCCTCAAGTCCATTCTCTATGTCTGCGTCTTGATTCCTGTCCTACCTCTAGGTTCTTCAGAACCATTTTTTCTTTTTCTTTTTTTTTGGATTCCATATATATGTGTTAGCATACGGTATTTGTTTTTCTTTTTCTGACTTACTTCACTCTGTATGACAGACTCTAGGTCCATCCACCTCACTACAAATAACTCAATTTCTTCTTTTTTTATGGCTGAGTAATATTCCATTGTATGTATGTGCCCCATCTTCTTTATCCATTCATCTGTCGATGGACACTTAGGTTGCTTCCATGTATGACATGTATTTTAATGCTAAACCTAAATTAAACTAAGTAAAACCTTAGTGGTTCAAGAGATACGTCTTAGGTCTAGGTCTACCAAACTAGAAAAAGCAAGAAATATCTGCTGATGGAAAGTTCTGGTTTGTAGAATAACAGATAAATAAGCTTCTAATTGTATGACTTTATTAAAAAAGCTAAGATATCTAGAAGAGAAAACGTCTAAAGGAATATGGTCATATTTGTGTTTATAGATGAATTTATTCTGGAAAATATTCTCAAGGCCAAGAATCTCAAACTGATCATCATTTAAAATATTGTTCTAGAGTAAACAAGTAGCCAAAACAAAATCTAGGAGTTGCCGCATCCTATTGTGGAAGATAAATCTTCATATATATATTTTTTAGTTTCTCCTCATATCACCCTCTATTTTACAGAGCACATCACTCACCTATAATCTCTGCTTCATGCTTAATTTAAGAAGAGAAGGCAAGCGGTGGAAAAATATCGTCTAGTAACTTAGTTCCCAGGGACAGTCAGTAAGTCACTTTCTCCTCAAGTCTAGAAAGAGCCTTCCTCTGAATGTAGACATTCCCATTGAACCTGACCTCCTGTAAAATAGTTCACCCTCTGGGAAAAGAGGCTCCTGAGTCCCCTGCACATTCACTCTCCATCCACATTCAAACTGTCCTGAGTCTCCTGACTGACAAGGGAGAAGCAAACTGACTTGAGAAGTTGTCCAAAAGGGCTAAAAGTTATCTTAAATATCTTTTCCTGACCCTCCACCTTACTCCTATGGGAACCCTTTGTGAATGGAATTATCCCTGGAATTACTACCTCTGAAAGTGGATATAGCACGAGGGGTATTACAATGCAGACACACACAGATTATTATCTATAACATTGGCAGGCTAAGTCAAGGTTTTCTTCCTTTAAAGCATAGAGGGGGATGGATGTGTAATCTCATTCTGTCAAAAAGGCTGAAAATTTTCATGCATCACTGTGTTTCAAAATAAATTACGTGCATAGTAGTGCTACATTAAACCAACTTCCAGCACTGAAATGTTTCTTCACCGAGTTATGATGCTTTTTTATCTCTTGAAATAAGAAACATATTTAACTTGGTTTCTATGATCATCCTGAAAATAATGCTCTCTTGTTTTGGAATAAAGTAGAAACATACATTTTAAATCAAGAAGTATGCTTTTCATTGAGAGAGGGGGAAGCCGGCACCTCGTGCTGACTTTAAAGCGGTTTTGTAGAGTTGTGGAGGGCGGACATGGCCCACTTCATCCACAGCTCAGCATGCTCACTACTGACAATCAGGGCTGGTTCAGACGAATATTATGGAGTGAGGTTTCACTCACTTCTGTCAAGCCTCCTCTCCCATCTCAGGATGAAAAAGAGAAGTGGCATTTCTTTTAAGCTTGGATGCCATATTCAGACTTATCCCACAGGCTTTATTTTTGACTTTTACCTCCTTCACTGCTAGTGGGAAATTGCCAAGAGTGTGTTGACTCTCTTTCCTACCCCATCAAATTTTCTTTTTTAGCTAAATATGTACAAAAAGTTTTGTTGAAATGTGTCACACCTCAGCTCGGTATTCCCTGATACTACACAAAGTGAGTTGCAATACATTTTGCACTGAAAATCTGAAATTAGTGTATGCACCCATTTCTGTAGTTAAATACCATGGAAGTCATAAGGGAATTTACAGTATGCTTTAAAGGAGGTGGGGGACACCTCCTCCCAGTCTAATAAAATTTGGTAGCTCAGGGTTACTTCCTAATAGGTGCTATTTCCTCTATTTTAATAAAGGTATTTTAACACCTGAATTCTATGCCAGATACCATTGTCATCTTTTCCACTGACTGGCTCAACTAAATGCTGGTGGGGGCCAGACGCTCTTCAAACACTGCTGCTGAATGCCAAACACAACTAACATGCATATGGAAGAAGCCAGGGAAAGCAGCACCCCCCTAATTATAGCCAGAGGCGCGCAGTCCAGAAAGCTCACAGGAACTTCTGGGGTGGATGGGGGTCAGGAAGCTCCTCGACCACGGATCCCTGAATTGGCAGCTCTCCGTTCCCACCCCATCAACACACAGTCATTTTTTGCCTGCCAAATCCTCGTCCAACCCCAATTCAAATCTATTTATACTCGCCTTTCCTATTTCTGGGCTCAGATGCTAGCCCATACGGTGTGTTGACCGGCACTAAATGTTACTGTGAGGGACCAGCGTTTGCCAGCTTCCTTGGTTGCTGACAGCAGGGAGACAAAAGTTCTGAATATCCGAAGGGACCTTAATCTTCCTAGCATAATCCACGCCTCAAAGTGGTGGCAGTGAGGTTCAACTTAAAAGCACCGAGTCTCCTAAAATGGAAGAATTTAACAGGTTAAGATGCCAGCTGGACTTCTTCAGCAACAATGATAAGTCCCCAGCAGTGGTTCTCAAACTGTAGCGTGTGCAGGTATCACCTGGGGAACGTGTCAGAGATGCGGGTTTGGGGCCCTGTGTGCAAGGATTCTGATTTAGTTGGAGATGGAAGGGCCCAGGAATGTGTTTTCAGTAAACACCGCAGGTGATTGTGATGCAAATATTCTGAGGCCCCTACCTCTTTGAGAAGCAATATCAGGTCTACACTATTCTTCCCAAAACACTAGGCCTTGTTTCAAGAGTAAGGGATTAGCAATCTGATTTGAACACTTCAGTGTTGGAGTGCTGCTTTAATTCAGATTTATTTAAAGCTTTGGAACACTGAACTTTGTTGTAGAAGCTTTATTTAAAATTCTGAGGTAGAATAACCTTCTTTTCTGAGTTCAGTTTTAACAAGGAATGCTATTTGAAGATTGTGGTCCTCGGTTTGTGAGGTCTGAGCTTAAAAAGAAAATAAAACCCTACAAGTTGGACCTTCTTATGTAAAACTAGACCTCATTCTTTTTAAGAGGTGTGACCTTGGATCATTAAAATTTTTCTGAAGAGAAGAAATCTGGGATAGATAGCTTTCCTGATAAAATGTGCAGTAGAAATTGTAAGCAGCTTATATAGTGCTCTATCCTTTATGCTGTTTTAAGGGAGTACTTAAATGAAAAGGAATGTTTTAAAGTTAACTCAGCTGAATTCTATGTAGAACAGAGTAAGCAATCCCCAAGGTGCATAGCTTTTGATGTGTTCTCTTACTTCACTATTTATGGATAATTTAAGAAAACATTGCCACCTTCCTTTTTTGGGAGAGTGGGGTAGGTGGGCTGGGCGATTCTGTGCTGTGCAGTCATGGGACAAAAGACACAGCACATTTAAATAAATATAAAGCAAGTTTTATTCATACAGCAGTACCAAGGAAAGTGAGTTCAAGTTGTCAGTTTGTGGGTTTGGGTGTTCAGAGTAGAAAAACACAAAAATAAACACTTAAAAAAAGGAGGTAAATGTTGATTGGATTGAGAGGAAGATGTGTGAGGGTGCAAGCAGGGCAGTAAGTAATGAGATACTAAAGAAAATCCTGTGTTTGGATTAATAGTTAAACCTGATGGTTGCTTTAGGAGCTTTTGTGATTGCGGAAGACTGAGTAGGATTAAGTAAAATTATTTCTTTCAGAGAAAATGTGTCGCTATTAGTGGAGATATAAACTTACATGATGTGAATTTTCTTTTTCAGATATATGCAAAATGTTAGCTCTTAAGCAATTGTGTATTACAGGAAAAAGGGTTTTCAGAATAAACAATACTCAAGTGTCTATACCAATCCTTAACTCTGTGCAATTCCCCCATCTTATTCTTTACAGACTCACTGAGTTTACAAAACAATGGAAAGTACCAGTCTATCAATACATGTATTACCTTGTGTGATGGAATTTGGTCAGAGACCAAGGGGCATTTGGGTAAAGAAAGCTGTTGGATGAAACAATAATACACTTATTAGCCATAAAAATATTGTGTCTTTTCTTAGTATGGTTATATCGACTGGAGTTACTAAACTGAGGACTTCTAAATATATTTATTGACAGAAATGCCACCTACTCTCCACCCCGGGGTGTGGAAAGAAATGAAAATAAATGACCTCCAGACTTCTTAGTCGTTTCGAAGAAATATTTTTGGATGATATACTATATTATATGTGATAAAATCTTCTTATACTTGACTGTATAAGAAGGCAATACCAAAGGCAATATACGTATAGCCGTTAACAGGGTTTGTCCACCAGTTTACAGGTGTCAGTAAACTTTCCATTTTACGAAGGGAGTTTATGAAGTCGGCAGTTCCTGGTCATTGCTGTGATGTTGTGTGTGGCACCTCGTATGCCATGTGCTTGCAGTAATGAGCCCATTCTGCAACTTACTCTGACAGAACTCTGTTATGGGCTATCACAGATATATCAAATATTTAAAGACACCCATTTCTTCCTCCATTTAGTGTGTATTATAAGATAGTTGGATACTCTACTAAAAGCATATCTCTCTGCTTTCATAAAGAGTTCTGGAAAAAAAGCAAAAGACATTTAAAGCATCAAAGAGGCTGATGAATAGGGATGCCAGGATATTCAAATACATTTAGAGACAGTATTGTCAAGCTTGTTTTCTGAGCCATGATACTAAAGATAGTAGAAGCCAGCAAAGAAAAGAACTCTGTAGAAATGCAAATCTCTTCAATGTTGAATCTATTAATCCATTGCACACTTTCTTCCGAATCATACTTACTCAGATGTACAGGCAACAAAAAGTATTTAGAATATTTGCATAATTTCAAACACCCAGTTCATAAATTATTTATTGGTTGTGGTCAAATGAATGTTAGCTATTTCATAATTATCTTTTGTGTAAAAGGTTGCATGGTTTACAGAAATATTTCAATGGCAATTGAATATCTGTAGCTTGCTTAAACAGTGCAAAAAATAAATGGTACTTAATTATGTAGCACTGATGTACGTTTTTCTCATGTTCAAAAACTCTAAGAAAAATTACACTTAATTTGTAGATTTATTTTAAATGAACATTGTATATTTACAGTAAAAAAAAAAAAAAAAAAATCACGTGTTACACTCTAGGATTAGGCCGAAGCATTAACAAATAACATGACAGGGTGTTTTATAAACCAAATAATCAGGCAACTGTATGTCCTGGGACTTAAGAGTTATAATGTCATAAAACCTTAGAACAAGAAATGGCTTCAGGAATCACTAGTTCAACATTTCACTTTGACAGTTGAGAAAATCATGGAAAATAGAATTTCATTGCTTTACCCAAGATTGAAGAGACAGGATCCTAACTATGGTGACTGAGTTCCTAATGCAAAGCATTTTCCCTTCTACCACATCAGCTCTACCATTTGAACAATCGTATTCCTTTTCTTAATAATGATTAAATTCTTAGGAAAATCTTGAAGGCTAAACAGCCATATTTGAATCTACCAGGTAAATCGCTAAGACCAACATGCTGGAGGAAAAGGTTAGGTCTTAAGGTTTACAGAAAGGTAATGTAAAGTGAGGTTGTATCCCTAGAAGTATGGTTCAGAAAAAGACGACAGTTCAAAACCCAAATACAAATTTAAATGAGTCCTTTAAGGGATATGATTTTCATTGTATGACTAGTGGGCAGGTACTTTTTCTTTGCATGAGGAATTTTGGAATCTTATAAATATTACTTAAAGATAAGGTATACTTCATGCTGAGAGGAAGGATGGCAATTTCTTATTTAACAAGATTTGTGTGTGTTAAGTGTCATGCTAGGTATGTGTATTAGTTGACTAGGGTTGCCATAACAAAATACCACAGACCAGCTTATACAAAAGAAGTTTTGTTTTGTTTTTTTTTTCGCAGTTCTAGATCTTGAGGCAAGAAGTTCCACATCAGATACGAGAAAATTCCATTTCTGGTAAGACCTCTCTTCCTGAATTGCAGACAGCCACCTTCTCGTACCTTAAATTTTAATCCCTAGACAGCTTACTTGTCTTAGTATAGACCTAGCCCTGGTCTGGGGCCAAAGCTGGGAAGTCAGTAGCTAACCTGTAAAATGTTCTTCTCGTGGCAAAAGTCAGAAGCTGTTATAGGGATGAATAGAAATACAGGAGGCCCCTTAAAGCCTATGCTAGAACTAGCACTGTCATCTCTACACACGTTAAGTTGGTTCAGCAAGACCGTGGTAGGCATAGAAATATAAAGATGCAAGACACAGGGCCAAGTTGAAGACTGATGAGGTGGGAAAGCATAGTTCTCTCATGGAGACGGTGCTTCAGTTATCCAGTGGTGTATAACAAACCATGGTGACTTATTGCTTACAATCCTGTGTTGACTGGGCTCAGTTGGGTAGTTTTGCTGCTCCATGCTGTATAGCTGCAATCGTGTATATGGCTACATTCAGCTGTGAGCTCACTAGGACTAAATCATCTAAGACGGTCTCTCATCTTAACAGAACCTCTCACCACATGGTTCTCATATTCATGGTTCTCATAGTTTAGCATGAACTTCTTCCAAGAGGAAGTGTTCTAAGGTCACAAGCAGCAAAGGATAAGTGCCTATCAAATTTCTGCTTGCATCACACTTGGTAATGTCCCATTGGCCACAGTAGGTCACATGGCCAAGATGAGGGTCAGTATGGTAGAGGATTTTACAGGTGCATGGAGAAACGGAGAAAAAATGCAGTTGTGGTTTATAGGGGACCACCAATGTAATGGTGTACCACAGATTGCCCTCTGGCCCCTAATGATTCACATCCCTTCCACTTGTAAAACTCAATAACTTCTAAGACTCCTAAATCCTAATCCCATTTTGGCGTCAAACTCAGGCTTGAACTTCTGAATTTTATCATTTAAATCAGGTACAGGTATAATGAGGTATCTTGCTATGGTTCCTCATATGTAGCTCCTTGGATATTATTCCTCAGGCATGGCTTCTTGGGTAGCAAAGACTTGTAAACTAAGACAGGCTATCTGTTCCACACACACCCAATATTCAATGGTGAAACAGGGACAGGATAAACACAATAGAGGCTCCTATTTAAAAGGCGGAGGAATTGAAAGCACATAATAATTACTGTCCATTTTGTAATCCTTCTGGGCACATGCCCTCAATTCCCCTTGTTCTGGGTTCAGGGATTTTTCCTTGACTAGGGTCCAATTATGCTTCTTGGGACGGGGTCTTCAATCCATGGCTCATATCTGCACACTCTTGACTCGTAGCTTTACCCATTCAGCTCTTGGCTTTGCTCTATGACTCATCCTTCTTTTTCCAAGAAATGGCATATGTTTGCAGCTGAGTAAATTTCCCAGCCTGTTTCCTGCCTGCAAAGGTGAGGGCCCAGGGACATCTTTTAATTTTGAACTGTTTTTGCCTCAAGTTGATTCAACTCCTTTAAAAAAAAGTATGGGTTTTCTATATATCAAACTATAATTTACTCCATTTAGGAAAAAAACGACATTCATAAATCTCTTTAAGACCAATTCCTCTCTACTTGAGGCTGCCTGCTGTAGAACAATGCCCTGAGAATTCTTAGAAGTCATTATTATCTAGCTGATAGGGTCTATAAAGCATTTCCTTACATCTTTTAAGGTCTTAACAAAGGGTATTACACGTTCATCTTTTATTTGATCTTGACCCCAAAGTCATGTTTTGTGGTAGCACTCTGGATTTTATCTTTGCCTTGAGATCATTTCTTACTTGAGAATTTTTTGCTATCTGGAGAGACTGAAACTAAGAAGGAGTTTCATTTTCCCACCCATCAAGTTTTGGGTTGGAAATATCCTTTCTAAATTCTGCTTGGAAATTGACCAATTCTATCTATAGTTCATCTCTCTCTTGCACTACTTTATCAGGAGAGTCAACTGACATGTTCAACATTCTACGAAGAAATAGCCTCAAGCTCCTTCAGTACATTTTTTGTCTTCAAAGTTATCACAGGCAACAATTTCATTTACCTTTCCACCAATAAAAGGTACCCCTTTATCCAGCCTTCAATGGCAATTTTCTTTGTGCTTTTCAAGCTTCCACTAACAGTCTCTTTGCCATCCTTCAAGCCTCTGCTCACTTCCTATCCCCAAGGTCAATGCTATATATTTTAGGTGTTTGTTATGTAGAATTCTGTGTCTGGCACCAATTTCTGTGTCTGGCACCAATTTCTGTGTCTGGCACCAATTTCTGTGTCAGCTATGTATTGATACAAAACAAACTACCTGAATTTAGTAGCTTAAACAACTATGCTTTATTATTTCTCATGATTTTATGGATAGTTCTACTTCACATGGTATAACTGAATTACTTAAATGTCTGTTTTAAAAGGAGACTTCAGTTAGTGCCAGAAAATCTAAGATAGCTTCTTTTCCTCCAGGGTTTTGCATTTAGTAGTTTTGTCTGAGTTTCTTTGTGGTATGGTGTATGGTGTCTGCCTTCATGGGATAGAATTCTAAAAGAATATGCCCCAATGTGCAAATGTTTATCAAGCTTTTGCTTGAATCATGGTTGGTAATGTCCCATTGGCCAAAGCAAGTTGCAGAGCCATTACACAGGAGTATTGAACATCTGAAAATATGATTCATTAGAGGCTACTGATATAACAGTCTACCATAGGTGTGGAGAGAGAAGGGAGTAATTGCCAATCAATAATCTCATCTGTCACAATTTACAAGCTGTCTTGGATTTTTTTCTAATTTCTCTCTGCTGTGTACATTTTGACCATTTTACTGCCTATTATCATTTTCATTTGGGCTACTTTATCAAAGAAGACCAAATAGTTTCTAATAATTAAGACCACCAGTCTATGCTCAGGGGCAAGAAGCCTTAGCTAATCCCTTCCTCTCCAACATAAACATAGTCAAGGATATCATTGCTTAATCACTTTTTGATTGAAGCCTGAATTTAAAATTTTAACAACAGCAAAGCTTGTAAAAAAGTGTTTTTGAAAAATAACTTAATTCTTATCGCAGTGGCTATTTTTTGTCTCCCTTGTCACATCCCTCAGCTACCTGTGATTGAAGTTGCATTTGCATTGTGTGGTTCCTTGTGACTTCTCTCAGAATGGTGACATCCGCCTCAAGCACATGGTGTGCATCTTTCAGCTTTTATCCTCTGGGCTTTCACTGAGCTGTGGCCTGAAGTGAGCACTGCTGAGAAGTATGGGGTCTTTAAGGGTGGGGTGTGTGTTGCCCTTGGGGACAACCCTTAAACAATGAGAAGTAAGAGCTGTCAGTTCCTCTTCTTCGGGTAGATAGTGTTGGAAGGCATTCTGTATGCTTCCCAGAGGTCCCAGAAAAATTGAGTCATGACAGATGCAAACTCAATAATAAGCTCTTATATTTGCATTTTTTACTTCCCTGCCCCTCCCCACTCCCTCACTTCTGCTTATTGGGCTGACCTTCCAATTAAGCTACATGCTCTCACATCCTTGTCTGAGGCTCTGCTTTCAGTGGAACCAAATTAAGATACATATTTTCTCCAAATACATAAAAAGATTCAAATTAGGTGTTTTTTAGGTTTAATTTTTAAAACAATGCTATCCTTAATTCTGTTGCTATCATTTTTATCATCACCAACAAATCTTTATCATTCATAGTAAAAGTGAATAAAATATATGAACATATTTAAGGGTCACATGTAAAGAATTTCATAAAAGTCTACAAATATAAGACTTACGGGTTTAGCAAAGTTACCTTTTATTTGGAAGAGAAATGAAGGAACAATATTGGGACATGAGATTGAAGCTGATGTCTGATTCTGACTGGGAGAGATGAGGAAAAGGGAAACAATTATATAGAGACCATTTTCCCAGTTAATTGCTTTGTCTTCTGATTATGCGTAGTCTCCTAGTATTTTAGGAAAAAATTAGGGCAATTCTAAAAGGATACCTAGATACTCAGTATTTAAAGCTCACTAATCACAATACACTCATTTAAAAAACTGAACTCCTAGAAGTGTGATGGTAAAATGTATGTTATAGAATTCTCTCCCCTTACGTTGTGGCTAAATTTTTTCACCTAATTCTCACCTAGATAAATTACCAGATATACATCAAGATTTGGGCCTCTTTATAGTCTTTGCTTCTCCTGAGGCGAAAATAGCTCTGGAGTTGAAATCCTTTCTCTACTGTGGCCTATTGCTCATCTAGGATATGTGATCATATATGAATATAATATTATAAACTAACAAAGATTCATTGTGATCTGTCTTCAGTGTTAGAACCTGTGAATGAAAAGTACTGAGGTATAAATGGTTAATTTTGACTGATGTACTTCAAAATCAACCTTTGTGCTATAATGGAAGAATGTATGAGGTCTCAAGAATATTTTGTCAATAGATTTAATATTACATTTCTTTTGAACACCCCAACTGCTTTCTCATGGTAAATAGCTACTTGAACAAATATAGTTTCTGTTCCCCTTAAGGTATGAGTCATATCAAAATTTAATCAAGTAAGTGAAAGGTAAAAATGTCATTACACTTCTAAAACTTGCTGTCAGTATTTCACACCTGTATGGAAAGCAGATAGATGTCTAAGCAGCAGCTTGATAACATTCCAAACTGCAACCCGTAATTAACTCACCTTTTGAATTATGAGCTAGGCTCCATTTTGACCCATGCAGCCTATTGGCAGGGAGCCTGACAACAAAATGCATGTTTAAAATACCAAGTAGGGAGAGAAATGCTATATTATTTGGCACAAATACTGCCATCCACCTGTGCAGAGGGAATACGCTTTTCCACTTCGCTCATTATAGATAATCTATTAGTTGTATGCTCTTGGCATCATCCCAATAAATTATATAGTAATCTCTTAGCCCAAGGAATAATAGTAAAGCTATATTGCAGTGGACTCAGTATAGTAAGTTAATTAAATTAGATTAAAAAATCAACAATATTTAAATGCTCTCAAGAGTCTGAGTCTGAAATTTGTATAGAGAAGTCGTATAGTTTGTATCATGAGGTTAAAACTGACTTGGACACATTTCAGACTTGGAACAGAGAAAGCTCATGCCATGTAAGACTTGAATAATGCAAGTATTTGAGAATTTAGTCTGTCTCTTTGTAAATGAATGAGGAGGCTTCGCTATAAATACAGAGTGAGAAAGTGGTGGTCATTAAAGTTTTATGAGGCTGATTATTTTAAACAGCTTGGAATGATAAAATCACTCACTTGAGGCTGTGAACATCATGTAAGTCATCATATAGTAATAGTTTTTTTTTTTTCCCCAAAAGCGACTAGAATTTATTTTTCTTTTTCTACCAGTACTTACTCTTATATTAATCAATCCATTAAAGGAAGTCTAACCGCATTTGTTGTATTGAGCAAATGTTTTCCATGAATATTGGAGATTCAGTCATTATATATCAAATACTCTAGTAGCAAAATGTTGTACTAATATAAATGAACGTGGTCAGAATGACACACTAGAGAACACTAGCAAGGTGTTTCTTTGATAAATTTTTCTGAGAGAAGGGAATGATGAAACATGATACATTTTGTAAGAAATGATACAAACTAAAATTATATTTTTCTTCCCTTTTTCCCACCCCTCTTTCATTTTGTTGTCTTTATAACAATAATAACTATTTCTCTTATTATTTCTGTCTCCTGGCTTCAGAAAAAGAAGAGAAAGTCCTTTTTTAGTTACATAATCAAAACCAAAAATTAATGAATTGAGGGGAGGAGGGCAGGAGGATCACCATAAAATATTGTACTGTGAGATGTGATTTCAAAATTTCCTTTTAATGAAAACCTTTTTCCCCTAGCTCAATCGTAAGCTTATATAGATACTTGTGGCATCTGCTCTAGGATAATCTCTTCAGAAGTCTCTCTCCCTGATCAGTCAAATCTACAGATACGTGGTTTTAATCCACTGCTTTGAACTGGGGCTGCCTGGCTTGGCCCTTGAATCTCTTTGGGTTCTTCCAGTTGCTCTATCATTTTCTCTCCATGGACCCAACACATTTCATGTAGCCTGTATTTCACTATTTCTTTTTCCAGAGCACTAGCAGATATCTGCCATTTCACACTGAAAAGATTGTCACAAATTCAAAAATGTCTGGTACGAACATGTCAGTTGAAGAACATGATTTATTTAACGATGTTTAAGAACATAGCATCTATTTTTATGGGCGAAAAAAGATTTTACTACCGGGTCTGTGTATTAATCTGGAATTTAAAAGCATTATACTTCATTGAGTTTTCCTCTTTTTCAGAAGAGAATTGACTGACTTTTCCCAAAGAGCCACATTGAGTTCTAAATCTTGTGCCTTTAAATGGCATTATACCCATGTTATGGCTTCTGAACCAAAGAATTTCTCTTTTCTGCTAACCTCTTGAGGTCACAGTGGTGGTTTGAAGTCTAAGCAGCAATTCTGTTCAAAGAGTCACTCACAGCAGGGTGTGTGCAGTAAGGATATTCGTGATTCCAGTCTTCTCATATATTCTACTTTACTTTTTAGAAAATTTGTTTCTGAGGCTACTACAAAGCAACACCCTTAAAACACGTCATTTTCTATATCTCCCTGAACCAAAAGCCTTATATAATGACATTGGAGATATATTACTAGAATTTTCATTGCACAAATGCCATTTTAAAAATACCCAGCAGAGTCCTTGATCCCTCATATGCTTTTTGCTCTAGAGTGCTCTCCATTCACCCTTGAGGAAGGTTTCAAGGGTTACCATCTGGAGCAAGCCAGAAGATGTTGTGCCCTTCAAGCCAGGGATCATCCCTTCTACTTGGGCCTTCTTCTGAGTGATGGGTGGGAATATGTATTTTGCTGAGTGGCATTAAGAGCATGGACTCTGGGTCCTGACTGCATGGAGTTGAATCCTGACTCTGCCACTTACTAGCTATGTGAATTCGGGCAGATTCCTTAAGCTCTTTGTCCCTCAGTTTCTTCTTTTGTAATGACATCACAGGTGTGTTGTGAGAATTAAATGAGTTAGTGTATATAAAGATCAGTGTTGGGCACATCATAAGTGCTATGTATGTATAACTATTATTATTATCATCATCCAAATGTGTGTTTGCCTTTATTAGGATTTCCCAGATACTGGATGACAGATTTATTGCCATATCTGATTGGGTTCTTAGAAAGCTATGACAGGAATATATACAATTGGAGAGGGAGAAGAAGAATTACTTTGTTAAAGTTGCATTTACTGCTGAGGTACCAGGTCATCAAAAAAATTTACATAAGCCATAGATTTAAAAAACTTAAAAAGTTTAAAATTTGTTATTTTAACAAACATGTATTGTGTTCATTGTGTACAAGACAACTGTTGTAGGAGAGGCATACTAAGGTGACATAGATAGAAATTGTCAAGGAACTGGCAGAAAAGTAGGAGGGTATGATGTATAAGAGCAACAATAATATAAGGGGGGAATTATTGAATAGTTCAGAAAGGGTTCTGTTTTACCTTGAACTTGCAAAGGAGAGAGAAGGAGGGAGGGAGGTTTTCTTCCTACTGAGGTGTGGGATTTCTTGGAGGAAATAGCATTCAAGATAGTCCATGAGGGCTGAGTATGACTTAGACGTATAGAGAATTGAAAAAAATAATTTTGGTCACTGAGAAGAGTTCTAGGATAATGGCTGGAAACCTGAACTTTGTACTTGAAACATTAGTTAAGTTTTGCTGGAGCCAAGAATCTATGATGAGAAATAAGTTTGAAGCAGTAAACTGGAATTAGATCATGGAAAACCTGAATGTTAGGCTAAACAAAATAATGTTATTTTGTTTTGTTTTGTTTTGTCACCAACATAAAGGTATTGATTTTTTAAAACAACCCAGTGCTGTGTAAGATATAGCTATGGAAATGATCATCTTTGCTTTCAAGAATCCTATAGCTGGGAGTCATATCAAAGATATTCGCCAAATCATTCTCATGGGCACCACCCCTCCCAGTGTCCATTAAAGAGCAGCATCTCAGGGCAAAGCCAGATGTTTCCACAAGGCTGAAGAGAGAGATTTAGTTATAATAGCCCTGTCACTGAGGTTGGTTGCTCATCTCTTGCTCTCTGGTTGGCTGTAGCCTATGAAGCCTCTATGGTTTCCCGTCTCTTTCTTTCAAGGTGTTGAACCCTTGGCATTATCCTGAATCTGGCATTTGTCTTGACTCTGCCTTATTCCCTTAAAGTTCTACATTCTTTGTGTATGGCTTACTGCTTTTGGGCTGCATCAATAACACAGCTACCTCACAATTTGGATTGACTTAATGATGGCCAGCACCTCCAAATGGAGAAAGAAATTGGGCATATTTATTTGGTGGGAAATGTTTTCCATGGGCTATTGGTTATTCGTTTCTTTTCCTCTTAAGATCTTTGTATGACTTCTTCAGGAAAATAATTCCAGAATCATAAGGAAAATGGATGAAGGGGAAGAGCCTAGAATAAGATAAACCAGTTAGAAGGTTCTTAAAGTTCCTTAGCCAGAGGAAATTACCTGGGGCTTGAACCAAAGTGTGAATGACAGAGGAAGAGGGATGATGGAGGAGAGGGAACAGATGCCAGAGATGCTGCAGATGAAAATGTGCCAGGATTCACCAACCAATTGTGTATAAAAAGAGAGAAAGTGAAGAGTGAATGAGATTTTGAGTTGGGATAATCAGGATGGGAGTTTGTGTTATTTAACAGAATAAGGAAAATAAGACATGGTGTAGTTTTCAGAAGTAAAAATAGTTCAGTTTTGAACATATTGAGGTATCTGGTGAATAATCAGATGGAGATCACTATTAAGACCTTGGAAAGGAGGAGCTGTTATTTCAGAGATATATATTTGAGAATCATTTGTAGGTACTAGTTCAAGTTGATGTGAAATGAAATCATCAAGAAAGAGAGTTTTACAGGGAAAGAATTCTTTGGTGAATATCATGAATTTAGGAACTAGGAGCACAGCCGGATAGCAGAAAGAGAGAGACAGAAACAGAGAGACAGAGATTGAATAACTCAAGAGTTAGGAGAAGGACCAAGAAAGACATGTTCATTTGGTCATGAAAAAAAAGTTAGTTTACCCAATATATTAGTCAGAATTCTCCAGAGAAACAGAATCAATAGGATGTGTGTGTGTATATGAAAAAAAAAGAGATTTATTACAAGAAATTGGCTCACATAAATGTGGAGGCTGGCAAGTCCAGAATCTGCATAGTGGGCCAGTAGGCTGGAGACCCAGAAGAGCTAATGTTCCAGTTTGAGTCTGAGGGCCATTTGATCTACTGATAGAATCAGAAAGGGCCAGTGTTGCAGGTGAAGTCTGCTGGCAATCTGTTGGCAAAGTCTCTCTCACTTGCAGGAGTCTGGTCTTTTTGTTCTGTTCAAGCCTTCAACTGATTGGAAGAGGTCCACCCACATTATGGAGGACAGTCTGCTTTACTCAAAGTCCACCACTTTAAATGTTAATCTCATCCAAAAACACCCTCACAGAAATACCCAGAATAATGTTTGATCAAATATCTGGGCATCCCATGGCCCAGCCAAGTTAACACATAAAATTAACCATCACAAGTACACCCATTGTTGACTTGGCATCCATACACATCTCCTTAAACCATGCTTATCTCCAAATAAAGATGATAACAAAGTTATACTTCCACCAAACATGATACAACCATCCTGCGTACAACCTAAAATGCACTAACCCTTTCCTCAGAAGAGGATGCAAAGTCCTTGAATGATGTTTACTCTTCTTCTTGATATCCTATAACTTGAATACCATGATATAGAGTCCATACATCTTATGTTACAGTATGTATATACTATACACACACACAAACATATAACAATTAAAGAAGAACTGCTCATGACAATTACAGTACTCATTTCTGTAACTGCCTGTGTGGTTGTAACTGGTGTTTATAACTACCTTTTTTCTACCCATTTTGTTTTCCCTTTGCCTTCAGCAAGCTCCTCAGCTGGTTATGGTACTTCACCTGGTGAGGTGGCCCAAACCTTCATTCCTGAAAGGTCTGGGCTGTTAGTAGTCCTGCCTGAATTGGGCTATAGTTTACCACTGACATTAATCACAAGGCATATGATTAAAATTCACATGGCTAAAATTCCATTGAAATTTTGAACACTGGGTCATATAGGACTTGAGTATTAAAATTTATGTTAAATGTCCATATACTATAAAAACTAGGATGGAGCAACCTTTGGGCAGTGACAATTGAATCCTGCCTGTGTTTTTGGCCAGATGATTTTTTATGTGTAGATTTTGAAGAACTGCATTCATATAGGGCTTTGTTTAAGCAATATCATGCGTTTGTATAAGATATGCAACTGGTATATTTGCATATTTAAAATTTGAAAGGACTTAGTGATTTTTTGATCACTGGTGGCTTTTAGTTAAGTGGCATTAGATACAAAAATAATACTAATTTTTAAAAACGCTAGAAAAATCTACACTAAAACCTGCCAACTCCTTCTGTACCCTTTTAGATAATAATAAAACTATAAATCATCTAGATCATAGTGGAAGATAAAGAAAATTTCCTGTTGCTTTTTTTATTTGTAAAGGAAAAAAAGCAAAAAAGGAAGGGGCCTGAGAATTCTTCTAAAGACATAAATGTATACTGCATACCTCCTGTCACTACCACCATTGCCCTTCTGAAGCTGAATAGTCTGGAAAATGTTTTCAAGCAAAGAATTCTTTTCACCAGTCCTTTTCCCACACCATGTTCTGTTTCAGTTTTGGGACTTGTTTGAGTCAGAGCTGGGAACAACTGTAATTAATTTGCATATCTTATAAAAGACAGCATAAGAAAATTAAAAATGACCCCACACAAAAGAATATTTCAATTATCTCTTCCTGGCGACCTTTAGAGAATTTTGGAGCATGAGTAGGGACCATTCTCACTCCGTATCCCTCACCAGGATGTATGTGATCTCCCATCTTTCCCCCAGCTGGTCTTCATCATATGTTTTAAAGTGTCTTCCTAGAGTGACATCTTTAAACAAACTCCTAAAGGCTACTTAAGTACCGACAGTTTCAACAAATGTCAAAGCTAGATTTCAAGGAACTCTGCTCTAAGCTGTCCTAAAGCAAGTTGTGAATTTTACTGATACTTGTGTTCACGATTAAAAAAAAATTAGATATTTCTATCAAGCGTACTCATTTGTTTAAATCATCCCTAATGACAAACAGAAGCTGTTTTTTTTCTTATTCCCAATCTCTCTGACTTTAAAAAGCTAATAAAACTTCCTTCACTAAAAGGTTAACTAATCACTAGGTAAAAAATGGTACCAAAATTAGTAAGGTGACCATAACAACCGTGATCCAAAGCTTCAGGAAAATATTCATATTATTTGATATACTGTTTAAGATATTAACATTACTTGTCCTTTTAGATATTTGCTTATCATTTCAGTGCACAAAAGTATTTGAAATAGAAACTATTTAAAATAATTTTGAAAATGTTGTATTGCTATTGACCAGCTAGATTATGTAATAATCTATTAGGTATTCACATATATTACTTAATTTAGCTTCTGAGGAAATGATTTGATTATGATGATGATAATGATGATAGTAAATCATTTGTATAGTGACTACTATATGCCAGACTCATTTTGAATGCTTTATACTTACTGACCTGTTTCATCATCCCGAGACTTGTATTATGCCCAGTTTATAGATAAAGAAACTGAAGATTATGTAACTTTTCCAGGGTTACTGGTGAAACTGATATTCTAACTGAGGTAGTTAGTCTGATATAAAGTCTATGCTTTTATCGACTGTATTTTGCTGCCAGATTTTATAGATATGATCCTTACAGGCCCTCTTTGACTTTAGTGACTATGGTCTGCTTATAGTGATTTTTGAGAGTGGAACAATAAGAAATCTGACCAACACACAAAAAATTGGCTAAAGCCTAGAAGTGCTCTGCCTCGTAAAGAAAACGTTGAAAAGTCTTGTACAAAGGTTGCATTTCTCCTCTCAAAGCAGGCATATTTTGGTGAATCATCCAAGCCACAAATGTCCACCTCTGAACCAGATGTAACACCTCCCTGGAGTGAAGATGTTACTGAGAACATCGAGCAAACTAGTTGTCACTCTCCACCCAGCTAAATGTTTTCTCAAAGCTCTCCTTTCTGATTTCTCCTATCAAAAAGAGGAATAGAAATTAGAGGAAGCAGCCAACATGTGTCCTTTTTGTCATTTCTGACTAGGCAACACTTAGACCCATTTTCTTCTGCACCTCAAGCAAACCTTAAGTTGGAGTCATGGCTTTAAAAAATTTGGGGGACATTGTTTTTCTGACCAAATGACTGTCTCTAAGCAGTACAATGACTACCACAGTCTGAGAGAATGAAAGTCGGCAAAGGAGCTGTAAGTAATAACTAAATCCTAATGTCTTGCAGGACTGTAGCAGGAAGTAAATGAAGACATTTCTGACTATTCTGTCATAACTTCTACTTTTCTGAAGATATACTTACTATTCTGCCTTGAATGCCTGGCTGAAAATTACCCCTAACTCCGGAAAAATTTAAGGAATCCATACCTGTTAGGGACTTCTCTAATTGAGAACCTCTAATCAGAGGTAGGACTTAAACTCATGCAGCTGACCCTTCCTAGATCTGAACCAGGTTCTGATACATGGATTTTTAGAGAAATGGATTAACTCAGGGGTCAAACTTCCCTTGGCCATATATCTCAAAGTTCTAGGAAATGAAAAGTTCAAGTCCAATTCAAATTTAAATTATTTATACATTAAGTAATTAAATATGCAGTCTATAATGTGAAGTAGAAAGATGTTCATTCACATTGCTCTTTTATAAAATTCAACTTCTGAATAGAAATATAATTTCTTTTCCTATGTCTATGAAGAAGCATTACAACAAGTGGATATGATGAATCATATGTTTCTTAAATGAAGTGTGTTTACTGATTAGGATTTTATCTGATGCTGTTTTATATTTTGATACAAATTTATTCTGGTCCATGTAATTTAAAAGTATTGTCTCATAGGACTCCTAAATCTTCATTCCTAAGAATTCAATATCTTGCTATGTTCCTTTCACATAACTACAAACACCTTATTAAAAATGTGTACCAAATATTAAAAGATAGGCTGTCTTGGAATAATTTCATATCACACCAGATTGCAAACAAATGAGTCCTTGTACCAAGGGGCATTGGTAATTCCTGGATATGAATGACATTAAAATGAAAGTATTTATTGAGAAGGCAGACCCATTGAATTCTCAAGGCTGGATATACAGCTTGCTTCAGTGTTAATGGCACTTGTGTGTTCACACAGTTGGAGAAACAGACTTCGGTTCGTTTGTTGCTTTCAGTATGGAATACTTTATACCAGTAAATTTTAAAATGTTTTTTATTTTGCCTACTTTGACAAAATTCTTTAAATGGACACTCTTTTATTATCTAAAGCATATAGTTATTTTCTGACAAAAGAGAGCACAATTTACATGTTAAAAACTTTATGTTGATAAATTTAACATTATAGCAAGCACCACCAAAATAGAGCAGATTTTGCTTTTTGATTGCAATGATTTTGTATTTCTGAAAAGGAAAGCAACAGGGATGACAGTAACGTTTAATGTTTGGAGACTGCTGAAGCATTCATATATTTTCATTGTTTATGGTCTCGAAAAATGCATGTGCATGGGAAGTGATTCTTATCTTTACTTAGATTTGGAATATCTAAGTAATATATCTTTAGACAGCTTTAACTCCTAATGCTCAAAAGAAAGAAGTGCTTAATAAATATATATGCAGCACATAAACCCATATGGTAGCTCAGAATAGTCATGTTATATTTCTTGGAGATGAAGTAGTTGAAAATGAGAGGTTTTAGAGCCTTTCCAACGTGAACAATTTTTGCTAGTTTATTACTTGTCTTGAGCTTACATTTGTAAGATTCGGACTCTATTAATTCATGTGTATTGTCTTATTCCAGAAAGGTCTAAATTTGTTTTTATGGTCAGTTCCTGTGTTATCGATATTTTTCCGATAAAAATCTTGGATTTCTGTAAAGGAAAAAACAATATCTCGTGTAATGTTATGAAACAGTAATTTGAAAGAAATTAATTCTCCCTGAGCATCATAAGAGATATAGACTGTTGTTGCCAGTGTCTCATGAAGAGTAGTTTTGCTTCTTTATTTCTTTGCTTATTCCCCATATTTTAAATATAATTTAAAAAGTAATATTCAGATATTATATAATGGATATTTCTAAATTTCATATTTTAAAATTTCAGAATATTTATAAAACCCATTAATACTAATGAAACATAGCTAAGTTTGAATAATACATACTTCCAGTTTGTATCATAAGTTGATTTTGATCCAACAGTATTCAAATTTGTCTTATTAGACCACCTTTGTAACTTTTCTGGAATTGCATCACAATTAGGTTTTATTTCAACCTAGAAGGCTAGATGTTATGAGTTCTTGTAGAGTTTGCAAGGAGGTTAAATTCATCCTTCCTACAAACAATTTTAACAGACATTATTAGGGGTAAAGAGAGTTCTTTTGCTGTAGCAAAATACCTTTAAAGCTTAACTATATAAAAAACGGAACATTGGGCATGAGAAAAAATTGATTGTTTTACAAAGGTTGATCAAGTAGACAGTGTGCTCTAATGGATTTTACTGAGATAGAGATTATTAAACACTATTTTCCGGAGATCTGGGGTTATACTCTCCATTGACAGTGATACAATTTGATGCATAAGTAAAACATATTTTGGAACTGAAATCAGTGTGTAATGGAATAGCGATAGAAAAAAATTAGTTGTCATGTGCCCTATGTAATCAAGCCTCAGATGAGGCCATGTTGTTTAAAAAATATTTTAAAACTTTTCCTGAACACATAACCTGTAAACATATATTGATCATAATAAAATTTTTATTTAATATGTCATAAATAATTTTGGCAAAAAAATACAAAAATATTTACAAAAAAATATAAAATCCATTGGTGCAAAAATTATTGATAAGTCCTGTTAAGTAATTGTTATTAAAGAGTTAGTGACCTTTGAGACATTAGCAAGTGATTTTTCTAAAATAGTAGCTATTCTGCTTGTTATTTTTTATACTTTCCAAATTCTTACAACCAATTGGTAGAAATATATAAAAAGATTTGCAATGCAGTGCAGTCAACTATTATTTATTTAGAGAATGCTGTCCAATTTGTGAATTATTTACCCACCACGCTCTGGTTTGCCCCCTTGTTGACATTTTACCCACCATAGAGAAAGTGAAGAAATAAAATCAGCCACGAATGGCTTAGTTTAGTTAATATTTAGTTGCTTTAAGAAAATGTTTGATTTGGAAAGATAGAAACTGGGATTTGGGGATTATTTCTGGATTTTAATTATCTCAGACTTTTGTTGATGTTATGGGGATAGTATAGGAAATTATTGATGGATTTGTGTGTGTGTGTGTGTGTGTAACCCAAAACAGTGCCAAACAAATAAAGCTAAAATAGGAAAAATAATAGAGCATGAACAGGTACTCCCCTCAAAATTAACACATTAAAACTGATCAGCAACTGTAGTGATGGAAAGAGGCAGTCACTCTTCTCTATGACTTATAAGGAAAAGGAACCAAGATGGATTTATTGTCAGATTTAAAACACATTTTAAGACAGCATCATCTTTTGAGTTTCTTTTCCTATCAGGTTAGCCTTGAGTAACAGGCTTGGCCTAGGGACTCAACTGTTATAGTCCCCATCTTTGTGTTGGAATTGTTTGGAACCTTTGGGAGGACCTTAGAAGAGAAGATCTGCAAAGTACACGTGTGTCCTTTACAGCAGCGGTCCCCAACCTTTTTGGCACCAGGGACCGGTTTTGTGGAAGACAATTTTTCCACTGATGGGGGTTGGGGGGGGCAGGGGGCGGGGGATGGTTCAGGCGGTCATGTGAGCGATGGGGAGCGGCTCACCTGCCGCTCACCTCCTGCTCTGCGGCCCGGTTCCTAATAGGTCGCGGACCGGTAGCGGTCTGCAGCCCAGTAGCGGTCCGCGGCCCCGGGGGTTCAGCTCAACAGTGAATCATTAAGGTTTCACTATTTCACCTCTTTGTTATCACTCTTTTGATTTGAACATCGAGAGTAATTTGTTCTCCTAAATGAATTATTCGTTTATTTTTAAAAATCTGTGTATTCTTCTTTTACTGATTCTCCTAAGATAGCTATAAAAGAAGAATCACAAAATACTTTAATTTTCTTGAATTGTTTGGACCTGAGTTATGCAACTTAGTTTACAAGAATGTCTGTAAGTTTTCAAAAGGATTCATGGTTTGTCTTTTTTACCTTCTAATAAAACTTTCAGCATGACATTTGGCTCTGTAAAGCCATTGAACTAACAGTTTTAAATTGATCAGTATGTAAGTAGCTACCTCTGATTCATTGTGGGGAAAAGGAAAGAGTATAATCTTTGGCTTCAAAATCATGGCATATGAAATGATACTTTTAGACTTGATATAAAAGAGGCAAATGTTCTTAGACCCAAACTTTTCTAAAGTGCTTGGACTAAATATATACATATTTTTAAATTGATTGTCTGTATAGTGGGTATGAAGAATAAGGCATTGTAACAAAATTATTCATACTTTTTTTTTTCTTTCCTGGAAAATTCTTTGTTTGGCAGGAACTACCAAAAAACAAAATTTGAGGTAAAATGAAAGAGGAAAAGAATTAATTTGATTTAGCTCACATCTGGGCACAGTTGTGTGTTCCTGTTGTAGGGACACAGCTCTTGTAAGATATATTTGTCTTGGCTAATTTCTCAATATTTTAATTGTGTTATTCATATTATTTATATAAATGGAAAAATAATCTACCTCTTCTAGAAAAACTGTTCTTCACAGCAAAATATTATAATACCATTATTCAACTTTTATAAAACAGTATTATGCTGTACAACTGTTTGTTTCAGTTAATGTCTAATTTATAAATCTCTTTGAAATATTTATGTTGCTTAATGAATAGATTACAGAAAGGTTTACTGAAACACCTTCCATTGATTTTTAACTTATTTCGTATTTTGTTTTGGATAATCTCCAAGTACAAATTCATTTGTAAGTTATGTTTTATAAAAGAATTTAATCGTGGCATTTAACTTAATTCAGAGTTCAGTTAAGCTTATTCTATATGTGAAGGACAAAGCACATTGACATGACAACTACAACTTTTGCAGAAGATTTGAAGGATCTATCCTTAGAATAAATTCTGAATCTTTATAGGTATAGAAAATGAGAGCTGCTAAGAAATTCCTCTGGATCTTATAAAACCAAAACACCTTCCTCTACTTATGACTGTTATGTATAAAATTTAGTACAGCATTTAGAAGAGTATGAAATCTAGTACAGCATTTGGAAGAGAAATGGCGTAACAGCAAATTGATCTTATTTTCAATCTCTTAATAGTAAAGAAAGCAGAATTACAAACACACATAGCTGTACAACATCCAGGAGAAGAAAAGGAGACGTTTTCTTCTCTGTTATCCATTTACACATTCACCCAGTTTTATATGACTCAAGAAAAAAAAAAGAAAAAGAAAGTAAAGCCTCATGGTAATTTGAGTTGCTGATCATAGTTTTAACTGCAGAGTGGTGGAAGGGTGTGGGGCCTGGGGGTGGATGGCATCTTGTGGTTGCCTTTACCACAGTCAGCTTCGGGGGCAGGGCAGGATGGTACATAGACCCTGGAAGCTAGCCAGTCGTGGCCATTAATTAACTTGAATGACTACGTTTCAGAATTTGTGAGGGACAAAGTACTTCAAGCCTCTGAGAAAATGAAGACTTCAAGTGAAAATCTTCTGTAGTTTTCCAATCAGCTCTTCAAGTATTCACATTTATAGGCATTTCAACCCTGTCCTTGAAAGGGGGGCATTTTCTAAAAATTGCAAAGTGGTTTGGTGTTAGTGAAACTGTAATACATAGTAAAGACCACATATGCATACTTTAAAATGACCGAAAAGAGAAATGAAAAAATTCAACCTCTGACTCTAACCAGATTGAGTGGATATTATCTTATAAGAAAGGAAATGAATTTGCATATGACTTTGAAACACACTGGATTATAGAGTGTCTGACAAATCTCTTACGCAGGTAAATGAGGTAAAGGGAGTGATTACAGTGACTGATATTTCTGTTTATCATTGAAGGAAGTTGTTCCTGAGTCGAAAACAAAATCATCTGGCAGAAGAGGGTGATGGTCTTGCTTTAAGACAACAGAATTCAATGTGGTGCTGCTATTTAAAAATGTAGAATGGACTTAATACCTCAAATGGAATGAATTGCATGGTATTAATTATCTTTGTCTGTATTATATTAGAGCCTATGAGGAGAAATGGTCTCTTTAGACAGGCTGATTGGAATATGAAAAGAGAAGAAATCTAAAGCGATTAGGCTGCTGATTAATTGATATGACTCCTGATATATGAGGTAAGTAAAACTGTCGAAGTCAAAGCCACTTTGGCTGCTTCTCCAGCTGTAAAAGTCATCAAAACAAAATCATCTCAAGACCAGATTACTACATGGGTGTTTTCTAACGGTTATTGTTTTGTTTAATTGGCTTATTGTAGTTAAAAGCTTGCCAAATAGCTCTTTTAAAAAGTGTCTTGACGTTTTCCTTACACTTGGGTGATTCCATAATAGAGGTTCTTTGTAGATAGATGCTTATCTACAAATGACCATTCTCTAGCTTATAGATCAATACCAATGGGGAGAAAAAGGTTCTATTTCTAATTTGTTTAGAAGGAAATTTTAAATACCAGTGAGAAATAGCAAATAATTAACATGCAGTTTACGTCGTTATAGAGGAAGAAATCTCAGGGCAAAATAAAGGAAACTGGAAAATATTTCAGGACCTTGAGAATAGTATTCAGCCAGGAAAGCTTGGTGGTGGTGAAACATACTTCCAGGGGCCATGTTCTAGGAGAGGTGGGAGACAGTTGGGGTGAAGGAGGTGAAGAGGGTGAGAATTTCAAAGATCAGTTTTCTTATGTACAAAAACATCATAATTCTTAAAAATGGATTTTATTTTCTATTTATTCCAAAATTTTTAATTTAACATTTACTACGTACCAGAGATTCATAAGCAGTATAATCCAAAGGTGATTTAGACAGATGTTGTAACTTTGAAGAACTCTTCCTCTTGAGGGGGAATAAACAGTTGTTTGCAATTCAATAAATATAATAGTAGGTGTATGAATAAAGTAATCATTGATCAAATAAAGCAGTTTGAGGGAGGTGGGTGCATTTCGGACAATGGATAAAATAGAAGAGTGTGCTGTACCTCTCTAGAAAGGGAAGAGAAAGGGTGAGGGGAGGGGCAGTGGGAGAGGAGTCTCATTAGATGTGGATCTGAAAAGATGTAAAGGCTGGATTGCTAAGGATGGTGTTTCTGAGGAGATTCGATTTCTGAAGAGATTCAGTTGGCCCTATAGGCAATTGGAAACCATCAGAAAATTTTAACTTTGGGTGACATGATTAGAATTCTGTTTCGATAAAACCCCTCCCATAGCAGTATAGAATATGGGTAGAGGCTGGAACAAGGAATTCTGTTAGGAGTCTTTGCCAGGCCTGATGGAGAAACATTGGAAAGAAATGAAAAGTTAAGAGTGAAATTATGGTGATAGACATAAAAATTTAACTGTTGCTTATAGGGTAGGGTTGAGAGTAGAGATAAAAGAGGGTCCCAAGGTTTTTAGCAAGGGAATTGGATGGGTAATGGTGACTAACTTTTTGCATGTACAAACAAAAAACTCTCTTCAGGTATGTATACCCCCTTTTGTTTCCTCTAGCCTGGATTATATCTCAAAGATATTCTAGAGCAGTATGTATTCTTGGAGAGATTTACTCTGATATATGTTTGAAAGACAGTTGTCAAAATAAAAAAAAAATTGCAGGCAAGTTATTGCAGCTATACTGTAGTTTATCAACTTTCTCCAATCTGCAAATCAACTCTCTCTCTCTCTCTTGCTCTCTCACTCTGTTATTTTCTTTCACTCTCTGGGAAATATAACTATGAGTACTTAATGGCACTATGCCTTTTGTGTCAGGGAAAAATACATTTAACTTGTTAAGGATTTTAGATGCCTTATGTGTCCTTAAGATGCTTTTTGGGAGAATAGAGCTGTGTAAACCTTATTATATTATTCCATTACAAATTATGAGTCAACAGGGCAGAATGTATTCTATAATTTATGGCTTCCTGTGAACATTAGAACAAATCTCCCAGGTCAGGGTTTGGTGGTGGAGTGTGGGAATTTTCCTTGCCTTTTAGCATTGATGTCAATGACTTTTAGTCCAAGCTATCAGTTCAAAATGAATAGAGGCCATTTGCTATTCATTCTGCGAAGTGTGGACAGTGGTTTGATAAATGAACAAGGCTTTGGATAATTTGAGCAAAATCCTTTTCTAGGTAACACCTTGTGCACTACAGAGACTAAAGAGAATGACATTTTAGATAAAGGAAAAATGTGCACTTGAAGCCTATTGATGGAAATTCTTTCCTATATGTTCTGGATCTAAATCTCTAATCATGATCAGTTTAGGAAAGGAAGGAAGGAGTCTGTAATCATGTAGGTCTAGGAAAGGGGGAAAGAAATGAAAGACGAGAAAGCCATGATGAGTGCTATAGGCAGCATAGCAATTAGTTTACTGATGAGAGATTTTTACAGAAAAGCAAGATGTTCCAACGAAAGTTATAAATATAACTATAGAAAAGAGAAAGAATACACACACACACACACACACATTTCCCCACTATATTCCCTAAAGTCACTACATATTAAAGAGGAAAATATAAGAGAAAGCTGGACTAAAACTTATTATTCTTTGCATGGGAAATATTTTATTTTAAAAACTAAAAGAAAATATGTCCAAAGAATCACCATTCCAGAAAACACCTATAGAATGGACGTGTTTAGAGATCTTCATTAGAGTTTAATATGCATAGATGTTTTGGGGAACACTAGGACTCTGAGTGTGTCCCTAGGATTTTATTTGCAGAAATGAAGAGAAATATGAATAGACTTTTCTCAAGTCTCTTAAATTCTGGATTTCAGAGTGTATCTGGAAAACACACTCTGGGAGAACGTCAACAGAGATTGTGAGATTTTACCCATAGTCAAGGGAGAGACAGGACTGAACTCTGACTTAGGGAATGGGAAAAGAGTGCTTGTTTCTCCAATGTGGCCATAAAGGATTTGGCCAAGTTCAGCTTGCTGGCAGAACTGTTACCCTGTAAAGAATTAGGTGGGTTCGATGGAGCCATGACTCTGAACAACCTTTACGGCAAAATACCCCAAACTTACTTGACTGCTGAAACATGTTAAGTTATAATATAATATATGAATAGAATACCAATAGGAAGTTATAAGATATATTGTATACCTTGATCCAAGAAGGCCTCAGAAATGGTCTCATATCTGATTTAAAAGCTGCAAAAATGACCAAAACTAATTCGTATGTGTGCTTTAACTTTGTAGCATCACAAAAAAATTAGATAATTTATTTTATTTCATTAATACCAAGAAACCCAACCATTTCAAGCTAAAGTAAAATATGAAAACGTATATTTTAAGATCGTGGGGCAAGCGAAATGAACCACCACACCAACCACACCAAAGGCCGGGCTTCATCCAAAGAAGGTGATGTTGTGTATATACGGTGGGACTGGAAGGGAGTCCTCTAGTATGAGCTCCTTCTGGAAAACGAAACGATTAATTCCAACAAGCACTGCTCCCAGTTAGACCAACTGAAAATAGCACTCAACGAAAAGCATCCAGAATTAGTCTACAGAAAACGCATAATCTTCCATCGGGATAATGCAAGACCACATGTTTCTTTGATGACCAGGCAAAAACTGTTACAGCTTGGCTGGGAAGTTCTGCTTCATCTGCCGTTTTCACCAGACATTGCACCTTCGGATTTCCATTTATTTTGGTCTTTACAAAATTCTCTTAATGGAAAAAATTTCAATTCTCTGGAAGACTGTAAAAGGTACCTGGAACAGTTCTTTGCTCAAAAAGATAAAAAGTTTTGGGAAGACGGAGTTATGAAGTTGCCTGAAAAATGGGAGAAGGTTGTGGAACAAAAGGGTGAATACGTTGTTCAATAAAGTTCTTGGTGAAAATGAAAAATGTGTCTCTTATTGTTACTTTAAAACCGAAGGAACTTTTTGGCCAACCCAATATATAAGATTAAATGCAGAGGCAGCAGTACTGCTGGCAGAGTGTGTGTGTGTGTGTGTGTGTGTGTGTGTGTGCACGCATGCATGTGTTAACCCTGAGGAAGAGTTTGGGAATCCGTGCTAGTAGTCATTGTAGAGAGCAGTATAAAACTGTCCATTATCCAGTGAATTAAAGAAGGTTTCAAGGATGCTATAAAGTAAGAATCAGATAGATTCTTTGGGAATAGACACTAGAAGTTGCTACTGTTTCCTGAAGGCCCACCTGTTGGTGCTGCCTGTTCAAGGGTTGCTGCTGAAAGCCATCATAGAGATAGAAGCAGCCACCATGGAGGGGGATAGTTCTTGGGCATCTCACACTAAGTGCATCCTTTGGGGGCATAAGATAAAATTGTGGAGGGTCTCTGCTCTTCTTTCTTGAATCATGACAGCTCCCTCAGGAGAGGTGCACTTAATATTTGGGTGGTATGGGGACATCAGGAGACGGAGCAGTGAGATGATGATTATGTTGATGGCGACGATGATGATGTGATAATGATTTTATTGCTCCTTACTGAGGTGAAAGAATAAATATTTCACATGAAGAGATCCCGTGTGGGTAAAGACAAGATAACTCTGTGTAAAAATTTAATTTCTTTATAGCAACAATAACCCTGCTCTTAGATTCCTGCTAGAGTAGTACATGAAAAAAAGTTAATATTTACATAAACCAATAATGAATTTAATAGCAAGATATAGGTTGACTCAGTGAGTCTTCCAAGATTAGAATGTGTAAGCGGAATTAGTCATTTGAGTAGAAGCTAAGAACAACCATAGGTTTAGAGGCAAAATTAGCCTGAAGGTTTTAGTCATTCTTTTCCTGTCTTTTTAAGACTGGGAAGCCCACCTAGGCAAAAGTCCTTCTGGTTGTCAAGAACAGCTACTAATACAAATAACATTCTAGGCACTCCTACTTTCCTCACCTCATTCAGTGGCTCCCAAATCCAATAGTCACTTTCTCATCAAACTGACCTCTGCGTGCCTTACTTCTGGTCTCTGATGTCATTGTTTGAAAAACCTTTTGAACTTTTCTTCTAGCTTTTTTTTTTTTTTTTACCTTACCTTTCCTATATGGCTTTTGGCTCTTTCCTCTTTCCTGATTCAGTGTGGAGTACAGCTTCTCAGAAGCTAACCCTGGTCCCTGGCCACCTAGTGAGCATGCAGATGGTTCGTCTTCAGTCCTAGTAGGCAGTGAGTGGGAAACTCATACAATATATTATTTGGCATGGTCTAAAGGCATCTGAGTGGTAGAAACCAAACACATGAAAACTCAGCCATTTGTGAGAATCCCTGTAAAAGGGCTATATGATACATATGATCAATATGAAAATCTGAGAGATTACTGTAGAGACTCTGCTCATTGTATCACATAATTCCTGTATATTGAAACAAGCTATACACAGACTGTATTTAATTTTTGACCAGTAATGTTGCATTATATTGTGTAATCCTAAGAGCCTAATTTTTTTTTTAGGTGTTTTGGTTAAGAAAAAAATATTAGAAGGGAATGAAATTAACAGCTTTAGCTAAATGGCTTAGGAAGACAGTGTCCTCTGGTAGGGACAGGAGATACTTATTGTGGCTGTTTAAACTCAAAGGTTAGATGACTGATAACAGGGCATTGTGTGGGGACTTTTGCAGTTCAGGTTCATGCTATCAGACTCTCTAAATGACACCAATATGCAGCTGATAAGGAACCTTAATGGACCTTTCATATCTGTATGGTAACTAGGACATACACCATGTATGGTTATGAGATTATTACCTATAAGACTTCATTCTGATAACTTAACTTCCTGTCAAGTGATGTATTGCAGGGACTGCTTTCAGCTTCTCATCTCTTTTACTACAAGATTTTCCATGAAAAATATCACAGTTTAAAAAATTCACAATTTAAAACCTTCAGGGTTGTTTTAATGGAGGTTACATATCACTATATTGATTATTTTTATCCTATAGATTATATGTACGCACATATACATATCTGCAATGATCTTATATGTTATCTATATATATATATATATTGTATAATATATTGTGTATATATATATATATATATATATATGCCTAATTACATTTATCCAATATTGGGGCTTCTCAGAAAAGTTACGATATAGATTGTAGAGAATGCAGGGGCTCACATATGAAACAAGAATTACTTTTAGAACAAATAGCTAGTATATCTTGAATGCGTTTGTAGTGCTGTTTTTCAAATATGTACACAAGCATTTGTGGTTACAAAACATACATTTTTTTAAGGCAAATTAGATTTTATTTTTTTATGATCCTCTTGCTCTAAATAATGGTCTCGTCAATTTGAGGCCAAATAAAAGGACATACACAGACTTGCAGGTGATTGACTTAAGTGTTCGGTTTGGCAAAGACATTTCCAAAAGGCATAAAGATCTAGTAGCAATGTGATACAATCTCGAGAATTCTTGTATATCCTTTGATTAAATAGATTTTTGGGGCCAAATTCTTCTTATATTTCTTTTGAATTTTAACTTGAGATTGAAAAAATCATTTAATGAAAAATAAGGCAAAACATAGTTGAAGTCTCCCTATGCGTCCTTCAGGAGACCTCTCTAAGTGCCAGCTCTCTAACCTTGGGAGTCATCTGTGACTCCTTTACCTCATACCCTACATCCAGTTCATCAGCAAATTCTGTTGGAAATACTGCATATCCAGTGCATCTATGTCACTTTCCTTCCTCACTTGACTATGTCAGTAGCCTCCTACCAGTTTCCCTGCTTCCATCCTTGCCCTGCTATGGTTTATTCTGTACACAGCAGCCAGGGTGATTTTTTAACAACTTGCCTCACATATTCTAAAAACATATATTCTGTTAAAACTATTACTGGATTAATTATATTTTCTTATCATTGTGCTTTTTTCTAATCAATGAATAATGTACCATAAAGGTCTATTATCTTGTGGGCGGAGATGCTTGAATATTTTTGCCATTAAAATGGAGTCCTAGTAGTTGAAACACTTGGGAACAACAGCTGTACTACTCAGAAATCCGAAAGCAACCAGTCTTCAGTATTGGAAAAAAATTTATGAGCTATTAACGTATAATAGATTGATAAATCTGCTATTTTTTGTTACGAAAAGACTATAAAGAAAGCATTTACTTTCATAATGGTATATATGTCCCATGACCACTAAAGTCAAGCTGAAATAATTCATTTCTCCAAAAAAAAAAAAAAATCTTACAAAGTAAATATACAAATAAAAGAAAAAATGCAATTAAAATCTCAGCCTCTATTGAATTACTTTAGAAATAAATGTTGGCTAAGAAACTGGTGCATTATAAGAAGCTGCTGGTCTGCACATGCAAAGGAAAAATTATTATATTAAAAGTTACAGTTTCTAACATTTGTTTCTCATCTGGCATCAAATAAAGTTTAATTGCAAGTTGTTTTATGTCATTTTCTCTTGGGGATATGTTTTCAAAAAGATACACAGGAGGTTCATATGTATACACATCTCATTATTTCTCAGTAGGATTCATGTTTGTGCCACCTACTCATGATTGGAAGCACATACTCTAATGTCTCTGATTTAGGCTTGTACTGGGCTTTTATAACAATATAATTCTTATTTTGCTACATGGTTCTGTAGGCTGTTTCAAAATGAGATTCCAAATTGCCAAAAAAACAAACCACCCAACCCAAAACCCCAATGACTCTCAACAGTTTCTTTGACATATTTAAGCAAAATATTCTGTTCCCTTCAACAAAAAGGCACAAAATTTTGGGTTTGGGTTCGAATTACATTTGGCCAGCAGCTGTTTATAAAATTGAGCAGCAGACAGTGCACTAAAAACAGATTATGTGTGGATTCTGTTTCTTTCCTGGACAGCCTGTCTTGTAAATATTTGCTTTTACCATCAGCATACGAGAGGAAAGCATTAGCCTCTCTCCACAACTTAGAAATGGCTTAAGAGAAATTGTAAAATAATCATGCAGGGACCCACACAAAGTGCCCCTTTTGGTTTCTCTGATTATTGTTATGAAAAAAAATATTGAAAAATTCACTACATTTGGTGTTTAAAATAATCTTGTTTAGATCCTTTCTTAATGTGCTGAACAGAAGGCGAAATGAGCTCTGCTTCAGGTCCACTGGGCTGCAGGTCTCTGTTGAATTTTCTTTAATTGAGATCGGAACTTGAATTAGAGCAAAGAGTATCTGAAAATATGTATAATGCCATGATTCCTGAAAAAAAAGGGGGGGGGGCGTTTTTGAAGTGTAGACAAAGGCGGCAACATGGAATCATATTTCCTGGGATTTTCCGATGAGTTGAAATATATCAGTGGCTTTCTATTGCTCTTTGGAGTTTCATCCTTAACAGAACTTACAAGGCTGGGAAGCTCCGCTCCCTTCCCAGCTCTCCTCACCCACTTCCTGGGGGTACCCTGCCTGCTTCTCACCCTCTACCTGGGCAGGCTTTGGCAGGCTTCCTTTTGGTTAGTCTTCCTGCCAGAGCTGCTTTTCAATGTAGGACTAGTGCACAGGCCACGTCCTCTACTTGGAAGCCCTCCTCAACCTCCTCCTCTTCTCCTCAGCCTCCTCCTTCCTCACTTAGGCCTTCTCCTACCTTCCTATCTTAGTCAGTCCCCCGCATTACTCTCCTCTTATCACCGTGCACCTCTTTTGTAGCACTTACCACAACTGTAATTCTTGGTCACCATATTTCTTTTCCAATATACTGGAAGTTCATGAGGCTAGGAACTTTGTTATTGTTCACCATGGTAATATACCAACAGCATGCCTGGCACATGGTAGGCACCCAGATATTTGCTGAATGACTGAAAGGGCTCCCACTCCACCACTTTTTATTCCAGACCCCAGGAAATTTTTTTTTTAATTTGTTTATTTATTTTTTTGGCTGCATTGGGTCTTCATTGCTGCACGTGGGCTTTCTCTAGTTGTGGCGAGCGGGGGCTACTCTTTGTTGCGGTGCGCAGGCTTCTCATTGCGGTGGCTTCTCTTGTTGCGGAGCACAGGCTCTAGGCGCACGGGCTTCAGTAGTTGTGGCACACGTGCTCAGTAGTTGTGGCTCGCGGGCTCTAGAGCGCAGGCTCAGTAGTTGTGGCGCACGGGCTTAGTTGCTCCGCGGCACGTGGGATCTTCCCGGACCAGGGCTCAAACCCGTGTCCCCTGCATTGGCAGGTGGATTCTTTTTTTTTTTTTTTTTTAATTAATTAATTAATTTATTTTTGCCTGTGTTGGGTCTTTGTTTCTGTGCGAGGGCTTTCTCTAGTTGTGGCAAGCGGGGGCCACTCTTCATCGCGGTGCGCGGGCCTCTCACTATCGCGGCCTCTCCTGTTGCAGAGCACAGGCTCCAGACGCGCAGGCTCAGTAGTTGTGGCTCACGGGCCCAGTTGCTCCGCGGCATGTGGGATCTTCCCAGACCAGGGCTCGAACCCGTGTCCCCTGCATTGGCAGGCAGACTCTCAACCACTGCGCCACCAGGGAAGCCCCAGGTGGATTCTTAACCACTCTGCCACCAGGGAAGTCCCAACCCCAAGAAATTTAACAAAAACAAATCTCACTTTCTGGTCAACATTTCCCTTCCTTGCAACTCAGACTACATCAAGTTATTCTTGGATGTGTACTACATTGTATTTGTCTACCCAGCACATACAAGAACAATATATTACTGATTTATAATGTCCTGTAAATGTGCCTGTCTAACAAAGTTGGTATACAAAAATCAAATATTTTCTATTCTACTTCAGTATTCCATTTTGTATAAAATAATCATAAACAGTCCCCTCTGAAGGTCATTTTTCCTCAAGGTGATTTGGCAAACAAGTCAGTAGCAACAGGAAAACCCTGCCTCAGTTTTTTTAGGCGCCTTCCCTTCATTTCTCCAAGTAGCTATGTTGTCCTAAATTCTTGGTGCCTCAAGGGGCCCTCTGCCAGCTAGAAACCAGTGATTACAACCTGATACTGTGCAAATGCTATCAGAAAAGTTCTGTCAATCCACTTCTCCTAAGTACTTACCTTGGTTGCTTAGCAAAGGCCATCTATTTAAAATAAATAAATAAAGTGAAATGAAGCACGAATGCAATGATCTAATCTAGTTGAGAGATTGCCTAAGTAATCATTATTTTGGAAAGGGCTCATTTTGTTCTGGCTTAGAATGGACTTGCATTTCCACATGTCACTCTATCAGCCTTCCTCATTATTGCCACTGCAGTTATCAGTGTGGTCCAAGCATTTCTATCTTATCTCTTACCTCCCCCTCCCTGTCCTTATCCATTTGGAACCACTACCTAGGAGCTCTGGCCCTAGAGTGGACTGAGTCCCTGCTCTTCTGAAACCAGCTGGATACAATCAAGAGAACAGAACAGGAGCCCTTTGCGTTTCTCACTTTGGAGAAGGCTCTTGGAAACTTCCCAAGTCCCAATTCTCAGGTTATTGTAAATTCCTTGTGTTGTCAAAGGGGCCAGTCCCAAACACAGAGACAAAATTGTCTGTTAAGATATTTGCAAAAATAAACATGGGCTGATAGCTTTTATTGCTAAGTAAACTGTAACATCTTTAATTTCGTAGTCTAAGCAACAGAACCCTCCCCACTTAACAGGTATAAATGAGGTCAAATGGACTGTCATTAAATCACATTGAACTTCAGAGATGAATAATTCTTTTATTGTTTGATTTTGTTTTCACATTGCTTCTGTGCTTGCAGAAAATGGAAACAAAGCTGTTGGTATGTTTAGAAAATTTCAAGATGGCCACTGTCATCTAAATTAGAATTTTGGCGTGTTTCCAGTTCATGTAGAGCCCTGGTCCTTTCTATAATAACAATAATAACAAATGCAAACCTAAAACAGTTTTGGTCCTGAGTTTGCATTCCATCCATCTTCTTTGAAATGTTAAAACATCTGGTTTTAAGGAAAAAAAAAAAATCAACTTCAACATGTTTGGAGAGAAAAAGGCAGCCCACAAAATAAATCAGGGTCAAGTGTTGTTATTTCATGGGTAATTATAAAGCAGTCCAATTTATTAGTAAATCTTGCATCATGCTTACTTATAGTCACAACCATTGAAATTGTTCTTAGATTCTTATTGGAAAGTGGCTAAATTACAGGTTTTAGGAATATATGGGGGCCAACTATCATGGCAAAGAATGACATGTGGTCTTATCATACCTTGCTTCCCTAAGTTTTCCATCCTGCAAGTGAAATTGTCTTTGTTTAGTTCATTTTCCCAATTAATTCATGAATTTTTACCAACGGTTACTTGGAAACAAAAAAGACGCCTACAATAAATTATTGAAAAGAAGATGCTTGCTAGTTTAATTGAAGAGCAGATGGTTGACTCAAAGGGTCTTCTTACTGTGTTTCAATAGCACAGCAAGGAAGAGGGGGCCAGGTTGCAGTGGCCCTGTTATGCTAACACAAACAACTTGGAGGAGGGTGAGGCTCAGCATCTTGAGAAAGCCAACTACTTGAGACTTCAATTACAGTTCAGGAAGACTCTGCAGCCTCTCTTTCCAAGCAAAAGGTCTGACAAGGTATCTTTAAGCAAGTCTTCAAGAGAACATAGACCCAGGGTCAAAAACATGGAGTCCAAAGGTTTTAGAACAGGCAATACCAAGACTTAAAGCAAAACCAGCTTCACGTTTTCTCTGACATCATTACAAACTAATAGTGGCCTTACACTGATGGCTGAATGTTTGTCTGCTTCTCCAAAGGACCAGAAATCTCAGTTTTTATGGACTATGAAACAGGTCCATCTCCTAGTGCTCTAAGTTACTTTCTTCTCCTGTTTTTACCAGGTCACCCAGATTAAGGTTGAAGACTGATACCCAGATAAAACAGAATCGGCTTGATTGTGAAATTTAGCAATTAGATTAGGAAAGCACATTTAATGGTTTTCTCTTTGGGAAATTTGTGTGTGTGTGTGTGTGTGTGTATACGTATATGTATATTTTAACCTTTTTTCTCTCAAGTACATTAAACTCAGCCTCAAATACTATTTAGTCCCACTATAATTTTTTAAAAAAAGGAATTTAGGCAGTGATGTCAAATATCTGGATGGGAATTAGAGTATTTGGTAAAATACAAAAACCAAACCAAACCTGGGTGCATTGTCCAACTCCGAACTTCTGATTATGTTAGAACAAATTATCTGACATTTATCTGGATAACTGCCAAAAAAATCTACAAGTGAGTAAAATCTGGATAGATACTACAAAATCCTTAAATAAAAAATGCGTATAGTTTTACTCATGGGTGTGGTCTCTGATCATCAACCAGAGCCTACATATTCTTATTTCACTTAGAATTCTAACAGACTTGGCTAACTTGGTTCCTACATTGCAGTAATTTATACATTGTGATTAGAAGGAAAAAAAACTACTTGAGACAGGAATGTCAGTAGCAAAAAGAAGTGATAGTTGATAACAAGGAAAATGGCAGAAGAGCTCTTAAAGAACTCAAGAGACATTGTAAACTAGATCTATTTAATGTGAGATCAAAGACTACAAACCCTAAGGCTATTTATTGTTTCTCAAACATCCCTGGTAATAAGAATCACCAGGGAGGCTTGTTTAAACACTCAGCTTTTCCACTTCTTCTCTTGGAGATTCTGATTCAGTGTGTCTGGGATAGGACCCAGGAATCCATACTTAACAAATAATACAAACAGTTTTCAACAATGTTTGGCAAACACTGCTTCAGAAGTATCAGAGCTTATACAAGTGATAGCCCTAAGACATTAAGAAGAGGCTTAATCATATGCTTCATTCTCTGTTTAAATGGTTAGAGGATAGTTTAACCATATTATTTAAATATTTCTATTAATGATGGGATATTTAAAGGGGTGAGTTCTAGTAGGTGTAAGATTCACTTCTCTGTTACTGATCATTCCTTGACAGATTGCTTGTTGAGACAAAGAAGTGTGTAGAGAGCCATCCTCAGTGAAGAGCCTGTGGGGATTGTGAATGATAGGATTTGGATTAAGCTTGAGCTCCTCATGAATAGCATTCTACATCGTTATCATCATCAAGTAGGAAACAAGTATCTGTAGAAAACGTATTATTTCATTATTTTCGTTGGAATTTCAGTTGAAATTGTGTTTATTTGTGTGACTGTGGAATTACTGAAAACATCTTTCAGGATTTTATTTCCTCTTTCAGTAAAGATTTTAGCACTGACTTCTCGCAATCTCAAATACTGCTATCCTTCTAGGGGACTTCAGTATCCATTTGGATGACCTTCCTAACAACCTAGACTTTCAGTCCCTTGTCCTCAATGTCAGTATGATGTTTGTTTCTAAGGCACTTTAGCTGTCCTATTCCATTGCTGTACACCAGATTTTGTTATAAGCCCAGTCTTCTTCCAAAGCATAGAATTCAACCATCCTGCTCCATGGTGTTTGAGTTTTATGCATTCTGTTCTTACATTTACTTTTTTCTACCACACAGTTTCTGGGAAGTGTGGGAACTTCTGACTCCGTGTCTCTTCTTCCTGTCCCTCTAAACAAGTCTGCTTTTATCTTCACATCTTTCCCAACCCAACTTGGATATGCTGTCAATATCCTTAACTGTCTTGCCCCCCTTGTCCTTCTATCATAACTTTTCAGAAGTCCCAATGCTGGATAAATCTAATGGGGCCAATCTTAGATCGGTGCAGTTCCACAGCTTATGGAAATCAAACAAACTTGAAGATAGATGCCACTGTATATATATTACATGACCTCCAAAATCAATGTCCCTCAACAGGGCCCAGCTACACTTCTACGTATCCTTAGTTGGCTCCCTCCATTGTCTTCCATCGTGGTACTTTCAACACTTCTCTATGTTCCTTGAACCTCTTATCTTTCCTTCTCCCTTGCTCTCAACAGATAATCTTGTCTCTAGCTTCAAAGAGAGAATGTGAGCCATCATAAAGAAACTCTGTCAACAATGTGCCATCTTTCAACTGTGACAGTACTTTCTTTTGTCTGTGATTAATGCTGCTACCCATGGCCTGGAACATTCTTATCTCTCTTTTCACTTTATTCTGTCCTTACTGATCAGTTTTCACAGTTCAAATATTTCTCAGTAAAAAAAAAAAAAAAACCTATGTACAAACCTTCTTTCTCCCTCGGAGCCCCTCTACCTTGACATGTATCTCTTCTGCGATTCATGGTTAAAGTTATTTACTGAGTTGTATACTCAACTGCCTTTATTTCTCACCTTTACTTACACTTGAACCTAAATAACTTGGCTTCTCCTTCTAGGACTCTGATGAATTTGTTCTTGCCAAGTTTACACATCTATGCCTTTATTATTAGGTCCAAAGAACCGTTCTTAATCCATACTTGACTTGATTTTTAAGAAACATTGGATACTGTAGACCATAAACTTTTTGAAATATTCTCTTTTCTTGGCTTTTGAAACCTCATATCCTTCTTGCTTTTCTATTACTTCTCTTTATCTCTTTTGAAGCATCTTTTAACTACCCGTTAAGTTTGGTTTTCCTATGGTCCAAATTATTGGTCCTTTACTTTTCTCACTTGGTATACTAATTTGTGCTATAGTTTCTGTAGCATCTATGTTTCAATGACTCTCAACTCACATCTTCAAACCCTATCCCTCTGTTAAGATTTCTGAGTTGATTAAACCAGGCTGCATATCACTTCTAGGCTATTTTATATGGTGTATTCTTGGCCTGGGGTATTTTGATGACCCCAACTCCATCCCCCCCCCCCACTCTTTAGGTCTTAGCCTGGGTGTCTCTTTCTCCAGAATGTCTTCCTGATCACTCAAGTTGGGCTAGAGGACTGTGCTCTGTGCTCCCGTAGCAACTTATAGTTCTCCTCTTTTATTCATCATCCTATTTGTACTCCCCATTAAACCAGCTGCTCCTTGGGAAGAGGGTCTGTGAATCTTGGTCACCACTGGGGCAGAGTTCCTAGGGCAAAATATGTGCTCACTTAAGAATAAGTTAGTGAGTGAGTATATGTCCAGATGTAGGAAACTTCATTATGCAAGATTGGAGTAAGACATGAGAAGTAAAACTTTTTAAGATGAGATAGTAACAGATACAGTCTTTGTCAAAAAGGAAAGTACTGTTTCTTTCCTGGACTTTCTGCCCTGAGAGATTTTTCACAGGGCTTGTAAGCATAGCTGCATTTTACTAACATCGAGATAAAATAGTATCAAAATATTGAGTTCATTAAGCAGTTATTTTTTATTGGTCTCTGATGACACTTCTCTCTAGTTCCCTTTTCTATAACTATCCTAAATTACAACATTTCTCCAACTTTAAACACCTTGATCATACCTCTCTCCATACCTTTCAATTCTTCCTCCCAAGGGGGAGGGTGGAACATGTGTTTGAAAGAATTTTATCCCTAACACAATCCATGTGACCTCCATGTCTTCTAAAATGATTTCTGGTGGGAATGCTAGTGATTGTGAGGATCACATGTAATTTCCTGCTGAGCTGTTTAGCATGTGCAAATTACCATTTGACCTCCATAGTGACATATTTGTCATAGCAATTTTCACTTCTAGTGAAACGAGTTAAACTGCCTCAGTAAAAGTGATTTTAAGCAGTAATTCTTCATACAAAACTTTCACATGGATCTGCCACTATGTGTTTTACAGATTGATACCTGGGCTTCAGATATTTCTTTTCATGTTGTTTTTAATAAGAAGCACAATATTTCCATAACTCATATTTGGAATGGTTCCTGGTTTTGAAAGCAGATTATTAAAACTGAGCATATGGAGGTCTTAAAGTAGAACCTTATGGAGGAAAAACAGTTGATCAAGTCTATTTTGCAGCATTGGAAAATTAAATGCTTGCAAAATCTTGGTAAAGCAAGGTTTATTCTTTGTAACTTTTATAAATCTTGAATTAGTGAACTATCTGTGTTAGGTAAGTTAATAACCACATTGAAAACTCTTTTGTCCTGATTATTTTTAAACAATCAGATTGTTCCTTTGCCTACATTTTTTTCTCCAGATGATTGTATTGCTTGGAAGCAGTCAATGAACTTTTTTTTTTTTTAATTTGTTGTATTTTATTTATTTATTTATTTATTTATTTTTGGCTGTGTTGGGTCTTCGTTTCTGTGAAAGGGCCTTCTCCAGTTGCGGCGAGTGGGGGCCACTCCTCATCGCTGTGCGCAGGCCTCTCACTGTCGCGGCCTCTCCCGTTGCGGAGCACAGGCTCCAGACGCGCAGGCTCAGTAGTTGTGGCTCACGGGCCCAGTTGCTCCGCGGCATGTGGGATCCTCCCAGACCAGGGCTCGAACCCGTGTCCCCTGCATTGGCAGGCAGATTCTCAACCACTGCGCCACCAGGGAAGCCCAGTCAATGAACTTTTAAGAGAGAATCTTGAAAAGGAAGTTGAATTTCCAGTGATAGACTTTGCAGATGAAATATTAGAGAATAAGGTGAGGTTAACCCCAAATAAATAGAGTGATAAAATGAAAATCTAATTGAAAGAACTTGTTCCTTGCATGACAAAAATACAGTACCATAGCAAAATTTGTTCTTGATTCAAATTCAGTACATACATACATTCACCTCTCTCCTCCATGGACTTGCTATTTTCTCAAAGGAATATAATCAGAATTTTATACTATCCAAATGTACATAGTGATTGCCTTTATTTCTTCACCAAAATTTCCTAAGTATAAAATGTCCGCACTCTGCTATGCACTTGATACGCAAAGACAAATAAGATATTATGCCTTAAACAACTTTAGCAGGAAAAAAAAAGGAAAATTGCAGTGGTATATGAGACATGTACCCCTGGAAGTGTATTTAAGGGGCAGTGGGAATACTGAACTAATTAGGTGTACATTAGATGGACACAGGTAGGAAGAAATAAGTGCATTTGCAAAAACAGGGAGCCATTAAGAATGTATGTGTTAAAAGAATTGTGCTTAGTTTAGTAGGGTTAGATTTCAGGATGCAAGTGAGGGAGTAGCAAATGATGGCTCTGCGAAGACAAGCAGAGCATATTTTTATGGCCAGTAGGAAGCTGATCACAGTTTTAAGCAGAGATGTACAACAGTTTCAGGCAGATTTGCTCTTGGAAAGATGTTTCTGGCATGGAACATGGATTGAAGGATGGTCAAATTGTATTGAGACCTCTTAGAAGACTGTTGCACCCAAAGATGATGAGGGCTTTGAATGCCAGCCATGCATTGAGAAAAGAAAGGTGGGGCGTATTTGATATATTTTGAAGGAAAGCATAACTGACGGGATTTAATGAGCTTTTGAATGTGGGAAAAGAGAAATCATAGATGGCTCTTGAGCTTCTGAGTGGGGTGGATGGGCTGATCTTGGTGCTGTTAACCAAGAGAGGATTTTAAGGGAGTGATCAGCTTGGGAAGAGAAGAAATTGGAATTCAGTTTTGGATTTGTTGATTTAAAGGAACCGGTAAGACATCTATGTAGACGTGTCTAGTAAACTTTTAAAAATATAAGCCCTAAAGGTCAAAGACAGGGGAAGTCTGAGGAATAGATTGTAAATCATCATCATTCAGAGATGATGTTTAGTAAGATTAGATTACATTTTGACTTGATTAGTTTGATGTTTCCGTTTTTACCCATGGGATACTTGGATGAAACCATTTTGTTGTATCCACTTGGTATTCAGGAGGATTAGAATTAGTAATTTTTAAAAAAGCTAACTAACATTTAATAGGTGTTTTCGAGGAATTAGTAAAAATATTAATGACATTGAAACCATGGAGTTGAGGAAGCTGCGTCAAAGGACGTCTCCAAAACATGTCCATCAGAATATCTTGCCCCTCAGAGAGTGCATGGAATGAGAAGAGGATCAAATTTTGGGAAGTTCCAGCATTTAGGAGGCAGACAAAGGAGGAGTAGCAAAAAATAGAAGGAAAATAGAGACTTAGAGGAAGAGTTAGAAGAAAGTACTAGTCTAATGAATGTTAAGGGATGGAGAATTTGTGAGGAAGAAGAAAGAGAGCTGATGCGGATTGGCCAGCTAGGAGGCTATTTCTAACCTTGGTGGTATCAGGAGGTGTCAAATCGTGGGGCAAAAGTCTAAGGATAATGGGCTGAGGCAATGGAAGCAAGAAAGATGTCAGAAAATCTGTTGCAGGAATTTTATCATGAAAATAAGAAGGGAAATGCAGTAGTAGTGTGAAAAAGATTTAGGATCAAGATGAGGGTCTTTTGTTCTTTGTTTTGTTTTATTTTGTTGATTTGTTTGTTTGCAGGGGTGTAGGGGTGAAGGATGGGATATCTCAAGAGTATTTGAAATGGGAGGAAAGGAGCTAGTAGAGAGGGAGGGCTTGAGCATACAGGAAAAGATGATGATTCTTTGTAAGGTAGAAGGAAAGGTAATTACTGCTGTAGGAGAGGGGAGGGAACCACATCTTCCCCTCTGAGACCAGGAAAAGTTTAGTAAAATACAGGTACCAAAATAGGTAAGTTTATATGTGTGTATGTTTATGGGGGAACACGTTGAGGAAACAACTTCATTTCATACGGCTGCCGTTTCTTCTTTGAAGTCTGAGTTACTGAAGTTATTCATTGAGGTGAAGGGGGTAATGGTGAGCAGAGAGGGTAAAGGATGTGGGTAAATGTTTAAAAGAACTGCCCTAATGAGTATAAGCTTATTAGAGGAAAGCAAACGTGTATGCAGAAATGCTAAGGGACAGTGCAATATTTTATGAGGAGCCAATCTGAGATTTGAAGAAAGGAAAGAAGGAGGGAGGAAGGGAGAGAGAGGGAGAGAGTACCAGTGTAGATAAATTTACAGATGTGTGTTTCAGGTAGGAGGGGGCTGTGAAGAGAAGGGAGATACTGAGTAGAGGGAGTTTAGCCTTAAGAGACTCTAATTTCTGGGTTTAGCTGGAAGCAGGCAATTGAAGGGTGGAGTGAGAGGCCATTGATATGGGTGAGTTTGATAATGGTTTTGAGTGGCTGCTTTGAGGGTTGGAAAGGGCTTTGATTAGCAGCATGTAAAATGATTGTAGAATTAGGATGCTAAAAATGCCTCAGATTGGAAAGTGTAAATGTATAATGCCATCAATCTGCCTGGGGTGTGTGTGTGTGTGTGTGTGTGTGTGCGTGTGTGTGTTTAAAAATGATAAGCACATCTTTGTGGAGGAGTGGAGAAGGGTTGGGGATTTTTAGGGGGGCCATGAGAAGGACAAAGGGGTAAGAAATGTGAAGGCTCTGGTGAGGAAGCAAAGAAGTAAAGATGAGTTTAAAAATTTAATCTATTAAAGCCAAAAGGATGAAAGTAACTAAATATTCTCCATAAATCTTAACTTTTGATTGTCTATTCAATTTACTGTAATTTGGAGGAACTTTATTTCTTCTATTAATGACTGCTTTGTAGTTCAGTTATACTTGAGAGCAGAGGTCATGTGTTTTGGTTTCTACTAAAGTGCCTAGAATAGTCATATGCAAGTAGCAGATGCTAGCCAATGTTTTTAGACAAGTGTTATCCAAAAGAGATTCCTGTTGTCTAATTAAATTCTAGGAAGAAACAATGAAAATAATGTTGTATATTTGATTATTTTACATTTTAATTTCTTAATTTTTCACAGAAGTATAGTTGATGGGGATGGGTTTATAGAGAACTCATGATATTGCTGGACAGTTTTAGATAAAAAGTTTATCTAGTATATAGTATTGTCTGTAAAGGCAAGGAAGGGAGAAGGAGAATCAAAGCTCAAACATAGCTGGAATTAAAGGCTTTGGATGCAAGAGGACACTAAATAAGAAGCCAGGCTAATGTAAACTCTTCTACAGAAATATAAATAATTTTATTTTGTATTAAAAACGATGAGTTGGAAATATGACGATGAGGAGACAAGGAATGAGGGATATCAAGTTAAAGAAGATAATTTAATATTTGCAGTGCTTTTAAAATAATCAAAAGACTAAACTCTCCTGAATGAACATGAACCAACATTCAGTTCTTCAGACCAAGACGAGCTTTACAGTTACAAGCAGGACACTCAGCCTTAGATCTTTCTTAGAATTCTGTAATTATATGACCGTATCCTCTTTGCTCATGGGACAAAATAAGAAACAGAAGATCCGAAGTAAGAAATTATTTTATTCCTTATTTCCTCTCACTTGATATATAATAAGGTCCACTAAACTAGAAAAGCATTTGTATCTTATAAATATTTGTTTCTGTGAACAAAACATAAGATCTTTTATGTTGTTTCCTTGAAGGAATTTTAGTTAATGCCCTGTGGTACCCCCTTAGATTTTCTGAACCCTCCAGAGCCTCGTCTCCACTAATGTGATCTCCATCCTGCCCAGAGGAGCAGGTCTAACTTTGCTATAGTGCTTAACAGGATGAGGGAAGTGGCAGTGGAGAAACCAAACAATGCATTGACTCTAATTAAGGCTGCTTTTAAACATGTGCTACAAAGGTAAAGACATATGGTATGTTATAAGAGATTATGTCTCTGATTCATGGGTAAGCCTTTTTAAAAAAAGAAATTTAAATAAAAATAGAATTTGTTGTGCAGGATTTGTCATCATTAAGCTGTATACCTATAACCATGCGTTTCCTGTAATAAAATCCTTGTAGCATGTTTCAGAATTACACGGTCAATTAAGCTCTTAAGTATCTAAAGCTTGGTCAAATTTTATTTTTTTATTTAATTTTTTTTTTTTTTTAAAAAGGGGCTTGTGGTTAGAAGAGGGGGAAAAAAAGAGCAAGACTAATAATAGTAAAGAGGAGATTTATACTATAGAGCAAAATAAGACCAGAAATAAAATATTTGACTAGAGCACAGTATCAAGAACAAACTTTTACATAATTAGGCCCTTAATAGTATGTATTAAATAAGGACTGACTGAATGAATGAATGAATGACTTTTCTTTCAATTTGCATGTTCTAAAGATATACCCTGACAAACTTGAGAGACAAAATCTCTCTGCCCCTTACTGACTGTCTGACTAGAAAAACAATGAGGGGGATAGAATTGGGAAGAGAGGGGTTATAACGGGGAAAAAAATCACATAAAGAGAACAAGAAAATATCCTCAGGAGGAAAGAAAAATTTTAAAAATTGCTATGATATTTTTTGAATGTTTTCTTCAGGTCAGTGTATTACTTCCACTTATTATAATGATGTAGTTTAAGCACAGCAAAGCTTAAAGCTTTAGCTCAACAAAGGTGAAATGTTTGACAGAGTGTATTTTTACTTATATAAAGGTATACTTTATTATTATTCCCATCTTTTACTTTTGTTATTTTGATTATATCAAGAAAACTAATGTGTGATATCCTATTGTTTTAAAAAAGTAGTTATTATATTAGCCACTACTGATCTCTAGAGATTTCTCCTAATTGAGTAACCTAGCAGGCTTAAACTGTCTATTGCTAAGTCTCTCACACATTTAAATGATTTATCTTTACCTGGTTTTGGCACTTCTTAACTTTTTAATCATAAATCGTTTTATAATGCAGTTTCCAATCTCCATTTGTTATGTTCAGCAACTTGATTCCTGTCTCTGGAAATATTCACAATATGTATACATCAATCATCAATAAAATAGTTTAAAAAACAGCACATATTATTATGACAATTATCTTTAAAGTTTTGTAGTAAAATATGCATATCAAATTCACCATTTTAACCATTTTTAGAAGTATACAGTTCTGTGGCATTAAGTACATTCATATTGTTATGCAACTATCACCACTATCCGTCTCCAGAATTTTTCATCTTCTCCACTAAAACTCTATACCCATTAAAAACTAACTCCCCATTACCCCCTACCCCCTGCCCTTGGCAACCGCTATTCTACTATCAGATATATGATTCACAGATATTTTCTCATCTGTCTCTATATATTTGGCTACTCTAGGTACCTCATATAAGTGGAATCATACGGTATTTGTACTGTTGTGACTGGCTTATTTCACTAAGCATAATGTCTTCAAGGTTCATCCATGTTGTAGCAAGTGTCAGAATTTTAAGGCTGAATAATATTCCATTTAATGTATATACCATATATTGTTTATCCATATTCTCACCAATATTTGTTATTTTCTGTTTGTTTTTTGTTTGTTTTTGATAATTGCCATCCTGTTTCATGTGTAGTGTTATGTCATTATAGTTTTGGTTGATACTTCCATAACAATTAGTGACTTGAGCATCTTTTCATATGCTTATTGGCCATTTGTGTATCTTCTTTGGAGAAATGTCTATTTAAGTCCTTACCCATTTTTAAATTGGGTTATTTGTTGTTGTTGTTGAGTTGTAGGAGTTCTTTATATATTCTGGATATCAACCCCTTATCAGATATATGATTCACAAATATTTTTGCTCATTCTGTAGATTGCCTTTCCATTCTGTTGCTATTGTTCTTTGATGCAAAAACATTTTTTTAATTTTAATGAAGTCCAACTTATCTATTTTTTCTTTTGTTGCCTGTCTTTTGGTGTAATATTCAAAAATCATTGCCAAATCCACTGTCATGAGACTTTTCCCCTATGTTTTCTTCTAAGTGTTTTATAGTTTTAGCTCTTATGTTTAGGTCTTTGATCCATTTTGAATTAATTATTGTATATGATGTAAGGTCAGGGTCCAAATTCATTCTTTTGCAGGTGGATATCAGTTTTGCTAACATCATTTGTTGAAATGATGTCCTTTCCCCATTGAATGGTCTTGACACCCTTTTTGAAAATTGTTTGACCATATACAAGTGTTTATTTCTGGGCTCTCTATTTTTGAAAGTTTTTCTGCAAGTGAACAATACTCTGCTTTTTATAAATTTATTTATTTATTTTTGGCTGCGTTGGGTCTTCGTTGCTGTGTCTGGGCCTTCTCCAGTTGCGGCAAGTGGGGACCACTCTTCATTGTGGTGCATGGGCCTCTCATTGCGGTGGCTTCTCTTGTTGCAGAGCATGGGCTCTAGTTGAGTGGGTTTCAGTAGTCATGGCACGTGGGCTCAGGAGCTGTGGCTCACGGGCTCTAGAGTGCAGGCTCAGTAGCTGTGGCGCACGGGCTCAGTTGCTCTGTGGCATGTGGGATCCACCCGGACCAGGGCTCGAACCCGTGTCCCCTGCATTGGCAGGCAGATTCCCAGCCACTGTGCCACCAGGGAAGTCCCTACTCTTTTTATTTTAATTAAAACTTAATTTTTTTAGAACAGTTTAAAGTTCATAGCAAAATTGAGGGTGAGGTACAGAAATTTTCCATGTACCCCTTGACCCAATTGCAACAGTTATTTTTTAAAGAAGTTTTTGTTTGGGGATATATTAGATTTACAGAAAAGTAAGAAAGATAGTGCAGAGAGTTTCTATATACCCCTCATGTAGTTTTCCCCATTATTAACATCTTATATCACCATGCTACCTTTCTTGAAATGAAGAAACCTACTAACTAAACTCCAAACTACTCAAATATCACCAAATTTTCCATTAATGTTCCAGGATCTAATGCAGAATAACACATTGTATCTATTTGCCATATTTCCTCAGTCTCCTCTGATCTTTGATAGTTTCTCAGTCTTTCCTTGTTGGTCATGACCTTGAATGTCTTGAGGAGTACTAGCCATGCCTTCTATTGAATATCCCCCGATCTGGGTTTGTCTGATGTTTTTATCATCATTATACTGGAATTATGAGTTTTCTAAAGAATATTACAGAGGTTAAGTACCCTTCCATCTACTACATCAGAGGGCCCATTATACCCATGTGACATCACTGATGATGTTAATCTTTATTGCTTATTAAAATAGTGTTTTCAGGGTTTCTCCATTGTAAGCTTACAATTTTTCCTATTCCATACTCTATTCATTAGAAGTGATCACTAATTCCAGACTGTACTCAAGAGGAGGGGAATTAAGCTCCACCTCCAGGAGGGGAGAATCTACAGATATAGTTAGAATTCTTTAAGGATTTGTCTCTTCTTCCCATAAACAAATGATAAATAAATATATTCATTTATTTATATTAGTGTGGACACATGGATATTTATTTTATACTTTGGGCTGTAACCCAGTACTCCATTATTTATTTTGTTGATCAAATTGTTCCAGCTTTGGCTTTTAGGGGGCTCCTTTAGGTTGACTTCTGTGTCCTTTGGGCACATGCTCCAATCCTTTATTTCTTGTGCTAGTACTACAAGATGCTCCAGTCTTATCTTGTATTTTCCTTACCTCAGCTCTAGAGTCAGCCATATTTTCATTTCTCCAGTCATCTGGTTCCTTTTTTTTTTTTCTTTTTTTTTTTTGAGAATGGTATTTAAAAACCAAGAACTGACACAAGTTAATTTTTCAATGCTATATATTGCTTTTTGTTTCAAGATGAGTTGTACTGGCTTTCTGTTGAGTTAATTAAAATTTGAAATGTATTTAATATAAAGGGAATTATTTATATCAATTTCCATATACAAAGTTGATACTACCAACGTGGAATTAACATGGAATGTGCTTTGTATTACTTTTCCAGTAGTGGTAATGAATTGTTAGTGATTCATCCATATCCTTTGGCTGGAGAAATAGAAGTGGAAACCTTGAATTCACCACACCATCTTCTCAACAAAACCAAAGCCATGCAAACAGTGTGATAAACATACATGTCCAGTGGTTTTCTTAAACAAAGAGTTTACTTTATGATTCATCCACATTATAGAAACTATCTTAAAGTTATGTATAATTCTTGGAAAATTCACCACCAAGGGAGTTCCAAATTTTCCAGAAGAACTTGCCATGAGGACAGATCCATGGAGAATAATTGCCCATTGGAGACTTTTTTACTTCTTTTGGTTGGAAAACATTGAATCAAGTATTCTTTACTTTGTAAAAGATGGCAGCTTAAGGGAAATTAAAAAAAAATCTTTTCCATTGGTATTTGAAAAGCCTTTGACATACAGAAAGCAGTAAGTGTTCATATCTTTTAGCTTTAGGAAAATTAACCAGTGATTCTTATTCAACTTTAATTCCATGTCTTCGAAAAGAAACACAATTATTTTTATTTTAAATGAAAATGGTAATAATGCACTGTTTAGCAGATTTAGTAGTCTTTATTAATAAAAAATTGAGAGAAAGAAAAGGATCTTATGATACATGTGAATCTTTTCATCTAAAATATAGTACTTATTGCTGTTAGTACATATGAACTATTCTGTGTATCTGTGAAACTCCACTTTTAATAATTTTTAAATTTTTAAAAAAAGAAACAAAAAAGAAATGTACTTACTTTTAGGATTACTGAAAATAATACTGAACACAGTAGGTGAGAAGTTATAATTCTTCCTAGGTACTATACAAGGTCCAAATCCCTTACTTTCTCTATGTGAAGAATGAATGAAGACTTAGACTATTTATACCTTCCTAATTATCAATGATTTATGTACACTATGTATTCTTATAGCCCTGACTATAGAGTAGGATTTTTTTTATAGTTGGAGTCTTCAATCTAAAAAAAAAATTCTAGCCAAATGATTTTGATTGAGATTGTCTAAAAATAAAAATCTGCCATGGTTACCATGGGTTTATCATTCCTCCTGTGGACCACATTCAGTCCTGTTTTTGTGCGTAGAATTCTCATTATTGTCCCTCAGTCTGCACTGCTTTTTGCATTGGACTTTTAAATATATACAGTTGCTTTCAATTGCGAGATTAAACAAGATTTATAGTAAAGATGATTACATGGCATGTATATATCCATTGCGATTGCTACAGGTTTATTTGTATTTTTGTAACACAAAGGTGGCCTTGAGGATTGAATACCATATGTGCAAAACTAAACTAGTCTTCATACACTCCTTATGTGCTTATCGATTCATTATATAAATAAATTTCCTGCCCTACAGGTACTTAAAAATTTGCATTAAGGATATCTTAGGAACATTCTGTACATTCTAAGCTCAGTTCTAAGCTCTAAGCAGCGCACAACTAAATTTTGCCTTGACTAAGTGAAACAAAACAAAACAAAACACTCTGCCTCATTTAAGGTAGTGATTAACGTGGGTACGGCTTATGTAACCAGGTCTGTCCTTGTATTTCTAGGTGCTTCTTGATATCAGGATCAGCAGATGACCTCACTGACCCTATTATAAATCTGTTTTAGTAGAAATAAGCATATTTGTAAGCAAAGTTTTACTCGCAGCCTGTTTTTTTTTTTTTTTTTTTATCCTGTAAGATAGCTGTCTGAAATACCCCATCTGATGTGCAGTCCAGGGTACCCTGAAGAAATGAATTGAGATTACATTTGTTTTAAACTCCCTTGTGAGCTGTTGATTTTATTACTTTATGTAGTTGTCAGCTATGGTGTTCTTCTGATCTCTAGTTGTGGTCAAAACATCAGCCAACAAAGCTGTGAAAAGCTTGAACAATAACTCAGGTAATTTTCCAATTAAAGAGAATATAATCCTCAAATCCCACTTTAATTGAGAACCTGCTAGGGTAAAGAAAATCATCCCCCTTGTCCCATCAACAACCCAGGGTAAATGGAAAATAGTAATGAGTTGTTAGCAAGAGGAATGTTTGTGTAAAAACCATAAAACTAGGTGAAACAGATAAATGTAGAAATGTATTGTCAGTATTATGCTGTACTTAATCTAAACCGGTAATATGAGGATTCAGTAGTAATACTAAGGCAACTAACTCCATAGAGTAGGAGATCCATTATGGTCAGTTTGACAGATAAGGCAGCTGTAGGTATACTCTCAATTTCGGTTCTATTAGTCTATGTAGACTATATACTATGTAATGGAAAGTTTCCTATTGTATTTGTACTAAAAAGTAACAACAATTTCAGTGCTCGTTTTAACATGATTGTATTGTAATCAGCAGGGTTTTAAAAATTGACTCAAAGGTTAATCTTGGTGATCATCACATTATACTCACTCTTATTCTTATCAGTTATATTTAGTGGCAGATTGCAAGCTTTCCTTATTATCTTGTTAAATCAAGAGGTGAAAGCCTTTCAGTGCTTCTCTTTTTAAACAGCTTTTATTAATGCTAATATGCCAGATGGGAGAAATTAAAATGGTTCTGTTCTTTATGCTGCCGCTACCCACAATTTTACCACATCATTTGCTGGTTAAGGAAGCATATGAAAATGATAGGTAAAGCACACAGTTGTAAAAGTTCAGAAATGATGGAATTCCTTGTCTGAGAGAAACCTTTATTTTTATTTGACTGGAAAAAAAATGCCATCACTCTCTGAACATTGACAACGCAAGAATTAATATACTTGGAACTCATACACAGTGTAATATTTCCCTGTTATTTATGTTTACTTTACTCTTAAATTCCAGACAATAGTTGGCAAGATGATTATTCAAGAATAATCCCCTTTGATCCATTGGTTTAATTGTCCAGAGCAACAAAGTTCATTTAAATGTTGCTTCTTTCCCGTTTTCTCATCCTTAGGGAAATCAGTGGCTCAGGTGGGTGCCTACTTACTTTTCTTTACAGGTCTTAGGAAATAGGTATAAAATATTTGATCAGGTTAGACCTATCTGTCTAGGAGAGTATTTTTAAGCCTTCAACTTTTCCATAGGTTCACCCAGATAAGCTTTGGATCCTAAGCAATTCACAGAGTCTCAACGGTTATTCCACCCCATCTTTAAGTTTTGAGAAGCAATATTGAGATGCACATAACGTGCTTTTATTATAGGGATAAGCTTGAATTGACTCTAAATTTTGCTTAAGTTAAATCATTTGAAGCTTAAGTTTATAATATTTAATACTAATTGAAAACAATTTGAAACAGGTTACTTTCTACCCATCCCTTAACAGATCAGGTCGTTGAGAACTCTGGGTTCAGGAAAGGTCCAAAGCTTTTCTGTTCTTTAAGGGGGAAAACCAAGATTACTTATGGTATCATTGCTTTTAGTGGAATCCAGTATGAATTGAAGATGAGTGCAGTATTCTTTGGTTCTGCTCTTAAATCAGGAAGTGCTCTCTGTTTTCTTTTCTGATTTTGATTTGACTGCACTACTCTCTATGCATCTCTTCCCCAGTATGGTCTCCCAGATTTGTATGTCCAGATTTGTCCAGAGATCAAAAAGCAAATGCTATAAATTAATGGCCATATATTAGTTTATAAACTTGAAAATTGCATTAGACTTAACTTGCCCAGGATATCTTAGATCTACAGCAGAAGAGAAGAGTAGATGAAAGTCACTGTCAGTTGTTGGAAAGAGAATAATGGGAAGTCAAAAGCACAATGAAACTAGAGTAAAAATACCTGTGTTCAAGGCCAGGATCTTAAAATTTATTAATGTGCCATCTCTAGTGAGTCAGTTTCTCTGAGCTTTAATTCTTTACTGGCAGTCATTCAGTCATATAGCGTTGCATCCATTCACTAAAACGTGTATTTTTTGAGGGCGCATGATATGTCTGAAGCTTTATTTTCTTTACAAGATTGTTGATGTTGATGTGGGAAACACATGAAATATAAAATATGTCATAAATTATGATCACTTTGTTTCTATGTCTTATTTTGCAAAGACACACATAAAGATTTTTAATATCTCTTATGGGTATAGTTTTCCCTTTGTATTGACTTTACTACATTTAATTCAATTTTTAGATTATTTAAAGTATCAGTGGTATGTTTACATAATTATACATCTGGAAAGATAACCAAAAAGTTATTTCAATCTGTAAAGAAGACATATGTTTGGAATTGAGTTTTCCATCTAGTTCTGCTGCACATTCATGTCAAATGAAAAAACAAAAACAAAAATTACCTCCCCGTTACTACCAACGTGGACAACACTACCACCACCAAGGACACAACATAACACTGTCAGTTTCTTGCCAGCAGCTAGGAAGGTTTATCCATTTTTCCTAATGTATAGGTCCTCCAGACTACGTATGGAATCTAATGACAATGGAAATCCCTCACCATTTCTATAATTGAATGTTAAAGTAATAATGAACTATACATAACTGCCAAAATTTAAGATTACAGTGTTAGGACTTCTCTGTTTTAAGATATATCTGCATGTTACAAATTGTTCTCAGCAATTTGTATTTTCATAAAAACAACATACAGTGTTGTTCAACTTCTGCCCCTGTAATTTTCAGGCTGTTTTCCCATTGCCGCAGTCTGCTAAACCTCTATCCCTTTTTAACAATTTCTGAGTAAGCAATATACATAACTGATAGAACCGTAATAAGACAGAGCTCTGTAAAGCAGAGGCTAATGGTGGGAGAGACACCATGATGGCAGGGTAGCTGACTTCATTTTTAAGTAGGAAAAGGACAGCTTTCAGACACCAGACCAAATCAGAAGCACGTGGTCAATAAGAGCAGAGTGGCAGGCCCTGGAACTGAGAATAAGGTGGGAAAGTCCCAGATGTCAGAGAGCTCTATCTTTTGGTCCTCTTGTCTTTTCTAAATCCATTAGAGTTACAAAAATTGCCTAAAAAGGGAATTATATTTCAGTTTCTGTAATTCATTTTCAAAAACAACAAAAGAATATATTTGCTCCATAAAAATTGTATTAGTTGGCATTCGCTAGTGCCAGCTCTGGTCTGCTAGCTATCCCAACCATCTTCCACGGCTTTCTATGTTTTTATTTTAGGAGAATTCCAAAATCTGCTTGAAGGAAATATGCTCAAAGATTTATCTCACAAACAATTTTTTTTTATGCTGTCATAAATAAGGAGACTAAAGATACATAAAATACAACTACATGTTTGAACTGGTTAGAGAAGTTATTAAAGCAGGTGTCTGGTAGTGCTGATATATATAGACAAGTTGACTTCTAAGAGGAAAATTTGGCCCATAATAACTGATTGTATTGCAAAGTCTGGCTTGGTATGAGGCTGCAGGACATTAATGTAAAACCTTCCTTATTTATTAGGACACAGTCAAAGAAGTTGGGTTAAAAAATAACTTGGAGGAAATTGACTGATAGATTGTCTTCCAATGAGAATCTTGACCAAAAGGACTTTAATTTTGCCCATAGAGAAGGTTCATTCAACCATTGTTTTGAAGGCCTGCCAGGCACTATCCAAAGGGAGGTGTTTTTATACTGCTCTTATTTTGGCCAAGTGCATTCATCTTCTGTACTCTTTGGCAACAAGGAATTTATCAATGTCAAGGATACTCAGTATGAGTCTGTGCAGTATGACTTTGTTTAGATCTGGGAGCATCCAAGTCAGTGCAGATAACCTAACACCCGATCAGAAAGCTTGTCAAAAACACTTACCTTGTTTGATTTTGGAATTTTTAAAACGTTTTCCATAATAAAGAATGAATTTTAAAGATTATGGAAATATAATAACAAGCATATATGGGACACTCTACACATAGCTCCTTAGATATTTTCACTGCAGTCAGTTAAGTTATACCAGCATGTGCATTCTTATCCCTGTGTGCTGACAAAGAAACTGAGGGTTCTGAGACCCTCAGAGACAGGAAATGAGTTTCCCAAGATTGCACAAGTAGTAAATGATGGATCTAGGACTCAAAGCTGGGAGTTTTGGTTCAAAATTCTGTGCTCACTATTTCCCATACTGCCGCCTTTCCTTCTCTACACAGTAAAGCAAAGAAACAATGCATAAACAACTCTTCTTAAGATTAGCTTATTTTATCAAGAAGCAGAAAGTATAGTACAGAAATGATGTTTTGATTGTGAGGGCAGGGAATATTTTGTTTCAAAAATTCTTAAGTGGTTTATGATAAATTTTGTGCCACAAGCACATTAAATTGGCAGACAGATGATCAATGTGGTTCATATTACACCAAATTAAAGGTGACTATCGCTTAAAAGTAAATATAATGTCAAAAATAAGTAGATTGTTTTTATATATTTATATCAACTATTCACTGATTGTTTTCACTTAAAAGGTCCATTTTATAACTGAAGAAACTGATATTAATGAAGTCATTGATTTGCTTAATGGAAGTCTTTCGTAGATCAGGGTTTAAAACTGCAATTGCCCATTCTTGAGTTGCCTAAGGAGCCACTTTAGCTGTGCAGTACATGTTCTTCCAAAACAAATGGTGAAACTGAAGGTCAGTACAGTCTCCTTGTTAAAGAAGGACAAGACAGGCTGTTTCCTGTATAGACTCCATTAGTTTTTCTGAGTGACCTTGTCCCAGTGCAAAATAAAAGACTGTAGTACACACTAGATAGAATCGAAACTTCTCTCAATTTCCTGCTTCTGTTTCAAGTATTAAATATATGGATAATTCCAAATGAGGCACCATGTACATTTATATTTTCAAATGCCCTCACTACAGAGGGCTTATATGTTAAGGACCTACCCAGTCAAACAAATGGAGTTCAGAGTTTAGAGTTCCGACTATGACGATACATGTAATTTAGCTTGCTGCAAGTTAAAAAAAGACAAGTCTTAATAAAGATAAAAATAATAAATGGCCTAAATATTGAACACATGTATGAGAATATATTAAATCAATGACTAATACATGGTTTTGAAATCTGGATAAATGTTTAAAATGTTTCTTCAATTAAATCCTGCAAAAGATATAACCTAAGAATATAACTGTTGGAACTGGCTTTATTTTTGTTACTATGAATATGATGTATTTGATGTGCTGCTAATACTTTATTCTGCCAACTACATTCACTTGGTGAACCATATCCAGATTTTCAAATGGTGGGCAGTACATTAGATGCTGCTCACCCCACTGCTTGGTGGGGAGGGGTGGTGCAGAGTAGGAAGGAGGCTGGCTTGCTTTTCCTCCTCTTCTTCCCTCCCTTTCTCCTTTCCTTCCTCCTGTGTTCTCTTCCTTACCTTCTTTATTTTTTCTTTCAAAAATCATTTATTGAGCCCTTTGCATGATTTAAGTACTTTGCCAGAACCTGGGGATAAAATGGTGAGTAAGATATCCATATACTGCCCTTTTAGAACTTTCAGACAATGAAAAAATCAAACTGGTAAACTGGCAATTACAGTTCAATGTAATAGATTCTCTATTGGGAAGTGAGTGATACTATGGGGTCCCCTAACCAATATGGTGAGGGAAGGAGACCTCAGCCTGCTGGAGGAGATCACATCTAAACAGAGGACTAATTCATCATTTATTCCTCTTCTTTAAGAGCTTCTCAGGCTTCCCTGGTGGTCCAGTGGTTAAGACTCCACACTTCAAATGTGATCGGGGAAGTTCCGCGTGCTGCGTGGCCAAAAAACAAAGAGAAAAAAAAAAGGAAAGAATTTCTCATTTTCTGCAAAATTAAGATGTTGCTCAAATATTCCCCATCTTCAGCTTTACTTTTCATTTATCCTTGCCCGTGTCTTGGACTTTGGCCCACCTTCACTAATCAGTCTCCATCTCTGATCTTAATTCTCATCCTCCAGTTGTATTTATTTCACCCTATTTTGTATTATAGTTTATTGTTTTCATGCATTTCTCCAGCCTAGAAGTCAAGAATTGATTCTCATTTTCCTTCTCAGTCCTCCACTTACAGATGCTATGCCCTATAATAACCTAGAGTGTATCATTGTGTCTAGAAGAGAAGTCTCTGATGGAATTAAAATGATTTATGCACTTTAAAATTCATTTACTCAAAGAATTGATTAATTATTTACCATGTGCAGGAAGAAGAGAACAAAAGTAAACATCCGTCACGAATAAACTTATCTAGTAGTAGAGATCAGACATATTCCCAAATAGGTTCGGTTAAAAGAATTAGCTTATGGCATCGATTCTTCTGTTCAGCAGGTGTTTATTGAATGCCTACTATATGCCAATCCCTATTGTCATAGAGTTTACATTCTAATTGGGGGATATTGACAAGTAAACAAAAAAATGAATATGATGATTTCAGATAATGATAAAAAATAAAATCAAGTAATGTAGTAGAAGGTATATGAAAGGGTTGTGACAGATTGAGGCATCACGGAAGGCCTCTGTGAATAGGTGTCATTTGAAGTGAGATCAGTACAGTTAACAAAGAGCCGGTTATGGGATGATCAGAGAGAAGGGAGTTCCAGGTGGAGATGACAGCAAGTGCAAGGAATGCATCTGACTTATTTGAGGAAAGTAAAGAAGTATAGTTAGGCTGATGACCAGCATCTAGGGAAGGAGTGGTTTGAAAGTTAAATTGGAGAGGAAGGAATGGGTCAGATCATTATCACATCTCGTAGGTCATTGTAAGGAGTCTCAGTTTTATTTTAAATGTAATGAGTGTATAGCTATGGTCTCCTTTTCCGTCACATCCCAGGGATCCGTCATTTGCTCCAAAAAGGTGACCAGGTCGGGCTTAGAGACAACAAGAGCCATGGAGTCCAGGTTCCTATAGTTCTCTAAAATCACATCCAAGCTATTATGTATATAGAATGGATGAGCAACAAGGGCCTACTGTATAGCACAGGGAACTATATTCAATATCCTGTGATAAACCATAATGGAAAAGAATATGAAAAAGACTGTATATATATGTATAACTGAATCACTTTGCTGTGCAGCAGAAATTAACACATTGTAAATCAACTATACTTGAATAAAAAAAAATTGTCACAAAGACAACAACAACAAAATAAATAAATGTAATGAGAAATCACTAAAGAACCTTAAACAGGTAAGCGACAAGATGTGATCAACACATCAAAGAGAAAACTCCAAATTCTCTGCGGAAAGAATGTATTTTAAGGGGAGGAAAATGAAGGCATGGATCCCTGGTTGGCAGCTGTTAACTGTGGCCCATTAAAACGATAATAGTGCCTTGAACAGGGAAGGTGGGAGAGAAAACAGAGAAATGGAAAAATTGGAGATGTTCTAGGGAGGTAGATTCAGCAGGACTTCCTGATGGATTAAGTGACAAAAAGAGGGTAATAGATGAATTCATCAATGGCTCTTCATGTCATTAGTATTCAAAATGGGAGAGAGTTATGGACACTGGGGTGTGGAGGCAAAACTGGGTTCCCTAACATAATAGTTCATGATATGAATCCTTAGAGATCCTAGGGTGAGCCTTTTCATTGTTTCAGTACACCTGGGAGGAAGTATATATTAACCCTTGTTAAGGCTATGGAGAATAATTAGGGTCTTTGTTTTTGCCTGGAATTATATCAACTCAATGCTCTAAGACAACTCATATTAATTAAAAACTTATTTAGTGTAATTTGTGCCATGAACTAGATCTCTCAAAATGTAGGTCCCTTGATGGAGAATATTTAAATATTGATATCCTTTGTGGCAAAAAGTTTAGAACACTTCTACTTAGATTTTTGGATATTCATGTAATTGAATTAGCTGAGCCACCTTTCTTTCCTACTCATCTGATTTGCTTACCAGTAGCTCTTCACTCTGTTAGCCTTTGTCTAAAGTAGCAAGGAATTCCAGTGACTCTAAATTAGTCATATGTGGGGTTTTTTTTGGAAGTCCAAAACAAATAGCTTTTATAAAATAATATTTTATCATCCACGTTCCAACTTTCAACATTAAAAGTTTCTTTTAAAAATGACCCTTTAATGGAGAATCAATATGATTCCATGGAGGATAATTGAAATATGTGATTTCTCCCATCAAAGTTAGTGTACCACCTTTAAAGTCTCATATATACATATATTTAATATGAATATATATTTAATATAAATATATATATTTTCAGCAGTGTAAGAATTACTAGGGGAGCGAATAGTACAACACAGTGGTCTGAAGTGGTAATGAAGATTCTGATGCTGAATTCTAGTGCATTGGCAACTCTGTCATGAATTTACTATTTGATCCTATTCAAGTCATTTGAAGTCTCTTTCTTTAATTTCACACCTGCAGGAGGGTGCAGCAAAGAAGTACTGGTGAAATAGGACAAATATTAGGTCACACAAAACAGATAAAAAGGAAAGTGAATAACTTGAAATGCTAAATTAGGACTTTATATTAAAGATGAAGCAATGAAACTGGAGACAAAGTCTTGTATTTTCTTTGAACATATTTCTCAGTCACTATATTGATTTTTAATCATTTGTTTTACATTTGTTGGCTACTTATTATGTGGCAGGAATTGGTGGTATGAAAATTATTTTACTAAATTTTCTTTTTATGTAAAGAACGCTCAGTTTTGCTGAGGGAATTTTCTTTATTACTGAACGGGATAATTTTATCCACGTCCATTGACTTTATTTTGTCTTGTTGGTCTTCTGTTACTATGATATTTTATATACTATTTGAGTGATCCAGAAACTGATAGATCCTGGTCAATAGCTTTTGGAATTTTTACCTAGCTAAAAAAATAATTTTTATCATTCTTAAAAAAAACCAAAAAAATCATTATTAACGTATATGCAATGTTAGAATATAGGCAGCTATGCTGCCTTTGAAGTAGATTTCTTTTTGTACATAAAGCAAAAAAGACTATTTTTCTAGTGTTTGCTGGAATTGTGGATTTTTTCTTGTTTGTTTGAAAATAGAGTTTGTGTTCGTGCAAACTGTCCTTAAAATGCAGTGATCTTGTGGATGCATTGGGGAACCTTATTTAGAAAGTCTACAACTTGATAATCATTTTTATTTGTTTACTTGCATTCCTTTTAACACACACTTCCACCACAGAATGCACTTCATTCAATGAGAGATAAGAAACATAAACGAAAAAGACTAGGAACTTTTTCATGAGGAAGCCAGGGCCTAGTAGATTATGGCCTTGGTCGTAGCACTGAATTCAGAGAGAAATGTGGATCCCATCAATTCAGAACACAATGCCCTTCAATATGAAATGACTACCTCACAGAGGGATTTTCATCTTTAGACTGACTCCTGTTGTCAATACTGATGCAAAATCATACAAAACACCTTACATTTATATGGTGCTTTACTTTTTAAAAGCAATATTTCACTTCGCAAACATGTATTGTGATCCTACAGTAATTGGAATATAAAGAAAAAAGGCACAGTACCTACATTAGAAGAATGTATAGTGTAGTGGGAAATAAAACATATATAAATAGGTTAAAATACAGTAACCCATTATGAATTCTAATAAATAATTCTGAATAGGAAAGATGAAGAGGAAAGATGCTAGTGTTGTTATGTTATTTGAGTCCTCTTGTAATTCCTTGAGATCAGTAAGAAAAGCTGTCTGCATCTGATGAGTGAGGAAACAGCTTAACTTCTCTGTTGGGTGAAGGGCTTTGCCTGAGGTCACAAAGCTACTTGTTGGTATAGTTGGAGTCCTCTGATTCCTCAGCTGGCGCTCCTTGTACAACCTAGTATTCTGGCATAAAATTGCTCTGCTTCCTTCACTAATACACGGATGGTGCAAAGAAGATGTTAGTTGACAAAAGTTGGCCTGTTAGGAGCTTTCTGTGATGTGAATTCAGATCATATTTTGGAAGGCACTTTTCAGGCAGTCTCCAAATAAGGCACCCTTGGGTTTTTGCCTTTTTATTAGAAAGGGACTCTGGTTTTCTGTACGGAAATTTAATGAGGTTTTATTCATATTTAAATATTTGAATAATTATATTTGCTTATATGGTAAAAGCAGATTTGAGGCATGTGGCTTTTTGGCCAAAAAACAGAACAATAAAAAATCCTGGTTCAATCAAACTATAGTTGGATTCAGTAAAGAAGATAACTGGCAAGTCTAGTTTCTGCTTTTCTAGACAGAAACAGCAGATTTTGATCATTTTCTAATTTTTGTAATAGTTCTTGTTGCCTCAGAAAGTTGAAAATGTGTTTTCTCATTTAGTATTCTTAAAAGAGCGTTTAGGATTAGGTTCCTACCTCCTGAAACAGCAGAATGAGTAAGAATGAACTTAAATTACACAATGATAACTATTGTATGGACCATGTTGGAAACCTCCTGGGTACTGGCAGCCCATGCAACCTAAATTATGGAGAATAAAGATTTATTTCTAAGCTACTCTCTGACAAACTTTGAGAGTGTGAAAAGGAAGCTAATTGTTTTAGTCTTTTCTGTATTGATTATGTTCGAAGTCTAATTGAATCAGATAGACATATTATGTACATAAGGTGCTGAACCACCGGGATCATGCAATTGGACTTGTTGCAAACACTGATACAATTAAGGATTTGTTCACACTTGTATAATAAACCGCTATTATCAAGGACTTTTAACTAAGTATTAAAAATTCACTCTCAGCTGCAACTTGCCATTCATGGTCTCAGCAAGGAAGCAATTTTCTTTTTACAAATTTTCTTAAAAAAAAAAAGTCTTCTTCTGTAAAGCTTTGTAACTAATTTTCCTTTGATAAAAAGTTTCAGGCATGAGTCTCCCTTCTGAAATGGAAAATTCCTGATACATGAGAAGTAAAAGAGGAAACAGTTCATTTCTACATTTAATGTCCTTTCTCATCAGGTAGAAGACTCCTTTGTTAAAAGAGGAACACATCCTTGTTTTAGGAGGTTAAATAATAGCTTATAAGGAAAACATTAAAAACCTGCCCTTTTCTTTCTTAATCCCACCTAAATGGTATCTACGTTTGTTGTATATTCTCCTACACATTTCCATGTATTTGTACAAACACATATATCTTTTTTTTTTCACCACATTTTTAAAAGTCAAATTTGTAGTTACTTCTTCTAAATCGCATCCCAGTAGTGGAGTCGGATTTTTTTTCTGTCAAGACCAATAGATGGGCCAAGCAGTGCTCATTCTTCTAACCTTTCCTTTGAGAAATTACTTACATACATATACATCATGAATTTAGAGTTAAGTAATAAAAATAATGGCCTGCCGTCTTGAATTATTTACCCTCAAATAACTTCTATCAAATCCATTTACACTCAACACCAGCTTCTTCGAGTCCTGGCACGGGAGATCTTGAAGGCTGTGTGGGGCCCGTGATGGATGCACAGCGACCCTACCAGCAAGGAACTGATGCTGAATGCTCCATTCTCTTGCAGAGGAAAACCGCTGAGACTCACTGCTCCCTCCATTTTAACTTCAGTGGTTTCTCCTGAACTCCTCCACATCCCCAGAATAACAATCATTGAATGTTTTGATGACTAGATAGAAATCTTCTTCTAGATTCTCCTCCCTACTCTTTGTAGGAAGAAATAGGTGTCACAGAATCCAGTTGAGCACAGGTAGAGAAAAGTTTTGTTGAAGAAGACACATGTTTGATGAGCCCATCATTTCAAATTTTTCAGTATTTAGTGATGCTGGAATAAACAGCAAGAGAAATAATAATACTGACCTCAACAAATAAATGGTAATCAGTTTGATGATCTTTATGATTCATTCCTTTTACGGTTAATTTATTGTATTAATTTTCTCTTGCTGCATGACAAACATTTTCTGCTCGTTCCTATACATGAACATTGAAAGACTTGGAAATAGTTTCATGTATTCATGATTCCCACAGTGAAATATGTTCAATAATACATCAAAATTCTTAAGCTTAGGAAAAACAAATGCGGAATTAGGATATTGGGTAGCACATTAAAGCCCCAATGGATCAATTCCTTTCTTACCTTTTTGATAGTCATTTCACTTCTAGTTAACTTAGAATAGATAGAAAAACCTAGAAGAGGAGGTTGTGTGGGAGCAATCTGGCTGAAACAGTCACCAAATGATCATCAAGTTTTATTGAAGTAGTTTATTTAGCTAGGGGAATCCAGCTTTCTTTATCCCACCTTTGTTCCTCATTTGTTTCTGACATTCAAATATGTATTGAATAGGTGAAACCTCTATTTCACCCTAGTTGAATCATCTCAGAAATTTTCAACTTTACTAATGATCTGAGCTAGGCTTTGGCCTAAACAACTTGGCTATATTTAGACATATTTGGAATAAGCACTAATAATTTAATCAGTAGATGACTAGGAAATATCTATTTCTGTGACCAATAAAGAACTTTCCAACATACTCAATGTGCAACTAAGCTGAATACTTAACGGCCTTTTCAAGCTGAGGCGTTGGGGGATGGGTAAAATAAGGGAAGGGGATTAAGAGGTACAGACTTCTAGTTATAAAATAAATATACAGTGTAGGGAATATAGTCAATAATATTGTAATAACTTTGTATGGTGGCAGATGTTAACTAGACTTTTCATAATGATAATTTCATAAAGTATAAAAACACCGGGGAATTCCCTGGAGGCCCAGTGGTTAGGACTCAGCGCTTTCACTGCCAAGGGCACAGGTTCAGTCCCTGGTCAGGGAACTAAGATCCCGCAAGCCACACAGTGCAAAAAAAAAAAAAAAAAAACCACCACCACCACCGCCACCACCAAATCACTATGTTGTACACCTGAAGCTAATATAATATTGTAAGTCAATTATACATCAATAATTTTTTTCAAAAGATTCAATGGTTTGGGGAATTACCTAGGATGGGTCTTTCTTTATGCTTAGTGTTGATGAACATAAATTTTCCAGAAGTGTCTACCTACGTGCTACATATCAACTAAAATCTCTGCAGTCTTTTATTAGATACTCTACTAAAAAACTTCATTTGAATAGATTCGATGTTTATAATATTGTTGGTTGAGCTACTTAGAAAAGTAGGAGCCTGAGCAGTTCATAGGTTTAAATAAAACTTCTGCGTGGTCAAATGCTAATTTAATGTAGGTCCAAATGATGAAGATGGTGTGGTAATGGGCATGGGAGGAAAGAATTCTACGTGGGATCACCATGTTCTTTCTCTTTGAAATATATGATGCTCTAAATAGACACTTCCGAAATCCTTCAACATGTTCAAATTTGAGTATAGATTAACCTTATATTGACAAGTTTTAACAATAAGTTGAAAATAATCAAATTATATGCATCTTTTCTTTCCTTACTTTGTAGATAAGGACATACTGAAAGAGTGTTAGCAAGACATTGCTTTTCACATACATTCATTAGTAATTCAAAGATTTAGTAGCTGATGGTGATGTTAGTGTAATTAGCAGGAAAAAAAATGGAAGAAATGCATGTTGCTATAGCAATATGTTCATCATGAATGATCTACAGCATAAACACCCAGATTAATTTACAAGATGCCAGGTAGAAAGCTGCATGGCCGACTAGGCTACTCTCAGATGCCACAGTATTTGTTTTTATTAAGTATAAACATTGCAGTGGAGCTTTCAAGGTATGTGTGCTTGTCACTGTCAATCACACAGGGGTTGCATTCCCAAAGAGTTTTCAATTCACTTTAAATTTTTAACAGATGAAGAGAAACATTTTTTTTCAGAGAATTAAAAAAATATATACCAGCACAGATGACATTTTGACACTGAAACAAGCTAACAATCTCCTTGTTCATGGGCAGAGTATGTTTCTGTTTCATCTGCATACTTGCTTTTGATACCAGAAGTATGGGGGTTTTTATGTGCAAGCGGATTTAAAAATACCGAAATTGGAAGCCATGGTGTCAGGAAACCTCTTAAGAAAGCACTTGTGGATATGACCATAATCTGGATGACATTTTAGCCCACCATAGTTTAGGTTATTACTAGAAACTCGAGACAAAAAAGGTATCCTTACTTCATCGGGCAGGGAAATGTGATATGTGGGTGTATATATAGGTGTGTGTTTATGAGCAAGTCTGAAAGATACAGTCGCCAACTGGATGCTTGTTGCTGATGGTATTTCGGGGCCTGGAGCCAGACACATGGGAAGGTACTAGGGACTCACATTCCTCAGCTTGGCCAGTGGGGTGGTTCGGCAGCCTTGGCACAAACATAGATCATGTTCATGATCTGACTTTCTCATTCTCTATTGCCTGAATAGGCCAACTTCAGAGCTGCAAAAGTGAGAAGGGGTTAGAATGGGGTGGAAGGTATGAGAAAGGCTCAGGAATTTTAGAGATAATGAAGCTTGGATGATCCCATCTTCATTCTCTTACCATTGACACTTACGGCTCACAGGGTAATTTAGAGGTTTATATGACCTGTGTGGAGTGTGTGTAATTGACAAGATTTTCATTAATTTATTCAGCATGTAAAAATAGGAGTAAAAGCTGTGGTGAAGTTGGCCATTGCATTTTACTCAAAATGCTGTATGATAAGAGTCAAGAAATGGAGATGGCATGTTCTAGTGGGACACTGCATAGTGTTGTAGTATCCACTTGGGACAAAAGTCAAGTCACCATATGCTTCTAGGTCCCTTAATGTAACTAAGGCAAACTCATTGTCCCTGGGCAGCATACAACTTATAAGGATGCCCAGTACTGAATTTTTGATAGAATGCCAACATGTTGAGGGCAGGACCTTCAAGGACATCAGGAAGAGTAGGAGAGTTGTGGCTGTGTTTTTTCTCTAGTCTAGAGAAGGATTGGTTCTCTGGGACTAATTCCCAACATCTGGTTAAACCATGTATGTTATGAGATTTGGCCAAGGGAATTTTAAAATTTTATGCCAAGCCTGGCATTCACCAGTACTATCCCTATGGGATTTAGCCTGGAGGCTAGAGGTTGCCAAACCCAAGTTTGGACCCTGCATTACTTAGGCTGGATAGACAGCCGCTATGTAGAGGAAATGAACAATAAACATTATGTCCTTTGGGGTTCCACAAAGGAAAACAATAAACCTGCATCAGTCACGGTTCCAATAAAGGATGGGTTGCTTCAGGCTACTGCCCAAATAAAGGCTGTTGTAGGTAGTCAGCCCCAGAAAAGAACAAGTAACTTTCTTTTCTTGCCCCACCCTGTTAGGGAGCCAGTTGCTGGCCACCAGCAAAGCTGGTGCTAATCTAATCAGGATGTTTTGCTTTAATTTCTGGTGTGGCTTTTTGTCTGAGTTGAGGAGGAAAAAAGGATTTTTAAAAATACTACATTTCGAAGTTGTTTGTATTGGTTTAAGTCTCTGTTATTTTCCCAGTACAAATTTTGCATCAGTAAAACTGGTTAGGCATTTTGACTTTTAATCATATTACTTAAGGTATATAGTACAGTGCTGTTTTGCTTGGTTCAGCATAATTTTCTTAAACAAAAATTCCCACTCACAATAGGAATGGGGCAGGAGTGGTACCAGAGTGGTACCAGGTGTTTTTTGTAATTAGTGGCCTTTTAAAAATTGCTACCCACTCTGGTCTTTAGATCTCACTTAACTCTGCTCTACTTTTTTTTTTTTTCTATATGATTTTTTTACCATTATTGCTTACTGTCTGTATTCCCTCAAGAGCATATATGCCCCCCGCTGATTTTTTCCAAGTGCCTAGAGTTGTACCCAACACATAGCAGACTTTCAATACTTGGTGAAGATGTGAATGGAGACAATTTGGATATTTTGTTTGTTGGGACATTTCCTTAGGCCAAATTCTGAACTTTTTTTTCTTATTTGGCTTTATTCAGCTAGAAGTCATGAAAAAGAAAATAGTTTTTTAAATAAATTTTAAATTCTTTAAAGAAGTTTTACTTCAATAAGCCTTATATTTTGCATAACACCACATCTTATTTTATCTGAAAAGTACTGGAGAGCAAAGATAGAGTAGGTATTATATGTTGGAGATTGTTATAGATTATAATATTCAGAGGTTTTCTGGTTTCCTTCTAGTATACACTATAAGAGTCAATGAATATTAGTAAGAGAACTGCATTATTTGTGTGTACCAATGAGAATATATTATCTTCCGTCAGATGTTATCAACTAAAAAGAATTATTTAATGGTCATCCGTGGTTTGTTTCTGTTTGAGAATTGTAAAATGAAAATGTTACTAAAGAGAAATACATCTAAGTTTAAACCATAAGATAGTTCATACTTAGAAATTACAGGATATTTTTAAAATTTAAAGACCTTAAATATTTTATTTTATTTGGTACACATGAGTATGAGTTCTACGTAAACAAAATTAGAAAATTATCAATTGAGGCATGAGCATGAATTTTTTGATTAAAAAAGAAACATGTATACTATAATTTTGATGATGTGTGACTGAAATTGTGTTTGTGCCATGCAGTGTTCTTAAATGCAAGTACTGCAAATCCTCAGTGAAGATGCAACCAAAAAAAAAAATCAACTTTTTTTTCAGATATTGAAATAGGCAACTTACCTATCTGTTCATATTCTCAAGGAGGTTAAAAGTATAGTCAAAGTCACTTGTGTAGTAAAAAAAAAAAAAAAAAAAAAAAAAATGGGGTATGTATGAAGTCGAAGTATGTGTACATCTCAAACTCTAAGCTCTTTTCCCTAGAATGTCGCTTTTTACCTACTTTAGGGGGTTTTTATGATGGAGTAAAAAAAAATGCCCTGGATATTATAGGGGTCATAGAAAACTGAATCTGTCAAACAATAGGGAAATGCATGACTAGATATTATTATATATGTTCCTAAGATGTCATAACAATGTAGTAATAAAGTACAGTCTTTCGGTGTGGTCTCTTTATATCAGGTGGGCAAATAAATTGAAAGATTCTGATATAGTAAGAAACTTGGATGAACCTGATTATCTGTTTGACTGAACCATATTACAAGCTCATCTAGAGTACAGTCTATGCTGACACTTACTTTCTATTTTTTCCATTGTATCAAGTATCTTGCCTGAACATATCTTAAAATGTAGTTGTTGGTAGATAGGTATTAATGAAGGGCAAAAGGTGTTATGCAAGGGTCTGCGGAACAGCAATATTTAAGTTCTGCAATGAGGAAAAAGAGGCAATTAAAGAGAACAAAAGCATCCAGGGAATTGGGAAGAAAATCATAAAAGCACACAAGAACGGTGTCACGGAAACCAAGGAAAGGGTGCATCAAGAAGAAAGGTGTGGTCAAGAATGCTGCAGAAGCCCTTGGAGCAAATACTCTTTCTGCAGTTGTCGCAGCTGCCATTTCATCTTGACAAGTTGATGTTTAGACAGTGGTATCACTGAGGACATTCTGAAAATGCACCAGATTGAAACCTCTGTAGTTTTGTATAAGTGAAATGCTCTGCAGATAAGTTTAACAAGGTAGACGCTAGACTAGTGATGATGGAAAAGACTAGAAAATGAACATTTCTGTGGTCTGTAACTAATCTCTATGTCTTCATCTAAATCTGTACAGTTTGGTGCGGTAAAGACAAACAAGATTTTAGAGAAAAGCAGGATTGAAACCATGACTCAATTACACTCACACATATGTGGGTGTATTTATGTGTATATATACGTATATATTTCCCTTAATTCGCTGGGAACCAATATTTTAAAATAAAATTCTTAAAAAAATATTTTGACGGGGCCTTCAAATAGAGACAATTTTGTGGGTTTTGCTGTGTCAAGATGACAAACATCAATCTGCACCTATATTTAGATACTGTTATAATTGATCAAGTTGATTATCCCTCAATAATGCATTCACTAAACATTGATAACATTTTTGATGAATTTTATAATCGATACACGTTCAATGCAATACACAATATATGGTGAAATAGTCTTTTTTTTTTTTCCATAATGGCATCCAAGTTCATGATATTCAGCTCTCTTTAAGAAAATGTATTGCTTAATTGAGAAGGTGCTTGAAAGGATTCCAGTGAAAACAGAGCAGGTGCTGTTAAATTCCAAAATAAAATTACATCACATTTTAAACTACATTCCATCCTTTACGCAATCCAAAATGTGTAGTCTGCCTCAGATAGCAAAGGAAATATTAAAATTTACTTAAGCAAGACTTTTGCTACTTGCTTTGGTTGAAAAATTTAATATTTTGAAAAGATAACATGTTTTCAATTTCTAAGGCAATGCATTTAATTTCAAACCAATTCATAGTTTCCTTATAATAAACAACAGTACGATTAACCTGATTCTGAAAGTCAAATGAGAATCTTCTTAAGGCTTTATGCATAAGAACTGTGGAGAAGGGAGCTTAGCTGTTATTTCTGTTTATTATATGTGAAAATGAGAGAAAGTCTGACCTGTGAAACTACAAAAGACATTGACATAGAGTCAGCAGGGAGCTTTCGGTGATCATTCTATCTAAAACACTGCCCACTGACTCCACCCCTTGCCAGATCACTCTCTCAGCCTTTACCTATCTTCTTTTGTTTGTTTGTTTGTTTGTTTTGAGGATCTTATTAGAATGTATTTTTTTGTGGTTTTCTTTTTTTTTTAATTGGAGTATAATTGCTTTAAAGTGTTCTGTTAGTTTCTGCTGTACAATGAAGTGAATCAGCTATATGTATACATATATACCCTCCTTTCCACTCCCCCCACCCCCCCCCGCCCCATCCCACCCAATAGGTCATCACAGGACACTGAGCTGAGTTCCTGTGCTTTATAGCAGGTTCCACTAGCTATCTGTTTTACACATGGTAGTGTATATATGTCAATTCTAATCTCCCAATTCAGCCCACCTTCCCCTTCCCACCCCTGTGTCCACATGTCCATTCTCTACATCTGCATCTCTATTCCTGCCCTGGAAATAGGTTCATCTGTACCATTTTTCTAGATTCCACATATATGCATTAACATATGATATTTGTTTTTCTCTTTCTGACTTACTTCACTCTATGACAGACTCTAGGTCCATCTACTTCTCTACAAATGACCCAATTTCATTTTTTTTATGGCTGAGTAATAGTCCATTGTATATATGTACCACATCTTCTTTATGCATTCATCTGTCATTGGACTTTTAAGTTTTTTCCACGTCCTGGCTATTGTAAATAGTGCTGCAATTAACATTGTAGTTGTGTCCTTTTGAATTATGGTTTTCTCAGAGTATATGCCCAGTAGTGGAATTGCTGGGTCATATGGTAGTTCTATTTTTAGTTTTTTAAGAAACGTCCATACTGTTCTCTACAGTAGTTGTATCAACTTATATTCCCACCAACAACGCAAGAGGGTTCCCTTTTCTCCACACCCTCTCCAGCATTTATTGTTTGTAGATTTTTTGATGGTGGCCATTCTGACTGGTATGAGGTGATACCTCATTGTAGTTTTGATTTGATTTCTCTAATAATTAGTGACGTTGAGCATCTTTTCATGTGTTTGTTGGTCATCTATGTGTCTTCTTTGGAGAGATGTCTACTTAGGTCTTCTGCTCATTTTTTGATTGGGTTGTTTGTTTTGTTAATATTGAGCTGCATGAGCTGTTTGTATATTTTGGAGATTAATCCTTTGTTGATTCGTTTGCAAATATTTTCTCCCATTCTGAGCATTGTCTTTTCGTCTTGTTTATGGTTTCCTTTGCTGTGCAAAAACTTTTAAGTTTAAATAGGTCCCATTTGTTTATTTTTGTTTTTATTTTCATTACTCTAGGAGGTGGGTCAGAAAAGATCTTGCTGTGGTTTATGTCAAAGAGTGTTTTTCCTATGTTTTCCTCTAAGGGTTTTATAGTTTCTGGTCTTACATTTAGGTCTTTAATGCATTTTGTGTTTATTTTTGTGTATGGTGTTTGAGAATGTTCTAATTTCATTCTTTTACATGTAGCTGTCCAGTTTTCCCAGCACAACTTATTGAAGAAGCTGTCTTTTCTCCATTTTATATTCTTGCCTCCTTTGTCATAGATTAGTTGACCATAGGTGCGTGGGTTTATCTCTGGACTTTCTATTCTGTACCATTGATCTATATTTCTGTTTTTGTGCCAGTACCATACTGTCTTGATTACTGTAGCTTTATAGTATAGTCTGAAGTCAGGGAGCCTGATTCCTCCAGCTCTGTTTTTCTTTCTTAAGATTACTTTTGGCTATTTGAGGTCTTTTGTGTTTCCATACAAATTGTAAAATTTTTTGTTCTAGTTCTGTGAAAAATGCCAGTGGTACTTTGATAGGGATTGCATTGAATCTGTAGATTGCTTTGGGTAGTATAGTCATTTTCACAATGTTGATTCTTCCAATCCAAGAACATGGTATATCTCTCCATCTGTTTGTATCATCTTTAATTTCTTTCATCAGTGTCTTATAGTTTTCTGCATACAGGTCTTTTGTCTCCTTAGGTAGGTTTATTCCTAGGTATTTTATTCTTTTTGTTGCATTGGTAAATGGGAGTGTTTCCTTAATTTCTCTTTCTGATCTTTCATTATTAGTGTATAGGAATGCAATGATTTCTGTGCATTAATTTTGTATCCTGCAACTTTACCAGACTCACTGATTAGCTCTAGTAGTTTTCTGGTGGCATCTTTAGGCTTTTCTGTGTATAGTATCGTGTCATCTGCAAACAGTGACAGTTTTACTTCTTTTCCAATTTAGATTCCTTTTATTTCTTTTTCTTCTCTGATTGCCATGGTTAGGACTTCCAAAACTATGTTGAATAAGAGTGGTGAGAGTGGACATCCTTGTCTTGTTCCTGATCTTAGTGGAAATGCTTTCAGTTTTTCACCATTGAGAATGATGTTTGCTGTGGGTTTGTCATATATGAGCTTTATTGTGTTGAGGTAGGTTCCCTCTATGACCATTTTCTGGAGAGTTTTCATCATAAATGGGTGTTGAATTTTGTCAAAGGCTTTTTCTACATCTACTGAGATGATCATATGGTTTTTATTTTTTAATTTGTTAATATGGTGTATCACATTGACTAATTTGCGTATATTGAAGAATCCTTCCATTCCTGCAATAAATCCCACTTGATCATGATGTATGATCCTTTTAATGTGTTGTTAGATTCTGTTTGCTAGTATTTTGTTGAGGATTTTTGTGTCTGTGTTCATCAGTGACATTGGCCTGTAATTTTCTTTTTTGTGATATCTTTGGTTTTGGTATCTGGGTGATGGTGGCCTTCTAGAACGAGTTTGGGAGTGTTCTGCCCTCTGCAGTTTTTTGGAAGAGTTTGAGAAGAATAGGTGTTACCTCTTCTCTAAATGTTTGATAGAATTTGCCTGTGAAGCCATCTGGTCCTGGACTTTTGCTTGTTGGAAGATTTTTTAATTACAGTTTCAGTTTCATTACTTGTGATTGTTCTGTTTATATTTTCTAATTCTTCCTGGTTGAGTCTTGAAAAATTGTACCTTTCAAAGAATTTGTCCATTTTTTCCAGGTTGTACAACTTATTGGCATCTAGTTGCTTGTAGTAGTCTCTTACTATCCTTTGTATTTCCATGGTGTCAGTTGTAAGTTCTCCTTTTTCATTTCTAATTTTATTGATTTGTCCTCTCCCTTTTTAAAAATATATTTATTTATTTATTTTTGGCTGCATTGGGTCTTTGTTGCTGTGTGCAGGCTTTCTCTAGTTCTGGCAGGAGGGGGCTACTCTTCGTTGTGGTGCGCAGGCTTCTCATTGCGGTGGCCCACCTTGTTGCAGAGCATGGGTTCTAGGTGCGCGGGCTTCAGTAGTTGTGGCACGTGGGCTCAGTAGTTGTGGCTCACTGGCTCTAGAGTGGAGGCTCAGTAGCTGTGGCACACAGGCTTAGCTGCTTCACAGCATGTGGGATATTTCCGGACCAGGGATCAAATCCTCGTCCCCTGCATTGGCAGGCGGATTCTTAACCACTGTGCCACCAGGGAAGTCCATCCCTTTTTTTCTTGATGAGTCTGGCTAAAGGTTTATTATTTTGTTTATCTTCTCAAAGAACCAACTTTTAGTTTTATTGATCTTTGCTATTGTTTTCTTCATTTCTATTTCATTTATTTTGCTCTGATCTTTATGACTTCTTTCCTTCTACTGACTTCAGGTTTTCTTTGTTCTTCTTTCTTTACTTGCTTTAGGTGTAAGTTTAGATTGTTTATTTGAGATTTTTCTTGTTTCTTGAAGTGAGATTGAATTGCTATAAACTTCCCTCTTAGAAATGCTTTTGCTGCGTCCCATACGTTTTGGGTTGTTATGTTTTCATTGTCATTTGTTTCTATGTATTGTTAACTTTCCTCTTTGAATTCTTCACTGATCTCTTGCTTATTTAGCAGCACACTGTTTAGCCTCCATGTGTTTGTGTTTTTTACAGCTTTTTTCCTGTAATTGATTTCTAATCTCATAGCATTGTGGTTGGAAAGGATACTTGATATGATTTCAGTTTTCTTCAATTTTCCGAGGCTTGATTTGTGACCCCAGATGTGATCTATGCTGGAGAATGTTCTGTGTGCACTTGGGAAGAAAGTGTATTCTGCTGCTTTCATGTGGAATGTCCTATAAATATCACTTAAATCTATCTGGTCTATTCTGTCATTTAAAGCTTCTGTTTCCTTATTTATTTTCTGTCTGGATGATCTGTCCATTGGTGTAAGTGAGGTGTTAAAGTCCCCTACTATTATTGTGTCACTGTTGATTTCTCCTTTTATGGCTGTTAGTATTTGCCTTATGTATTGAGGCGCTCCTATGTTGGGTGCATAAATATTTATAATTGTTATATCTTCTTGGATTGATCCCATGATCATTATGTAGAGTCCTTCCTTGTCTCTTGTAACAGTTTTTATTTTAAAGTCTATTTTGTCTGATTCGAGTATTGCTACTCCAGCTTTCTTTTGATTTCCATTTGCGTGGAATATCTTTTTCCATCATCTCACTTTCAGTCTGTATGTTTACCTAGGTCTGAAGTGGGTCTCTTGTAGACAGCATCTATATGGGTCTTGTTTTTGTATCTATTCAGCCAGTCTGTGTCTCTTGGTTGGAGCACTTAATCCATTTACATTTAAGGTAATTATTGATATGTATGTTCGTATTACCATATTCCTAATTGTGGGTCTTTTTCTTCTCTTGTGTTTCTCGCCTAGGGATGTTCCTTTAGCATTTGCTGTAACTCTGGTTTGGTGGTGCTGAATTCTCTTAGCTTTTGCTTGTCTGAAAAGCTTTTGATTTCTCCATCGAATCTGAATGAGATCCTTGCTGGGTAGTCTTGGTTGTAGGTTTTTCCCTTTCATCACTTTAAATGTATCCTGTCACTCCCTTCTGGCCTACAGAGTTTCTGCTGAAAAATCAGCTGATAACCTTATGGATATTCCTTTGTATGTTATTTTTTGCTTTTCCCTTGCTGCTTATTAATATTTTTTCCTTGAATTTAATTTTTGTTAGTTTGATTATCATGTGTCTTGGTGTGTTTCTCCTAGGGTTTATCCTGTATGGGACTCTCTGCGCTTGCTGGACTTAGGTGGCTATTTCCTTTCCCATATTAGGGAGGTTTTCAACTATAATATCTTAGAATATTTTCTCAGACCCTTCCTTTTTCTCATCTTCTTCCGGGACCCTTATAATTCGAATGTTTTGGAGTTTAGTGTTGTTGCAGAGGTCTCTGAGACTGTCTTCAATTCTTTTCATTCTTTTTTCTTTGTTCTGCTCCTTGGCAGTTATTTCCACCATTCTGTCTTCCTGCTCACTTTTTTGTTCTTCTGCCTCAGTTATTCTACTATTGATTCCTTCTAGTGTATTTTTCATTTCAGTTATTGTGTTGTTCATCTCTGTTTGTTTGTTCTTTAGTTCTTCTAGGTCATTGTTAAACATTTCTTGTATTTTCTCAATCTGTGCCTCTGTTCTTTTTCTGAGATCTTGGATCATCTTTACTATCATTACTCTGCATTCTTTTTTAGGTAAGTTGCCTGTTTCCTCTTCATTTATTTGGTCTTGTAGGGTTTTACCTTGCTCTTTCATCTGTAACATATTTTTTTGTCATCTCATTTTTTTTGATGCATGGGACTGTGTTCCTGTCTTACTGGTTGTTTGGCCTGAGGCTTCCAGCCCTGGAGTTTGCAGGCAGTTGGGTAGAGCTGGGTCTTGGTGGCAAGATGAGGACCTCCAGGAGACCTCACTCCAGTTAATATTCCCTGGGGTCTGAGGTTCTCTGTTAGTCCAGAGGTTCGGACTCAGTGCTCCCACTACAGGAGCTCAGGCCCAATCCCCGGCCTGTGAACCAAGGTCCCGCAGGTCGGTCGCTCAGGGGTTCCTCCCATCCACTGTGTGTCGAGGTCCCCCACCAGCATCTTGTATGTGCCCTAGTTGTGAGGAGATGCACACTCCGTGTCCTCCTACTCTGCCATCTTGTTATTAGAGTCTGTCACCGTATCTCTTACTTTTCATCATACTTAACCACTGTCTGAAGATACATGATTATTTATTTGCTTGTTTGTTTATCAGTTATACCAAGATCATAAGCTCTACGAGGGCAGGGGATTTTTCTTGTTCAATCCTGTATCTGAGGGCCTTGTACAGTACCTAATACATATTAGGTACTTAATAAATCTTTTTGAATGATCAATGAATATGTTCTTTCCCCTCAATTAGACATCTTAAGTAATCATTTACCTACCTTTAAAACATTCCTAGTTCTTTAATAAGCCGTATAAGATGTTTTTAAAAAACCTTACTGTTTTTATGTTATAAACCCTACAAAGGTGTTTACTAAACTTTTACTCTGTATACAGTACATTAAGTATACTTGGGTTTGTTGTATAGTTGTCAACCAGCAAATGAAGATCACAATGGGCCAGGCCCATTATATTTGTTATAATCTCTAATCTTTCCTCTTGTTTCATGAGCTGTGTGTTATTGATTCCATTTTATAGATGATGACACTGATATCCAGAGCTATAATTAACATACGTGATATACTTAAGGTCATATAGTTAGTAAATGACATAACTGGGATTTGACCCATCTGGCTGACCCCACATATCTTTCCCTATTAAATCCTCTAAACACTAGTCTACAAAGTACCAGATGAACAAGTAGGTTTGAGTCTTGTTAACCAGTGAATTTCATTTAATGATACCTTATTGTTATATTGGCATGGAACCATCTTTAAAAATTAACACAGTAGCTAATCTCTGTATTTTTACTTATAGTAAGTAATAGCAAATTCACACATATGTCAGATTTAAATAAGAATTTTAAACATATTTTGTGTTTTGTAATGGCAAATTCATTGTATATCCCCTGGATAAGTGTAATTCCAATAGAAGTCTGCAAGTTAGTTATAAATCTACCAAAAAAAAAAGGAAAATAGAAAATAGTAGAAAAGTTACCTTCCTAGTCTGTGCATGAGGAACATATATTAAAGCATTCTTTAAAATGGAGATTGTTAATTGATTTATTCCTGAATAGTTAGGAATAATATTTCGGAAGAAATATAGACTTTATCAAATTACATAATTCTCTAGTTGATGTTCCAAGATATCATATTTTCAAGAAAGATATACATACAAATACCTGTCATCTATCTCAGCTAGGAAACTACAAGTTACTGAATAGTGTTATTCTACAGGAACAGGAAGGAAATAAAGCAGTTACTTCTTCAGGCTGGAAATTGCTTGTTGAAATTAGTCTTGATGACTTGCTAACATAGTAATATGTGTAAATAGTGATTTCATTCTGCATATTAGTGGGCATTGCATTGTCTCCCCCACATATATTCTTCTCTCAAGTCAATTGTGTGGCAGACATGAGTTTTTATTGGAATTGATATGATTCCTAGCCCCATAGGTGGGACCAGCTAAGTCTAAATTAGGATAATTCTGTCTCCCTTGACATAGTGATTGCTTCTGGAAACCTTGGCCTGAGCCAATAAGCAAATGACATTCTTACTGCCGCAAATACTGTTCCAGGGTGGGCAAAGACCTAAGCCAGTCCAATGATAACAAAGTTCAGGTTGTAAGAGATACTAACTCTCTCCTGTGTATTAACCAGAAAGCACGTGGCTCAGGTAGGATTGGCAGCCCCTCTCCCTGCCATGAGGAGGGCCAGCCTAGCAAAAAGCCTGTCAGGTGGAAGTGAACAGTGCAGGAGAGTCATAAAGAAGCAGGTCTGCCCTGATGAAACTCTGTGGCTCTTCCAACCTCTGCACACTTTACTTGTATGACTCGTTATTTTGGCTGTTTTGAGCTGGGCGTCCCATCACTTGAAGCTAAAAGCCTCATTAGAGGTTATTGAAATTACCTCTGATTCTGCTTTCTCTCTCAGCCTCCTCAACTGTTCAGGTGCCTAAGACTTCTGATTATCTTTCCCCTATTTTTCCTGGTTTTGTCCCCTTGTCTCCATTCCTACTGGCTTACTTTGGGTCCTTCTGTTTTCCTATCTATACTGCTGCACCAGCTTGCTAATAGGTCTCTCTAATTTTAATATACTTAATAATTTAAAGTTTTTTAAAGGTTCCCTACTGCTTGCAGGTTAATACTCAAATTCCTCAGAAATCATCAGGAAAATTTGGCTCACTTCTGCTTTTAAAATTCATCTTGAAATCGAACATAAACTGCTCTGGTTGTCTGAATGTAATACGTTTTATTCTCTTTAGGCCTTTGCCTGTTTATTTTCTGAAATACTCTGCCCCATTTTGATCAAACAACTCAGCTAAAATACCACCTTTTTGGTAAGGTGTTTCTTAATTGATTTTTTTTTTTTTTTTTTACTTCCTGCATGGCTAGTTGCTCATTCTTCAGTGTTCTTATGGCACTTTACACATACACATATCAACACTTCCCACATTGTGTTGTAATGATTTGTTTATAGTTTGATCTTCCTTCCGGACTGTGACTCATTGAAGGCCAGGTCTGGACGAAGACATTGTTTTCCTCCCAACTCAGCCTAAGGCTCTACACATAGTACACATTTAATAAATGTTTGCTGATTATGTGAATAAAGGACTGAATTAGTCTTTGTGGTTATTATTTCAAAACATGCTGTCAGAATACACATCTACAGGTACTGTCCTAAAAATGAAAACATTTCAAAAGGACATGGTAACTAATGTCTTGTATTTTACCGGTTATTCTTCATGGACTTTAAAACAGCTGTATGCAGAATTATTGCTTATTAGCTCTCTTAAATTTAGACTCATCTTAAGAACTATAACTTTCATTTTTTTTCCAGAAAGACTTCTCTTAGTTTAGACTGAAGCAGAGCCAAAAGACAAGGGGAGCTCTAAGGTCTACTTGTCTGTGTTTACTTGGTCTAAAATAGCACTGGACTTTTGTTATGTGAGGTTTTCATATGATTTGAGAAAAAAAGTTTTAACCTGCTGTTTTGTTTGAACAGTGATGGCAAAAACTAAAAATAAAACAAGATTCCAAATGTGTGTATGGAAATTAAAACACAGTTTTAGGCAATTGCTGTAAAAACTTCCACTCTCTTTATACACCTTAGACTTAGCCGGAGCCAGATCTGCCCACAAAGGAGACGTTTAACTGATAGGTCCTCTTTATGAAAGGCCTTTTCCAGGGCCCACATCTTGGGGGGTTTGGGGAAGGGAAGTGTGTGGTTCTGTCTAAATTTCATCCAGGACTTCTCTCCCTATCTGACCCTGGAAATTGCTGCAATTTTAGCTTCCTGTGGTAGGCAGTAAAAAAAAAACTAAATCAGAAATGGTAGAAATACATTTAACCAAGTACAGGGAGTTTCTAAGATTCCTATGCTAGAGCCAACTATGTATTCATAAGCAACACAACATAATTCTAACTTACACGAGGCATCAACCATAGTAATTCAAACTTCTCTCTGGATGAGCCTTGAAAATAGCTTACCATCAGGATCTACTATTGGTGAGATATATTTTTATTGTTCATTTTTAAAAATAAGAGAAGAAAACAACATTTATTTGTAGAACACTATTCAAAAAACATTTCTTCTAAGGAGATCTGTGAAATAAGGGGTTGTAGAACAACAGTGTGAATGGGAGGTATAGGGCAAGTGAAGCCATTTGAATAGGTTGCCATAAAAAGAAAGGTCACGGTGATTCAGCCGACTAAGTAGGCCCTAACTAAGAATACCACAGAACTGCTTGTCTGGCTGAGATGGCTTTGATGGAAAATGACAAATGAGATTGACAGGGGCATCTGAACCCTTGCAGCTGTTTCATTTCAGGCATTCTTCTCCAGGATGGCTACCGTGTGGATTTAAGAAGCTGTAGACAGCAGTGATTTAAGGAAATGGACACCAAGGCGAAATCATCTTAGAATGCAATCTAGAGTAGAGGGTTAGTTTGGCCAGAATATGCAGATCCCAGCCATTCACCAGCTGAGTCCTTATCCTCTCCACTGGTTTGCCTTAACACACTTTACTGCTCTGGTTCACCCCTTACCTGCACAGAAAGGTAGTTTCCTAAGTACAGGTTGTTTAACTGTCTTACCTGCTAAAAATCCCACACTGATGTAAAGCAGTATAATATAATATAAAAACCATAGGTATTGGAATCAAAATGGTTTTAATCATGGCTCTGATGTTTTCTGACTTTGTGGCTGTAGGCAAATTCTATGAGGCTCACATTCCTCATCTGTAAAATGGGAATAAAAATAATAATGTAAAATTTACAGAATTATTATAAGACATACTTGATAATGCATATAAATGACTAGGTACACTTTGAATTCTTAATTTGACTAATGGCAACTAATATTATGTTGGCTTTCAACCTTATTTAGCAGTTAGACCTTTTTATTCAAATACAATGTTATATTATACACACACATATATACATATATACACACACATATATACATATACACAAACATATATACACACATACATGTACATATATACATGCATACATGTACATGTATACACGTATATAACAGTTAAAAGCAGTATATTACTATAATAAGTATATTTTGTAATTTCAAATCAAATTATTTTTAAAATAAGCAAGGAGAAAAGTAAGCTATGATGAAAATAAAAATTGGATAAAAATAGCAATAATAACAAACAGTTATTGAGGATGTGTGATGCATCAGGGGTGAATTATCTCATTAGATCTCCACATAATCTTAAAAGACAGTTACTGTTACCACCATCATTCCCATTTTACAGAAAAGGCAATGGGGCCAGGGCAAGCAAATTCATTTCTCTAGATCCCATAGTGAAGTGGGGAGTCAGGATTCCAACCAAAGTAGTATGCCACTAGAGCCTACGTCTTCAGAATCTCATTGCCTCTGCAGCCAAACTATTTTATATTTTGTTTTATATTCAGAGTATTGATAATCTTGACACAGAGATAAGTAGTGGCAAATTGTCGAAAAAATTTTAATAGTTTCCATGAAATCTCTGAAGACTAACTATATTAATGTATACAGTTTAAAGGAGATTATTAGGTTATTTCCTTTTCAAAGTTAAATCACTACTTTCTAATAACTTTTCACCTCCCTTGAATGGTGAAGGTTAAATTTGCATGAATTGGTATATGGGTTTCCTAGCCAATCATTAACTCATTAGTTCATCCAAAAATGTTTTTTGAAGATATGTTAGGTGGCATGTCAATTTAAATCTTTATTGCTTGATGAAAACTTATTTTCAAATATAGCTTGAACTATAATGGTATTTTGAATGAAATTATTAAATTATTTGCTAAATATGTCCAAAGGTAAAGGTATAATTTTATTACTAATGTTCTGTATGAATCTTAAGCATAGTAATATGGTGACTCTTCATTACTTAGTTAAGCTCATTATAATTTGAGAGATGTTTAGCTTATTGGGTTTTTAGATCAGGGATATTTCGGGAGTGATATTTTTTACTTCATATAGTATTTTTAAACCATTACCTGATCATGGGGCAGCTGGTAAACCTCTATATTAAAAACTAAAGTTTAGAATTCAGTACTCAAATCATTACATATAACACAAAAGTTTGCCTTAATAAAATTAACAGTTTTTATAACAAGATCCCACGATGTCTGCAAAATACTGGCAATTGTATAATGAAAATTAAAATAATGTGCATGCTATATAAGCAAGTCATTGGAAGAGGAAATGCATCCCAGTTTATAAAAATGTTTTTTCCTTAGGTATTTGTTGGCACTGATGTATCAGGAGAATCTGTCTATCTTTCTATTTATGTATGTATGTGTCTGTTTATCTGTTTATCTATCTACTTATCTATCTTTCTATCTCTTATCTGAACTTGAGTTTTACCTCTGTTAGCCCTGATTTATGCTCTCTCCACTACTTTGAATTACTTTTATGTACTCTTTTTCTTGTTTTGTTATACATATTCATAACATTAGCTTTTGTTTCCCTCCATTTTCTCATTTCTAATGACCCTTGAATACCTGTTATAAGAGATGCTCAAAATGGAATACCTATAAGAATCATCTGGGGAACTTGTAAAACATGTTGACTTCCAGATCCCATCTGCCAAGCTTCTGACTCTGCAGGGTTGGGCTTGAACCCCAGAATCTGCATTTTCCAAATGTGCCCCATTAATTCTGATGCAGGTGGTCTTCTGAGCACACTTTTGGGAAATTCCTGCTGGAGTGAATGTGTAGAAATGGCATGAAAATGTAGGTTGACATATTACAGACATGGATATGGTGGATTTCCAACACTAGAAAATATTGAAAGACTGCGATTTCAAACTCTTACAAAGATAAAATGAATGGTTTCTTATATGGGCAAATTGCTTCTAATTTACATACCTTGTAAAATGGAGGAGAAGGCAGAAAAAAGTTGAATATGATTGTGCAGGCTGGTTGCTGTAAATTAGTTATAAATGTAGATGTTGTATCTTTTTATCCAAAGAAACTTAAAATGATTGGACTGTGGCCTAGTAATTTTTCTCTCCTGTTTATCCCCATCCTTCTTTGCATGCGCCACCCCACGCCCCATGCCCAAATATTATAAATAGTGAATAGAGGCTATGACCCCAATAAAGGAAAAATATATATAGATGAGAACACTTAATTATAATTCAATGGAGATTTCTAGATTCTACCTTATTTAAAGTATTGATTCTATTAGGTTTTCAAAATTGGTATAAATTTAGAATATAATTTTCTTGGGATCAGTTAAATATTATTTTTTTTCCCTAGGATTTGAAATCCCCTTTTGTTTCTTTCCACAGATTTTTTTTTTTTGTAGTTTAAAACATTTCCAATCTGATTTAAAATATCAGACTGCTTAGGTGATATCAAACTAAGATCACTGACAATTTTTCTGAAATATCTATATTTCCAAGGGCCATTGGCATAAAGATTCATTTAGAATTAAAATAAAGACAAAGGATCTGTAAGTATAAAAATCAAAATGTTTTTCTAAACAGAAAAAAAATTCATATATTATGCCTATTCTTAGGCAATTTTATTACATGTTGCATTGATATATGGCAGTGAAACTATGAGGAAGATTTTGGAATTTATGAATTAGATAAGATTCTAATGACCAAATACTTCTGCCTTCTCAAATAATAGAGAAAATGTTAAATAATATTTAAATCAAACTGACAAGGTTGAGTTCATCTGCCCAGTGAGGAACATTTCTCTTGCCATAATTTAGCTTGAATTATTTTTATAGAGACTGGATTTTCTTCACAACCACAATGCCTTTTTTTTATATTGGCTTTTGGCTTTTATTCTGAGGCAGACCCTTTTAAATTTAAACATGATCTGTTGTATTTACTTTGAATGCCAATATACTGTGTATTACCCACCAAGTGACTCTTTCTTTCTGCTATTCAGAATTAAATAAACCAAGACGCAACACATGTCTTAAAACCACAATAGTTTATTTATAAGAAGAAAGACAGCCCATCAAACTTTCCACAGGAATTTAAAAAATCCATCAGGGACTCAAAGCCTTTACTTTCTTTCCATTCATATAATTTTGGTTTTGGCTTAACACTTAGCACAATATTCACTTCAAAAGAATATCCCTTGCATTTAAAGTAAACAATCATTGTTCTACACAGACTTTTAATTTTTCCCTTCTGCCCTTTGCCACTTTTCTTCTCTCGGTCCAGTTCTTTGCTAGCATTATGTTAGAGTATGCCAGATATAAAATCCCTTTTTAGTTTATATTTTGATATGAAGACTAAATCGTGAAAGATCAAATTGTTATATTTTGTTTCATTTCCAATTACTCTTGACATCTATAGTTTCTTAACATTTTAAAATGATACTTTGATTATAGGGGATGAGATAGGACAAAATAACTGCAATTAGAATGAAATAGATTCTGGCTTCAGAAAGGAAAATTCAGTTTGAACATGATGCAAGGCAATGAGGTTTCATTTTGGGTTCAAATTCTTTGGGACTGGATAAGCCAAAACATATGATTTGGGTGGCCTTAGTCTCATCCAAAGTAGATCTCATAAAATAACTTCAAACTTCACTGCAAGAGACATGGTTACTAATGACCAAATGAGGCTCAACAGCAAATATCCATAAATTGCAAAGTCCTATTTCTCGATTTTCTGTCTCAAGAAGTTTACAAATTGTGAATCTATGTATGCTTTGATCGCTGAGGCTGTCTGGAATACATACAGGTTCTTTCTTTTTCTGGCCCATTGGAGTCATGAACAATTGAAAATGTACTTCAATTTCACAGTTACACTGGAAGTCCTGAAATCCTACATTTCATATCAAGAAGTCATACTCAGCCACACAATGTATGTGATATAGATAACATCTTTTACCAAAACACAAGGACTTGCCAAATGAACAAAGAGTTTGCTTTTATGATGAAAGTGTTAGAAGTCACGCATTTGCTTCAAGAAAAGAAAAAAAAAAACAGCACACCTTATTGACTTGTGGAAGTTACTGTGCTAAGTGCTAGATAACATACAGTCTTGGCCCTTAGGCAGTTTACAGCTTTGCAGTTTATTCTTCCTTGCAGGTAATAACCTAAGTCAGATACTCCCTATATTAATATTCTGTTCCCAACGGCCTTTTGCAAAGAGAATCTTATATGCATTAAAATATGTAATTTATAAATATATACCTTATTACAGAATATAAATATATAAGTACATGCATTAAAATATGTAATTTATAAATATATACCTTATTACAGAATATAAATATATAAGTACATGCCTTGCCACTTAAAATATTATAAATTCTAGTGTTGCATTTATCCGTGCATGCTATGTGGAAGTCTTGTATGTATGGTACTTATTACTATTTCCCCAATGTGTTCTAAATTAACACACACTTATGGACTGGCCTTGCTCTCTTGCTCTCGTTGATCTCTCTCAAGTCATGATTATAATGCAATAAAAGGGAGGTATGAATAACCTGAATACCACTGAAATAAAAGGAGCTTATACAGAAAGAATCACAGAACACAGGAAGAAAAAGACTCCTTTGAGGCAGCTACTATATTTCCTGTGACTTTGCTTCCTGCTGTTTGTGCCTGCAGCCAACACTTTTGTGTTTCTTAGTAAATCCAGTATGTTACTCCCAATTTTCTATTATATGCAGTGAAGCTCAGTGTTTAGGGTTGCGGACTCTAAAGTCAGACTATTTTGCCACTTTTTATCTAAGTGACCTTAGGGAAAAAATTTTACCTATTTGCCCTCTGATTTTCTCACTTAAAAAATGACGTTAATACCCATCATTAATTGAATCTAAGCAGTACGAATTTTTACAGTTAACTACTCTGAAGTCAGGTTGACTCTTACAACTGACGGAATGTCATGATTTAATTGGTAACACATTTTTTTTTCCCTTTCTTGGTGGTACATAACATGATGGCACGTCTAACCATGGATATAGTGATGAAGTATGATAATCGGAACTTCCTTATAGGGTTCTGTGTAGGATTAAATGAGTTAATGCAAATAAAGCACTAGCACAGTGCCTTGCAATAATTGTCAATTATCATATAATGTGCCTGATGGAATGTGTTACTTAAGGTTGAGTCTCTGAGAGGGCGATGTGTGTGTGTTCTTAGGAAAAACAGATAGACTGTGGTCTTTATTATTATAAAACTCAATTTGGGTGGGGGCAGTTATTCTCTCTAATTTATTCAGTAGATTCTAAGCTTCCTAAAAGTAGAAATTGAGTCTTTTACTTTTAGCAACTATTAGACTCTCATGAATGTGGTTTATATTCAGTAAATGTTTGTGAAGCATAGAACTCCTTCCTTGTTTACTTACTTTCTTTTATATTGGCAAAATAAGTATTAAAGGGTCTTATATTTAGTAGTTGAAAAATAATTGCTGGCTTAAATGTGTGGCCCCTAATAAATAAAATGATTTCTACTCAGTCATGCTTTCCTCAGACTTATACAAAAGTTCTCCCTTTAGCAAACACAGTTAAAATTTCCTTCCATTTGTTTGATATCTGTAAAACTATAACCTAAAGGGGGAATTGATTAGCAAATAGATTTACTTATACGTTTACTGAGGGATTTTCAATAGATCTCAAGCATAGAATCAGATCCATCTTAATGATTCATAGATTTCTTACATTTGTTATAAATCTTCAGCATATATGTATACTCATGTTCCTTTTCCTCTCAGCTTCACCAAAGACCTGGGAATGCTGAGTAATCTCATATTCTTATTTTACCATGCATATTTTACCATTGTATCTATTGTTTCCCCATGATTCTTCAAAGAAATTGCTCCATTTAAAAATTCTCCTTTAGAAGGCAGCAATTCCATCAATTTATGCAAGAGAGCATAAAAAATGGGCTTTCTGCAGACTCCTCCTGGACCTGAGGGGTGATAAATTTCAGCAAGCCAGGGCCTGCAAAAAGAAAGCAGAGAGTATTTGAAGGCAACCCCAACCCTGGAATAATGAAGAAAAATATATTGGAACGGGAGGGAACACTCTGGTAGGTTTGGCAATGAGAATGGGAGAGTTTCTAATTCTTATATCTAGGGTTAATAAACTTTTTCAATAGAAGGCCAGATAGCAACTACTTTAGGTTTTGTTGGTCATTTGGTCTCCATAGTGACAACTCAACTCTACCCTTTAGCTCAAATGCAGCCACAGGCTATGTAAAAAAACTGAGCATGGCTGTGTTCCAATAAAACTTTATTTATAAAACTAGTGAGAGGCAGGGGCCTAGACTTGGCCTTTGGATCATAGTTTGCTGACTCCTATTATACAGGAAGACATTATCTCCATATTTAATGTATTTTTAAAAATATATTGAGCACCTATTATTTGCTTGGTATTATGATATTTAAAAAATTCTAAACTACTTTTGTTTTCCCATATGGCAGACTCCAGCTTTTGCTCATCTTTCCACTTGGCTCACATTTGTATGTCTTGTTTTGTGCTCAGGTTGTCTCTTTTTCCCTATGACAAGCATTTTTAGACAAGAGCTAGTCCCCATTGTCTCATACATGCATTTGAGCCTTAGGTAGGTCTTGAGATAGTAAACTTCATATCTGATGAGCTCTTTGGAAAAGTTGGACTTAACAGAGTGAGGAGAGTGAAAACAGATGGTGTCTTTGTGATAAAGCACACTTTTCATATGTAAGTTGAATTTCCTTCCTCTCCACCTACACAGTTGCTGCCAGAAGAGGAGTTGTGTCCTGCAAGATACTTGGAGACTAAAAGTAGGTTTTAAATTGGGATACCTGGGACCCTGTATCACTCATTATTATTATTTTTCTTTTCTTTGGCAGAGGTCGTTATGTCTATAATGAAATAAATACTTTTTATTTGATATACCTTTGATACCTTTCTGAGATCCTTTAATTTGCTTTATAATTCATAACATTCCACATGTGGCCCAGAATAAGTAGTCAACAATGTTTGTTAAAATAACACTGTTGTATTATGCAAGGCCTCTGAGCTTTGCCCTTGCCACTTACATGTAACTAATGTAATACCACGACACTAGATATGAATTCCACTTTTTAAAAAAAGCAATTTTCAACATGTTCACTGCACTGATTTGTCCTTCCAGGTGGGCTGGAGAGGTAGAGACAAATTTCATGGGGTACTTTCTATTACATTCCTAGAGAATGTATAAGTACTTATGGCTTCAAGTTTTCCACAGACTTGTAAATCATTATTTCTGTCTTTGAACTAGCTATTGGCACTCCTGCAAACTTCTTAGACAATACAAAAATTCTTTAAAAGTCAAAAAAATTTTTATTCATGTAATACACAGCTAAGCATTATGTATATTTTTGCTCTTTTTCTGCCTACTACTGTTTATGTATTAGATACTAGTATTGTTTCTATGATTAGATGCTTCTCAGGCATTTGTCTTAAATTAAATTTCCATATGTTTAAGGCAGTGACTTACTAACGCATAATTTTGGCATTTGTATGTATTTTATTCCATTGCAAAATTCTATAGCATCTGTAATTATTTAATGATCAAAACAGTTACTTGATCTTGTCAATATTGCTAATTCTAACTAACATATGAAAATGGAGTTGTCCTTTTTTTCTCTTTCACATTTTAATTATCACACTAAATTGAAAAACAGAATAAAAAAAGTTTTCATTCTCAAATAATTATTGCTTGTCATCCCAACCTGAGAAACATTGAGCTGAGTGGAGAAGTGTTACTTTTCCAAAGACAAAAACTCAGTGTACACTTAGCATTTGGAATTCTTCTGATAAGAAACTCACCTGGAAGTTAATAATAGTTATAATTTCTATGTCTCTAACAAGAGAGGAGAACAGTTGCAAGACCTCTGGGTCTACCTGGCTTGATGACCCTTGGATTTTAGTTGAAACAAACTATGAAAAGTGCCTGTTAAGGGCTCTAGGATACTTTCCAGAGGCTCAGTAATAACAGTATCACCATATTTCATCAATCCTGAGACATCTTTCCACATTTTATTTAACATTGCTGTAATGAGGATGTCTTTTATATTCAATAGCACTTAATATTAGATGAAGTAGGGTATTTAAAAGATAGCAATTACTGTTTATTGAACATCTACTGCATCTAAGCCACTGTTTTAGACATTTTACACAGAGTATCTTTAATAAATATCTTAAAAATAAAGATCTTTGTGAGATCTTAAAAATGAGAAAGCAGATGTCCAGAGAGGTAAATAGCTTGTCTAAGTCACAAGGTTAGTAAGTATCAGAGCTAAGATTCAAATCTGGATCTGTCTGACTCTAAGGTCCATGCCCTTGACCACCGCGCTACATTACTAACACGACAAAAGGGAAAACAGGAAAATGGCTATGTGGACATGGGTGCTTCTCAGAACCAATGAAAAGAAATGCAATTAAGTTTCAGGAAAAGATGGACCAGGAATTAGAACTATGTCAAGCTTTTCTTAGCTTTCTCTTTGTTGTGTCACTTCTTCCTGAACAGATGCTTTCTTCTTTCTTTTTGCAGGCTGGCTTTCTCTACTTTGCCACATGGCAGAAATTTGCCTTTTACATCATCCAACCTATTTAAAATAGCTTAGTATCCAATAGTTATGGAAAAGGAAGGAGGGAGTCACCCTGTACTAATGTGAGAGTTGGGATACACTGCTGTCAATTGGAAGGGGGTTCCAGAGAATGAGGAACTGTTAAGCCATGGAATGGGCAGATTCCATATCTTGTCTGTTCAAAAGTCATGGAGTACACATTCAGTGTGGTGTGGACTCTCACAAAATGCACAGAATGTGTGTAGTTGGTTCTTACTTTGGAACAAGCCAGTCTTCGTTTGATGCAACTAACTCTTGGTACAGGTAGCCCTGTAGTTCATTCCATGACTTGGATATGCACACAGTCTCTTCATGATGCCTACTAATATTTGAAGCATCATCTGCCAATAAATAACATGGAAAATAGTGCTCTCTATTTGAAGGAAGCAGAGATGACTGTGAAGCTAGGGAAGCTTCATGGGCAGTGTGAAACTTGAAGCTTGTTCTGAAAGGTATATAGAGTTTAGATGTGCAGAGATGGGGGAGACCATTTAAGGTGGGTGAGGGGCAGCCTTATTTGCTGAAAAACTTTATAAATAGGCTGGGCATAGCCAGGAGTAAATAAATAGGTTAGGTAGACTGTATTTTATGAAGATTTGAAAGTTGTTTGGAAGTTAGTTTGTAACAGATTGTGTAGAAATGTGACAGAGACTGCATAGCTATTCAATAAATCCATTTCTTTTTGATACTGGGCACATTTTCCAAACTCCTTTGCAGATATGTTGACCATGTGACTGATTCTGGCCAATAGAATGTGGATGGGAGGCCTGACTCACAAAAACCTCCAGTATAATCCTCCACTTTCTCTCTTTCTCATTTGCTGATTTGATTTTGTGTCTACATTGAAAATCACAGAACCTCTTTATGTCTTGTTCCTGAATGATTGCATGGAGCAGGGGCCTTTCCCTAGTTTCAACTGGAATTTACATGAGTCAGAAATAAATTCCCATTGGGATTAGCCATTGGAAAGTGTCGTTACAGGAGCTAGCCAATACAAGAACCCAGTGGTCCAGGCTAAGGTGTTTGACTTTTATCTCATAAACTTAACAAGGCTTTTGAGTAGAAAGCCAGTAGGATGAAATAAATGTTTTAATAAGATCAACGTGACAGAAGGGAGCAGGACAGCTAAAAGCAAGGATAGACTGTAGCCTGAGTTACTAGATGAAGGCAATTATTCCAAAACGAGATGAAAGAGAATCAAGGGGATTAAGCCGCACAAGGACAAAGTTCTACGCAGTGAATTTCAAAATTACCCAAAATCTCAGCAATGCCAAGAGGCCAAATCTTAAGAAAAGGCCAATTAATTTGATGTATAGAGATTAGTAGTGATCTTTAAAATGCTAGCGTCAATGAAATAATAAAGGCAGAAGATAGATTATGGTGGGTTAAGGAAGAAATGCACAGTATTAGAAAGAAAATTTCAATTTTGAAATAAGCTGTTAATTTTGACATAAAAATTATGTTTTGTAAAATTTCAGATTGATTAATACCCAGACAGCCATTGGATGGTTTCAACAAGTCTCTAGGACAGTGCTGGCCACTATAAAGCATTCTCCTATTGTCTCATTTTGCCTTACTCCTTACTCCATGATAACAAACACTCATGGGTCCTGGTCCTCCCGTTCCCACTGAGGTGACCTTAGAGTTCTTCCCAACACCAGGCTCCAGGTAGCAGTTCCCAATTCATTAGAGGTGGCAGTTGAACTCATACTTCTTGGCTGTGTGTTTTACGTAATCTTAAAATTTTTACCTTTTTGAGGGTCGTAGGAGGGAGGCTGAGGAGGAGTAATACAAATACTACTTAGTTATACATGACTGGGTTGTGTTAGAAGTTTCTCAGACCCATGGCAGTGAAAATTTAGTATAATTCTGCATTCGTTTCTTGTCTGGTTATCAGGCCATTTTCTTACATCAATTTTCTCCTCAATTGGTGTCATTATTACTCCATTGTCTTTCAGTATTATGCTTTAGGGTCACTCAGTTCTTTATGGCTGTCATCACTATTATTTAACGATAACATTTACATAGAATTGTTTCCTTGAAGAATCCTTTAGTATACCTTATTTCATGTAGTTCAGTAGATTAAAGGAAAACTATTTGAACTCCTCTGTCAGACTTTTTTTTTTTTCCTCTTAGGGGTTTCTGTATGTGGGACTTCGTTTGAGCTTGGGCTCTGTGCCAGCTGGAAGCTAGACTGATTTCTGTAAGTGGAGCCACAGCCCTTATAAGTTAGTGTAGCATTACAGTGGTTTTCTGTTTCCCATTAGGCATTTAAGAAGAAGCACTCAAATGTGATCTGCATTTTGTAACATACATTCTGTAGAACACTGGTAGTCCCAGGACCAGTTATAGCAAGATGGGAAGCACAATTAAATGGTATTTTTTCAGGGGCATAGACCTATGTGAAAGTTTGACAAGGTGAATACCTTGATCTTTGTTTAAAAGCTTCTATGCCATGTGAGAAGACCTAGGCTGCCACGTCTATCATCCATTAAAACTATAGTAAAAATTATTTTTTGCAAATTAACAATTGGTCACTTCGTGGGAAAAAGGTGAGAGGATAAGATAGAAAACCTGAAAGTTTACCCAACAAGAAGTGCTGTGACAAGAACATTATTAGGGCTCAATATATATGTATACTTACTGCCTGAATTTTGATTGGGCCAAGAAATCAGAAAATTCTTGAATTGGGTGGGATGACATGAAGATGTTTAAAGACTGGATAGAAGACAGAATTTTGTTTATAGCTGGCCATTCTTAGTTAAATTATATTGACAAAGTGAGATAATACTAATAATAAACATTTATTGGGTATTTATTATATCAGGCACTCTTTGTTGTAAATGCATTTGATGTATTATAGGCTCTTTCAAGCAAGAATCAATTTAAATTAGAGAAATTATTAAACTTTCTTCAAAAGAAAATATTTTTAAAAGGATATATATGCTTAATAATATGCACAGAACTTTAAGACTATTGGTTCTCACTTAAACATAACCCTAAATTATCCCAAACTCCTTGCTGTAGCTCATTGAAATCACTGGACTGTTATGACTCTTCATTCTTTCATTACTATGTCAGCTAGGCTTATTTTCTCTGTGTGTTTCTGTATGCATGTGTGTTTTACACACTAAATGTGAGAGTTAAGGAAACGCAATTGTCTAAAGAAAATTATCTTAAAGAAATATGTAATTTCATCGTGAAGAGAAATTTTACATGAATTTAGAGATATTTCTTAATTCTTGATTCCATACAGATTTTTTTTTAACTGAAGTATAGTTGACTTACAATATTATACTAGTTTCAGGTGTACAGCATAGTAATTTGATATGACTATGATATCAGTATTATCATTAATATTGATTATATTCCCTGTGCTGTACATTACATCCTTGTAACTTATTTTATAAGCTATACTTAGTAGTTTGTATCTCTTAATCTCCTTCACCTCTTTTGCCCCTACCCCCACCCTTCTAGCCACTGATAACCACTAGTTTGTTCTCCGTGAGTCTGTTTCTGTTTTGTTATAATTGTTCATTTATTTTATTTTTTAGATTCCACATATAAGTAAAAACATACAGTATTTGTCTTTCTCTTTCTGACTTATTTCACTAAGCATTCTATCCTCCAGGTCCATCCATGTTGGCACAAAAGGCAAAATTTCATTCGTTTTTTATGGATGAGTAATATTCCATTGAAAATATAATATATACCACATCTTCTTTATCCATTCATCTGTTGATGGACCATATCTTGGCTATAGTAAATAATGCTTCTGTGAACACTGGGATGCATGTATCTTTTCAATTAGTGGTTTTGTTTTCTTGGGATAAATATCCAGGAGTGGAATTGCTAGATCATATGGCAGATTAATTTTTAATTTTTTGAGGAGGCTCCATACTGTTTTCCATAGTGGTTGTACCAATTTATATTCGCATCAACAGTGTATGAAAGTTCCCTTTTCTCCATATCCTCACCACCATTTGTTATTTCTTATCTTTTTGATAATAGCCACTCTGACAGATGGGAGGTGATATTTCATTGTGGTTTTGATTTGCATTTCCCTGATGTTGAGCATCTTTTCATGCTCTTGTTGGCCATCTGCATACAGATTTTTATTATTTGAAAAACAAACATTAAAAATACATGGATTTTAATGCTTCTTAGGTATTTTTGGTAGAAAAATAGGTATTCAGATTTTGTTGAATTACTTTTTGGGGCTGACATTTTTGTCTCGTATGAGGAAAAGCAAAAAGTCTGGATTTTCAATATACCGTCTATTATTTGTCTTTTTAAATATTTTCATTTTAAGAATTGCAACTCCTCCTGTTTTCTGGTGCTGCATTTTATATAGGTTTTTCTCCTGGAATTAGTAGAAATTATACTTTTGTGGCATTGTTATGTACACAGATACTTTTTTTTTCTGTTTTACAAAGCATAGTTATATAAATTTGCTTAGTTAACTAAGACATTTTTAAAAATATATTGGTTCCTGAAGGAGTTGGCCTTTAAAATAATGTTGAAATGACATATTAACCTTAAGAGAGTAACACTTTGTTTTAGATACATGTATAATTCTGAGTAAGAGGTACATATGAGTGCACTGCAGAATTTCAAGTTTCTAGGCACCTTTTGAGAGGGAGGAAGGTCAATTCCTGTCTCCAAAACCATTACCCCAGTCCAGGCTAATGAAGAGCTTTTCTTTCTGGAAAATTATAACTTCATTCTAACCTGGTATATATAAATGTGGATTCACATATTGCTCCTGGGAATCACATCTTCCAAACAGATTTTACATTACTATCCTAAAACTGTGGTGAGCTCCCTCCTTATGTGGGCCAAGTGTAGCAACGATGGTTTGTGTAGTAACTTCCTAAATATGTTTCAGTGCCTTAGGGAATTGAATATCATAGACCTGTGCTTCTTAAACTTTAGTATTTATATGGATCACTGAGGGAACTTATTAAAATGCATATTCTGATTCAGTAAGTCTGGGGTGGGACCTGAGATTCTGCGTTTCAACCAGCTCAGGCGATACTAATGCCACGGCTCCATTTTTCACACTTGGAGTAACGAGGCCATAGAAAATGATTAGCAAGCAGGAAGAATTGCCTTGTTTTGAGTCTTGCTCAGTAGTGGTCATCTTCCCTTACTCTGTTCTTTCCACTGGTTCTGGACTTCCGGTTCCTGGTAAACATCCTGGTGCGCCTACTCAGGGCCCTCACACATAGTCTCTGAAAAAGTTCACTTGTCACCTAGCCCATGCCCACCCTTGCATCTCATCTAAGCATCTTTTCCTCAGGGAAAACATTCATTCCCTTCAAGCCTGGGCTAAGGATTACCGTGGCACATCAACGTCACCTTTAAAAATAACAATTTTGGGAGGAGGAGTCAAGATAGCCATGTGGGAAGATGCGGAGTTAGCGTCTCCCCACAACTAGGGCACCTGCCGGCTGCTAGTGGGGGACTCTGATGCCCAAGGAGACGGGAGGAGCCCCAAAGTGAACCAGTAGGACATAGGGGGACTGAGGGGGGAGGAGAAGTGGAGGCCAGACAGGATCAGCGCCCCTGAGGCTGGGGAGATCAGGAGAGGCAGGCGGAAGGGGCCCTCCGGAAGGAGTGGGAGAGGAGCGGAGGGTGACTGCCCCACCCACTCGGGCCAGGGAGCCTGCTGAGCTATGAGGCCAATCCCCTGCCCTCCAAACCCCCCTCCAGGCCGTGTGGGTCCTTGAGGGCATAGGAGGGAAGCTGAGGAGATCAGGAGAGGCAGGCGGGAGGGGCCCTCCTAAACCAGAGGAGCAGGAGAGGAGAGGAGGGCATTTGCCCAGCCCACTCGAGCCCAGGAAGCCTGCTGGGCTCCCAGGTGAGGTACCCTGACCTCTGAGACCAGGGATAGGGGGCATGCCTGGGCCCCTTCTGTTCCTTGAGCCTTAGCCCCATCCTCCTTTTCCAGCCTTGTAGGTCCTGAGCATTGGCCCCGCCCACCACCCAAACCTCACCCTTGCTTAGGCCCCGCCCTCCACAGCCAAGGCCGCCTTTCCCCCCCCACTTTTTTTTTCTTTTCCCTCCTCCTCTTTTATATTACTGTGGTACTGATGTACCTTCTGGTTGTTGATTCATCTATCTTTTTATTTTTATATTCTTCCTAACATATCTGTTAGTTTCCTAGTCTAATTTTATTTTTTACTTGGTTATTGTTGTGGGTTTGTTTGTTTTTTTTTTGCCGCCCCAGACGGCATGCAGAATCTTGGTTCACAAGCCTGGGGTCAGCCAAAGCTCCTGCAGTGGAAGCTCTGAGTCCAAACCACTGGACTAAAAGAGAACCTCAGACCCCAGGGAGTATTCTTCGGAGTGAGGTCTCATGGAGTTCCTCGTCTCAGCACCAAGACCCAGCTCTACCCAATAGCCTACAAACCCCAGTGTTAGAATCCTCAGGCCAAACAACCAGTAAGACAGGAAAACAATCCCACTCATTTAAAAAAAAAAAGAGGTGGCAAAAAAATATCACAGATGAAGGAGCAAGGTAAAAACCTACAAGACCAAATAAATGAAGAGGAAATAGGCAATCTACCTGGAAAAGAATTCAGAGTAATGATAGTAAACATGATCCAGAATCTCGGAAGTAGAATGGAGGCACGGATTGAGAAAATACAAGACATGTTTAACAGAGATCTAGAAGAACTAAAGAAGAAACAAACAGAGATGAACAACACAATAACTGCAATGAAAAATACACTAGAAGGAATCAATAACAGAATAACTGAGGCAGAAGAACAAATAAGTGAGCAGGAAGATAGAATGGTGGAAATAACTGCCAAGGAGCAGAACAGAGAAAAAAGAATGAAAAGAATTGAAGACAGTCTCAGAGACCTCTGCAACAACACTAAATGCAAAAACATTTGAATTATAGGGGTTCCAGAAGAGGAAGAGAAAAAAGGAAGGGTCTGAGAAAATATTCGAAGAGAATATAGTTGAAAACTTCCCTAACATGGGAAAGGAAATAGTCACCCAAGTCCAGGAAGCACAGAGAGTCCCATACAGGATAAACCCTAGGAAAAACACACCAAGACACATATTAATCAAACCAACAAAAATTAAACTCAAAGAAAAAATATTAAAAACAGCAAGGGAAAAACAGAAAATAACGTACAGAGGAATCCCCATAAGGTTATCAGCTGATTTTTCAGCGGAAACTCTGCAGGCCAGAAGTGGGTGGCAGGATATACTTAAAGTGATGAAAGAGAAAAACGTACAACCAAGATTACCCAGCAAGGATCTCATTCAGATTCGATGGAGAAGTCAAAAGCTTTTCAGACAAGCAAAAGCTAAGAGAATTCAGCACCACCAAACCAGCTTCTCTAGGCGGGAAACATAAGAGAAGAAAAAGACCCACAAAAACAAACCCAAAACAATTAAGAAAATGGTCATAGGAACATACATATCGATAATAACCTTGAATATAAATGGATTAAATGCCCCAACCAGCAGACACAGACTGGCTGAGTGGATACAAAAACAAGACCCATATATATGCTGTCTACAAGAGACCCACTTCAGACCTAGGGAAACATACAGACTGAAAGTGAAGGGATGGAAAAAGATATTCCATGCAAATGGAAATCAAAAGAAAGCTGGAGTAACAATACTCGTATCAGATAAAATAGACTTTAAAATAAAGAATGGTACAAGAGACAAGGAAGGACACTACATAATGATCAAGGGATCAATCCAAGAAGAAGATATAACAATTAAAAATGTTTATGTACCCAACATAGGAGCACCTCAGTACATAAGGCAAATGCTAACACCCATGAAAGGAGAAATCGACAGTAACAAAATAATAGTAAGGGACTTTAACACCCCACTTACACCAATGGACAGATCATTCAAACAGAAAATAAATAAGGAAACACAAGCTTTAAATGACACAATAGACCAGATAGATCTAATTGATATTTATACAACATTCCACCCAAAAGTGGCAGAATACACTTTCTTCTCAAGTGCACGTGGAACATTCTCCAGGATCACCTCTTGGGTCACAAATCAAGCCTCAAAAAATTTAAGAAAATTGAAATCGTATCAAGCATCTTTTCTGACCACCACACTATGAGATGGGAAATCAATTACAGGAAAAAAAACTGTAAAGAAACACAAATACATGGAGGCTAAAGAGTGTGCTACTAATAACAAAGAGATCACTGAAGAAATCAAGAAGAAATAAAAAAATACATAGAAACAAATGACAGTGAAAACACAATGACCCAAAACCTATGGGACACAGAAAAAGCAGTTCTAAGAGGGAAGTTTATAACCATACAATCTCACCTCAAGAAACAAGAAACATCTCAAATAAACAATCTAACCCTACACTTAAAACAACTAGAGAAAGAGGAACAAAGAAAACCCAAAGTCAGTAGGAGGAAAGAAATCATAAAGATCAGAACAGAAATAAATGAAATAGAAATGAAGAAAACAATAGCAAAGATCAATAAAACTTAAAGCTGGTTCTTTGAGAAGATAAACAAAATTGATAAACTCTTAGCCAGACTCATCAAGAAAAAAAGGGAGAAGACACAAATCAATAAAATTCGAAATGAAAAAGGAGAAATCACAACTGACACTGCAGAAATACAAAGGATTATAAAAGACTACTACAAACAACTATATGCCAATAAAATGGACAACCACGAAGAAATGGACAAATTCTTGGAAAGGTACAATTCTCCAAGACTGAACCAGGAAGAATTAGAAAATATAAACAGATGTATCACAAGTAATGAAATTGAAACCGTAATTAAAGCTCTTCCAAAAAACAAAGTCCAGGACCAGATGGCTTCACAGGCGAATTCTGTCAAACATTTAGAGAAGCGCTAACACTAGTCCTTCTCGAACTCTTCCAAAAAATTGCAGAGGGAGAAACACTCCCAAATTCATTCTACGAAGCCACCATCACCCTGATAACGAAAACCAGAAAAAGATATCACAAAAAAAGAAAGTTATAGACCAATATCACTGATGAACATAGATGCAAAAATCCTGAACAAAATACTAGCAAACAGAATTCAACAGCACATTAAAAGGGTCATACACCACGATCAAGTGGGATTTATCCCAGGGATGCAAGGATTCTTCAGTATATGCAAATCAACGTGATACACCACATTAACAAATTAAGGAATAAAAACCATATGATCATCTCAATAGATGCAGAAAAAGCATTTGACAAAATTCAACACCCATTTATGATGAAAACTCTCCAGAAAATGGGCATAGAGGGAACCTACCTCAACATAATAAAGCCCATATATGACAAACCCACAGCAAACATTATCCTCAGTGGTGAAAACTGAAAACATTTCTTCTAAGATCAGGAACAAAACAAGGGCGTCCACTCTTGCTGCTCTTATTCAACATAGTTTTGGAAGTCCTAACCATGGCAATCAGAGAAGAAAAAGAAATAAAAGGAATCCAAATTGGAAAAGAAGAAGTAAAACTGTTACTGTTTGCTGATGACATGATACTGTACATAGAAAATCCTAAAGATGCCACCAGAAAACTACTAGAACTAATTAATGAATTTGGTAAGGTTGCAAGATACAAAATTAATGCACAGAAATCTCTGGCATTCCTATACACCAACAACGAAAAATCAGGAAGAGAAATTAAGGAAAAACTCACATTTACCATTGCAACAAAAAGAATAAAATACCTAGGAATAAACCTGCCTAAGGAGGTGAAAAACTTGTACTCAGAAATCTATAAAACACTGGTGAAAGAAATCAAAGATGACATAAACAGATGGAGAAATATACCATGTTCTTGGATTGGAAGAATCGATATTGTGAAAATGACTATACTCCCCAAAGCCATCTACAGATTCAGTGCAGTCCCTATCAAACTACCAGTGGTGCTCTTCACAGAATTAGAACAAAAAATTTTACAATTTGTATGGAAACACAAAAGACGCTGAATAGCCAATGCAATCTTAAGAGAAGCAGAGTTGGAAGAATCAGGCTCCCCGACTTCAAACTATACCACAATGCTACAGTAATCAAGACAGTATGGTACTGGCACAAAAACAGAAATATAGATCAATGGTACAAGATAGAATGCCCAGAGATAAACCCATGCACATATGGGCACCTAATTTATGACAATAGCCAGGATGTGGAACCAACCTAAATGTCCATCGACAGAGGAATGGATAAAGAAGATGTGGCACATATATACAATGGAATATTACTCAGCCATAAAAAGAAACGAAATTGAGTTATTTGTAGTGAGGTGGATGGACCTAGAGTCTGTCATACAGAGTGAAACAAGTCAGAAAGAAAAAAACAAATACTGTATGCTAACACATATATATGGAATCTAAAAAAAACGGTACTGATGAACCTAGTTGTAGGGCAGGAATAAAGAGGTAGACATAGAGAATGGACATGAGGATGTGGGGTGGGAGGGCGAAGCTGGGGCAAAGTGAGAGTAGCATCGACATATATACACTACTGAATGTAAAATAGTTGGCTGGTGGGAAGCAGCAGCATAGCACAGGGAGATAGGCTTGGTGCTTTGAGATGACCTAGAGGGGTGGGATAGGGAGGATGGGAGGGAGGCTCAAGAGGGAGGGGACATGGGGATATGTGTATGCATATGGCTGATTTGCTTTGCTGTGCAACCGAAACTAACAGTATTGTGAAGCAGTTATACTCCAATAAAGATCTATTAAAAAAAATAATTTCACTTGTATAGACTTGGGGAATGTCTGCTTTTCCCATTAGATGGAAAGATCCATGGACATGATAAGATCTTTGACACAGGAACTTATATCTATCCTCAGAACTTCCTTTAGACTCTGGCAAGCAAGGGCCTGGCCTTACTGTAACCTTCGAAGAATCTGCCTTTGGAGTGTCTTCCTTGGAATTTGCTATGTCTCCCTTCGATATCCAGCTGTAGCACAGACTCAAGCCCGGCCTGGAAAGTGCATGGGCCCTGTTCCTGTTTCCCCCTTTGCACACTCTCCATACCTGTACCAGCCCCTTCATACCTCAGTCAACAAGATGCTGGAGCAGCTGTGGGTCTTACACCTGTGGGATCATCCTGGGACCCCCACCCAAGCTGGTTCTAAGAGAGAGGCCTGGCAAAGACCTCCCACTGGCCAAAGTAGAATTTCTTTCTCAATATCTGGTAATTTGGGATTGCCAGAATAGTCCCAAATATGACTCAGCTAACTCAAAGTGGTTCAAATTGTTTACAGAGACAGGGGCCTGCTAAAAATTTTTATTACAATCCTGAGCACCCTAAAGGTGGCCCTATTTTGATCACTGATGTATACTCTTAGGTACTTCAAAATGAAGTGAATAACCCATACATTTTACAATTAAATTGGGTCTAAATGCTACAAAAATGGAATGGCGATAAGAGGTAACTCTCCTCTTGATCTTGGGCTTTCAAGGTTTTCCTGGCCACCAAGTGAGATAAGCAAAATCACAATACAATCCACAAGGACAGCCGTCTCTTAAGATGCATTTTTCAGGTGGCACTTTCAATTTTGACCACAAAAGAACCCGGCCTCACATTTCTCTGGAGGTTTCAGCATTTCCTTAACTCTTTTTCTGTTGCACTGACACCGCAATGTGTGCTCCATATGTGAAAGCAGAGTTAAATCAAAAGCTGCCTTTTCCCTCCAGAAGTCTCTGCTTACTATATTGAGCTATAACTGTGATATCCGAAGGTAAAACTACATGAGTAATACAGTCTGACATGCTGAATCATTATCGGGTGCAAAACAAATATATTGCTCCTGAAAATGACACCTAAAAACATTGTTCTTAACCACTAAGTTATGCTACTATTATTATTTTGGAAATCCTTTCACTGTTAATCTAACTTTAAACGGTGTGCTCTCTTTTCCTCTTCCAACATAGCAGGATTAGAGACCAAAAGAAGACTGTCATGGTTGGGATCACCTTTATAATTAGAAGATTGCTGAAAGATAAGGCATTTTAGATGGAAACCTCGCAGTTAAGGAAATATGACTGAAAGCACTTCAGCCTAGCTGTAGGCCCGCCTAGATTCTAGTGCCATTTGCTCACTGAGTAGCTTTGATGGGTAAGACAAGTCAATTCACTGGGCCTCAGCTTTCTCCTTTATAAATTGAGAATAGACTAAATTATTGGAAGGCTCCTTTCTCTTCCAAAATCTATGAGAAAAAAGTCCTCAGATAGTCAGTTGCTCTTCTAGGCTCAGCCTCAAGACTGTAGTCCTAGTGAAAAAGGGAACCAGGGTTGGGGAGCCGATTAATATAACAGTTCTGTGGGTGCCTCATCTACCCACGAGATATTTTTGCTTTGGCTTCCAGTCAACTTGGTGGGACCTAGATACTGGTCTAAACATTGGAAAATTAGGTTGTTTGACATTTCTGGTCTGTGATTTACCACACGTTTTGTTCCTTGGTGCTGCTTTAAAGGTCAAGGTAGACATCTGAGGCTTTTCTTTATCTTTCATGTCCGTTACTCTCATGGCAGTACAAGTCATCACCCTCATTATCCTGGAATTCTGGCATACCTTTCTGCTCTCTCTGTCCTACTCTAGCTCCCCTCTCTTCTGCTGTCTCATTCTCCAGACAATAGTCAGAATGATCTTGCTGTATCTTCTCTTTGCCCCTCTGGGTGTACTGAAATTGCTCTCCCTCCAGCTCTGTGCTCCAGAGCACTGACTTCTATTGAGTTAGATGTGCTTCCTTACCTTCTGGCTTCTATTGAGTTTGGTCAATTGGAGAGGCACTGTAGCAGATCAGTGGAAGGGAGGAGAAAGTAGATGGGATATTTATTACCTAGGCTCCTTCCCTTCCAGGGCTGTTTGGCAAGGGTAATGAATCTCTACTGAAGGCCCAGGATCTACTGTGTGGCCCTCTGCTTTAGCTATAACTCTTGCCAAGTTATGGAAAATTTTCTCTTTTGTTGCCCCTTTAAGTCCTAGGAGTGATAATGCGGCTCCACTGTTGCTAACTCCAGTACCCTTCAGACTCCTCTACTTTTCCCCCTTAACCCTATTGCTGTATTTATATAAATAGTCCTTTTATGAAATCCTCTTTCATTAAACCATCTGAATATGTCACCTACTTTCTTCCATGTCCTTGACTGGTACAGGAGAGAGAGAGATAATTCACACAACCATAAAATTTACCATTTTAAAGTGCACAAATCAGTGATTTTTAAGATATTCACAGGGTTGTGCAACTGTCATCATCTAATTTCAGAATATTCTCATCACCTTAAAAAAAATCTTGGATCCCTTCATTTCTCCTCTACCCCCATTCCTGGCAACCACTAAGCTGCTTTCTATCTCTATTCTGGATATAAATGGAATCATATGATATATGACTTTTTTGTCTGATTTTTTTTTCATTATGCACAGTGTTTCAAGGTTCATCCATATTGTAGCATGTGTCAGTACTTCCTTCCTTTTTGTGGCCTAATGATATTCCATTGAATGGATAGATCACATTTTGTTTATCTGTTTATTGGCTGATGGGTATTTAGGTTGTTTCCACTTTTTGGCTATTATGAATAATGCTGCTATAAACATTCATGTATAAGTTTTTGTATGAACATATGTTTTTAATTCTCTTTGGTATATACCTAGGAGTGGAATTGCTGGATCATACAATAGCTCTATACTTAACTTTCTGAGAAATTGCAAACTATTTTCTATAGTGGCTGAACCATTTAACATTCCACTAGCAATGCACGAGGATTACAGTTTCTCCACATCCTTGCCACCACTTGTTATTTTTCAGTTTTTTTAATTATAGCCATCTTAGTGAGTGTGAAGTGGTATCTCTGTGTAGTTTTGATTTGCGTTTGCCTAATAACCAATATCATCTTTTCATGTACTTAGCCATTTGTACAACTTCTTGGGAGAAATGTCTGTTCAAATTCTTTGACTATTCTTTAAGTTATTTGTCTTGTTATTATTTAACTGTAAGAATTGTCTTCTTATTATTGATTGCAAATATTTTATCCCATTCTGTGGGTTTTTTAATTCCTTGGTAGTGTCCTTAGACACACGAAAATTTTCATTTTGATGAAGTCTCATTTATCTATTTTTTCCTTTGGTGTCATATTTAAGAAATTATTGCCTAATGTAAGGTCATGAAGACTAACAGCTAGATTTTCTTCTAAGAGTTTTATTGCTTTAGCTCTTACATTTAGATCTTTGATTCATTTTGAGTTAATTTTTGTATGTGCTGTGAAGTAATGGCGAGAATTCATTATTTTGCATGTAAATATCCAAATGTCCCAGCAGGACTTTTTGAAAAGACTATTGTTTCTCCATTGAATGGTTTTGCAACCTTTGCCAAAAATCAAATGACCATAGATGTATGGGTTTATTTTTGGACTCTCAATTCTATTCTATTGATCCATATGTCTGTCCTTATATGAATTCCACATTGGCATGATTACTGTAGCTTTATGATAGGTTTTGAAATAAAAAACTATGACTCCTCCAACTTTTTTTAATTGTTTGAGTTACTTGGGTTCCTTGCAGTTCTATATGAATTTTAGGGTCAGCTTGTCTATTTCTGTAAAAATCGTTGTTGGTATTTTGATAGGGTTTTTGTTGAATCTGTAGATCAGTTTGGGTAGTATTGCCCCCAATATTTGATAATGTTAAATCTTCCAGTCTATGAACACATGATGTTTTTCCATTTAATTAGACCTTTCATTTCTTTGAACAATGTTTTGTAGTTTTCAGTGTACAAGCCTGGCACTTCTTTGATTAAATTTATTCTTAAGTATCTTGCTCTTTTTATGCTATCATAAATGGAATTTTTTTCTCCATTTCATTTTAAATTGTTCATTACTATTGTACAATTGACTTTGTATATTGATCTTATATCCTGCAACCTTGCTGAACTTATGCCCAGTGCCATTTTTAAATGCAAATATACTGAAGCTTTAATGTAAAATGTGGAATTATTCAGAGTAATGAGCTAGATTTAGATATGATATTTTTTCCAAAGAATACAGGCATACCTCAGAGATATTAAGGGTTTGGTTTCAGACCACAGCAGTAAAGTGAATATCACAATATAGCGAGTCACACAAATATTTTGGTTTCTCAATGCATATGAAAGTTATGTTTACACTATTCTGTAGTCTATTAAGTGTTCAATAGTATTATGTCTAAAAAAGCAATGTATATACCTTAATTAAAAATACTTTATTGCTAAAAAATGGTAACCATCATCTGAGCCTTCAGCAAGTGGTAATCTTTTTGCTGGTGGAGGGTCTTGCCTCAGTGCTGATGGCTGCTGACTGACCAGGGTGATGGTTGCTGAAGGTTGGAGTGGCTGTGGCCATTTTTTTTTTTTATAATAAAATCTGTTTATTAGATCTGAAATCTATATACTTAGACCAGAGGTTCTCAACTTTGGCAGACATTAGCATCATCAAGGGAACTTGTTAGCAGATACCATGCTCTGAGCCCCACTCCAGACGAATTAAGCCAAATTTCTGGAGGAGGGTCTAGGCACACATAGTTCTGTTTTGCTTTCACTCGTGCAGTGACTCGAATATGCAGCCAGGCTTTAGAACCACTGATTTAGACTAAAAGGTGTGACATGGCAGTCATTAGGCTTAAGCAAGCCTGTTATCCTGTCTTGCTGAGCTAGCTCTGTGGGTTTTTTTTAAATTAATTTTTATTGGAGTATAGTCGATTTACAATGTTGTGTTAGTTTCTGCTGTACAGCAAAGTGAATCAGTTATACATATACATATATCCACTCTTTTTTAGCTTCTATTCCCATATAGGTCATTACAGAGTACTGAGTAGAGTTCCCTACGCTATACAGTAGTTTCTTATTAGTTATCTATTTTATGTATAGTAGTGTGTGTATGTCAATCCCAATCTCCTAATTTATCCCTCTCCCCCTTCTCCTCTTGATAACTGTAAGTTTGTTTTCTACATCTGTAACTCCATTTCTGTTTTGTAAATAGGCTCATTTGTACCATTTTTTTAGATTCCACATATAAGTGATATCATATGATATTTGTCTTTCTCTGTCTGACTTACTTCACACGGTATGACAATCTCTAGGTCCATCCATGTTACGGCAAATGGCATTATTTCGTTCTTTTTTATGGCTGAGTAATATTCCATCGTATATATGTACATCTTCTTTATCCATTCCTTTGTCAGTGGACATTTAGGTTGCTTCCACATCCTGGCTGTTGTAAATAATGCTGCAATGAACATTGGGGTGCATGTATCTTTTTGAACTATAGTTTTCTCCAGATACATGCCCAGGAGTGGGATTGCTGGATCATATGGTAATTCTATTTTTAGTTTTTTAAGGAACCTCCATACTGTTCTCCATAGTGGCTGTATCAATTTACCTTCCCACCAACAGTGCAGGAGGGTTCCCTTTTCTCCACACCCTCTCCAGCACTTATTGTTTGTAGATTTTTTGGTGATGGCCATTCTGACCTGTATGAGGTGATACCTCAATGTAGTTTTGATTTGCATTTCACTGATAATTAATGATGTTGAGCATCTTTTCGTGTGTGGCTGTGGCAGTTTCTTAAAATAAGACAACAATGAAGTTTGCCGCATCGATTGACTCTTCCTTTCACAAAAGATTTCTCTGTAGAATGCAGTGCTGTTTGGTAGCATTTTACCCACAGTAGAACTTCTTTCAAATTTGGAATCAACCCTCTCAAATCATGACACTGCTTTATCAACTAAGTTTATGTAATATTCTAAATCCGTTTTGTCATTTCAGCAACCTTCACAACATCTTCACAAGAGTATATTGCATCTCAAGAAATCACTCTTTGTTTATCCATAGAAGCAACTTCTCATCTGTTAGTTTGATCATGAGGTTGCTGCAATTCAGTCACATCTTTAGACTCCACTTCTAATTCTAATTCTCTTGCTATTTCTGTCACATCTGTAATAACTTCCTCCACTAAAGTCTTGAACCCCTCAAAGTCATCCGTGAGGGTGCTTCCAAATTCCTGATAATATTGATATTTTGACCTCTTCCCATGAATCATGAATATTCTTAATGGCATCTAGAATGGTGAATCCTTTCTAGAAGGTTTTCAATTCACTTTGCTCAGCTCTATCAGAGGAATCACTCTCTATGGCAGTTAATAGCCTTATTAAATGTATTTATTAAATAATAAGACAAAATTTGAAATTACTCCTTAAGCCAAGGGCTACAGAATAAATGTGTTAGCAGGCCTGTAAACAACATTAATCTTGCTGTATATCTCCTTCAGAGCTCTTGGGTAACCAGGTGCATTCTCAGTGAGCAGTAATATTTTGAAAGAAATCTTTTTTCTGAGCAGTAGGTCTCTAAGGTAGTCTTAAAATACTCAGTGAACCATGTTCTCAACAGATGTGCTGTCATTCAGGCTCTGTTTCTCCATTTATAGAGCATAGGCAGGGTAGATGTTGCATGATTCTAAAGGGTCCTAGTGTTTTTGGAATGGTAAATGGGCACTGGCTTCAATTTGAAGTCATCAGCTGCATTAACCCCTGATGAGAATCAGCCTGTCCTTTGAAGTTTTGAAGCCAGACATTGACTTCTCCTCTCTAGCTATGGAAGTCCTAGATGGCACCTTCTTCCAATAGAAGGCTGTTTTGTCTACACTGAAAATCTGTAGTTTAATGCTTTTTAGCTACATCTTCTGGATAACTTGCTGCAACTTCTACATTAACACTTGCTGCTTCATCTTACACTTCTATGTTATGGAGATGACTTCTTTCCTTCACCTCATAACCAACCTCTCCTAGCTTCAAACCTTTCTTCTGCAGCTTTCTCACCTCTCTTAGCCTTCACAGAATTGAAGAAAGTTAGAGCCTTTCTCTGGATTGGGCTTTGGCTTAAGGGCATGTTGATTTAGTCTTCTACGCAGACCACTAAAACTATCTCCATGTCAGCAATAAGGCTGTTTCAGTTTCTTATCATATGTATATTCACTGGAGTAGCCCTTTTAATTTCCTTCAAGAACTTTTCCTTTGCATTCACAACTTGACTTACTGTTTGGTGCAAGAGGGCTAGCTTTCATACTACCTCAGCTTTTGACATGCCTTCCTCACTAAGCTTAATCATTTTTAACTCTTGATTTAAAGTGAGAGATGTGCAAATCTTTCTTTCAATTGAACATTTAGAGGCCGTTGTGGGTTAGTAATTGGCCTAATTTTAATAATGTTGTGTTTCAGAGAACAGGGAGGCCTGAGGAGAGGGAGAGAGATAGGTAATGGCTGGTTGGTGGAGCAGTCAGAACACACAGAACATTTATTGATTAAGTTCACCATCTTATGTGGGAGTGACTCATAGCACCCCAAAACAATTATAATATTAACATCAATGATCACACCATAACAAATATAATAATAATGGAAAAGTTTGAAATACTGTGAGAATTACCAAAATGTGACAGAGACAGGAAGTGAGCAAATGCTGTTGGAAAAATGGTGCCTATAGACTTGCTCAATGCAGGGTTGTCACAAAACTTCAATTTGTAATAAATGCAGTAGCTGTGAAGCACAATAAGGCTTAGTGAAGTAAAACTATATATGCCTGTATACACTTAGTACTTCCAATATATTAGACTAGGAATGTTAAAAAAATAAAAGCTTCAATCCTCAATTTAAATAAATAAAGCATTGATTGAGTACCATTCTCTGCATTTTACGTATATAAACATTTTATCCTTATCATAGCTCTATAAGGTAGTTACTACAATTATCCCCCTTTTACAGATGAGGAACTTGGGGCACAGAGAAGTTAAATAACTTGGGCAAGTTGACATGGCTGGAAAGTGGTGGAGCTAGTATTTGAAGCCTGACAATCTGATTCCAGTTTCCATATTTTTAACCTCTATGTCATATCGCCTCTTGAAATAGTGTGGAAATAGACATGCAAAGTAGCTCCTTGCAGTGGATGGAGTGTAGTTAGGATTTTTCAGTACTTTCATTGTCCTTCCCTGATTACAAAGAAAACGCCAAAATGTTTGACCACCCTGAGGATTATCAAACCCATCCTTGGGCTTCCCTGGTGGCGCAGTGGTTGAGAGTCTGCCTGCCAATGCAGGAGGCACGGGTTCGAGCCCTGGTCTGGGAAGATCCCACATGCCGCAGAGCGGCTGGGCCCGTGAGCCACAATTGCTGAGCCTGCGCGTCTGGAGCCTGTGCTCCGCAACAAGAGAGGCCGCGATAGTGAGAGGCCCACGCACCGCGATGAAGAGTGGCCCCCGCTTGCCGCAACTAGAGAAAGCCCTCGCACAGAAACGAAGACCCAACACAGCCATGAATAAATAAATAAATAAATAAAATTTAAAAAAACAAACAAACAAAAAAAACAAACCCATCCTTCCTCGCTTTCATGGTTTCTATGAGAAGTCCAACATAGTTCTAATCCTTTTCCCTCTTGGTTAGGTATATATTTTCCTCTTTTAAGACTTTTCTCTTTGTCTTTGGTTTCTGTAGTCTGAATATAACATGGCCAGATGTAGATTTTTTGGTACTTATCCTGAGTGGTGTTCACTGAAGATTCCTAGGTCTGTGTTTTGGTGTCTGTCATTAATTTTGGAAAATTCTTGGCCATTATTACTTCAAATATTTATTTTGCTTCATTCTCTCTTATCCTTTTGGTATTCAAATTACATATATATTATGCTTTTTGAAAGTGTCCCACAGTTCCTGGATAGTTTTTTTTTTTTTTTTTTTTTTGCTGTTTTTACTTTCTCATTTCAGCTTGGGAAGTTCCTACTGACCTATCTTCAAGCTTATTGATTCTTTCCTCTGCCATGCACAACCTGTGGTTGAGCTTACCAAAGGCACTCTTCATTTCTGTTGCAGTTTTTGATTTCTGATATTTCTTTTTGATTCTTATTTTTCTGCTTGTAGTGCCCATCTATTCTTGTATGTTGTCTACCTTTTTTTTTTTTTTAAGTCAAAGCCCTAACATATTTATCAGGCTTATTTTAAATTCCCTGTCTAATAATTCTAACGTGTGTCATATCTGTCTGGTACTGATGCTTACTTTGTCTCTTTGGACTTTGTGTTGTCTTGCCTTTTAGCATAACTGGTATCTTTTTGTTGAAAATCAGACATGATATATTGGTAATAGGAACTGAGGTAAATAGGCCTCATCATCATATGATGATTTATGCTAATCTGGCTAAGAGTTGGTCTGTTTTTATATTTGCTGTAGCTGTAGGTATAAGCAGCTTCACATTCCTCTTGTGTTCTTGTTTTATCTCCCCTGTTGACTTTTGGGCTTCTCTAAATACTCCTCAGAGAGAGTCAGCGTTTTGTAGCTCTTTCAGCTATAATCCTCTGTTGTTATACTGGAGCCCTGTTGCCACTGTGAACTAAAATATTGCCGGCCATATCGGTAAACAAAGGATGTTGCAGCCATCAAGCCACCACATTACACATTACCACATTCTATCCTGAGTTCCCTTAGGACCCTGATGGTGAGCCCTGAGGGAACTCAGGACAGAAACAGGATACCCACTATCTAGCAGTCAACTGCTGCAGCCACTCCTGAAGGTGCACCCTGAGGAGACTCAGGATGAGAAAGCACAGGATAGTGGCCCCAGATAGCTGAGGTGCATATCAAAGGAATGATTTCGGTGAGCCTAGACTCTTGCATCTTCCCATACATAGAAAAGTGCTAAATTCTTTAACATGAAATATCTGGTTTTCTTTTATTAGCAGTAATCTTTTGATGTTCCGACTACCTGGTCTTTTGTTGCAAAAACTCCTATATATCCCGGCTTCCTCTGTTGCCTCTTCAGAACACTTTCTCAGTGTTATCTGAAATGCTGTGTCCTGGGCTTGAAGTCCTCAGAATGTCCACCAAATAAAAAGTAACTCTCAACTTTTAGGTTGTGCATTTTTTTTTTTTTTCAGTCAACAATGTGGTAAGGCATGGAGGAGGGGAAGAATTCTATTCTTTTATAAGTCAATCTGAGTCTTTTAGTTGATCTGTGTTTTAGGGCTATGACCTTTACAAGTGTTTCTCCAGGGGTATAGCTTTCTCCCCCTTGTCTCCAATCCCCTTCTCTGGCTGCAGGATTCCTATTCTATTTCTTTGAATCTCTGACTCCTGTTTCTTGTTGTTTTTTTTCCCTTCCTTAGGTAGAGTAGGAAGGCTGGAGAGTGCTGGAGTTGGAGGAATTTCCTTCTCTCAGCTAGGGTGAGCCTCAGGTAAAGTCTTTACCCCTAAATTTTAGGCCTTTCTTATGGAGAAGAATCTGGTTGTGTTTCACAAAGATTATTCTTCCCTGCTCTTGCCAGAGCCCTGAGGGATCCTTCTTAGATCTTCACTGTGAGAATCTGGTGGGGTTCCTTGAGGTAAAATGTGTGGGGTCCCCCCAAGACATTTTCACACTAGTCTACTCAACCTCCAGCAGTTTTGTCAAAATCACCCTATAAGTGTTCCTACCAGTTTATGGCTTCAGTGGCTTCTGCTCCAGGCAAGCAGATCTTGACTGTGACTGTGGATTTGCCTTTCCAGATTTCTGGGTGGCAGTTTGCCCTGCTACCTCAGTTCTCTGTGGTCCATGAAATCATTGCTTTTCTGTTAATTCAGGTTTTTATTATTGTAAGGACATGAGTAATGACTCCCAAGCTCTTTACATGTCTGAATTGAAAGTAGAAGTCAGGCATGTATTTTTAAATTCTGAAATATACAATATTGGTGAACTTTGGAAAAAGTAACTGAAGAATAGAAAATTAAAAGAAATGAGAAAATAGTTTCTAGCTCAAACGTGAAAGCACACGTAATAATTTGATCTGTGTCTGTAAGTGTAAATGGAAGTAGCAAACTACATGAAAACTTACTCTTCCTCCAAAAATTCAGATGAGCCACACTTCCAATGTGGATAATCAATGGCTTTCTCTATTTCGCTTCCCATTCATATAAGATACTACTTTGATGTCTATTTGACGAGAGAAAGAGATTTTTCATAGGAAGTAGCATATAACTCAGTGATTCAGAAAATATGCCATGGGATTTGTTTTGTAAAGATATTATTATTTTGTATGTAAAGCAGTCTTCAAAATGCCACACTGATCCCAGTTTCACTGAAAAGTCATATGTTGATGCAAACCTTATGTTCGCACAGTGGCTGCCTTTTAGTACGTCAAACCCTAGTGAACATCATTAGATCAAATGACTGTAAAAGGTCTTAAGTGGAATGATTTTGATCTGCTCTACACATTTCCCACTGGATTTTTGTCCACATTACATAATCACTGTACATTTGGCACAGTATGTTGCCTTTGAAAGAGCTTCAAGATTAAGGAAGCATGAAGACAGAATTGCCCATAAAATCAGAAAGGAGTACTAGAAATATATATGCTGCAAAAACTAAAACCTTCCTTCCTCCTCATTGTAAACTAAAAGCTCATGCTGAGCTAAAGCTTTATGATTAAGGACTCAACTTAGATAAGCATTAAAGGATGTTTCATATTATTTGTCTTCTGATTTGACTGGGCATTAATGTTAAAGAAATCTATTAGGAAAGAATTCTAAAATTCTTACCCATGTACAGAAAATGGTTCTATTTACTCTAGGGTGGTCAATAAGCATAAATATGAAAAATCATTTGTCAATATGTATATATGAGATTAATATGAGAGTATTTTCGTTTAAGGGAGTGTAACAGTAAAGGAAGACCTCATGGATATGGATAGTCTTAGAGGAGATATAGACAACTGAACAAATGTTAAGTGTACTTCTCCAAATTGAGAAGGTGACTTGCCTTATATCTTCTGACCTACAGCTTCCCCTTTTCCTATCCCATATCCATTCCTCCAGTGTAAATTAGATTTAATAAAGGAGCAGTGACAACAACTTCAAAAGCTTTGGAATAGGCTTGGAAGTCACCTTTGGAATCACCACAAACTTCTGCCTTCACTTTTATTCTTTTACAAATAAATGGACTTCAAGTTTAAATGTTTTGTTTACCAAAGTGGCATCATAGTTGTTATTGTTGTTTAGAATTATTATTACAAATGCAGAGTTTTATTTAGGGCCTATTTCCATCATTATCAATAATATTATATGAAGGTAAAAGAGGTTAGGGGGTCCAAGGAAGCAAATCAGGACAAACATTTTAGAAAATAAACCTTTGTTTGTTGGAAATAGCCTATAGGAACATCCAAAGATGGGCTAGAGTCAGCTTTCACTAGCTCGTGAGAACCAATTGTTAAATTTTCAGTAATTTTGCAAGCTGGTTGTTCAATAGGCCATTATTAGAAATTAAAATATGCAGGCTTACATTAACTAAATATTAAAATAAAAGTTAATAAATATATAAAAACATAATTTCCTAATTAATTTACTGCATTTTACTATTATCTATGCTCTTGAGATTATTTATATCTACTGTGTCATACAGTGGAATTACTATGCAGTGGTGTGTTACTGGGCATTTCTTCCCAGCTCCCTTTTCATTGATGTCACATTGGTACCGTGAAATTAGCCACAATGGGTGTGTTTACACCACGGAAATCACCAAATGCTAATAATAGGAGACTGAATTATTGTTTTGTTGTTTGTACAAGCTCATGAAAGTGATGGACAAAATGTTAACAATGCAAATTAAATTTAAATGCCTTGTATGTGTTCATTACATTTTGAGTAGCACCAAAATAGAAGAAATATTCTTGTAGTACAGAAAACTCTTATCCAGTTCGGCAAAAAAGTTGCTCATACGTGTCACTGATGAGTGAGTGACATTCTGATATATGAATTCATTATATCACTTTCATTTTATTATTATTGGTAAGTTGTGTGCTACACAGTCTTTATATTGGTAAAATTTATTTTTAAAAACTTGTGTATGTAGGTATACACACATTTTTCCCACCAGAGATGCAGTTGTTAAAAACACTTACCTGCATGCCACTAAGGGTGTATGAGAAAACAGGAGGGTGGGGCTACATTTGACCAATTCTGCTGCAGCACTGGTGCTAATTACCTTGATATACAGCAGGGAAAAGAACATTTCATGACACAGAACTGCTCAGCTTCGTGAAATCGACTTTCTTGAGCTGCCAAATTGCTGTCTACTTTTCCTAAAGTAGCACGAACCCCTCTTTTTCAGTGTAGAGTCTCCATGTTTCTAAAAGTTGTGTAGCAGCAGGACATTGGCTTCGCCTTTTAGGCTCCTCCTGTGAGTGCTCTTTTGGTGAGAAAGTGCTTTGGAATAACATACCGAAATCTTTCCTTCTCAGAATCCTGGGAGCCTTTCTAAGCCATCATTCAGGGACCCTTGTCTTTGATAGCAGTTACTTATCTGTTTAAATATACATGTACTGAATTTGGGCAAATTTACTTTTCAATTCTAATAGCAATTTTTTTTTACATATTTTATATCACTGTAACAAGTTGTTCCGCTCCCCCCCCCCCACCCAGGTACTTTTCTTAAGTCAATGTGCAGCTTTCTTCTACCCCTGCTGGGTCTAATATGTGGCCAAATGGTTCAAAATAGGAAAAACAAGGGAAAGAAAAAAGAAGCAGACTTAGAAGTCATTAGATTGTGATACTGCAGAGTTAAATGATGGTTTTCTCATGTGTTTCCTCTAATTCTTTCTGTGTCTGAGCTGGGCAAAAGGGTAATAGGGAGATGGAGAGAAAAGCTTCATCCTAGGGCATGCAAAATTATCTCCACACTCCCTCATGTTTTTTATTTAGGCCAAAAAACCCCTAATATTAACAGAGAGGGATCACTGTGTAGGGGACGTTCTTCCTAGAAAGAACTAGGGATCACTGACTTCACTGTGGGAAATACTTGATGCTCTGCCTAGAGTGTCCAAAACTGTAAAATGAAGGGCTGTTTTAAACCGGTTATATCCTGTACTTGGGACCAGTTCTCAGATTGTTGAGCACTCTCACCGGGATAGGTACTATAGAAAAATGATCTCAGTGGTGATTTCTTTTTAGAATTATGTTGTAACAAGTGGGGACTTGTGAATATCTAATTGGCTGTTTGTGGGCTAAGGTTTGGAATTCGTGTTCCAGACCCTTCTCTAGTTCAGTCTAGCCATTTCCACATCCTGTCTGAATTGGTGATGCCTTTTTACATGTCTGCATGTTACAAAACCCAGTGAATTAGTGCACAGTGTACCAGTTTGGGTGTTGTAACAGTCCTTAAATCTCTATCCTGCTAGAATAAAGAGTTGAGGCTATTGGGTGATATTGGCACGCAGGCATTTAAAATTTGCTTTTTGAATAGTTGACATACAAGGAGCACAATAAAAATATAAATTATAAAATATGAAATACGCAAAATTTTAATCCCATGCTTTTTCCCATTACTTAGCCCCATGCCCTCTCTCCAGATGAGTTAATCATCACTTGCATTAATATTTTTTTGTGTATATTCCCAGGTGTGTGTGTGTGTATTTTAACACAAATACAAGAAGATATGAATACAAGTTGCAAATGTAGTTATACTTTTACTGAGCAATCATATTTATGGAAATCTTTCCTATAGAAATATTTCTGCACATTAATATGAAGTTTTATTAGGCTCCTTATTGCAGGATACAATGCAGTAATCTGCATTTGTGAAGAAAAAGAGAGAAGGGACTGTCTATGTACTGTTATGCTGAAATGGAAATATTCCAACAGGTATATGTTGTTAAGTGGAAAAAAAATTGCAAAACAGTGTGTCTATATGTTAACTTTTGTATTAAAAACAAGAAATTATAAAGACTTTTGAAATGAAAATCAGCTTTTAAAAAGTAGATTGTTTAAACACAAAGCTCAAGGCAGAAACAACTCAATTTATTTTCAGGGGTAGTAGAAATGATAACACAAACTATTAAATTTATGGATCCCAAGTGGATAATTTTACTGAACTCCAGTTCCGAATAATGCAATAGTGAAAAATTGGGAACAAAACTAGAAAATTGGTAAATAAATTATGGAGTGTCTACATAATACAATATAATTCATTAAAATGAGATTTACAGTATTGGAAAATGCTCTTTTAAATGTAAAATTCATGTAAAGCAGAAAAGAAGTAGGCCAATCATTGTCTAATGAGTTAGTGTGATTAATATATTCATTAAAGAGTAGTATATTCATTAAAGAGTAGTAGAAAATACACAAAGGCTAACAGCAATTGTTTTGGATATGGAATTATTGGTGATTTTGTTTTCTTAAGCTATTTTTTATTTCCTGAGATTTCAATGCAGATTGCCTATTGCTGGAAGAGATGGGAAAAGTTTATTTTAAAAGGTGATAGAAATATCTGGGAGATGGTAATTGAAAAAATAACTCAAACTTGGTGCCTTTGTTAGGGGGAGAGCAGTATAATTCATTCTTGGCATGAAAGGTGACTCATTCACCCCTCCTTTTCCTCCTTTTCTCTCCTAGGTCAAAGAATTTGAGTCTATATAACTCAGTAGCTTGGTAGCTAAGTAGTTGGCTTGTCTTTAATGTGGTAGATAAAATATTTATAGTTATTATCCAACAAAATTATGTTGTTTTAGTAATACTTTATTATGTACTTTACAAATTATAGTAAAAATATTGGTTTTGATTCTATTAATATTCATCATTCAAGGATGTGTTAAAACTTTCAGGGTATAAAGCATTATATTTCTACAAGGTTGAAAGTGGTTGATTTAGGCAAGAGGATTATGGATTTGAGTCAGTTGCCAAAATTTTTAAGAAAAATGTCTGCTATGAAATATAATATTTTAGTGGTAGAAGGAAGAAAGAAATGGTTGTGTAGCCCTATCATGAATGTTTATTTAACCATAGTTTAACTGTCCATTTCCATTTATCTGAACAGATTGTTTTCACATACATCTTAGAGCTTCTCATATCTGTCCCTTTCTCTGTATTTGTATAACTCATTCCAGAACTTCTATAATAGTCTTCAGTTCCTCATTTCAGATTGAAGTTATCTGTTTCCTCATTCTTCTTCACTTCATACAGTAAATCGGTAACTGAATATGGGAGTATTTAATGTTTGTCTGTCTTGTTAGCCTGCAAGCTCTTTGAGGATAGAGACACTACCCATTCAGTGATGTATCTTTGGTGCTTGGCTCAGAGTAAGCACTTAACATGTAATTTTTAAATGACTCAATCAGCAAGGCTGGCAGAGAACTCTTTTCCCTAGTAACCCCTGTTTGAGGTTCATCAGGCTTCCTAAATCAGTCTTTAATCAGTTTTGGGAAATTCCTGGCCATTATCTCTTCAAATAGTTCTTGTGCTTTATATTCTATCTGTTTACTCTTGTGACTCTGATTATATACATGATAGAATATTTGATCATGTCCCCTATGCCCCATTGTTCTGTTATTTTTGTTCTTTTTTTTAATCTGTGTGTTTCAGTTTGGATTTTCTATTGACCTTGTTTTCAGTTCTCAGTTTCTGTCTACTGCTGTGTCCAACCTACTGTTATATTCATTAAATGAGTTATTGATTTAAGTATATTTTTCATTTCTAGAATGTCCATTGAATTTTAAAAAATAGATCTCAATTCTCTATTGAAAATTTCCATATTTTCTTCCATTATAGCTATTTCCCTATATTTTCTTTAACAAATTAATGAGAGTTATGTTAAAGTCTTTTTCACTGATTTAAGTTTGTGAACCATCTGTAGGTCTAATTTTCTCTTTGTTGTTTCAATGATTTTCAATCAATTAATCATATTATTAACATGTCTCACAAATTTTGATTGCATTCTAGACATTGTGAATGACAAATTTTAGAAGCTTTAGAAGTTATTTTCCTGTAAAGAAATGTGATTTTGGGGGGGGGCTAGAGGGGAGCACCTAGAGTAGCAATGAATTACAGTGACCTATAGAGTTTGATTTCAGACTTTGCAAGGACAGATCTAATTTAGTATGGTCTTTAGTATTAGGGGGTGGCTCTTGTGATATTTTAGTGAAAACCTCAATTGTTTACCAAGCCGCTTTACATTGGTGAGATTTGTATTCCAAAATTTATCTCACAAGCATTAGGCACCTATTGAAATCTTTGCTCAATTCTTTAGCTTCCCAGATGTTGCTTAATTCTGGAGCATATGTGCTGTCTTGGAGTCAGCTAGTGCTTGATGGCTATTTGTGTGCACTTGGGGGTGGGGGCTCCCTCCTGTTCAGTTCCCTCTTCTCTGGATTTTCCCTCAATTTATAGTCACCCTTTCACTCCTAAATTCCAGCTCTTGTGTGTTTCATTAATTTGCTAAGAATCCTGTTTCCTGCTTGAGCTCTATTACCTATACTGTGGCATCAAACTGAAAACTGCTTTCAGGCAAAGAGTCAGATAATTGTGGAACTTATCTTAATTGTGCCTCTCTTCTTTTACGGATAGGAACCCCTAAATTTTTCCCTGCTTTGGATGCTTTCCAATGCCTTCAAGTCTTTGTTATATATTATATTAGTTTCCTAGGGCTGCCGAAACAAAGTAAAAAAAATTGGATGAAGACACTACTGGAAAAAAAAAAAAAAAAAAGACACTACTGAGATTAGATTAGGCGCCACCCTAATGACCTCATTTTGACATGATTACCTCTGTAAAGATTTCATTTGAGGTATACCTGCGGAATCTAGAAAAATGGTACAGATGAACCGGTTTGCAAGGCAGAAATAGAGACCCAGATGTAGAGAACAAACGTATGGACACCAATGGGGGGAAGTGGCGGGGAGGTGGTGATGGTGGTGGTGGTGGGATGAATTGGGAGGTTGGGATTGACATATGTACACTAATATGTATAAAATAGATAACTAATAAGAACCTGCTGTATAAAAATAAAATAAAATTAAAAAAAAGATTTCATTTGTATGAAGTTCAAGAACAAGCAAAACGAAGTGATTGTGATAGAAGACGCAGTAGCGGTTACACAAGGAAGAAGAGGTATGAGAGAAAGTTTATGGGGTGAGGAAATACTGTGTCTTAATCTGAGTGGTTGTTACATAGGTGTATATATTTGTACAAATCATTGAGTTTAGGATTAGTGCACTTTACACATCTTTGTGTACGTGAGAGAGGAAAAGTGTCCCTCCGTCTCTCAGTGGCCCTCTCCAGGAGTAGCAGCTATCTTCGGGGATGAACCACCCCTTAATGCTGAGCTCATCTCCATGCCTCTGCCCTCTCTGGGATCCTGGCCCTGGAATTTTCCACTATTGAGTTAGATTTCTATTCCTTCAAGCATATTTTTCTTTTCAGATTAAAAAAAAATTTTTTTTAATCCAGCTATTCTAGTTGCCATCAATGGGAGGGTCTAAGTTATTTAGTTTACCATTATGGAAACTAGATCTCTACCCACTGGGAATCCTTATAACCATAGAGAATCTCCGTAGATATTCAGACTTGATTTACTACATCAGACTTTGGGATCTTCTTGTTGATCTTGAAAATTGAGTAAAAATTGGCTTCAATCTGAACTCTCTTTCCTGTATCAAGGCCTTGCCAAGATTCCTACTCCCCATCTAACCAGCACAATTTGTGAATTCTTCTTAAGTTACATGATCAGATTATTCATTTCCACACGACTTTACCATTCTCTCTTCTGGAAAAATCACACTATTCATGCTTCATTCACTTCTCTGCTGTGTTCATTTGACACCTTGAAAAATTATCCATCTCTATGATTAAATTGGCCCCCTTTAAAAATAATTTGCTGGTTTTATCCCTCTCCTATCCTAACATACATTGCTAGTTCAAGTGTGTTCTCATTTGTATGTGGCTTGGACATGTTTCTAAAGATTGTTCATGTACATGTGTTTTGTAGCAGCAACTAAATTATAAACTTTTCTTGTAAGGAACTTTATTTCACTGTTTCTATATTCCACACAAAATACAAATGCCCAGCACAAATTCTTAGCATATAATAATAGATATTCTTGATCGTCTGTTGACTGGTGACATCAGACGATTCAAGTTTGTTCTCTCTTGCTGAATTCATGTAAATTATATTTAACCCTTAGCAACGATTCTAAATGGTATTCTGTAAAAATCAATAGCCAGGCTAATTTTGTGCTTTGCAAGGACTGTGTTAAAACGAAAACATTTACTTAGATGCTTCACTTACATACTAGCTACTTTTGATCTTCTGTTTGTTTATGACCTTTAAGTTTTTAAATCAGAAATCATTGGAGTTATATACAAAATACTTTAAAACTATGTCCACATCTGCCATATAAAATGAAAAAAAAATGAAGATATAGCTTAACTCTAATGGGGGAATAAAACCGTGAATCTGAAATGTCCAGATAAAAAACATTAAAAAAAAAATTGAAGTCATTCATCTACTCACTGATTTAACATAATCATTATTGAATGCCTACAAGCGCTAGAAGTTGTTTTAGGCACTGAGTTCTTGCCTTGGTGGGTCTAATATACTAGTGATGGAGACAGGGAAAAAAACCCAAATTAACAAATTATTTAATGTAGTTTCTAGTAGTTGTAAATCAAGAAAAATAGAGTAGTGTAAAGGAATTATAAATGAAAGGGGAGATATCAAAGATAGGTTGGTCAGGGAAAGTTCATTATCTTTGAATACAGACATGAATAAAATGATGGAACAAGTTATTAGAAGATCAAAGCTTTGTTCCAGACAAAGAGAACGGCAAGCGTTAATGTGCTGAGGTAGGAATAAGCCTTGATGTATTCAAGGAAGTGTAAGAAGGACACTGTAGATAAATTGTTGTGTGCAAGAAGGAACATAACAGGAAAGAAGACTGGAAAAATAGCAAGAACTGGATGATGAAGGCAAGAATTGGGAGTTCTAATTTGGTTTTGAGTATGTTGGATTGCTGAGAGAAGAGTTTAGGTGGTTAGTAATAAAATGTAATATGACGGAGGTTTTATAAATTCCCTCTGGCTACTGTGTAGGGGAAAGAGTGGAAGCTATGAGGTAAGTTATGAGGCTATTGTAGTAGTTTAAAAGGGAGATGAAGGTGACTTGGAATCCAGTGGTAGCCGTGAGGTGGCAAGATATGATTAGGTTCAGACTATACTTTGAAGGAAGAACTGGACAAGAAAAGTTAGAAGAGCAAATTTTCAAGGATGACATATAGGTTTTTGTTTCATGCAGCTGGACTAATGATGTTGTCATTTACTGAACTGAGAAGCGATAGTACGAACAAATCAGGGAGATGAAATAGGAATTCTACTTTAGTCATGTTACACTTAAGAAACTAAGAGATTTCCAATGGCAATATTGTGTAGGCAGTTGATGAAAAAATATGGATTTCAAAAAAGAGGTTGAGACTGAAGATATAAATCTGAGAGTCATGAGATTAGATGAGAAAATTAAGGAGGTATTATAAATAGAGTGAAAGAGATGGTTAAAGTCTTGGGATATGCTAACATTTAGAGTACAAACCACAAAGAGAATAGACTGTCAGTGGTTTAGTAATATCAAGAAAATCAACTGAAAAAAGTGTTCCAAGAAGTGAGATGTGATCACCTGTGTTGAATTCTATAAAGTTCTATAAAGAAGTGATGAAAGATAAAGATCATTCATCTATTATTGGCTTGGCAACACAGAGCTTGTTGGTGACCTTAATAAAAGAGGTATTGATTGGGCTTTAATAAATACTTAATTTATTTAATAAATATTTAATATATAATATATATATAATATACATATATTTATATATAAATAATATATACAAATATATAATACATATTTGTATTATATACAAATATATGTAAAATATATAGTATATATACAAATATATAATATATAAATTATAATATGTTTTATGTATATATATATATATAGAGAGAGAGAGAGAGAGAGAGTGAGAGAGGGAGAGATTACAACATGATTGTATGCAAATGGAAATGGTCCAGTAGAGAGGGATAGGTAGTGTAGGAGGGAAGGGGGTAAATGGGAATGAGACCTAGGCACAGTATGGAGAAGTTAGACTTAGCCAGAAGCAGGGACATTTCATTCATTTTATCAGGAGATAGGTCAAATATATACTGAAATATTTGCAGGAAAGTTGGTAGTTTCTTAAAATTAAAGTTCATTAATATTAAAGCTCATTAATGTTAGAGATAGAATCATCAGCTAAGAGTGAGTAGATGGAAGAGGAATTGAAAGTTAAGGAAAAGGCATGAAATAGTCTGAGAGAATGGGAAAATGAATTAACTAGGGAAATATGTAATCAGAATGCCCAGCTTGCTGAGGGTCCACTTGATATTTGTGGTCGTATATTTATGTGAAGCCATTCACTGTGACTTTATGTTTGTAATTTTTTTAAACAAAATCCATTTGTGTAATGGATTTAACCAGGCTTGGAGTTTTGCTAAGAGAGTACAGTAGAGGGAGGAGGAGCTTTGTAGGCAAAGAAGTAATTATAATGTACAATTTGTAGGATAGGACTATGAGGAATGGTGGCTGAGGTAGAGAGAAGACAAGATAAACAAGATAATTGACTAAAGGACAGGAGGGCCAGGATTTCAAATGGATCATCTATATGGATGTTTAAAATAACTAAGATTGATGCTAAGAGTAGAGGAAGACAGTGAGCCAGCTTCTAATGCCAGTTCTATCACTTATGTCTAGCACATCAGTATATTCCTCCTCTTTCATCTACTCAAGGATATGGCTCTAGAAAGTTTTCCCTCCATCTTCTGCCTCCCTTTTCTACAGAAAAATTCTTACCGGGATATAAACATGCTATTATTTTTCCCATCATGAAAATCAAAATAAAACAATGTAACAACAAAGGAAATCTCTTAACTTCTTAGCCCTTTCTAGGTACCTCCTCATTTCTCTACTCTCTCTTTGAACAAAATTCCTTATAACAGTTGTTTATATCTACTGTTTTCGATTAATCTCTTCTGTTTTTCTCTCAAATCTATTCCAGTCACACTTTTATATAAATGAATCAATGAAATAGGAAGAATAAACAGAACTTTGGTAGACAACTTCAAGATGATGTTACATGTTTGATGGCCCGAGCTGAAAAGAGTTGGAGTTTTTGAGGGAAAGAGAGTGGAAATTTTCTGTAAGTAGCAAGAACAAAGGGAATATCTTCTTCACTTTCAGGCTCTGTGTTTTGTGGCATGTGGGAAGCAGACATCCACCACTTGAGAGGGAATCAGGGGAGGTAGAGCCCTCATGGGAAAGCCAGCTTTTGGTTAAAGAGATAGCTAGTGGGAAGCAGCCGCATAGCACAGGGAGATCAGCTCGGTGCTTTGTGACCACCTAGAGGGGTGGGATGGGGAGAGAGGGAGGGAGGGAGACGCAAGAGGGAAGAGATATGGGAACATATGTGTATGTATAACTGATTCACTTTGTTATAAAGCAGAAACTAACACACCATTGTAAAGCAATTATACTCCAATAAAGATGTTAAAAAAAAAAAAGAGATGATAAATGGAATGCTTAGAAATTTGCGTTCAGAATGTAGGAGGTTTTGCTGATGGCAGGCCATGACTTTTGGAGGGCACATTAAAAGAGTATGGAGTTGGGTGGGACGAGGATTGGGTTAGATTCAAAGATATATGGAAAAGAGAGTTTGGCCGTTGATGAATGATTCTGGGGAATTGAGTTTTTGTTGATGACTGAGGTAGATAGTGATGTAAGCCATGGTAAAATTGGTCCAGATGGTCTTTTAGGGAAGGTGGGTATCACTTATAACTATAGCTTCCTTTTGGGGATTTGTCTTTTAGAGTGATTATACTGGTGAGGCTGTATATATACAGTGGTAGCTGTGGGGTGGGGATGGGAGCTAATAGTTCTGGTGTATGTCAAGAACATGAACTTAATAAAACAAGAGTCTTTGGGCCTCTGATAAATTCAGTTGAGGATCATGTAAGGGCCAAGGGAATGCTTTATCTAACCAAGAGTCAGAGAGTGCTGGAAGTCTAACTTAAATCCAGCATAACCATGAAATTCATAGATGGGAGTGGGGAATATCATGGATGAGCAAGCACATGGAGCTTTGTGGCCATTCTTTAAATCCTGCTGTGGGTGTTCAAGTTGTATGGTAGTTGGGAGCACCTCCTGTTCATCATCAAGCTCTGCCACTTATTCCCAAGATGACATTTGCCTCTGTTTCCTCATGTATAAAATGGGGGTCAAAATAGAAATTAGCTTGTAGGCTTATTATGAGAATTAGGCAAATATATGTAAAACAGTTAACAGAGTGCCATGTAGCAAAGAAATACTAAAAAAATCTTAGTTCATAATCACTGAGGAGGCACATCACTGCTCTCTGTTAGTGGGCTTAGTGGGATCATTGCATCTTAGCATCAGAAAGAGCTTAAAGGTAATTTAGCTTAAGGAAATGTAGTCAGTTCCAAAACTATGGGGATTTTTATTGTATTTATTTTATATCTAAGTCGTGTGTTTATTAGGAGCACAGTCTGAAATGTTTAAGTCAAAATTTAGCATATAATTTGTTGATTTAACAGTGTATGAGAAGTGGAAGCTCCATGAGAACAAAGACATTGCTGCTTTTGTTCATTGCTGTGTCCCAAAAGTCTTGAACAGTGTCTGGCACATATAGTAAGTACTTAATAGTTTAATTCATTGTTGAATGAACTAGAGAATATAAATATTCTTTGGTTTGATCACTGTGCTAATGTGGACAAGCTTTGGAGTACTCCCTTATCTGGGCAAGTGTAATTAATTTGAGCTATTGCATGATCACAGAGTCTATCCTTAACTATCGTAAGGGCAGTCAAGTGGCAAATTTGTGGCTTTTCATGAGAAGGACTGGGCCCACCTAGGGAGGAAAAACTCTACAATTAAAAAAACCCTGGGGCTTCCCTGGTGGCGCAGTGGTTGAGAATCTGCCTGCCAATGCAGGGGACACGGGTTCGAGCCCTGGTCTGGGAAGATCCCACATGCCGCGGAGCAACTAGGCCCGTGAGCCACAACTACTGAGCCTGCGCATCTGGAGCCTGTGTTCCACAAGAGAGGCCGCGATAGTGAGAGGCCTGCGCACCGCGATGAAGAGTGGCCCCCACTTGCCGCAACTAGAGAAAGCCCTCGCACAGAAACAAAGACCCAATACAGCCAAAAATTAATTCAAAAAAATAGAATCTAGGCAATAAAATAAAGTCTAACCTTTAAAAAAAAAAAAAAAAACCCTGATACTAATAACAATAGCTAACATACAGTCTAAAATACATATAAATTCATTAGTGTGTGCCAACACTGTTAAAAGTAGTTTACGTTTATTAACTAAATGTTCACAATAACCATGAGGGAGATTCTATTAACATAATCATATTCACCACCGTCATCATCATCATCAACATTATCATATCATAATTATCTTCAACATCAGCTTCATCATCTCCATTTTATAGATGATTAAATGGAGGTACAGCAGAGTTAAGTAAGTTGCCCAAAGTCACCCCCTAGTTTGTTGATTTATGGCATAGCTATGATTTGAATCTGGAAAGTCTGGCTCCCTTCTCCTTGCAATTAACTTCAGTATTGCAAGGAAATACCTCTCTGGTTCATGGTCCAGCATACAGGAAAGATAATATCATTAACTTTTTCTTCTTCATCTTTAGTGGGGAAAGTGAAAATAGTAGCTACTGTTTTATTGAGTGCTCGCTATGTGCCAGGCACCATATTAAGTAAGTAACTTAAGTTATTTCTGGTCCTTACAAAAACTCTTCAAGGTGGGAATTATTATCTTCTCTTCTTCATTTAAGAAACTGAAGCTAAGGAGGTCATAATTTCCTTAAGGTCATAGAATAAATTTTTTCTTTGGAATTTGACATAAGCTAAATATATGCCTTCTACATTAGTTACTTCATTCACTCTGTAAATTTATATTCAGCACTTACAGTATGTCAGGAAATCCCAAAATAAAAAAGACCCAATCAAATATGAGGCTTTAGTGTATATTTGTTGTATTTCTTACTGCCTAAATTCTAAACAGCCAATTAATTAATCAATTAATGGTTTATTTTGGAAAAAAATCCCCCACTATATGAATCCTGGCAGGAATTTGCATTTTGCCTTCAATTAGTAGAGATGAAGAAGTCCTCTTCCTTCCCACTCCTAGGCTGCTAGAGATCAAGGATGTGGTGAGTGCTCTGGTCCTGAGACTAGAATACTGAGGAAGTGATGTAAAAATTGAAGAGTTGAAAAACTACTCAAAAAGATACAGTGGAGTTGAGAATCCAGGGGCCGTGGTGCCACTTGCAGACTTGTACCCAGATTGCTTTCATCTTTCAACCTTGGACATGATTGCATTTGGCTAGCTTCCCTAGGTCCATGGCCCCTTTTTGAGATGGCTTTCAAATTTCCTGTTGATCCTATGAGCCATCTGATATTCTTCAATAAATTCATTTTCCACCCAAGTTAGGTAAAATGCTTCTTGATGCTTGTACATAAGAACTCTGACAAATTCATGGAGGTAAGACGTGTACAGAGTTAGAAAAAATAAACAGTAATAATCAACTATGGCACGAGCCAGAAGAAATATATAAGGTGTTATAAAGTGCGGAATATGACAAGATAATTAGGATTAATGGAGTAGTTGACCTAGTTGACCTTGGAGTAGAATATCAAAAGATGGGCATGAGAAGGCAAAGAGGAGAGAAAAGTAGGCTTAGAGGTGCAGTGAGGAGCCCGTATTGGCTGGAGTATAAAATATTTAGAAGAAAGTAAGGGCAAATGAGGTCATACTAGAAAGCATTGCTCTCCTCTCTAAGCCTAACCCTTACACATAACACCTTTCATTCATTCCTTTCCTCGATTCTGGTATCTTGCTTTCTTCTTCATATTGTTTCAATGTCTGTCTTTACTGACAAAAATATGTTATTCCATCATACAAATATTCTCTAGTCTCCTGGCATCTTGAAGAGACAAATATATACATTTCCATATGTTTTCTCTCAAGCTACTATCTACTTTCTGCTTTTCTTTCACCATTTAACATATTTGAAGAACAGGTTACATTTTCTTTCTTCATCTCTTTTTTATTTTGCTTCTGACTTTTTTAAAGAAACAATACACAGATACTGCTAAATCCTCCCCATCCTTTCTCCCTTCTTTCCCAGATGTATCAATACGATCCATAATTTCATGTGTTTATATTTATTTGTATAAATGACACATATGTACTCATAAACATTAAGTGGCATTATTATTGGTAAGTTTAATAAGTGTAATCATATAGTATGTGTAGTTTTGCAATTTGCATTTTTACTCAATATTTTTTGAGATATATCACGTTTTCTTATGTAATCATTTAGTTCATTCATTTCAACTGCTAAATATTTTTCTGCTGTTTGAAGAAACCACAGTCTCAATTTGTTTTCCACTGTTTACTTCACAGTCTTTTGAATATTGGTTACCTCCTCTGGTTATCACCTGCTAACTGTAGTTATCACCTGAAACTTCTCTCTTAAAAGTCACCAAATCTAATAGAGTAAAAAAAAATCTTCATTTTAAATCTGTCCTGACTTTTGGTGCTGTTAATTGCCTGCCCCATTTTCCTTGAAATTCCCTCATCTCTTGACTCTGTGAAAATATACCTTTCTTGCTATCTCTGTTTTTTCCCCTTTTTCATTGTCTAAATGTAGTGTTCCACAAAGTTCTGTCCTTAGTTTTCCTTTTCTCTCTCCCTTAACAATCTCATTTGTATTGTGGCTTCACTTCCCAAATGACTCTCAAATCTATATTCAGTTTGTTTCCAGTTTTCTGCTGAACTTTGCCAGCTGGGTGTCATGCTTGACCTAAATTTGCACTTTTTTCTCTCAAATTTGTTCCTCTTTCTTTGCTTACTATTTAAGTAGCAGTGGCATCATCTTAACAATCATCCAGGCTCAAAATCTTGGAATGACTTATAAGTCCCTTGGGCTTCATCAGTTGCCAGGACCTGCAAATTACTGTTCCATTCATTCTGCCAAATTGGTTCCCACTGCCACTGCCCTAGTTTAAACCCCATGACTTCTAGGCTTTTCACAATAGCATAACTTGTTTCCCTGCTTCTAAGTGTCTTTCCGCTTCCTAGGCATCCTCTATCCTGCTTGATTAATTTTCCTAAAGCACAGTTGTGTTCATAATATTTCCCTGTTTGAAGGCTTTTAACAGCTCTATATCGCCTATAAAATAAAGTCCCAAACCTTCAAGTTGGAATTCAGGCTTCTCTGCAAATTGACTTGTTTACCCTCCAAACTTATTTATCACTTCTTCATTTAATATGCCACATATGCCTATCAAATGGAACATCTCATTGTTTCTGTACCTGCCTGAATGGTCTAGGTTAAAGTATGGTAATAAACTACTCCAAAAATCTCAGTGTCTTAAGATAACAAAGGTTTATTTCTCACACATATTACATAGTCATTTCCAGTCAGCAAGGATGTTCTCTGTTCATTGCAGTCACTCAGAGACCAGCCTAAGGGAGTAGTCATCATCTTAAATGTTGCCGGTCTCCACATCACAGGAAAGAGTGGAAAGAGCTTTAGGGGATCTCACGTTAGCAATTAAATGTTATGGTACCGATGTGACAAATGTCACTTCAGTTCACAACCCACTGTCCAGAATTGGTCATTTGGCTCTAACTAACCATAGGAGAAGCTAAGAAATGTAAACCTACCATGTCACACAAGGACTAGAAAACCAGATATTGGTGAACAGCACTAATGATCACCACAGTCCTCAATGGCCATCTCCATCATTTCCCCCCTGTGGATCATTGGTCATGAAATTTAAAATGTTTCGTTCTTCTCTTCCCTTGTTCAGATGCTGCTTATCCTTAATCCCCAGTGCAGCTATCACCTCTTCAATGAACTGTTTCCTAATCTTTTCAGACAGATATATTCTCCCTCTGCTCACATTTCCCGTAGCTCTTTATTTTGAAATAATCATTGTTCTTTGTTGTTGTGCATTTAGATACTAGAGGTCAGGATGCATATTTTATTCACCCATGGACACATGATTTTTTTTCAATTAATACATAAATCCAATAGGAGTGTATTTTAATCACTTGGAGATATGTTTTTGGGGTGGGAGCTGGCTTCTTTTATTATCAATTTATGGGTGAGATATTCCTTATATTATCTGTAAGGTTGGATATATATATATATATATGTAATATATGTATATTTATATATCTTATGTATATATACATATAGTTAGCAGCTCCTAGCTACTATGGTATAAATATAGAGTAAATTAATTATGAATCTGCCTTATTCTCACTCTTCTCACTCTGAAAATGCTGGCAGTGCTATTATAACTCTTTTCACTCTTCTTTTTTGATAAATGGTATGTTTGACCATTGCCCTTTGGTAGCAGTGAGATAGATAGCCCGAGATCTTTTGTGAGTGAAATATTTTAAGGGTGTCCATGAAAGAAAACTGACAAGAGGAAAGTTAAAGTACTAAAACCCTATCCTTCTGTCCTGCCTCCCTTCCTTCCTTCCTTCCTCCTTCCTATACCAAAAACTTGTTGGGCACTTGTTCTGTATCTGGTATTATGGTAAAATACAATATAGGGTTAGGTACAGATCCCTGTCTTGGTGGGATCATATAGTCCAGAAGGAAGAATGACACATACAGCCGCCCTCCAGTATCTGACCTGGAAATCACTATTTCCCCAACTATATACCTGGCCAGTGTCTACCCATGTTTTAGATATCTGCTTAGATGTTTTATCCTTTGGAAAGCCTTCTTTGATTTCTCCAGTATAATCTAGCACTTTAATAATACTGTGGAGAGAATAATTCATTATTTTTGAAGAAAAAACTCAGAGACCAAAGACAGTTTTACAGAGAAGACAATTGAAAAAAGTCTGAAGAATGAATGGGAGCTCACCAAGAAAAGCAAGAATAAAGGAAATTGTGCTCACCCAAATGTACCAAGTGATCTGTTGAGCATAGAAATCTATGAGTATATTAGTATTACTGGAGATTAAATTGTAAAAAATGTCATGTGAAAAGAGGCTAGCAGATGTGCAGGAACCCAATTCTTGGTGCCATGCTATGGGTAACCTCTGAAGGATTTCAAGAAGTGAAGTGACAGGGTCAGATTTATTTTTTAGAAATATCACTTTTGCTTAAGTATGGAGGACGAACTTGAGGCAAACGATATTGAAGGCAGGAGAACTATTAGAAGACATTTCTAAAGCTTAAGATAGAGATAATTAGATTTGAAGGTAACATGGGGTTACTTTGAAAGTAACATGAAAGAAATTAGAAAAGAAAATAGACATTTAGGTGAAAAAAAGAAGACATTTAGCAGAAAAAAAAGAGAAAATATCTGGTGATAGCCTGATTGGAGTGGGCAAGGGAGGAGAAGAAATTGAGAATGTCATTTAGTTTTCTGACTGGGATGGATGAATGGCTGAAGACCACAAATGGAGATAGATAGGACAAAAGGGAAAGCAAGTTTCAAAGTTGAGTTGGTTAAATTGGAAACCCCAATTTTCTGTCTGAAGAGAGGATTGGCATTTACTGTCGAGAATAAAAACAGGAGTTGGTTAGGGGTTTTGAGTGGAGTGACATGTTTTGAATTACTGCTGAGGAAAATGGGAGTGGGAGCTAAGAAAAGGCAAGTAAAACCTTTATGAGCAATGGAGAGAGGCAAGGTGAAGTTGAAGGGTATAAACATTTAGTAGCCCCAGTCTACAGAGTTATATATATTTTTTTCAACCAAACAGGGTGGACAATTTGTATGAATGATCCAGGGTTAAGAGATATGACGAAAGGATATAGTTGCAGAGGAGTTGAGGGTGTTTGTGAATTTATGAAGGGAAGGAGATGAGGCAACTAAGGAATAACATGGAATCAGGAGGGGTTTTGAGGATTCTACAATGTGGAAGAGTAGGTGTAAAGAAAGTGGTTCCAGAAAGGAGGCAGAAAGGCAAGGGATGGTCAAAGAGCAGGAATCAGAATTTCTGATTTTGAAAGTGGGGAGAAGTTTTAATTTCTGAGAAGATCCAGGAGGAGACTTGGAAAGGAACTAGGGGAGAAGAGTAGACAGAGGTCAAGCCCTCTGGAATTGAAGGGATTGTTGATGGATGTGAGAAGGTATTGGAGAGTTCTTCCATATGGGCATTGAAATTGTTCAGGATAATATCAATGACAAGCATTCAGGCAGAAAAAAGGTGTGATCCAGGAGACAACCTCATTGAATAAGGGGGCTATTTTATGGAGGCCAGCAGATGACGTATACAAGGAACAAGTAAACTGATCTTTAGTGTAGGAGGATTTTTTTTTTTTTTGGACTAAAGTGTAGGCATAAAAAGGTCTCTTGGGAGAAACCTGAACTTTCTTGTACATAAGGGTCAAAATGAGGAGGGGGATGGATGAGGAGGGGGATGGGGACAGTTCATGATACTGAGGTGTAAGAGAATGAGAGTGCTGCAAGAAAAGTACTGCCTTTGGGGAAAAGCCAAATTTGAATTGGAGCAAGGAGGTGGAGGGAACATTTTGTGTTCTGTAAAGAGGTAGAAGGTGTAGTATTTATCTTCTGAGATAAGTTCAGAAAAGAAAGTAACTCAAAAAGTAGAAGAAAGAACAGAACAGATGTCATATGAACAGCCAAAGATGGTGCCTGTGGCTCTAATGTTGTTTAGTTCTTTATAGCAGGTTAGGACCATTAGCCCAAAGCCTGCTGGCACCAAACTCACATTCTTACACATCCAGTTGCTTTAAACATAGCCCAAATAAGCATAATAAGCATATTTTTAGCCATTTAGAACCTGCCTACTTTACACAGCCTGTGTATCTGCGCCTGAAGTCTGCTAACCATAGATAAGACAAACCCTGTGGCTATAAAGGACCCCACACTGCTGCTGCCTTTGGAGCTCTTTGACCCAGAGACTCCTCACTTTGCTGCTGAGTGACATCACCTTGATATGCAAGCCCCCTCTCTGGTTTCCCCTTCTCCCCTGGGATGTCTCTTGTCCTGTTCCCCTTTGGATGGTAGACTTGTGTCACTGACTCTGGAAGGTCTCTTACTGGGCTACTTCCCCCTCATACAACTCTGCCCAAGCACCACACATTAAAGCTTGTGTGTTACTGTCTCTCATGGCCCTGCCTCTTTCTTGATCAAGCTGCAAATCCTTGAACTTCCTACAGCAGAGAGGACAGAACAGAGCCTGAGCGATCGTAGTCAATTATAGGGATGAGTGACATGAATGTAATTGACTGACCCTGAGCCCAGTTATTCTGATGCTAGACCTTTAGGGGCAAGAGATGGATAGAAATCTACAGGGGCTTCTTTCTGGTACTAGGTATTATAAAATATAAGTACTAAATTAATTTAACCAAGGAAAACATAAGACTAACTGATAAATAAGGATGGCTTAACGTCTACTCTTTAGAGAAATAAAAGATAATTATGGAGGAAAGACTATAATGAACACTATATTCTTCAATCAAATTGACATGCTCCTAAAAACTTTCATGAAAATTTATATATTGCAATATATCATATTTTATGAACAATCAATTTATGTAGATTTTTATATATATCAGGGAAAACTATAGCTTTGGGAATCCGATGAGGTATCCTTCTGCAAAATAAATGAATGTTTATTTTATTTACTTAAATCAAGGTACAAAGGAAAGTTTTTAATTACTAAGTGGATTTTAAGTACTAATACAGTGATTATGAAAGTGCATTCAAAATAGAAATTAGTATTTGTATTAGTTTCCTATTGTTGCTGTAACAAATTACCCAAAACTTAGGGGCTTAAAAAACTGATTCATTCTCTTATAGTTCTGGAAGTCAGAAATTGAAAATGGGTCTTACAGGCTAACATTAAGGTGTTGGCAGAGCCATATTCCTTCTGGAAGCTCTAGGGGCAAATTGACTTTTTTGCCTTTTCCAGTTTCTTGAAACCATCTGCATCTTTGCTTCATGGCCTCTTCAAATGCATCACTCCAACCCCTGCTTTCACTCTCACATTTCCTCTCCACTGCTGGCTTTGACCCTCTTGCCTCCCTCCTATAAGAATGCTTCTGTTTATATTGGGCTCAACTGCATATTTTGAATACTCTCCCCTTCTCAAGATCCTTAATAACATCTGCAAAACCCCTTTTGCCATGTATATTAACATATTCTTAGGTTCCAGGGATTAGGATGTGAACATCTTTAGGGGGGCATTATTCTGTTTGCCATAGTATTGAATGCCCATTTTGAACATCAAAGTCTTTTGGGATAAAGGTAAATATCAGAAAGTTAAAGTTTTAAATTTTTTTCATAACCAAACATTTAAAAGAAGAATGATCATTAAAGTTTGACTTTAGGGTTTTATAATAATTATTCTTTGAATCTCAAAACACTGCCCAGGATTATCTGCCCCATTTCATACCATTGAATCTTACTCATTATATAACATATTGTTTGGCTGCTTAAGTGAGGGGTGAGTAAATGGATTTAGATAAAATAAGAACCAGTTTGATCCTTTCTACAAAATGTTTTTAAAATTCTTATGGTTCTCTTTGAAAGGATTTTCCCCCAGACTTTCAACATGTATGGTTGGGTATATTTGGAACTCAAAATTTCACTTAGAAATAAAATCTATAAAATTGTGCTTACTGAGAAATATAGGTTGAAGTGTGTGTGTGTGTGTGTGTGTGTGTGTGTGTTTGCATGTGTATGTGTGTGTATATTGTGTTTATGTAAATGTGTGAATGTGTGTTTGTGGTGGGTAAATAGTGTGTCAAGGGAGCATTATAAAGATATTTCCCAATCCATTCAAAATAGGAAGAACTAAAGCAGGAGGGGATGTGTATGGAGAGCCCCCGGGTCAGGGGCAGGATGTACTATGGAACTTTGTTTCTTTAAGTTTTTAAGTGTCCACCTGAACCCAAGTTAAATCTTATAAATCCTGGCATGAAATTCTACAGTATAACACTATGGTTGTTTTAATAAGTATTAGAGCTATTAACCTGTTGCACAATCCTGATCAGTATCCTCTGGTTCAACCTGGTGAAATAGTAGCAAAATCATATAAACTCAGGTTTTTTGCTTTGCATTTTAAATTGATATGTGGTCATGTTATGATTGCTGAAATTACCTAAAGTAACGTATTTCTTGAATTTAGATTTTAAAATGTTATATCAACTTTTTAATAGAAAAAATATCATTTTTTGAAGAAAATATGTGGATAGGTCAACACAAAGGCTTCTTTCACCCTTTTTGAAAGTTTAATTCTTTGTCAGTCATACACCATTCTTCCTAAGAATAGAATACTAATTTCTGCCTGCAGAGAATCATGAAGACTTGGTAGTTAATGAAAACTAACTGTGAAAAAGAACTAAATCTAACACTTTATGCTATCTAATTATCTCAGCATAATTAACTGTTTGCTAGATTTAGTGACCAAATCCCTTTTTCCAAACTTAAATTTCATAATCCTTTTGATTACACAAACAGGAAAGTCTATCACATATGTGAACTAGAGAGAGCACATAAGGAATAATTAGGTTCACCTGGATTTCTTTCTTTCTTTTTAACTTCATCTCCACCCCCTAAGCTTTGAATGCAAATTTAAAATATTGCTTCTCTTCAGACAATCACAGCATCAATTATTTCTTCCTTCTCACTAAAATGCAACCTCTAAGATGTGTCTAAATAAAAACAAAGAAATCACACATTTGAAGATAATTAGTGCTTTTGCTTGAGAAAGATTTATCCATTCTCAAGACATGTTTCCATGTCCATAGCAATCAGTGTTTATCACTTGGGTATCTCCATACACTTGATCTGAGGTTCACATTTTACCCCCAAATGTATTAGTTTGTAATTCATTAGAAATGTTTAAAGCGGCAGGGAATAAGGGAGCAAATAGTCCAACATACTTTCTTTTTGACCACTAATGTAAGTATGATTAAAGCCATAGAAAAGGCCAGTAAATGAGAAAAATGCAAATGTTCATCATATTCCATTGCTGTTTTGACACAGCAATTAGATTTGTGCAGAACAGCGAGATTGTTCCAATTCTCTTCTCCCAAACATAAGTCTTAAAAAAAGAGGTTACATTTGTGACTGTAGCTCGTGGAGCATCCAATCTGGCATCCTGAAAATCCATATGTAAGCCACACTTATATCTTAAACCTGTCAAACAAATAAATGTACAGAAGCAGTAATTTATGTACTTTATAGACTGTTTTGCCCTTTTAGAGCAAAAGCCTAATTTTCAAGTGTTGCTATTTTAACTTCTGGCAGTGCCTGGGAGATAACTGAGGTTCAAAATGTGAATTTTACAAGTAAAATGTGATTCAAAAATTGATTTACCCTGTTCTCACTACATGTGAGACAGAGAAGAGAAACGCTGGGTGTTTGTGAGCTTTAGGCAAGGGGAAACATATTGCTAAGTACAGAAGCCACGCAAAACTTTGCGGGTTTTCAGTTTAGAAGTGAACTTGAGCCTTTCCCAGTTCAAGTTCTGTTTAGGGCCGGCAAAACATGACTTTCTGATTCAAAGAAATAAGGCTTAAAAAGGCTTATAAAACAGGCTCACAGGCTTCTTGTACATCAAATAGCTCTTACACAATGGCATTTAGATGATTTAAGTGTAAATGAATCAAAGACATATGGATTGCATTTCCCTTGAAATACTCATGGGTTTTAAAATGAAGGGAAAACACACTTGCCAAAATCCTTTTTGGGTTGTGCTGCATCAGAAACATTTGGAAATGGCTTTAAATGTTTAGAAGAACCCCAGATACCGGGTTCAGTCACCCCTGGGGATTAGATCAGTATCCTTCATCCAATGATAACCAAGCCCCCATTTTGCAAAGACATTTCTTAAAAACATCAAGTCCCTAACCTGACTCTCCTGAAAACAGACTTTCTTGAGGTTTGAATTGCTAATTCAATGATAGGGTCTTATTATGGAGTCTTCCCCAGAGACAAGGAATCCATTCTGTGTTATTGAAGCCACCAGAAGCACATTTCAACTTTACCCAGTTTCTCAAATGTGGTTAAAAATGTAAGTTCTCTCTGTTCTGGAGGTAGAAAATTAGTGGTTCTAGGGATCCAAAAGGAAATCAAATTTTCAAGCTGAATGAAAGGACTACATGATCGAGAAGATAAAAAAGGAAAACTTGTTTGTTCTCGAAACGTATGCAGGCACAAGTTCTGACATCACGTGACTGTTAGCATACTTAATTTTTTAAAAAAAGGAAAAGAAAGGAAGGAAGAAAACTGGATGGTTAAAATGTCTTTGGAGGTAAAAAGAGAGGTTTTGAATGAAATGCAGAAATAAATTAGATTTAACGGAAATGGGTAGTTTCATGAAAATAGCTAAGCAGAAATAAGAACAAAATACCAAGTACAACACATTTACAAGACTGATGCATAGGAAGGTGATGTGTTGAAATGAATGAAACATGGATTGGCACAAGAGATAAACAAGACATTAAAAGGAGCTAAAGAAGGGAGCTGTACTGTTGGAAGAAAAATGTGTTAGATATTGAAATCAAGGAAAAAGAAAAGAAAAAGATAGGATAATGCCTACGCTGAGAGAAAGGCTACAAAGGCACTTAGTAGCCAAGGGAAGAATAAGAAAAGACCATCTAAAACATGTGAGGGGCTGTTACTCAAGTCTGTGCAGCAGAACAGCTTATGTTAAAAATACTAGATCAGATTTTGCATGCAGTTCTCATGTAAGAGGAAACAGCTTTCACAATTGTTTAATGATCTCCTGATAGGAAGGTTAACAGGATTATCATGCAGTTCACTGGAGGATGGACGGGGCAACTCTCCGCGTGTCCCTCACTCGCTGTGTAATTCCAATATCCTCCTTCACAGGGAAGCGTAAAAGCATCGCGCTACTCAAAGGCATTAGTCGGAAAGTTGGTATGTTTTTAATGAGGGAAATTGAGCCTAAAGGGGAAATAAGGAAGGGAAGAACATGGGTACAAAAACCTGAGCTCTTTTAGCTTAATTTTGCCTTACCAAACTATAGCCTAACTACAGGGGTGTCTGGGGGGGCTGAACTTCCCTTGAGGTTTCAATTTGCTCTGGTCTCCTCTCACTTCTGACTGAGCTGCTTGTATCCTAGTAACTCGTGTGACATTCTCTGCTGCTCACATGTTACTGCTCCTCTGTTCTGCTCTCCAACCGTTTTCTTGTCAAAGTGGAGAAATACTCCCCACCTTCCCTTCTGTTACGCAGACCACAAAGCAATATTGCTTTGTATTGTCCGTGTCCTGTGGAGACTCTAATGAGAAAGGTCTTCACGATAGCCTCCCTCTGATAGTTGTGACTTTAGTACCAGCTGGTGTGGGAGAGTGGGGATGGGGAAGGGAGGGAAGTGGTCCAAAGAATACTCTGAGCAATGCCCATCAGTCACGGAATAATGCAAATCATCCCTTTTCTTTTTTGATGGCCCATTATTTTTGCCCTAGACTTGGGTTCTCTGACTTCTGAGAAACTGTATTAATCAGAGTAATTAGTGCCAGGTGCTATAACAAACAGCCCTAGAATCTTAGGGACTTTACCCAATAAAGGTTTTTCTTCTGGCTCATATCACAGTTTGTGTGGCAGGCAGCTTCTCATTCCATGACTCTGGAATCCCAATTCTTCCATCCGGTAGTGGGATTCACCTTCTAGGGCCTCTTTTCAGAGCCCATTGCTGTATTATCTGTATTTAGTCAGCTGACCAACAAAGAGTGAGGAAGATCATATGATGCATTTTTATGTCCATGACTGGAAGTGATGAACATTACTTCCATGATATAGCACCAATCTAAATGCAAAGGATGTGGGGAAATGTATTTTTTATGAGTGCCCAGGAGGAAGAATTGTGATTGGTGAGTTTTTTTTTTTCTTAACATCTTTATTGGAGTATAATTGCTTTACAATGGTGTGTTAGTTTCTGCTTTATAACAAAGTGAATCAGTTATACATATACATATGTTCCCATATCTCTTCCCTCTTGCGTCTCCCTCCCTCCCACCCTCCCTATCCCACGATTGGTGAGCGTTTAGGCAGTTTCTGCCACACTGACCAAGAGGCATTTCCATCCCTAATGCAAATTAATCCTTAGTGGGCCTGTCTTCCCAACCTTTGCCATATGTTCAGATATGTCTGAGGTCATGCACACTGTTTAATGTGGAAACTGAGGCAGATTATTTAGATATACATAGCTAATAAATGACAGAACTGGAATATGTCTCAGATTTGCCTGAATCTCAAGTTATGTTCTCCCCCCAGATTTTATACTTTGGGGAGTAGCAATACGTATGAGACCAGACTGGAAGGAATCTGATTTCTTTGCTTTGCACCCCTGGAGCCCTCTGAGGTACCAGAACCTCACTGGTATCAAAGATTTGGTACAGTTGGTACTGTAGGTAAGGTAGTTAAAGGTCATCCCTACAGAGGAAACCCTGAGATTGATATTGTCTCATAGTAGCAGGGGAGTGAAAAACACCGGGAAATAGTGAACACTTCACCCTGTCCTCCACATTGGGTGTGGTAAGATGGCCATGTCAAATGGCCTCGGAAGATATCTTTAACTATCTCTTTTAAAGCTGAAGCAAAAAGTCAAGGGAAGGCCATTGAGTAAGAAAGACATATAATATATGAGATTTAGCCTGGATTTAATGTTGCTTTAAAATTTTAGCTTTACTTTTTTAGTAGCTGTGTGGTTATGGATGCATTACTTAACCTCCCAGAGCCTCAGTTTTCTTGTTAGAAAAATGAGGGTAGTGAAACTTAACTCACAAGGTAGTAAGAATCAAAGAAGTTAACAAGGGCAGTATGTATAACAAATAGGAGGCACTGCAACTAAGGGTTACTTCATTTTCCCTTTTTATTATTTCTTTTCTTTCATCATCAAGGGGGGAGGCATCATGGTAGAAAAATAATTCTCCTAAATGTCATGGAAAATAGATGAGGCAAAAATGATGTTACTTAATTCATTTATTTATTCATTAATAAGTTGTTCATCCATTTCTTTATTCATTTATCCCTTCATTCAATAATTTGTTTGTTCTTTCATACATTTACCAAACATATACTCACTAGAGGCAAAACATCATAGTAAATATTGGGGAAATCCAAAAGGATAGCATGGACCCTGCTTTCAGGATCTGTGTCTTCCAGTTGAGGAGACGGGTGTGAGCACAAGTCACGGAAATTACAAGGTGGAGCATGATAAATGACAAAAGCATTTTAAAATTAAGTACTGTGATAGTGCAGGAGAGGGAGGATAGAGCAGGGAATGTGAAAAGCGTAAGAGAATCAGTTGCATTTGTGTTGGGACTTGAACAGTGGTGGCTCTGGGATTTCCTAATAATAGGAATTTTGGAGCAACAATCCTACTGGCAGAAGCAAGGGTATTTCTTTTGAAGCTACGCTTACATAAGAAGAGCACCAGTGTTCTTAGAATGCTTATTAAAAATCAATAAGGAGAACTCAATTTTGAAAGATGCTTTCACTCACAATTTTCTTATAAAAATCACAAAATTAAAAAAAACTTATAGAACATTCCTTTTTTCTTTTTACCTCTTTGCCCTCAAAATTAATAATAATTAATATTTTTAGTTAAGTTACTTAAGGGGCTGTATTAGTCAGCTTGGGCTTCCATAACAAAATACCATAGACTGGGTGGCTTAAACAGTGGAAATTTATTTTCTCACAGTTTTGGAAACTGGAAGTCCAAAATCAGGTAGCCAGCATGGTTGGGTTCTGGTGAGAGCTCTCATCCTGGCTTGCAGACGACTGCCTTCTCAATGTATTCTTACATGGCAGAGAAGGAGCTCCGATGTCTCTTCCTCTTCTTATAAAGATACCAGTTCTATTGGATCATGGCTTCACCCTTATGACCTCACTTAACCTTAATTACCTTCTTAGAGTCCCTGTCTCTAGTAAGTCACATTGTGGGTGAGGGCTTCAACATATGCATTTGGGGGAGATATAATTCAGTCCATAGCAGGAGTGGTCAAAAGCTCACCTTCTTGGTGCTCTCTCTGCCTTGGAAACATCAGTGTGATTCCATTTGAGAACAGATTGGAGAGGCAACGGGAGCAGCACAATATCTGCTTTACCAACTAATGTCTCAGAGTTGTCAAAATTAAAAAGCTCAAATATACAATTCCAGCTTGATTTGCATACTTGTCAAAGGCGATATCTATTTGAAATAGTACAGGAATTGACTTTATTCCTCCCTTCTAGGTAAACCTATGAAGATTCTCATAAGGATAAAAATATAAATTTTATCATTTTCCAGTTGCTGGTTTTATAGAATATCCACATGTTTTTTACAGATTGGTAAACATTTTTATAGCTATGTTGGATTTTGTTTTTCTTGCAGGTATTAGAGATTTTTCAGCCTACACAGTTTAATCATGATTAATGGCATGTTCTCAAAAACCAACATGCATGGCTTGTAGCAATAAAAATAATTACTGTTAGTTGCCTAAGGAGGGTAGGAAGAGTCTGAACTTTCACAAGAATTTGAGAGTTAATTTCAAAAGGGTAGCACCTTTCCAAATAAACCACATATTTGGTAAAACTGTTGCCAGTAAAATATGCAAAAGCACTCCAATTTCTTTTCTTGTTTAAGTCATGTATCATGACTAAAATTCTTCTCTGTAATTCACATTCAGTTCTCACCTGTTTTGTGTTGAATACAGCTGCATTGTGCTATAAAAAGAAATTTAGACAAGGTATCTGCTGGTGGTAGACTGTTTCTGTAGCCCCTCATAGGGGACCATACCTTTGGAAATCACGTGGTGTCCCCTTTTCCCTCTACTTTGGCATCTTCTTGCAACTGAAAGTATGTTCATCTGAAAAATGAAGACTCTGGAAAAGGCAAAGAAATCAGAGATGGGCCAAGTGCAGCTTTAGAGGTGTATGTGGAAGGAGGGGCAGGGCCATGAAGGTACTTTATGAGAATTAAGAAGAAGATGCCACTTCCTCTGGTTAGACACAGCCCACCCCATGCCAGGGTGTGTGGTTTGCAGACAGAGAGAAAGCTGGATTTCAGTTCCCATTTGCCCCTTTAGGTGGGCAACTGTCTATGGTGGTCTTGGGCAGGGCCAAGTTAAGGCCTAAATTGAGGTATCAGCTTTTAGCAGTACTTGCTATTATACTTTGCACACAGTAAGTAGTTGGAAAATGATGATTATGAATGAATAGTTTAATCATCATTATATTCAAACATTACCCAATCCTTTGCAGAAAACCGTATTCCAGAATGAGTTTTCAAGTCCAGATTCTAAAAGTTTTCTGTTAATCTAGCAGAAAAGCATTTAGGAGCAGCATAGTAAATTTGTAAAATTCTCCTCTTGAATAAGATGATCATCTCAGACAAAAGGAATCGGTGTTATTTAGTCAGTTTTCTGGTCTGTCCAAGTCTATTTGGATTTGGGATTATTTCCATTTTTGTGTAAAATTAAGTGATATTTTTCCTCTCTCAAGTCAGTTCAACAAACCTTTGTGCAAAGCCAGAGTTTAAGATGACTATTGTAGGCCCCCCTGCTCTTAGAGGATTCTTCACAACTAAAGGGGAGTTGCAATGTGTTCTTGAAGGAAAACACAATGGTTTCCCCCTTGGGTCCAGGACTGGCTACATAGTTTTCAGAGTCCCAGTGCAAAATGATAACAAGGAAGCAATGATGTAGGGAAGTTAATCTCGACTTCCCGCCAGCCAGTGGGTGACCCCCAAGGGATCACAACTTCTGTGCTGGGACACAGTACCTGGATCTGAGGTGAGCAAGAAGCCCCCTCCCAATCCAACCCATGCTGGGGCCCTGCCAACCCGGGGCAGGGAGAGCCACCCACTTGTCACCCCGAGGTGCTGCGGGTACAGCTACCACTCTGCATTCATGCCTGGACCACAGCTTCGGGGAATCATAGCAGATTCAGTTTTTGATCTTAGCCTTAAAGAATCTTATTTCAACAGGTCTGGAAGGGAGGAAAAGGCAATACTGGCAAAGACTACTTCTGAAGGAAAAGCGCAGTACGAACACCCAAGCTTGTTTTAGGGAATTCTGGTCAACAGAGGGCTCTGCTGGTGGGAAACGGATGGGGGGTGGCGCTAGAGATAAATCTAGGATGACATTCCGTTGTTCAGTAATCATTTAATAAGTGCCTACTATGTCTCAGCCCTGTGCAGCTGATATAATGTTGAGCAAAATCAGATTCGTTCTTTACTCTCATGAGGCTTACAACTAATAAAAAAAATTAGGGTCAGATTGAGGAGATTCTTGAATGTCATTTGTATAAGGGGTTTCTCTGTAGACCTGAAAACCTCTTGAATCAGAAACATTTGTCTTTTGTCTCCCCAACCTCTACTACTGCCACCTATAGTTTAAATTATTTCTTTTTCTACATTGTGTTTACTGCTGTTTTGCCCTATCTCTCTAATGCTAAGAAATAATATATTTTTTGAATTTATTTTTTACTCCTTTCCATTCTTTATTATGAGTAATAGTGAAGACAGGAATGTGTTACTGAGGCAGTCTTTGCCAGAGGTTACTTGTAGTTTGGTTGATTGGAATTCAAAGCATATTACCCACTGTTAAACTTTGCTACCCAGCCCCTAGGAACATATTTAACCCATATGTACCTGCAGTAAAAACTGCAGAATATAACTGCCACATGGGAAAATGTTTCTGTAGGAAAACTCTCTCAAGGAATTCTGAGAAAATAAAGTTCGTGACTTACTGGGAACAGGTCTTTCCAGATGTAATGATGGAAGGGATTCCCTTTTTGATCATTTTCCACAGCACCTCAAGCCTACTCTCTAAAGGGAAGAGTGGGAGCTAAGATTAACCCTGAGGTTAGGATGTGGGAGGAGTGAAGGACAGAAGTGTGTGGGATACGTAAGGCCATGGAGAAGGGGGCAGAACAGGCGTGGAGGGAGTGGGGGGTACAGAGTTGGGAGACTGTGGATAACGGTGGGTACCTGAAGAATTAAGGACCAAGAAATTTGGAAGAGAGGCAGAAATTAGGAGGAAGAGGGTCAACTTGGTCTTATTTCCTGTCCTGGCTGTACTAACTTTCTGCCCAGCTACTGAAAGCCATCTTGGAACCATAGCAGTTGGGTTAACAGGAGCATAAAAGAACATAGGATGTCGGAAGGCCGGGGGTAAACCCCAGTTTTCCCATTTAGTTTTGTGGCCTTAGGTAACTTACTTCACTTCTCTGAGCTCTGGCTTCCTTATCTAACAAATGGGTGACACTAATGGCCTCAGGCTTATACAGTTATTTTAAGGAATAAATGAGCCTATGTGTGTGGAATATAGAATGTAAGCCCCACATGGGTAGAGAATTTGTCTTGTTCACTGCTGAATTCTCAGTGCGAGAAACAGTTCCTGGCACTCTTCGGGGGCTAAACATATACATATAAAATTAATGAATAAATAGGAAGAGATTTGTAAGTAGAGTGACATTTAAAAAAGTCTAGTCCAGGGGTTGTTCACAGCTGATTAAGCTACTCTAGTGGTTACAAAAAGTGAAGATTCTGGAACAGTGCGTTTGTCTGAATTCAAATCTTAACTCTGGCACTCACCATCTCTGTAACAGTGGGCAAGTTTTGGCCTCAGTTTCTCCTTCCATGAAATTTGGGTATAGTATTCACTATATTATGGGGTTATTGAGAAGACGAGATGAGATAATACAAAGCATTCTTGTGCCTGGAGTATAGTAAGTGTTCAGTAAATTTAGCTGTGATGTTGATGTTGACAACAGCGTTGCTGGTGAGGGCAGTTCTCAGATCTGCAGGCAGGTTTCAAATTACGCAGAGACAAAATCTCCCTCTGCCCCTGCTCCAAAGCTGGAGCAAGGAGCAGGTGCTCTCTCCGTGAATCTTCTCTAGCCATTTTGGAAGGGTATGTGTGGCCCCGAGTCTGGCAGGGACAGAGCTGAGCTGAGTTGTTCACAGCAAATCTGCAACGATGATCTTCTCATCTGTCTTCTAAGCTGTGGGCGGCTCCTTCTTTGGAAAGCAAGTTATAATCAGAACTTGGAACAAGCTACCCTCCAAACAATGCTCTCCTTGCCTTTTCTGCCATTTAATTAATGCCAGTCTAATTTTATAGAAAGTATATAAATATGACTTATGCATATTTGTACCTATATTTTCCTGTGAGACTCACCACAAGGTACATGGCCATGTCAATCATATCCTTCTGATAAATATCTCTGGCCTGAATACTTAACATTTATAGCCACATTTGGGGAACCTAGCGAGTAGAGGGAAGGATATTGTTTCACCTAACCTTCAAGTTATCATTGACTAGTACCAAAAGGTGAACCTCCTGTTCCTTCCAGATTATATTTTTCTTTGGGAATTTAGGTAGATGTCAGCTGATAGCGCTCAAAATTCCTTTTGCTAATGCTTCCCTTCCAGTTCTTGTCAGTCCAACTCAAGAAACAGACAGTGGTTTGTATGCTGCCATTTGAAGGTTATAAGGACATAATCCATGCATTCTGGTTTTAAATTCATTTTTAGTGAATATAAAATTAATTTAGGCAATGACTTAAATACACTCAAATCCTGAAAGAGTTGCATCATAACCCCTGCAGGCTTAGTAAGGACCAATTGGGTGCAGTGGAGTGACCTCGCTGAGCTTTTCTACAACTTCATTTGCACTGTGTCTGCAAGCATGTGCACTAAGGAGCTGATTTTATTAGAAGTAACTTTGAAGAACGAGTAGAAACGCTTTTTCTTTTTACCAAGCATGGATTTTAAAAGTTACACAGAAATCAGCATTGTCAAGTCACATGAAGTGCAATTATAAGCAGAAGGCTTGAAACCTGTTTTTGCTTAGAGCCTTTATTTGATTGAGCAAAAACAACAGCAATAAATTGTATTCAAAAGCACTTTTGAGTCCCTTACAACAGTTTTATTACCAAGAGCAGGATCTACAAAACTTCCCCCCCTTTTCCATTTGGGTCAGTTGTCTATGGGCTTCCCCAAGCATCCAAATCCGTGTTTACGATTCTGAAGACAAAGGATTGTTCAGACTCTAGTGCCCGACACTTGGAGCTTGGTATTATTAGACACTAATTGTAGCACTGATTTTACATTTTTATTTTCTTAAAATCTGTAGAAATAACAGAGTATCAGAGATTAAAAAGCAAAAATGTGTCATTAAAATATTTAGCACAAACATTCCTGTTTCGTCTTCCTCCTGAAATTTTCAGTTTTATTTTATCTTTTCCCTATATTCTCCTTTCTCCAAAATAATACTTTTAACATTTTGAAACCCTAGGTAGTCAGGGCTTACAATCAAGACTCAGTAGGAACATAAATGTCAAAAACAGAGCAGTAAGTTGAGGACTGCATCTTTGGCTCACATTTCACCATCAGAATAATTATTTAATGGCTATAGTGGTATTTGATTTTTTTTCCTGATGGTGTCCTATCGTATTAGATCTACTACCTCATTGATTCTTTCTTATCCTTTTGATAAATTACCACCCCAGAAATATATGACTTTCAGCATTTCCCAAATCCTTTGTTTGACTAGTATAAAACCATATTTAGCATCTACATGACAGAGGATATGTGCCAGTTACAAAACTATCATTTTGCTTTTATGTTTTCAACAGTCCCATCAGGTAAGGTAGCCAAGGCAAGTGGCAACATCTGTCTCTGTTTTAAATGTGACGACATTGCGATGTGGACAGGTTAAATGGCTTGCTCATGGTGACCTAGTTGGTGACATGGCAGCAAGAGGAATTCATGTCTCCCGATCCCTATGTATAAGATTCTCTTTACTGACCTGCACAAAATGTTAATTGTCAGATTAGACAAACCTCTAAGTAGAGGGTTGGCCAATTTTGTGATGAGACAGCTATCGGTAGCAAAGGATACAAGTTCCCTTAAGTTTATTACGGCAGTCCTGGACAGCTAGCTCCCTGGGCACGCTCTTGAATTAGTGTTAAGGTGTAATGGTGATTTTGGGCATGCTAGAATATAGCATCAGAGACCTGGGGAGGTCCAGGTAGTGGACTGGAATAGCTGTAGCTATTAAATATCTAGGTCATCCTTTATAGAGGGTTGTAATATATACTCTAGCTTCTGATTTCAGTGCTGACAGAAAGGAAAAAAAAATCCATCTTGCTAAAATGTAGTCAGACAGCAGTTTGTCTTTCCAAAACATTATTAGGTATTATTACAGAATGTGAACACCTTTCATTCCTGACAAACAGGAAATGTATGCTGCACTACTGGTATGTCAATCAGAGTGATAGCATCAATTTTATGGTTTTTAATTCATCCCCACCTCCTGCCGAGACTTTTGCTCTTCCCAAATTATGAATCTTAAAAGGTACATGATTAAGAAGAAAAAAAAAATATGTCTCTGCCTGTGTGAACTCCTGTGTGAAGAGCTTGGAGGCAGATGTTTAAGAGATTTGTAAAGCCTGTCCTGACTTTGCAGTGACTGGACAAGTGACTTACATTAACCGCAGCTGGGAGTGCCCCCTCATGCTTTCGCTTTAGTAATCTGCCAGCAAATCAAGCAAGTATATTTTTATATGCATGGCACCTTTACATTTGTAAGGAGCAGAAAGAAAATAGGTAATGTATTAAAAGCTGTATTTGTCGGTTCATGATGCTTCAGTTACATTTTTAATTTAAGTTTTCAGTGTCTTTCTTTAGCAGTAGTGTTTTGTTGCGTTTTGATATATAGTCAATAATAAACATGAAGTCAGTTCTGGAGACAAGCTTTGAAGGAATCAGAGCAATCTCTCTCAAAATTCTTTTCTTTCCAGCTCTTAATTCTTTTCTTCAACATGTAATGAAATGAAGAGTATCACCAGTGTCAGTGGGAAGTGAGGCTGTTTAAATAACGTGTGCATGTGCACACGTGTGCGCACATACACACACACACACACATACACACAGTTTACTTCTCAGCAGGGGGTTTGGGAGCCTGGGGTGTCTGAATCTGTCCTCCCATGTTCTTCTCTTGTTTCTGGTGAGGAGCCATTTTTCTTGTTTTTCCCATGCGGCTCCACCTGGACTCCATTTGCTGCCACAAACTCTTCAAATATCACACACTTATTTAAGATTTAGGAATGTGATCTGATAGTTGCTGATTGGAAGGTGAAGCAATAATTAGCAATTGGTCAAGATCAATTTCCTGTACTGGTGCTGACCACAGAGTGAATGTTTCATCTTTGACAGAAAATTCTCTCTCTGCTGATAGCCCATGATCTTGGATCTTTAGTAAGAACTTTCACTGTATGGTGGCCTCCATGTTTAAATCCCTCTTGGCCATTTCACCCGTTGCTTTAACATTTTTAGTGCTTGAGTGTTTTGGCAAGAGTTCACGCGGCCTTGAAGTAACCCATGTGGCACTTGCTTGTGAAAAATTTCTCATTCTGCCTTTACCACAACTTCTTTATGATTCAGAGTTGAAGTATGCTGGTTCTCTTCCATGCAAGAAAGCAAATGTAGGAAATAAGCAAGAGCTCTTCTTTTCCTGGTGGGGCACTGGCATGAAACACAGAGTTTTGAGAGTGATGATAAGACCGTGCACAAATGTGGCTAATGCAGCAGGGCCTGCCTTATAGGAAGGCAGTGCCCTGCAGAGAAGCTTTTCTTCCCACTTGGGAGGAAGGAAGTTATCAAGGATCTTGTTAAAGGAGGCTTCTCTGAGGACTTGGCCACACCTCTCTTTCTTTGCGTAGGTGATATTAGCATTTGCAAACACGTTTACTTACTCTCTTTCACTTGCTTCCAAAGCTAGGTGTTATGTCACCATGTTGTAGGCAAGGGCGCTGAAGCTTAAGAAGATGAGCAGCTTGCTTTAAGGTCACATAGATGGTGAACAGCAGAGCTGGAATCGAAGCCGTGTTTTCTGACTCTAAATCCAGTGCTCTTTGCTCTACCCTATGGTTGCTTATTATTAGAACCACTTATTTGGCACGTGTTGTGTTTAAATTCCCAATTAGGTTGTTTGAGTATGCATTTCTTAATAACACTGACATGTTTTATGACAGGGATTTGCACATGGTGTATACTAAATGAGTACTTTTGGTTGAGTTAACCAGTTTTCCTCATTCTCCCTTTATGTGGTGCAGAATTTAATCATATCACAAACGTTTACAGACATTGTAAGGACTTATGTTAGATATTGGGAACACAAGGTGATTGTTATGGAGTAAATGTTTGTATCCCCCTCCCCCCAATTCATATGTTGAAGCTTTACCCACATCCTGCAGTGTAGCTCTATTTGGAGATGGGGCCTCTAAAGAAGTGATTAAGGTTCAATGAGGTCATAAAGGTAGAACCCTGATCTGACAGGATTAGTGTCCTTAGAAGAGACAGCAGAGAGCTAGCTCTCTCTCTGTCTTTCTCTCTCTCCTGTGTGCACGTACTGAGGAAAGGCCAAGTGAGGACAAAGCAGGAAGGCAGCAGCCTATAAGCCAGGAAGAGAGCTCTCACCAGAAACTGAATTGACTAGCACCTTGTTCTTGGACTTCGCAGTCTCCAGAACTGTGAGAAAATAAATCTCAGTTGTTTAAACCATCCAGTCTATGGTATTTTCTTATGGCAACCCAAGCCGACTAATACAGTTATTAAAACCAGATCTTATTCAAGCATCTCATTATCCTGCAGGGTAGATAGGGAACAGCCATAGACATATAGGTGAGTTGAGTACATGCTCATGTGCTTGGTCCCTTTGGGAATGAAACTCAAGGTTATCGTCATACCGCTGGGGTTAAATGCCCTCAAAGTCAAAATGGTTCAAAACATTCTGTATTTTTTAGAACTACATATAGCATTACTTGAGTTTGCATGGTCAGGGGTGAAAGTGAGAGTGATGGCCAAAAAAACTTCAAAGAGATGATGTGAGTCTATGTCATGAAGAGTGACTAGTTGTTTTCCAGGGAATAAGGCGGAAGAAAGTGCATGTTCTTCAGAGAGAACAGAAGTATAAGTGAACACAGTAGAATCCTGGATTCTGGAGACCTTAATTAGTTCATTATGGCTGGAGCTTAGGATATACATGGAGGAGCTTGAAAGATGAGGTTGGAAAGATAAGAAAGAGCTAGTTCCTTATAGGTTTTCGTATGTTAAGCTTAGAAATTGGACTTTAATCTGTAAGCAACATGGATGATATGAAAGAATTTAAACCTGTGTAGTTAAACAATCAGATTTGTAGTTTAGAAATTTACGTTGTATGTGCTGTGGAGATTGAACTGGAACTTAATCTTGGGGTTAGGGCTTGGGATGGGATTTCAGGGAGGGATGCTGTCATAAATTCTCTATGAAAGATTACATAAAAGGTCAGGAAGCTGCCTTTGATATTATCTCCTTAGCTAAAAGACACAGCTCAAATTTTCAACCACTTTAGAATTCAAGTAACCCTTCTTTCTTTTAATTATGGCACTGGAATGGCTCTTATTTCTAGAAAAAAAAAGTGACCTTTGTTCACGTGAATGCCACACATCATGAACGGCACCCATGCTCTGGTCCTCCTCAAAACCAGAGTGGCCCCAAAATGAGCAAGCCAGGGGCCTGGTGAGAAATTCAACGTTCTCTACTTCTTCTTCTGAACACTCTCTGGTTTCATTTTTATGAGGTACCCCATTTTCCTATGCTGTTAGCTAGAGCTATTTGAATTTTCTTAATTTGATGTTTCAGAGAGCAAAGAACAAGTAAATATGTTCATTGAGCAATTACTAATTCAAGCCCTGAGCCCAGGATTCATAAAATATATAATCTCACCCTCACCTGGTCAGGGTGATTTAGACTGGAGCTAGTTGAAATACGGGAGAAAGTTCATTTTTTGTGGTAGGCTTTGGATTTGAGTGTGTGTGCCTAACTTACGTGTTTATGACAATTGTAAAATCGCTACTCTTTGACTCTCCAGAGAGTAACTCACATGTGGAAGAGGTAGACAATTTTGTCTTGTGGTTACTATGCCTTCCCCTCAGTGTTCTGTTCATTCTTTCCTCTTCAAACAAATTAAAGTATCAGTCCACTGGAGAGGGACTATTCTCACTTTTATGTGTCACACAGAGTCCTCAAAACTGACTTTACCTATTAGTGCTAACGACAGTGATGGCTGGTTGTTGTGACACCTGCACACGCCTTTCTTCCCTGGCACTTAGTGTCAGTCTGGGAATTTTGTCACCCCAGTTACCCCAGAATGTTTCCTTATGACTGCATTCTTACTAGCTGTAAGTTACTCTTTTACTCAAGGGGGAACAAGGGCCAGATGGCATGCAGACATGTGCTTGAGACTGGGTGAGTCTTATTTGTTCTCTATTTCTTGTTACTTACTGTCACTCCTCAGCTAACCACACATAAGGAACCCACCCTGTGAGCTGTTTTTTTGCTGTGCATATCTGAAACATGATTACAGTCATGTGCTTTTTATTAACATTATTGTTATTATGGGTTTCTTTTTATTGTTGTTGTTTCAATCCGCCTCATTTTTTTTGAAAGGTGAGATATAAATAAATTCAACAATGTCAACAGGTCAGCCAGAACACAGATGTGTAAATACAACGAATTTTGTCGCCTTCTAATTAAAAACCTTGAACTTGTTCCAACAATAGTGTTATAGCTCAAAAATAATTTTATTTGGAAAATTCTGTTTTGAAAATGTCTTTAGAGCCTTTGCCTATCAATCAGAGCAGATCATCATTCTCTGAGGGTGGGTTTGATCTTTTTTTAAAAAAAAATTCATTGAACAGGTAATTATTAGGTGCTTACTAAGTGGCAGGCAGTATACCAGGAGCAAGGAGCAAGACAGACATAGTTTCTGCCTTCAAAAACATTTAAGATCAAATCTGAGATGAATGTCTGAGCCCTGGATAATACCTTTACTGATAAGAACAAGATGTGACTGTACAGTGACAATCTTAACTGCCTCAAATGACAATTTTAAAGAAGAGATTTAAAACATTTTGAGTAATGGCAGCATCTCTGGAATAACTCAAACTACTATGTAGAAGACGAACACTGATTTTTTTTTGTGCATCCAGTATAGTGCTATATAGTTTATAAAACACTTTATATGTATTATGTCACTCTCTTCTCACAGGAACTCTGAATTATCAACCAGGTTTAAGTACCAGTTTCCTCTACTGTAAAATGAATGATCTCTAGGTGTCTTCTAGGTCAAAAATTCTGTAATTCTCATGTCTCTAATCCCATGCATTCATACTGTATCATGGGTCCATTACTTCAGAATAGCTCCTTGTGATCTATTTGGCTGAAGACCTTCCAAGCAGAGGTGGGAGTCCAGTGTCTTCTCCCGGGGTGGTGAGTGATGGCAGGAGGCCTGGGGCTCTGCCAGGCTGGGCATCTAGAAGCCTGGCAAGGGATGGACTGAGCTCATTTCTCAGCCACAGGGTGAGGAGCAGAGGGAGACTGAAGTTGAAGTACGAAGTGAGGAAGGTTCCTTGGGAGTGAGGGAGGGTCTGAAATATCAAGTTCAAAGGATCAGGCAGAGAGAGAATCAAGACTCAAAGAAAAACATTGGCTAGATAAAGAGGTTGAAGAGGCAGAAGCTAGAAAGCTACCTGAAAGAACATGATTTCTTTTTATGGGTACTAGAGAGAGAGCCCAAGAACCACTGGAATGATAAACCCAAAAAGAAAAAAAAATTTAAGTTGGCTTTTTATTTTCTTAACACCATCAGTGGTTGAACACTGAAAATAAAGAGAAAATGTAGCTCTGTTCTAAAACTTTACCTCATCAAATTTCCCAACCAAAAACCCACTCCTATAAGAAGATGCAGTGTTCATCAAATAGAACATCTTGATGATTTCCAGATAGAACAAGTATTTAGAGATTGAAATGGAAATTTTTCTTTATATCTTAATCTCAACATCTTTGAGTCATCTTTGTCCATATCAAAAACAAAATACAGTACTCCCCTAGTGGCGCAGTGGTTAAGAATCCGCCTGCCAATGCAGGGGACACAGGTTCAATCCGTGGTCTGGGAAGATCTCACATGCCACGGAGCAACTAAGCCCATGCGCCACAACTACTGAGCCTGAGCTCTAGAGCCAGCGAGCCACAACTGCCCACGAGCCACAACTACTGAAGCCTGCACGCCCATAGCCCCTGCTCCACAACAAGAGGAGCCACCACAATGAGAAGCCCGCGCACCGCAACGAAGAGTAGCCCCTGCTTGCTGCAACTACAGAAAGCCCACATGCAGCAACGAAGACCCAACGCAGGCAAAAATTTAAAAAAATTTAAAAAATACAAGTCCAGTTATTAAGTAGATCTGAAAATCTCTCTTCTGAAAAGATATATACACAGTTAGTAAAAATTCAGAAGTTTTATTTTAATACTTTGCTGCTCATCCCAGAAAAGTTAAGTGGAGTATTAGAATATGTCATAGTCATACTAAGAGATACAAGGAGGCTTTGGTGGCTTTGACTACACGCACACACACACACAGTGTGGATGCGGGCGGAATTGTGAGAGCATCTCCAGGAGCAATGGATATGACAGGCCCCTTTGCAGAAACTTTGCTTTGGGCCCAGCATTTCAACTCCTTTTCACCACCATGTTCAAAGTTCCTACCTGTGTTCTCCTAGCACTGCTTACCCATGGGCACAGCAGATTGTTCCAGGTGGGATGAAGATACAGTGGATAAAATTATGTACAAATCATGGGTGTAAAAAAGCTGCTAATAACCTGTTTCTAGTTTTCAACTGCTAGTTTTGTGTCATTTTTACCTCTAGGCACATTTAGTAGCAGTATTTCAAATTCATCCGAAGTTTGATTTTGCTCGTTTTCCTGTTTATTTTTCAGTCTTTTTCTGGAAGTTTTCTAAGGATCTAGGTGTTTGTGTTTTTGTTTTTTAATGAATTGACATGTTTTTATTTATTTATTTATTTATGGCTGTGTTGGGTCTTCGTTTCTGTGCGAGGGCTTTCTCTAGTTGCGGCAAGTGGGGGCCACTCTTCATCGCAGTGCGCGGGCCTCTCACTGTCGCGGCCTCTCCCGTTGCGGAGCACAGGCTCCAGACGCGCAGGCTTAGTAATTGTGGCTCACGGGCCCAGCTGCTCCGCGGCATGTGGGATCTTCCCAGACCAGGGCTCGAACCCGTGTCCCCTGCATTGGCAGGCAGATTCTCAACCACTGCGCCACCAGGGAAGCCCAGAATCTAGGTGCTTTGCTAGTCAGCCATCTTCCAGAATTTCAGCACCAATAAGTGTGCTCACAGTCCTTTTGGTTTTGCTGTTGTTGTTGTTTTCTTTCCCTGAACAAATTTATAACATTAGGTCACACTTTATCGAGAAGCTTTATTTTTCCATCTGCTCTCCATTTTTGCTCTATTATTAGGCTATGCTTCTGGTATTCTGATCCCACTTCATTTCCAGGACCCTTGTTGATGTCAGTGGGGAACCTAGGCAGGAAGGAGGGCATAATCCTTGGCTGGGCTCCACAGGCTGTTTTGGGAAAAGCGTCTGGTCTCCTTGAGGTGGGACTTCCGTAGGATGGACCCCTGTTAATTTCCTACAGACAGTAGCTTCTGCATCGTATTTAATGCAACCGCCGGTACAGGATGATATACTTGCTCAACCACCCAAATATATTGACTTTCTGTTAAAAGGCTTTTAACATAAATTTTAGGAGATTAACAAAATACATCACAGACTGTTGCTGAGAATGCAGGCTTTTAAACTACGTTTCTCCTCCATTGATTTTAGTTAATATATTTTCACCACCCCCTTATTTTACTGTACCTTTTAATTTGTTATTCATTTGTTTGAAACCAGAACTCTGCTGAGGCGCTCTGGACCCACAGGAACTGAAATAGTTTGCCTTCATTATCTGGTAGACCTGCTCGAGTCTGTAGTCCCTGACAGAAACCACAAGACTGTACAAACTGGCAACTGTGGGTTTGTCTGTTCTCTATTGATTCTATTTCTGGAAAAAAAACACGAACCAATGGGTGAGCCATGTGACTGTACAACTGACCCAAAGCTCCCATCAGAATGGGGATGGAGACCTTTTGCAGACAGGTCGTAATGGGACCTCGACACTTTTCTGATTGCTTCTTAACCATGGCCTTTGAAAGCTTTGACTTAGAAGTTTAACTCCTTGTATCCTGGAATATGAAACTGCCATAGAATCTTAATATTCTATAGCATGTTATTTAAATTTGGTCATATTGTCCCAAATATATAATAAAAACATGATATAACTTTGCTTATAAAGTATCTTTGTTCTTTCTTCCAACATGAGAATTACAAGACAACTCCACCCAAAGACTTCAGAAGAAAACAATACACACGTACCTTTCAGACTATGAAACTGCAACTGCTGTAGTGTTTATTTTTCTTGCGCTTTGGTACTGGCACTAAATACCAATATTCAAGTAAATAGAATGCATGACTTCTATGCAGTATGGCCTAACGAGAGAGTTCTGGTCTTGGCTCTAACAAACTATGTGTCCTTAATCTTCTTGCTCCTTCTCCATTACATGTGAGCTGACCAGATGATCTCTAAGATCTATTCTAGTTCTAAGATTCAGTGTGAATAAAAGCCCTTGATAACACCAGAGAGATGCAGGTAGGGGAGAACACATCCTATTAAACAGACACACATAAACACACACATACTCAACAGAAAAACCAAAATAGCTCCCCTCTCCTCCTCCCCCAACAATGACAATGCAGCCATCTGTTGGACGTTCCATTTCACTTAGCAGCTGCTCTCAGATACAGAAATCTGCATTCCTCCCGCTCGTGCTGGTATGCATGCAGCATGTGTGGGTACTAGCATTTGACTCTCCCACCCAAAGGAATGGCTTTCATTGAATAAAAATGATCACAGAAAGGTTCCTTACTCTCCCATCACATAAAATGCCGTTTTCCTGATAATAGGCATTGGAGCTATCTCTGCTCCCCTGTGTATTAAAATAAATCCTCTTATAGATATTCACATCAAACAATCATCTAAAAATTGAAGAGGACAACCAGAAAAACGCTTCAGTGAAACTCCTGTCTTGTCAGAAACTTCCGCTTTGAAGGAGCGTGGGAGAGGTTGGAATGTAAAGTTCCAATTTACTTCTATTTTGTTAATACCCCCAACATTGCACTTAAGCTCTGAGAAATGACTATTGTACTAAAGGGAACCAGGAAGCTTTTAAAAGCAGTATTAATCTTACCATCAAACTAAATGAAAACATATAATATGACTCTCCAAAGGGGACAGAAAAGTGAAGTCCTTTAAATACTTCACCCCCACCCCCTTGCCTCTTCTCCAGGCTGAATTTTGTCTTCTGTGTGGTAGATTGTATAAAGTGGTATATCATTTAAAAAGATGCACTTGGGTTGGGGGTTGGGAGGAGCTGCAGTTATAAACAACAACAAAAAGGGGTCTTACAAGCAAGGCAGACAGAGAACCTTGGGTAAAATTGGATCTGCTTCTGAGTACATAATTTAGGACATTTGTTACAAGATTACTGTGGTTTTCTATAAATGTTAGTTTGCTGTATTATTTTCCATGAACTACTTTTCCAAAATGCAGAATATTTTGCCCCCAAAACATGGAAGCACTAAAGCTCAGATGAGGCACTGATTCATGAGGAGTCACCCAGAAACAGCTGGTCAGCCATCTGCAGCCCCAGAGTCCTTTTATTTTTACTTTGTTCAGCTAATTCTGTATGTAGAGGGGAAGGAGATGCATCAATCCTGAGAGAAGAGTGTGGCTCGTGTAAGAAAATGATGACTGACTGCTGCCCGAGACTGGTATCTGGTGGCCTGATGTGCTGATTTGGAGGGCAGCACGTTTCCTATGTGCATTAGGCTCTCAGCTCTTTACTACATGTGCATTATTTTCTGTGCATCCTGCTCTTTGGGAAAAGGAAAGAAATGATGATATGCCATTGATTGTTTTGTGGGAATTGTTCCAGATTAGAGCTCCCTTGAGAGTCATAACCAGTCTTTTCAAGGCAGGCAGAAGAGCCTGCAGAAACAAGGACAGGTCTGGAAGTCAGGCCTGCGAGTCTGCTCGCTCATCCCTCAAGTGCCCGCTGAATTAGACCTTTTAACTGCCCTAGATTCTGTGGTCAAAAAATGTTGGGGATAAAGGCAGTATCTGACACAGTTTAAAAGATAAACCATGATTCAATGCCATAATCATATGAAACCAAAATGCTGAGTAAATATTTAGATAGTGCTCTTTTAGCTTACATTTTGACATTACTGTCATAAAGCTGTGGACAATTCAAGCAGAATAGCCTTTTGCCTCCCAGAATGGGTAAGGGGGCCTTGTTGACAGAAGGTAGATGGTTACATTAGCCCTTCCTTGTGTTACCCAAGGCAGTTCATACAGATGACAGAGCCAGATGACTGTGTGGGAAGGAAAATGCTCTTCCAGTTCTAGAAAGAAGGCTCTTAGGTGCACAGGTGTATGCTGCTTACAGGTAGGCATAATTATAGTTTAATCAGATTCTTTGGTGTCTCTGGAGACCACTTTTTGGCACACCTTTTGACATTTTCCTTGAATCATCAAAATCTTTTACCCATTCCCCCCAAAAACATGAGTATATGTGTGTGTACACACACATACACATTGCATATGTATGTATATCTTCCTTGTTTGATTGAATTTCTTAATTGAAGTATAGTTGATTTACAATGTTCTGTTAGTTTCAGGTGCACAGCAAAGTGCTTCAGTTATACATACATATATATCTAGTTTTTTCAGATTTTTTTCCCATATTGAGTATGGTCCCCTGTGCTATGCAGTAGGTCCTTGTCGGTTATCTATTTTATATGTAGTAGCGTGTATATGTTCATCTCAAACTCCTAATTTATCCCTCCCCCTGTCTCTCCCCTTTGGTAACCATGAGTTTGTTTTCTATGTCTGTGGATCTATTTCTGTTTTGTATGTAAGTTCATTTGTATCTTTTTTTTTATTTTTAGATTCCACATATAAGTGATATCTTATGATATTTGTCTTTGTCTGGCTTACTTCACTTAGTATGATAATCTCTATTTTTTTATTTTGGCTTGTTTTCACTAAGTTTTTTAGTTTCCTTGATGACTTACATAACTACACTGCAAGATAAATCTTAATTTTTACAGATAAAAGGTAGAGAAGAGAAGCTTTTACTGCTACATTTAACCTGTGTGGCATTAACCCAGGACATAATTTACTGACCACCTCTAATTTTTTCTGGTGTACAACCATGAAAAGGCTCTAGGACAGCTGACTAGAACAAAAGACAAGTGCACCTTTAATTGATAAGGCATACAATTTTTAAAAAGAATCTAAAAACCATCTGTACTGTAAACTTTTGTGTCTCTTATTCACTCCTGTTTACTCTGCTATTCAGTCCAAATAAAGATTGTTTCCACCTCAGCAACACAAAAATCACATGGACTATCCTTCAGGCTGTCAGTCAGAGGAAAGATATACATATGCCCAAAGTATACACTTGTGCTTGTTCACAGTGTTATTTGGGGAAAATATGTTGCATGTTCTCCTGGCTCTCCTAGTTTTACATTTTGAATTAATGCAATTTATTCTAATTTATGACAACTGTTTAAAAAGCTTGCTCTCCATTTTCCCATTTATAAAGAAGTTATTTACACAGGGGGAAAAGCAGGAGGGAAAGTGGATTCCTCTGCATGGTCAGGTGGAAGAATCAAGTGGACTCTGTCTTGGAGTCGGCATTGTGCCCTAGGGCTGATTGTAACACTCTTTTCTGCCACTTTGGGGATAAGAATGAAATTATGAGAACCTTTCTTCTGCTTCTTGAAGAAAGTCTTATACAACTGAGTTAATTATCTCTCCCTCCTCTCTTGTTCTCTCTTCCTGTATTTATATAGCAGCTATCACCATAGTACCTACACACATTGATAGGAGTGCTATTTTAGAAAGAAAGAAGAAAAAAAAAAAAAAAAGGCAGCACAAGGCAGGAAAAAAAAGAAAACAAAAAAAAACAACCCAGATTCTTCCTTGTCATAGTATAAGGATCCTGTAAGGCCAAAAATCATGAGAAGTCTGCATGATTTTAGAGGTCTTTTAAAGAGCCCCGAATAAAAAAGATTGACCTCATTGTACCTAGAACAGTGCTTCAACTTTAGTAGGTATATAAAGGATATTTGTTGATTGGTATCACTAGTATCTATTCTTCTCAAATTTCTTGTCTAAAAACAAAGTCTCATCCCTGAGTGCTCTGCTCTGCCTTCATTCTTACTTACAGAGCTTGTTCTGAAAGGACCTCATGGTGGAGAAGGAGCTCAGACAGAAAGATGAGTGGGAACACGTGTTGACTTCATTATAGGATCTGGACCTCCCTTGGGGCTTTCATGAAACTCTATTGGCATATGGTGCTTATCCTGCTAACTGTGTATACACACAAAGTGGTATATGGATACTTATAACTTCAGCTACTAATATCCTTAAAAGAAGTCACAAATCATAGAACTAAGACTTATTATTATGGGCCAGACATTGTTCTAACTCACTCATTGTATTAAACTCAATTCTCATAACATCTCTGGGAGGTATGTCCCATTATTATCACCATTGTTTTTTAAATGAAGAAGCTGAACAATGGAGAGGTTAATTAAGTAGCCCATGATCATACAGTTAGTAATAACCAGTGAAAGGGATTTGAATCCAGGCATACTACATTATGCCTTCTCTCTCTCAAACTGTTTATTAATTCCATATTATTTCAGAAATTAGGACTGGGGGAATTCCCTGGCGGTCCAGTGATTAGGACTCCGTGCTTCCACTGCATGGGGCCCAGGTTAGATCCCTGGCTGGTGAACTAAGTACCTGTAAGCTGCACAGTGCGGCCAAAAATAAATAAATAAATAAGTAAGTAAAAGTGATGAAATTTTAAAAATTCTTAAGAAACAAAAAAGAAAGAAAAGAAACTAGGACTGGGCAAAAAACCTTTAGGGTAATACGATTTTAGGGCCTGGATCTTGCCAGTACAGTAATAATCTGCTGAACCTCAAATTTAATCTAGCCTCAGGATAGACAACTGACCACAAGACTCCCAAGAAAGTATTGTCCTACATTATTCTTTGTTCACATGGCTTTAAAATGTTTAATGCAGTACCTACTTAACCTGTAGAACTCATGGCTTTACACTAAAACCATGCATTCATTAAATAGATATTGAGCATCTGCTATATAAAATTACTGAGGATACAATGAGAAATCATTCTGCTTTTATGGATATATCAGTCTGTTGGGTGGGGGAAACTCAAATACATAAACACATAGTTTAAACAGTGCTTAAGTATAACTGGCAGAATCTACAAAATATTGTGGCAGCAAGGAAGAAGGATTTTGGTGTGTGGGTGGGGGGGTTAGTGCTGAGTAGGGGTCAGGCTACAGGGAGAACTAGGTTCTTGAACTGAAGTCTTGAAAAGTTGATGCAGTTAGAGAACTAGGTGAGGACAATCTAGGAAGATGAAGCAGTTTGTTCAAAGACTTGAAGGTATAAAACAGCATGATGCTCTAAATATGGTATAGCTGGAGTGAGGTGCCAAGGTAATGAGCCACGGAGCTAAAAGGGTAAGCAGGAATCAGACCACGAAGGACCACCTGTGGCCCCTATTCTGTAAGTAAAGGCAAACATGAGGGATGATAAGAAGGGCGCTGGTCTAATCTAACCTCTTTTTTGAAAACGAGCTCAGAAGTTGATGGCCTGGAGGAGGGTAAAACCAAAGGGAAAAGAGACAGTGAAGGAGTCTTTTGGCATTGTGCTAGAGACTAAACATATTATAATCCTCAGTGCTCAGAACAATCCTATGTACAGGGTATCATCTCCAGTTCACCGCACCGTCCAGATCCTCTTCCTAACCCTTTGAGCGCATCTCCTCAGCCTCTCCTGCTGCACAGCTTCTTCAGCCCTTCTTCTGCTCTTCTGTTTCTCACAGTTCTCCCCTCAGGACGCCCCTCTGCTCCTTGTCCTCCTCTCATGGCCTTCTCTCCCCCTTGACAAGGTCACTCCTTCTGAAGCAAGCCCCTACATTCCCTGTATTCCATTCAGGAGCCCAGGAATCATCCTGCACCCTTGACTCCTCTAACTCTCACTACTGAACGCAGCCCCATGTCCTGTTGTTTCCATTTTTAAGTATCTTTTGACGAGGCTCTTTGTTGCAGATTTGGTTAAAGTGATCATCATTCTTACTTATACTATTACAACAGCATTTTTTCTAGCCTGTAACTATATCTGGCTATCAGAGTAATGTTTTTGAGTAGCAACCTGGCTACACTACCCTTCTGTTTAAAATTCACTGGCTCCCTGTTAGAAAAGAACCAAATATAATTTTCTAAGAATGATCTACAAGTACCCCTAGATTGGGCCACCAATTTTATCTTAAACCGTATTTCTGATTGCTTAGCACATTGCCTGGCAATAGTAAGCACTCAGTAAACATTTGTTGGATGAATAAATGAATGAATGAATGAACCTAACTTGCTTAAACTGATGTGTTTAAAAGAATTAGAGGTATATGTAATCTAAAATATCTTCATTGTCTTTTTCAGTTACTATCCCAAGGTAGCTAGTGATACTCAAAATACTTATAAACAAGGCATCAGCATTGACCAGTTAGAAGGGGCATGGGCTGTGTGTCACTGTACATGTTCACTATCAACCCAGCTAGACTTTTCTTTAGTGGATAGATTTTTTATTAGCTGGAAGCTCCCTAAGTTGAGTGCACTCTCGTTTGCACCAGGCAGAAGTGCTTCTGCACAGAGATCTCTGACTTTGGATATCATCCTAGAAGTCTCTCTAGCTCCAATTGGCTTCCTCTCTGAAGCAGCTCAAGGACCAAGAGGCTGGAAGTAAGGTTCATAGATGGGATAGATTCATTGATCTTCAAGAAGAGAGCAGCCCCAGTGTTCCTGGTGGACGTGGTGCAGAGAGCACCGCCACTTCACACATTTGCTCTCCCTCCCCATGGAAGTCCTGCAGAAAGACCTTTGAGGGTACGCGTAGACTTCCCCTCCTTTTGAGCCATTAGCTTTCCATGCCAGTCTCAATCCCACTTTTCTCCCACTCTCCTTCCCATCCTTTTCTGTTACATGTGAGTGTTTCTACCTTCCCAATGCTTCTTCCTCCCTTTTCCTCCTCTCCCACAAACCATTCCCAGTTCCTTAACTGACTAAACTTGTAATCTGTCATATTTAGCATATTCATTAAAAGTCACCACCTAAGAATCAAAAAAGTATTTTTTGTGTTGCCTTTTCTCACAAAACAAAATTAAACCAAGACAAAAAAAAAGGTAGCTTTTTTACTTGAGTAAAAAGCAATAAAAAAATCAATTTTTTGTTCTAATGCAGCAGTGATTTTTTACATTAAAAAAAAACAAAAAAAAATCCTACTGCGGCCAGAGTGCTTAAACAGATAAAAAAGGCAAATGAAAAGAGAGACTGGTATTAAGAACAAGGAGGAAAAGGTGGAGAAGGAGAAAGAGATTTTACAGAACAAAAATTAAGAAGGAAGAATAAAATAAAAGGAATTAGACAAATACATTAAGTAGCCTGTAATGACCACACCCCTTTCTGGCTTATGATCTTTCCCTTCTCAGCATACGTGGAATCCCTATCCAACCTAAGGAAGATGAGCCAGAAGGGAAGAAATCACATCTGGTTTTATTCATAAACAAAGTTTTGAGGACCCACTATGTACTAGGTATTGTTCTTAGACGGTTGGGAATCTTTAACAATAATTGAGGTAGTGGATCTTCTGTGTTTCTTTTTATGTTAAGAGGATGTTCTTTTCAGGGAAACATTTATTTTGTCAGCCTCCCTTTTTGTAAGTTGCTTTGTGTGCCAGCCAAAACCAAAGGCAAAATGTAGGTAAAAAGCAAAAGAATAAAATCATGCACATAAAAACCTTACAAAGATTTGTATTCAGTATACTGTGGCAAGAAGGTTCAGCCCTTTTCTTATTGTATTTGCGTCTGTTTCACTATCCCCAGAAGGAATTAGCAGAATAAACCCCTGCTGTACCTGGTGGAAGTAATGCATAGCAGCACCTTCACTTGTGTGGCTGGATATTAATGCTAATGTACAGGAGTTAAATATAGCACAAAGCAAGTGTGTCAGAAGGAAAAAAACAAAGCTACTAATTTCAAACTGCAAGGGGCAGGGTGGGGGAGGCAAGATGATTATACCCTTAAGCACCAGGATAAACTGCAAAAGTCGTAAACTTATAAGAGGAGAATGTGGTGACTATATAGACCGAGTCATGCCAACCTAATATCCTCAGTGGCAAAAAATAAAAAACCAAAAATAAACCAACCAAGAATGTTGCCTAGATGGGTATGGATAAGAGAGTCTGGAAAAGAAACAGAAACGTGTGGTAATGTTGATTAATTAGCAGGTTTGATAGGAGAGATGGGGTTCTCTAAGTTTTCTGGGGTTTTTCCCCCATTTCTAACAGGTGACAGTGCTAAGACCGTACACCATTGGATACGATCAGTAGTAGTATGTGCTAGTCCTATAAATCTACATTGTTCCCATTGTCTGATTGTTAGATACCACTTTAAAAAAAACTCTAGAGGAAATGCCTTATGGGCAATGGCTTAAATGAAAGAGCTTTGTTCTGAGAAATTGATCCACGGTCATGAGATTTTTGCCTAAAGCCATGGAAATTTGGCTTCAGTATGTATCCCATCCTTTCCCCAGGAAACTATGTGATATATCAGTGAAAGCACTGGACAAGGAGTTGGAACAACTGTATTTAAGAAGTAAGTGATTCTTTCACTACATGTCAATGTCATCTTGAAAAGTTAACTTCTTAGATGTTATTTATTTATTTAATTTCTAAAGTAAGATGGTTAAACCAGATAACCTCAGTTGTTCTTTCTGGCTCTGACATTCCAGATTCTCAGTAGATTAATTTAAAATGCCGAATGCCCTGTTCATGACTAAATGTAGAAATTGTGATGAATGCCAGAGCCACAGAGGATGGCAATATGGCCCTCTGTGCTTGGAGCCTGCTGTGGATGAGCCTAAGCTTTCTCAGGGTGTTGAACACCTTCTTTGGTGGAACTTGTTTACCTTAAACCATAACTGCAGCATCTATACCTGAGCACAGCTTGTTCTGAGTGGCTACTACCTCTTTAGTTAACTGATATGTCCCCAGGGCTTAGTACAGCCATTGGCACTTACTGAGTACTCAGAAAATCTTTGGTGACTGAGTGAAATGGTTATCTCCTGGGAAACTGATACTTAAATGGGACTTAAAAGACTGTACAGGATAAGGAGCACTTCTTTCAGGGCATGCAATACTGAGTGTAATCAAGGATAAGAGTGAGAACTTGGTGTTCAAATCTTGACTCTATCACTTATTATCTCATTAACCATAGGCAAGTGACTTAATCTCTCCAAGTCTAATGCTCTTCCAGAGAAAGTGGGGTTAAATGTTATCTCTCTCATATGGACATTGTGAAGGTTGAATGAGTACTCCATTATGAGGAAATAAACAGGTTGCCAGCTAGTATCTAGAGAAAAGTGAATTCAGCAAAGAGAATACACAGGATCTAGAATGTATGCAAGATATGGCATGAGCTTTGGCTGAGGCATTAATACAGGGCCATCTGTGGGGAGAGTGAGCTGGGACCACACCGAGGCTCATTCACTAGGGCAAAGGGCACCAGCCAGGTTGGCTCCAGTGCCTGACTAAGGTGAAGGCAAAGTACTCAGAGGATATTGTCCAAACTCATGTTGGGTCCCAGAAAATATGGGGGCTTGTCGTGGTGTGCACATGGAATGATAGGGAGGATGCTTTTGGATTTGAAGATAGCCTCTCGTTTAGGGCAGGACCAGAGCAGACAGTGACTGAAAGGCTAGGAAGCAAGGGATTAGCAAGTGCTGGGCAGGGTGTTAGAGCATGAACAAGTGAGGGTGGGATTTTGGGTGGGCCCAAGCCTTAGAAGAAAGCTAGGTAAGAGGCTTGGAAAAAAGCTGAGGACATGTCTTGCCTCTAGGCAGACCCTGAGGCTTTCCATTTGAGCTAAAATAGCAGGAGTGGGACCAGAGAGTTAGGAAGAGAGCACTTTAATTTAGAGACTTAAGGCCACCCAAGTTTTACTCTGCTCATGGATAGGCATAAGAAATTAATTCCAAGTTGCACCATGTGAGATTGACAGTACCCATATGCATTCTGCTTTGACACCATTGGCTCAGAAAGTTAAGCTGGCTGTAGAGACAGATGATAAAGAAACTTGGCAGGGGCTGGCAGCAGAGCTACAGAGAAGAAATAAAAGCAAAGAGAGGAATAAGGAGAAAAAAATGAAGCTAAACAACATTGACCACAGTAAAGAAAACTAAATGTTAAAAAATGAATAAAAGGCTTATTTCTCAGATCCAAAAAGGTTTATCTAAGACAAAACAGACTGATCCAGTGACTGAAGAATTTTCATCTGTTTCCAAAGGGACCAGACCTGGGGCTTGCAATGAAAAACAAACAGCATGCTTTCTTCGGCCACCTACTTCTCCTGGTGATCTAAGAGGCTAGAAAGAGTGATCTTATTAAAACTGGGTGGAAGGAGGCTGATGTTCTTCAGACAGTCCATAGGTCAGGGTTCAAAGAGAGACCTGGAAAAGGAAAGTGACATCAAGAATTACCTGAAGCAAACTGCTGAAGGCCAAAAGCAGCAAGCTTTATGATAAGAGAAGAGAGAGCTTTGTCAGTATAAAAGGCCCATAGGCATATTCTGTCCTCCTACAGGGTAGAGATCTGCTGATCTCTGAGCAGTTGACATCCATAGGAGAGATTCTGAACATGCAGTGGTGTGATGATACAGCCAGGGTGAGCCCTCAGCAGGAAATATGAAGTAGGAAAAGGCCTTGGAGTCTGGGGTGTAGATTTTATAATAGAAACCTCACAAAATGTTGAAGGAAGGTAAATGGGCTATGAGAATCTAGCTAGAGTATTACATAGGGGTGCCCTGTGTTAACACCAACTGTCTTAGTCCATTTGGACTGCTATAACAAAAACAGCATAGACTGAGTGCCTTAAACAAACATTTATTACTCACAGTTCTGGTGTCTGGGAAGTCCAAGGTTAAGGCACCAGCAGGTTCGGCAGATACAGTGTCTGATGAGGGTCTTCTTCCTGATTCATAGATGGCATTCTTCTCACTGTGTCCTCACGTGGCAGAAGGCATGAGAGAGCTCTCTGGGGTCTCTTTTATAAGGGCACTAATCCCATTCATGGGGGCTACATCCCATGACCTAATCACCTCCCGAAGGCCCCACCTCCTAATACCATTCCACTCCATTGGGGGTTAGGATTTCAACCTACGAATTTGGAGGGGACACAAAGATTCAGAACATAACACCAATTTAGCCATTTTGTCAGGTTTTACTTCCTTGATCAGAACTTTACTCTTACCCACTTTGAAACTTTACAGACATCTAGAATATCAGTTAGAATTTATTATTGGCCCAGGTATTCTTTAGATCACATGTCTTGCCTGCCTGCATGACTTCAGGTATCCTTAGATGCCACCCAACTGGTATGATTTGCGAGATGTCAAAAACTTACATAAGTGACTTTATGTCACTATCAAAATGCAGCGATCTTCCTTGTGGTGCCTCGTGCTGGGAATTATTAGTCATGAGCCCAATTTTGCCAAAAATTTGCCTGGTAGGCCGTGGGGGCTGAGGTCCAGGCACACAGGAGAAACAAGGCATGACCATGGATTTGCATTTGAGCGATTGGTAAAAAAGCTTATAAATGATCTAGATCAGTAGTGATAATCGTGGAGCACCTTTAGGAGTTCAAACAGAAGATTAAAATTTTAAGACGAATGTATCCATAATCATCCTGAAATTTGTCAAATCTGACTCCAGTAAAGAACAAACCTGCAATAGTATGAGAACTTGGATACTCATCATGTTGGAGGAAATGCCCAACACTCAGTGTTCCTTTCCAGTTGGCCTCTTCTCTTACACAAAAGTCACAGTGGCGACAGACATTCTTTGGTTAAGTGGTGGATATAATTTAATGCAGCTAAATTGTCTTCAAGATATAAAGTAATCTAGAAACTGGTTTAAAGTCTGAAAACCATTTTTGTTTTCAATTATAGCCACTTATTTTATACACGTTTATAGACTTTCACTCATTTACTCACTAAAAATTTAAACAGTTAACAACTATAAGAATAATGTAATTAAATAAGTAAAAATATTGAATCATTTATAGCATACTTGAGTGTATTGTTTTATTAATGTCTATTATAATGAAAGTCTTTTTTCAGCATTATGGGAAATTTGCAGAGCACAGTCAGGATGGTATGATTTGACCAAGCAAGGGATCGGTGTGATTTGAGGGCCAGTGGAGAATAGAACATTTGTTTGGCTTAAATTGGGCAGCTTGATTTAAGAAGCACCAGAACAATACACAAAACTACATATGTCATCCAACCCTGTCAAGAAATACCATTCCAATGCTGCAGAGCTGTGCCAATTCAACATAGAGTGCCATCTTCAGCCAGCCTCATAGAGTCAAGCCATTTCCAGTTTTCTTTAATCCTGGGAGATGGATTCAAGCGGCCGGTGTGCCTTTTCCACACTGCCAGGAAAATAAAGCAGCAAGCACAAGGCTCTGTGAATTCTGCTACCTTCATAATGCTGTATGGAGCAAGGAACCTTCTAATACATGCTGATTTTTATTGAGGACTGTAAATTTTCAAATTCCAGTTTTTTGTAAAACAAAGTAAGACAATGAATACTGAATAGCAACTTTGGAATAGGCAAAGCGAATTCTATTCTGAAGCTCCAGGAGGTGGTGTGTTTTTTTTTTTTTTTTTTTTTTTGGTGATGTTTAGGTCAGACAACCATTGTTGAAAGGTTACAGTCAGTTTTTGCCAGTTAACTTTCCTTCGTAACCAATAGGGATCCTGGAGACTTTATTTTGACAGTATGATGGATTCTTATATTCCACCTTGAAGAGTCTTAGCCGCATGGCCTCCAGAGGATTAGTAGTAGAAAGGGCATTTATTTTCCTTCAATTTGTTCACTAGTGACCAGAATAAAAAATCTTATTAGATAGCACAGGTAAATTCAGTGTTAAAGTATAAATGAATAACTTCTGATTTTTGTAGACACAGACACAGACTTCAATTCAGGAGCATCCTCAACTTTTGCTTTCTAATCCCTTGAATTTAGGTAATTACCAAGCCTCCTCTGACCGGCTTCCTAAATAGCTCTTTTGCTTCTCCCTTGCTGTCCATCTCCACCGCCACTGCCTAATTTTGGGCTCTCACTGTCTTTTCGGGAATGTCGTATTTGCCTTGTTGGTGATCCTGCCTTTCTGTTCGCAGCAATCCAAATCAGCTTACATACTACCGGCAGTGCTAATTTTCTAATATTCCTACCAAATGACATTAACTATCCTGATTAAAAAGAAACAAGGACACCACCAATAAACTAAGAAACAAACACCAGTGGCTTCCCATCCCTTGAAGGACAAAGCTCGATTCTTTACAGGACTTTTAAATAGATTCCCGTTCTGGCCCCTGCCTGTCTTGCCAGCCTTAGCTTCTGCCTCACTCCCTCATGCTTCCAGTGTACTAGCTAGACAGAACTATTTGCAGTTTTCTAAAGCTGCTATGGTTTCTCCCGCCTCTGTGCCTTTGTACAAAATGCTCTCTCTTATCCACCTTGCAAATTCATCTCTGAATCACCATGTGGAGGAGAGCTGCTTGAAACAAAGAACATCCGCTTTGGAATATTATGTGAACAAGGGATAACATTCATTCATATCTGAGTTGTTATATAAACTGGAATCTTTTGCTACTATGGCCTGACTTGTCCTAACTCATTCATGCATTTTATAGCCATGAGATATAGTGGCTCACATGCATGATCATGTAACCTTCTTGTTGATCATCACTATCCTGTGTGATCTTGGTGAAGGAGGGTGTCTGCTGTAGAGAAGCCAGGATCTTTGAGATTTGAGGCTCTCTGCCATAGCCTCATTAACATCTTCTGTCACAAGCCTGTAACAATCTTGATTTGTTTCTTTAAGAACTTATTATGAGTGTCCAGAGTCAGTGCTAGCCAAAACCGCACCTGTGCATAATTGAGAAAAAGAAGTTCCTTCCAGAGGTGCATGGCTTGCTTATTGGAGGGAGTGAAAGAAGGAGGCAGTCCCTTTTTGGCAGACTCTGGGTGGATTGACTAGGAAAAGGCTCCCCCTTTTTGGTGATACAGACAGTGTGGCTTGACCAGGCAGAGGATGGGCTAGGCTTATCTTTCATAGGTCCATTCCCCAAAGTAGTGCAAAAATCTCACAGTCATATACAGTGGCCCTGGAGTTCCCAGTGTGTAGGAGGAGGGACTTGACTAGGAAGAACAAAGATGGACACATGGGTTAAGGCCTTGAGGAAGTCTTTATAAGAAACTATAACCTAAATGACAGTGTAATGAGCTATCACAGACGTACAACAGGTCACAGAACCTCCAAGGAGGGAAAGAGCACTCATAACTCAAAAATAGTTTTATGTAGACATTTACATCTCTGCTGGGCCTTTAAAATAAGTAAGGCTTTGATATCCAGAAAACAAGAGCAAAAGAACATTCTACAATATTTAGTTGGAAGAGTGTGGGAAAAAAATATTAAGGTGCCTAAATGCACAGTTGGTTATCTAGTTTATCTGGGGCATGAAGGTGGAGGAAGGTGGGAATGGAAAGATAGGAACTTTGGAACCTTATCACAAAATTGTTAAATGCCATGATGGGTAGGTTAGGGATTGTTTTGGGCAAGGAGGATCCATAGTAGGATTTTAACACAAATGTTCTATAAACTGTATAAAAATGGTTTTGAAAGGAGTAGCCTGGAGGTACAAAGACAAGTTAGGAAAGTTTGGAATTATTTTGGCAAGGGGTAAAAGAGAGTTTGAGTTAGGCCAATGGCAGTGGGAAGAGAAGGAAGGGAAATGATTTTGGAGGAAGTCTGGAATACTTTTAGATGTGAGAGAGAAGAGAAAGGGAAGAAAAAGTGAAGACTAAGATTTAGAGGCCAGGTGTGTAGAAGAAAGCGATAGACTTAACAAAGATTGGGATGCCATGAAAAAGGCACAAGTTTTTATAGAAGATGAGTTGGCTTTGAACTCAGCGTGTTTGATTGGATCTGTACACAGAGACAAGTTTTATATCCCATGTCCCTCTTTAGGTCGTAAATAGCAAACACTTAAAACGCTCTTATTGTATGTCAGGCACTCTAAGTACTTTAAACATATTAACTCCATAAATATTCCAGAAACCATGAGGTAATAACTCTCATTTTACAGAGAGTTGATAGGCTCAGTTACACAGTTAGAAAGTGACAGAATGGGGATTTTAACTTAGGAAGTCTGACTCAAAAACTCCATGTTTTGAACTAGCATGATACACAGTTTCTCTTAAACTCACTTAGGGAAAGAAGAATTCAGAAACAACAAAGAAAGTATAATGTGAATGTTTAGGAATATTTCTAATAATTATTACTAACCCAAATTCTACTAGTGCCTTTGTTTCTCCTTAGTTGAGCATGAAGCATCTTTGGAAGCTTCCAGACCAATAAGACAGAAATATGCTTCAGAAAAAAATTGTACAAAAACATATGGGAATGAAGAAAGAGGTAGAATCTGGTGTTAGGTTCTGTCATAGACAGAGGTGATTTTCAAAAATAACAACATGTTAGTGGCCCGTGACAAAACTGGGAATAGTTTGTCAGCCTGGGCTCTCACACTCAGCCTTGTTCTTTATGGTTGGCCTTTAGCCAGAGTCAGTCCTCCCAACTGGCAGCTGTCAACTGTCACAGGTTACTGATTAAAGTGACAAACTATTCAGAATGATGGATAAAAATACTACAAACTCAGAGATTCTTAAGAAAAATTCCTTTTAACTAGATTCTGGGCACTAGGAGTAGATGTCTATCTCTCATACCCATTTCCTGGAGCAATTTTGGCTTCACAATAGGATGAATAGCTGGAAATCGTTCATTTACGTTACTTTATAGCTAATCTGGACCCTTTAACTAGTTTCTTCACTACTCTGTCTAACTCAGAGACATGATGTGTACAGTAGTCCAATTCTGCCATGTTTTCTTCATATCCTAACACATTTCCAATGAGAAATGACTGGTTAATTAATAATAGTAAACCGATGTATATACGAGGTCTGGCATGTGAAGGGATCCAGTATGGAGGGTGATCTGGGTGACAATACACCCTAGTTTTTTCTGAATAGTCCTGATTTACCCCTGATGTTCCAGTGTAATTACTGATGACCTCCCCTTTCACATTCTCAAAAGTATTCTGGTTTGGTTCATAAAATATATGGACATCCTATTGATGAGGAAAGCATCAAGATTCTTGGCCATAGACTTATAGGCCTAATTCTATATTCTTTGAAGTAATTAAGTGTTGTCAGTCATTTGAAGGCAGTCTCAGAACTGCCTTTACACAAAAACGAAGTGTAGCAATGAGCCAGGGCCTTATTGATGTACCCTAGAACTTTTCTCTATTTATTTTTATCTTCATTTTATTTAAAATTTGATTACTGAATGTTGAACATCTGGATAATTTAACTAATTAAGACAATTAGAAATCTAAAGCTGAACAAATGATGTGTAACAGCAAGTTATGATATGATCTGAGGAAGAGAAGCAGAGGCTACGAGTTGCCCATCCCAACATCTCTTCTCCCCCTCCTCTTTTGTGCAAGAACTTTGAATATGTTTCGGGTGGCAATGTGTCAAGCCAAAAAAGACTACGTTTCCTAGAGTAATTTGCAGCAAGATTTGGCAATGTGACTAAGTTCTAGTCGAAAAAGTATATCCAAAGTGTGTGTGGTACTTCCAGGAAGTCTTATTAAGAAAGGAAGGAGCAGAACTTTCTTCTTCTTGCTGTCTGGAATGCAATGGAATGACTGGAACTGAAGAAGCCATCTTCAACCATAAGTCAAAACACTGAGGGTGATGGAGCAGCAAGAAAAAGGAGCCTGGTTTCCTGAGGATCTTGGAACCACTAAGTTATAGACTGCTTGCCTCAGGATATCTTTCCTATGAGACAAAAATAAACTCTTTTTGTTTATGCCACTGTTATTTTGCCTTTTGATTACTTGCAGGCAGGCTTAATTCCAATTGATTTTGGGAAAAAAACATGAAAATTCCATATACAGAGTTCAGAATGGATAGCACTGAACATTGAGGAAGGTGGGAATGTACTGGATAGGAAGGGAAGGGTACAGCAAGGGGAGAATTTCTTTAAAGTGTTCATAGAACTTATAAAGGTGCAAATTACCATTTAGGAGAAATTAAACTACTGAGAAGATCATGTTATCTTATTATCTGTAGCACTGGTGATACTCCAAGTATAAGCAGTCGAATGCCCTAAGTAGATCACAAGTATCCCTACCTTTCTTAGCTGAATTAAAACCAATAAGGTATCCAAGTGCCCACACTTCAGCTTGGAGCCCTGGAATGTCTGGACAACTTTCTTTAAAGGAAGGCATACTATAAAGTACTGTGGTATCAATAGACTACAAAATGCTTTTGCAACTTCCCAGAAGAGTTTCAGCTCATTTCAGCACAACATGACCGGGTATGACTACCCATTACAATATGCTAGCACGTGCATTCATTATGTGCAATATCTAAGCCCATCAATGTTGATCTAAGCATTTTGATGGCCGGAGCTCATAGATCCATCTTAATACAAAGTCTGAAGTTTTGGCTTTCAGGAATATATCACGGACACATTGCTTTACTTGTCTGTGGAATCAGAGGGCTTACACTTGGGTATCTAAGGGCTTGCTAGGAGTGGGAGCAGATGGTAGTTTTTATATGTTCTTTTTATAAATGCATTTTGAGCAGGTTTTTTTTTTTTGCATGAATATTTCATTTATGACAGGGTGCTGCTTAGTTATATAAAAAGTAAATACATAACGAGCGAGGTGTAAGTATAGCAGCAATGTAGTGTTGAGGCTAATGGGTGGAGAGGATTTTAAAAATACAAAGAATTCTCATTTTCAAAAAGTACTTTGCAAACTTTAAGAGATAAATGACTTGTTTCTTTCCTACTTCCTTTATCCCCATTTCCCCCCATTCCCTGAGTACTTGTCCAGGGAAAGAGGAAGCTTTATATTCAAGAAGTCAAGCATTGGATTTTCAATCCTTATTAGGAGCACTATTTTACAAGTTTGAGAAAGGACAGAAACAGCCTACGTAATGTGAAAATAGTAAGGACAAGTACCACAGACAGTAGCAGCCTAAGGTTAGGAGACCCTGGATGGCTGGATCTACACCCAGCAGCAGGAAGAAAGGAGGATGGAAAACAACAGCTGCCGTAAGCCGAAATGATGGGCCTTGATCTTCGTAAGGGACAGGTGGCCAAGATATGCCATATACTTCCCATTGTGCAACATCATGTATATTGTCACCATGTTCTGGGCTTCAAAAAATGTTTCCAGGCTTATTCTATCTAGAAGAAATGTTTGAGGCAACAGGAGAAAATATATCAAATCCCACTTTTCTGTGGAGTTGTTTTAGCCCAGGTCTATGTTATCTGTTGCCACAATTAATTGGAATAGGTATTTCTGATTCTTAGCTTTATTTTAGCCTAAGCTGTTTTAGCTAGTACCCACAATTAAGAAAAAAAACCCAACCACCCCCAAAAAATCTAACTTTGGTTTTAGTCAGTACCTTAAATCTTGTGTGATAGAAGAGGGTGATTTTGTACACAATATTAAGATACAAATAACATGGATGTCCTGATCTTAAGGTGTAATTAAAATGGCATTCATGTCTGCAATGATCTAAAGACAATGTAGGTTGTAAGTAGGTAACTTGACAAAGAATTTTATGTTTTTCCAAATGATTCTTGACTATAAGGACTTTATTTTATATAGCAGACCCTCAATATTCATGAGGGATACCACAGTCCCAAATTCATGAATATCAGTTTAGCATGTAATTGTCTCCATGAAACTTCTCTTTTGTGGATTAGAACCATCACTTTCTTGGATAGTTTTGCTTCCACTTTATTTTCATCACCAGAACTAGCAGCTGACTTTATGTTCAGGAAAAGTATTCACAAAGAAAATAGTTTTTTTTTATCATGTCATGAGAAATACTGCATAGTAACTTGACCACAAGTAGAGACTATCTAAACCACTGTGAGAAGATATGTGAGCCAGTCATCTAAGCACACTCTAGCTAAAGGATTCCTGCTAGAGACCCACCTCTTGCCACATGTAATTCAATTTCATGCCTTAGCAAAATTACAAATTGCTGCATGTCATGAACCCTTGACTATTGCTTGAGGGTAGTCAAAGTAGCAATGTTAAATCCTCTGTCAGTAACATATTTCTTTGTATTCCTGAAAAATCGTCTCCTATAATGCCTTATATGTAGTAGATCATCAGCGAGCTTTTGGGTTAGTTGATCATCTGATTGATTCCTTTAAGTATATGTATTTTAGTAAGTACTGAATGGATAAGACATTGGGCAGGCCAATGGAATACCCCACACCGAGTTACTCTTTGGCCCCCTCTAGTGCTTCTCTTAGAGGTAATTTAGTAATTTTAGTTAAGAATAGCATTAGACTATTAAACAATGCTACAGCTGTTGTTAGGAGGGGAAAAGGATTACACAGAAAACAAATGTGGTCTGCATAGAAGGAGTGTATGAAAACGTTAGAATGCCTTCTAAACTTTGCTTAACTTAATGTTAAAAATATTTTTAGAGATTCCCCGGGAGTGAGCTTTAGTAATAGATCAGTGAATCAACAAGTCAACTTCTTCCTCAAGCCAAAAGCTCCTTTATTACAAGCCTCAAGAAAATGCATTATGGAGAATCTTTTGGTTCAGCCACAGATCTTGGGTTACCCCTAGGAGTCATTTATTAAGAGCGACTGAAGATGTACACGCAGTACTTAACCAGAAAATGATACTCTGTACCTGGACTTCCTATCTCCTCTATAAAGAGTTTTGCATATTTGTAAATATTAATTGAATGCATAATATAAACAAATAATTATATCAGGTTTTCTTAGCTTTCAAAATGTGTTTTGCTCAAAATTTCAATTTGCCCTGCAAAATTGGTCCTCCCCACATCTAATTTTCTTCTTGGTAATCCAAAACTTTGATTTCTGAATCAGAGAAGACATAGTTTTACACAAAACAATAATATTTAGAGTTTTATAGAAACTCAGATTTCCATAAAAACCAAACAAATGTTTTTAATAAAGAGAAATATATTAAAATTTTTGTTTCAGTTACACTTTTTGATTCTTTCTAGGTCTTCTTTCATTTCTTTCAGGTGAAAGGCCCAAAGGCTAATACCTATTTTTATGGCTGATTTACACGTTGTGTGAGCTTTCATCTCATTTGTTTTGTTTTGTTTTGTTTTGGTGTTATAAAGAGCAAAGGGGAAAATGAATTAAATTTCCTGAAGAATATAGAGTGGATTAGTGGAAATGATCATTGCATTTAAATATCAATTACATTAAATTGTTGTATCTTGAGAGTTCTGTGAATTAGGGGGAGAAGATGATTCTGAATACTGGTAAAATATTTCAAGGGTAAGTGAGAATGAAGGCCAGGAGTAAGGGAGATGATTGCAACGTAGGTAGACTTAACTGATTAAAGGACAAATATGGAGTAGAGGAAAAAAGAGAAGTAAAATCTGGGCAAGTGAGTGAAGGAACTTGAAACTGAGGGTTAAAATCTAGTTTTAGAGTTTAGGACAAACCAAAGATTTAACAAAATACTCTTCTATAATTTTTTTAAAAGCACACCGTAATAAAATGGGGTTTTAAGAACGTTTATGAGATAATTTCCTGGGGTAAGTTTTCCTTCTGTTATCTGGGCAGTGATTTTCAGTGCTACACAAAACTCCTGAACTCTCCTTGTAAATTGTCAGTATTTCAACATCAGCATGAATAATGTATGTAAGAGATAGCATAGGAAGAAGAATTCAGATTTGTAAAAGAGGAACAGCAGATGCTGGAAACCCTAATTGTGGTTATTGGGCAATGTTGTCTAGTCCATAGCTCAAGACTTTGACACTTACTGACTTTAACAGGGTTGTGCAATTCATGGGCATGGGAATTTAGCTTGGCTGAAAATGAATGTATTTTACCTGATAGTTTTCTCCAGAAGGTGATGGTTCCCAAATGTCTAAATTAATATTTTGATTGAATTCCACCACGTATGCCTCATCTCTACTGAGCACAGTGGAAGACTTGTGTTTCGGGGTTGATTTACGGAGGACACAGGATTAGCACATAGTAGACTAAACTGTAAATGACTGAAAAGAAGCTCATTTGTGTCTATTTATTCATCCTTATTAATAGTTTTGGGCGCTTAGAAATGCCTCAAGGAAAAGCAGAACTGCAAGTAAATAAGTTTGTGAATACTACCATTAAACTCGGGGGTATTTGAAATACACAAAAATGGCGAAAATTAATGGATACCAAAATCTCAAAAAAAATCAGATTTTCAAAAATACATTTATAATTCCAACTCAAATTATTGCCTTTTGAATACCAAATATTTACCTGTTAGCTTGTAGGTCATATAATAGTTCAATGAATGATTTGTTCAGATGTTGATTTTGAAGGCTATTAAAAGAATTTTGTTTAAGTAATTTTTAGTGAAATTCTAATGTTTTTCAAGCCACTAAATTTTAAAGATCATTACTGAGCAACAGTTTTTATTTTCTTTCAGTAAAATTTATTGGTTTAGCTGGCTAAGGGCCAGAAAAAAGGATGGGTAAATCAACTATCTATTAGTGACAACCCAGAACTTCAACACTTTCATTTTGAAACCTGAAAAATCTTTTCATACTTTTTCAATGGTTTCAGAAAAAAATTCATGTAAGTGGACAGCAGAAGAGACTGTTAAATAAGGAAAATTGTGCTGAATGGGGAATCAGAATACCCATGTTCTTGAGTCCTGATTCTGTTATAGCTAGTTATATAACCTGGAAATTCACCCAAATTATCTGAGCCTCATTTTTCACATCTGAAAAATTAAAGGGTTAGAATAAATAATGTATAAGCCATGGTCCATCTCTTATATCTTATAGCTTTATTACTCTGTAATCTAACATAGAAGTTTGCAAGCTCCTTTCCAGAAAGTTTTCCTCGAGCTGTATTAATGGGTTCTACTGTTAAAGTTAATATTTTCCCAGTCCATTCGGAAAACTAGATATTAATTTTTCCCAATTCATTGTTTTCTTTGATAAAAGAAATATTGATTGCTGCCACCATTTATCTATACAAGAATAAAATACAAATATCTGATTTAGCATAAACCTGTATTTAGTTTAATACTACATGATGACTAAGAGATGCTCTGCCCCTGATGTCATTCAGGAGTTCGCTCTCTCCCTGTCTGACCTGAGCAAATCTTGGGACCTCTCAGGAACTCATCTCTTCATGATCAGTTGGTTCCTCCTAATGATAAGATAGCATTTCATATTATAGCACATACTCACTCAGTGGGGTCACTCAGGAATTAGAACTCAGAGGAGGCCAAGAAAATAGGCGCACCCCCCAGGAGCTTACCAGGTGAAGAACAGGAAAAGCAGGATCAGCTTACCTAACTTTCAAAGCATATAAACAAGTTCGTAGCTGATATGACAGATATAACTTGGTAGAAAAAGTAATTTAGAACAATGTTTTGTGTTCCCTCTATGAAAAAAGAAAACCACCAATAGCTAAGTCTCCCATGAAAACTACACCATCAAATCTTGCAAGACGAAACTATGGGCTGAGAAAGAAGGTTTCTTATTCATGGTAATTTGTTTGCTGCACTAAATTAACTCTCTTCCAATAGTCATAATCTTTTACTAATCTTGCATTGTTCCTTAACTATTTCATAGGCAAGAAGTGGAAAACTCTTAGAGAATAAATATTATTTCTATCATATTTAACACATTCCCAAGTTAGTGCTTAATAGATAATTGTACAATGACTTTTTGCATCATAGATGTATTCTGAATTGAAAAACTCTGATTAGCGTGCCTAAGAGTCTGCCCATGACTGTTTTTTTACGCACACACACACTTCACCAAAAACTCCTCTTAAGTAAGAATATGACAAACAGCATTTTATTTTGCCCAATCTTAGAAAACCTAAGAACCATCTCAGTGATGTTTTAAGGAATTGGTTGATGATGAGGTTCTGACAACATAAAGCAAACTGCTTCCTCTCATGTGTCAAGACCCAAAATGTGCAGTTGATTCCCTGATTAAAATGTCTGTTCTGTAGGCATGTTGACATTGGGGAAATGAGAAGGGGAAAGTTGTCGGAGAAAGCATGGTTGAAGAGATAGAAAGAAAACCAAGGCTATCCTGTGTCATCAATCCCCATGGAGGAAATATAGATGGAAGTGGTGGTAAATCATGTTGAAAATTGCAAAGAAAATTTAGAGGATTTTTGAAATCCTCTAAAAAAAATTGAAAATAAATATATCCTATAAATCCTATAAATTTTTCTGAGGATTTTCAATTGATTGCTGATAGTGGAAGCCAGATTAAAAGTATGTAGGTAGGGATCATGTCATAATTAGGAAGTAGCATGAAAGGATGACCTTAATGAATTTATCATATATGTGAAAAGAAAAAATATTACTGCAGGATTAGAAGAACATAGCTGTATCAAATTGAAAAATGGTACCATGTGGTTTTAATATCTTATGAGATTTGTTTCTGTATATAATTCTGTTTAAAGAAATATTTTCTATTTTATGTAGGAGCTTTCCTCCTATTAATCAGTCTTCTCAGTGCCAAGGATGGCACATGTGACTTATAATGTCATTTGAGCACCCACTGCTGCTTTTCTGAATTTGGTGATGTCTGTGGGTTAAGCAGTCTCACATCTTGGGTAGAGTCATAGAGTCACAGTGGTCTTGGTGTTTCTGCAATAGAAACTCGGGAGAGGCAAGTTTACCTCTGACCCCAGCTCTGTCTCTTTGGTGTGGGTAGACTGTGGGCAGGATACTGCTATTTCTCATAAATTTCTTATAATCACAGCCATCTTTCACGTGCATCACTGAAGAAACCACAGAGACATTCTGTTATTTCAGTACTGTGATTCTACTTGATAGAGACAAAAATTGCCCTAAACTGTCTGGCGGGTTCCTTTTGTTTTGTTTTGTATTCTTTGCTGTAGGTTCTGTAAATTCAAGGCAGACAGAAGCCAGTAATCTGATTTTCTTCTACTCTCTGGTCTCAGAAGATGTCTTCTACATTCACTAATGGTAGATCTGGATGAGACCTTAGATTTTAGAAGTGGTTGTGCTATAATTACTTAACTTCCAGTACAGATTCAAGTATCACCTTTGTTTTTAACATTTATTTTCTTTTTTTAGATATTCCTTTAAGATGCCTGAAGTAATAGGGTGGATTGTTGAATGTTTCTCTCAAAACAAGATTTCTTAAAAACTCATCACAAGAATTTTCTCTTTGTTCCTCTGTAAAGAGGCATGTTATTTATTTATTTTTTTTACAGCTATGTAAAAATAACCAGTCAGTGTTTTCAAAAAAGCTCTATGGAAACTTTCTCTGCATGATCTCTTTTCAAGAATACGTTCAAAACATACAGTAATGTTCTTTATTTATTTAGTGTTGTTAAAGTTTCTTAGTGTTCATGTCATCTATTTTTTTCTCAGGGTTTCTAGAGACAACACTTTTTAGAGTTAAATGCTGGTTACGGTTATCAAGGTGCTTACCAGCTATACTTTTCGCTGAAATACAGACAGTAACTGACACTTATACCTGGATGAAAATATTTTGCTACTAGTCGTTGCCTCATCTCATCTCTTAGGCCTCTGACAATAACATATTCTGCTTTTGTGTAGAAAATATACATATGTGCACATGTATAGATGTTACTCTTTGAATTTTTTCAGGGACATTTTCTGAATCTTCCCTGGCTTTGTGAAGTGAGTTATGTGGCCTTGTTGATTATTGGTTTGCATGCAGGTGGAAAATGAGGAGTTCTGAATCTTCATTTTCGAAGTAAGAAATTTTCTGGACATTCATTGACATGACATTAAATTCACTTTTTTCTATAGTTCTTATTTGCTCATAGTCTATAAGAGCAGGGTAGCCGTTGTTTTTGGCAAAAAAACAAAAAAACAAAAAACTGTGTGTCATAGTATATTGGAAACATGGTAAACAAAGAAGAGTCAATATTAAAACATTTTAATAGCATTTTTACTTTCTGTATTTGAGATCTTGCTGGTTTAATAGGCTTAAATTTTGGATCAGTCATGGTCCTCGTAGGAAATATAGTTCACTAGATGGTTCAAATACAGAGACAAGGGATTAGTTACAGAGATGTGAGAGAGGTAGGAGAACAAACAAAGGCTGGCACGAACACTGAGACTAGCAACAGTGGGAAGTTGCTACCCTCTGGAGCCAAAGGGAAGGGAACAGTGTCTCTAGAGCCCAATGAGAACTGGAACTGTGGTGAAGGGTCTGCCCCTGGGAGCCAAGGAGGGATACAGCTACTACCAGAGATGTAGTAATAAAGCAGGTAGGGATTGAAAAATAAATCACGACCTCTTTCTCTTCCCACAATCTGATCTCCCTCCAGTGCCTTCCATTGATTGACCCCCAACCAGAAGCCAGCTAACAAGGAAGTCCGGGTGATAGGTAGAAGATAGAAGGGAAGAGATGGACCTGGGAGGGCAAACAGAAAACTTGTAAGGGTAAAACTACTCTTCGATTAGAGTGTTAATTTTATTGATTTATTTTACTCTGTATTAACCAGCAAAACTACCATAGATGAAAGAGTAGGTGTGCTATAATATAAACAAGCCTATTAGATGTAATTATATATAAAATATATATTATATAAAGTTATAAACAAAACTCTTAAGACTCAGGGTTTTGCACAGTTATTAGTTGGATCTATTGGATTTCTAAAGGATTTAAACAACTTTAAATCAGTGTTTTTTCAAAGTATTATTTTGATTGCCAGAACACCTTTTTTCAAACAGCATCTTATAAAAAGTACCTATATTAATAGAGAAAATTGGAGATGGTTGGTTGAAGTAACAGGGTGGAGTCCCCCCACTTCAACTTCCCTTTCCAAACCTCATACTATAAAAACCACTAAAGATCCCACTGGAACACCTGGGTTCCAAGGAACCCACTTTGAGAGACTTTGTTTTTTGTGAAGAAATTATAAATTGAATTCATATTCCTTTGTTAATCCAGCTTCTGTGGGGGGAAAATGCCTATGGTGGACCAGCTGTTTCTTCAGTTTGGAAATGCTTCTTCAGTTTTAGAAGTGTGGAATACACTAAGAAAGTTTCAGTGTTATACTCTAAGATGGAGCAGTCTTATGTCTTCTACCTTTTCTTTAAATATGGAGTCTGTCATTTATAATTTTAAGACTGAAGGTTTATCTTTGTAAGAAAATGGCAGATAGATGGTTAGTCCCTAGTGGGAAATGTCAAGGATGTTTGGTAATTCTAGATTAGTGTATTCTCACCTCAAAATATATTTGATCAATCAGCTGCTTAGTTTATTCCTTCATCAAACTAATAATTAATGAACATGTACTCTGTGCCAAATACTGCACTAAGCACTTACAGTATAGAGAGAACAAGAACGACAAGTTTTCTGCTCTCTTGGAGATTACAGTTCAGCAGGAGACACAGTGACATATATTAAGCAAATACTTACAAAAAAGTTATTTAATTACATTTATAATGTGTTGTTAAAAAGTATAGTAGCTATAGAATACTTAAAATTTTCTACTTGTAATATGTGTATAAGTATATATATACACACATATACATACATACATAGATAAGTAGATAATATAATGTGTTTAATTCATAAAATCCCGATGCATAAATATGCATATATTATGGAGAGTGCTCAAAAAAATTTAGCACTCCAGGGAACCCAGAGTCCACTGGTCCAGAAGTCCTCAGTATACCAACCAAGGCCTTTGTAATATGGCTCCAATCCATTCTCTTCCATTACTTCCCCCACCTACTCACACTGAATCGATCTCCTGGATACCGCTTATTTGCACACTGTATTCCACCCCCATGCCCAGATAGTCTTGCTCTTTTTGTTCTTTTTGCCTGAGACTTCCTCTCTTATTTCTGCCTACCAAATGATTCCCCATTTTGAACTATTCCCTAATTGAAATTCTTATCAATTTATACAACTCCATTTTTACTGATCATTCAGCTAACAGTGATTCCTGCTTCCAAAATCCCATCACATTTAATCATGTTTGGAATTTATATCCTGCATTATATTGGAATTATCTGATTTTATGTTTTATACACTCATTCAATAAGTATGCAACAAGTACCTATTGTGTGCCAGAAGTGAGCAAATATATTTCTCTGCTTTAACGGAACTTGCTTTTTATTTCTTTGGTGAAATTTAGTTCCTGAAGGGCATGATTATATTTATGTATCTTTGCAACTGTATTCACTTCAGAACAAACAGGATACCTTGAGTTTGACAGTTCATAAATAGAAATTGGTGAACGTACGAAGTGATTTCATGTACCCCTTACATTAAAAACTGCCATATTGTTAATCTTTCTAAGCAGCTATACTTCTTCCTACTTTTTTCTATATGTAACACAAGTCTGGATTAAGACAATTGAAGAATTACCTTCTGAAATTTATGCTGAGTTAATCTGTATATATCTGTATGTATCAGAAGGAGAATTATGAGAATAAATGAAGGTACACTGAAATATATATATTTAAAAGGCATTGCCATTGGAATTTTTATTATTTTAATTTGACTTATATAAGTAAATAAGGCAAAAATTTTTGGAGGCCTTCAGTAATCTCACTTTTCCACTTTATGATCTGTCTGTACACTGAGGCTCAGTGATTCCTCAAGGCTGATTCCCATGAATGCCCAACAGAAAGAAAAAAGAATAGAAAGGAGAAGTAGATACATCAAATTTTGCTTAGGTCTGCTGGCAAATTTCCATGATGTCAGCCCAGTTTTCTTTTTGTTCCAAAGCAGAGGCTCACGGGCTTCCTTCTGTCTCTTTACACCAGTTCTCAATCGTGATTCTGAGGGTCCTCCAAATATGAAGAGTGTCATATTACTTGGTTCCAGTTGTAAAGCACAGTTCTGAAGTCAGGATTTTACGTCTTTATTTTTCTTTGCAGTTGATAGGTGGTTCTGAGTTGCAGTCTGACTGACCTCCTGAAAACAGTACTGAGAAGCTTGTCTATAAATAAGCAGTTTTGTTTACAGGAACTTACTGGGGAACTGGACTTGTACCACCTGCCATTTGGCAGGGTTGAGAAGTGAGAGGAAGGGGTTTCAGTCTTCTCTAAGATAATTCAAATCAACCAATCTACCTCCCTGTGGACTAGCTTCTTCTTCTTGTCTTAAACTGGATATATAGACACCCTCTCTGTCATTAATGTACCTTAGAGCTATTTGATAGTGTTTTTTAAAAAACTTTTTCCAATTATACCTGGCCATCTCATCTATAAGCTTTCTAAGAATGCATTTCCTTTGCCTAATGTGTCAACTAAAAGCGAATTAGGTAGGATGAGAAGAACTATATGAAAATAAACTGCCTAAAATTATGAAAATAAATATCCTCAAAGTTTTATACTTATCCCCAAATTCTTAATTTAAGCCAGTTAAGAGATTTCAATTCTGTGGGCTAGTGGCAAACTGGAGTCCATATGGAGTTTCTCAATTGGTCCTCTGAGTAGGTGGGATATAAATATCATGGCAGCATTTCTGTTGTGTCCCTTCCGTGGTTGGAGATGCTGTCTTTTCTCTCTGGTTGGTCCTGTGCATGGTGTGTCATGACAGAAATCACTGGTGAGTTTTGTTTCATGAGGTGACAATTAGCAAGTGACTAAAGCCAGATACTTGTTTCCTAAGGTGTGTTTTGTAAACCTAAATGCCATTAGACAAGGGAGCAACAATGCATTCTGTAGCTAATTTAAGGCTCACTGAAAGCTTGTTATTTATTAAGGCAAATAAGGAATGAGTAGACAAAGTTTTCTGTGCATTCTGTAAAACGTGAGGTAACATGAAATAATAGGAAGAAAAGTCTGAAAAAAAAAAGCCTTTCATTCTCTCTAAATTTTTACCCATCTTGCCCACACTTACCAGTGTCATAGCCCATGCTGACTCTGATGGTTGGGAACATCTGTAAGATGAAGAACTAGTACTGTATTCTGAGTCACATGTTCTATTTTTATTTTAAAGTCCTATTCAGAGCTTGGCTACTATTAGGCTCATCCTGATTTTCCTCAGGTACTGTGATTTAGTCTGTTGATTATTTGCAGAATGCACGTTAATAGTCAGAGACTGGTTTTCATGGATGCCTAGGGTTAGAGGAATAAAGAAATTGATAGCTTACATGACAAAAAGTTAAATAACCTTAACAAACATAGTGTATTTCTTTAATTAGGAAAAGACAGAATTTATTTTCTTTCTTAAAAGTGGCAGAGAATTTTTCTGAAACTTTCAGAGGAAGCCATCTATCAATGAAAACAACAGACAAATTGAAGCAGAGACCTATACCCTGCTCTGCTCACAGCTCTGTTTTCATTAGCAATTATAAGGAAGTGGATCCGGAAATAGAGATGCATGATAGCGAGACATCAGTACAGTAACCAGTACTTTCAGACATCACCACAAAAACATACACTCAGGATTTCACAACCCTCTCACATTGGCAATGTCACAATGCTGCCTCGGGCAAGGTTTTCGTCTCCTTTTTGGGTAAAGTAGGGTTCCTTTTTTCCCTCACACCAACTCCTATAAATCACTCTTCTTGAAGGGCAAACTAAAGTTTCTTGGTTTCAAAATCATACTTGTCCTGAGGAGGGAGATCCGGCTCATGCCGTTAGAAAGTCAGCTTAATGTGTTTGGTTAGTTTCAGAGACTGATTAGAGGTATCGTTCCCTGGCAGACGACTTGGGTCAGTTCAAATATGGAAAGCCTTAGAAACACAATCTAAGATGTTTTATTGATAACACAGTTTACAGCACTCTTGTGTATTTACAAAATATATATTACTCTTGCTTTTTTACAAGTATCTTAAGTCTCTGGTGTTTTCACTGTATTCACTGAGGTTAGCAAATCGCATCACATGGGAGATCTCTTCTTGTCAATATATTCTTCTTACTCTTATCATTATAAAACCTTCCCAAGATACCCTTCTCCTTCCAAGGTTAGGAAATACTAAGTGAAGTGGAGAATTAATACATTCATCAGTTTGAAGTAAAAAAAAAAAAAAAATTTCTAAAACACCAGACTTTCACCTTGAATATTCAGTGGCCTTTATCTTTATACTTGAATTAAATGAGTAATAGCTTGAGTGCAGCCCCAGTGAAGTGAAAGGGCAAAAAAAAAAAAGTGGTCATTTTTTATTTCTGGCTACTAGTAGAATTTTAAAGGAAATCAGCACCAGGCAAGCTGCTTCTGAAATTGCCATTCGTATATATGGCAAAGACATTGCCATATATACAAATGACCAGGGTTTGAAGCAGTGGGCCCCTATTCTGCAGCTCTGTGGTGTGGTGGAGGTTAATAAGTCATCATGAGAGGAAAATAAGAAGCTTCATATGATCAATTCAGGCAGTAGGGCCTGAACAGTGCCTCTGGAAAGTCACTGCCATAGCAGCTCCGTGGTAATAATGTGACTCATTTTAGGCAAATTCATCAATTCATGAGGAGAAAAGAAAGTCTATAAAAGGTTAAAGAGTTTCACCTCTAATTCTTCCTGAAGGACAAGCTGCATGGTCCTCAGGAGAAATCTACTCATTGTCTTATTTTTTTCCCCATCCTATTTATGTATTGCTGATAATATCTCGTAAAAATCATTTGAAACTGTAAAGCATCATGGCATCAGTATTACATATGTAGTACTAGAGATATGTTTTCCAAAAATTACATTTAAAAGAACTGTGATTCTCATAATATGCTAGAAAAAATAAAGAACAGGCTACAAAAATATCTAGAACATGTTGCTGTATTAAAGATTTCAATCTGATGAAAATTTTCTCTTTGTCTTGCATCATTACATTCGCCAAGAAAATCAGTAAAAATATTGCTTAATTTTATGACATTTTTTAAGCAAATGGATCATTAATTCCTAAGTGAAAGCTAGAAGCTGTGTTCAAGCCTAGAGCTAATTTCCAGAGCAAGTTACAGCTATTCTAATTTTTGGATTTTTAATTAAGTTGTTGATTTACCTGAGATGGAACAAACTATATAATGGTAGAATAGAAAACACAGATAATTAGAGGTAGGTTCCTTCATGTTTGAAAAGGACTCATTCCTTAAGAGTTAGCTGAAAGAAAGGGTTTTCTTTGCTCTGGAACCTTTTCCAGGAATGTTACTAGTCCATTTTTAGAGGAGGTAAGCTTGGTTGCCACATAGAGTCACAAACCTCAGAGGAAGCTGAGAATTAGATGAAATATATACGTAATCCTGTGCATAGTGGTAACCATGCCAGGAAATAGAAAGCGTACTTAACAGGTTATGGTAAGGTCCCTCTCTGCCTATTTCACCAATAAAACCTCAAGTTTGCCCTGGATACTGAATAGGTTGGGAGAAGATATCGTTCATTTATTCAGTCATTCATTCACTCATTCTTTCATTCCATCAGCAAATATTTAATGAGCACCTACTATTGCCACAAACAGTATAAACCCGGAAAGACAGTAGTGAGCAACAGAGATAGCACTCCATGCAGTTATTTGAACCAAGTTACAGTACTGCAAAAGCTGATGTCTAATTTACTAAGTAGGTTCTCAACAAAGTTTCTTGAAAAATTATTTGGCAGTAGATGAACTTCAGATGAATCTGTCATCACAGTTATCACAGAGAATGAGCTATCTGGTATATTTGGATGCATTGTATTGTTCACATTTCCTAATGCTGTACTTTGTGAAACCCCCAAATGGGATACATTATGCACACTGACTTATCCAGTTCTACGCCTACAATTGATGATACATGAAGTGTGATGTTAGTTTGTATGTTGCAAGTTGTGTGTGTGTGTTAACCACAGATAATGTTTTAGATTGCTGTTGAGGAATCATATGAGAGTAATATCTAGCAAAGAACCTGATGCACAGAAAATGTTCCATAAACTATTTTTTTTCAATGGTGGAGTGAACCATTCTATTTGTGCATCTTTCTACGTGAGAATGTGTTGGTCATTATCGTTATCAATCCCACAAATAACACTTCTCCACTTTCACCCGCAACTTACTCCTTTTTCTATGATTCTAATTTTAGTTACTGGCATCATTTACATCATTTCAGGCAGCAAAGCACAATGTTTCACAGAGTCCCACCTTCTAGACTTTTATAGTCTCGCGTCAGGACATGAGACCAGAAAGCGATGGAGGAGTTGGGGTGAGCCAGCTGGACAGGAAATGTGTGTTACTCAGTGTCCGGTTTGGTGCAGGCACTGGCGTCCATGGAAGGGTTAATCAGTGAGTGGCTGAGTGTGTCCTCATGCCTGCTGCCAGCTGAGCCCCACTGGGCCATATATTTTTTTAAAGGTTTATACACTTTTTAATACAATTTTTATTTAGAAAAGTATTTGAGTGAGACTCTTCCTATTATCTCAGTATTTTAGATAAAACCTCAAGGCTGATAATTGATAGATAACACTATAGTCTAAAGAATAAAACAAGTAGCTAAGACTCCCTCAGAAGTCGTCAAATTTGTCCTTTATATTCACCTCCATTACTCCAACCAGGCTTTACAATGATAAGACTAAAAATTCAGGGAGAGTGATTGAAGTAGTAGAGTTTGTGAGACTAGAAGTCTTTAACCAGGGAGAAACTGCATACCGTCTCCTCACTCAGCCAAGTGAAAGGGGCTCCAGAGAAATCCCTCTTAGAGCTTGGGGGGTGTATTTTAGAGAGAGAGACTGACATTTCATTTATTGGTTGGATATTTGCATATGCAGTTGACTGGGTGGCCTGCCCCTTGATATTATCTGAGTAGATAAAGAGACAGTTGGAGAGATGGAGGAGGAAAGGGAGGGCAGCGGTCTCGCATCCTATACCTCCGCTGTTAGGCAAGGCTGTGGAGGATTTTTGTGAGCCAAGTGGATGTCGTAACAGGTGATCAGACCTGAGCTCTCTAAAGGGCCCCCACCCAGGAGGCTGGCCTGACAGTTGTGCAGAAGAGGCTGTGGTAGGGACTGCAGGGCCCAGGAACTAAAGGAGAGGTGGTTTGTAGGAAGTCCTCTGAGGTCATCTAGAGAGAGCATTGCCCATGTCACGTAAGTCTACCCCAAGAGAGAGCCAGTGTTACATGTTTATCCCAGAGAGGGCATCTACAGCCAAGAGAAAACTGCCAGCAGTTGCTATTAAGTGCTTCTTTCTTGTAAGCCCCCCTCTTCTGCTCTCATGCTGGAGGAGTGAGGGGTAGAACTGAGTAAGGGAGAAGAGGGCAATCAAAGACTAGACTAGCTCCCCTACTCCTTCCTACATGTCCTTGAGGCATATATTGCCAAGACAGGGGAATCTAGGTTTTGTAGGGTCTTACACAATCTGGGGAACTGTCTTTAAAGAGTAGAATACAGAATTATAGGTTGCTAAGAGGCCCCTGAACGTTCAGAGCCCTGAAGATGAACCTTCATTATCTTTGCAGGAAACCTAGTACTTAAGGGAGTGAGGAAAAGAGCCATGAATTGCATATGAGATTGAAGCTTTTATTTAGTAGACCCTGGACTTTTAAAAGTCCAAAATCTATTTATCTATTTATCTATCAACTACCTATCTATCTATCTATCTATCTATCTATCTATCTATCTATCTATCTATCTATAAATCATCATAATGTGGGTGTTCCTATAACTGAAAGTAATTGGAAATCTAAGTTATGCCCAAGTTATTATCAAAGAGCACAGAAAGTAGATCTATCATGGTATATTAAAAGGCAATGGTTGTGGCGGGATGAATTGGGCGATTGGGATTGACATGTATACACTGAAGCGTGTGTATAAAATTGATGACTAATAAGAACCTGCTGTATAAAAAACTAAATAAAATTCAAAAAAAAAAAACAGCAATGGTTGTGGTGGGATGAATTGGGAGATTGGGATTGACATATATACACTAATATGTATAAAACATAGCTAATAAAAACCTGCTGTATAAAAAATAAATTAATTAAATTAAAAAAAAAAAAAGGCAGTGGTTGGAGAACAATAAAGTCCCTTCCTGATTAGACCCCCAGACTATTTAATAGCCTCAGCTTTAATTCTTTGTAAAATAGGGGAAATTTTGTATTTTATAATTATTTAAACTAAACCCATTAATTAGAAGTTAATCAATTATAGATAATTAATGATAAAAATATGATCCTTGAGTGCAATAACTTCAGAGTTCCTAGATGCGGATAAAAGCCAGAGTAACAAGGTCCAGAAAGTAGATTATTTGTTAAGACAGAGTTCTAGGTGCATTTTATTTTTGATCTCATAGAGGGCATAATGACAATTCTTTTGCCTGAGCTGTTTTGCATCCTTTTCATAACAATTTCAACTGTGAACAGGAATTTTTTTCTCCTGAAGAAGGAGTTCTCTATTTGTCTTATAATCAAATAATAAGAGAGTGTGACCACCCTATTAATTCACTCCATGCCAAGAGGAATATCTTCCTTAGACACTTGATATCTGGTCAGCTTTGCCCCATACTTCTATTACCATTTATTCCCCTGTATTTAAGTGGGAACATGAAAACTCCAGAAACAACTGTCCAGGAACTGATGATTCAATATTATGGGGATTTCTGAGAGCAAGTACGTGAAACATTAGAAGTCTAAAGGCTATCAAAAATGCTCAGATAAATAATAATTAGAAAGTTCATTCATGAGTTTATGTTATAAGGTAACCTATACTGTCTTAAGGCTTCATTGAACACTTAATGGATAAGATAGCTTCTCAAAGTTGTGGACAAAAAAATTCTCCAAAAAAACATATATCTTTGTTTCTCTGCCTAGGCAATAAACCACTTGAGGATAAAACTGTTCTTTATATTTCTGGTGAGTCCTCAGATCTGGCTACGTGGCTTGGAACGCAACAGGTACCCAAGTATATATATATATATATATTTTTTTTTTTTTTCTATAACTTCCCTTCTCTCCCCTCCTCAGGTTTTTTTTGTTTTTGTTTTTGTTTTGTTGTTTTTAATTTTTTTTTTAAATTTTACTTATTTATTTATGGCTGTGTTGGGTCTTCGTTTCCGCGCGAGGGCCCTCCCCAGTTGCGGCAGGCGGGGGCCACCCCTCATCGCGGTGCCTGGGCCCCTCACTATCGCGGCCTCTCCCTTGCGGAGCACAGGCTCCAGATGCGCAGGCTCAGCAACTGTGGCCCATGGACCCAGCTGCTCCGTGGCATGTGGGATCCCCCCAGACCAGGGCTCGAACCCGTGTCCCCTGCACAGGCAGGCAGACTCCCAACCACTGCGCCACCCGGGAAGCCCCCAAGTATATTTTTGAATCAATCATTGGAATTATCAAATCTATTACCACTGTGATGAGTTAGGAAATTTAACTGTTATTAACAATTAGGCTGGATAATAAGAGGGAAGGGAGACTAGGATGTAGCTCTACTTCTGAATGTCCATTTTGGTAGTTGCCAAAAATTTAAGTTCACACAACTAAATAAACTCCTATAGTAGGATTGATGAAGCCCAGGTTTCTAAAGTAGAAATTACTCCATCCTAGGTTAAATGAGTTTGTGACCAGCATAACTAAAATGGAATTAGAGTCCAAGTCTGTGGGATACAAGCTCACTAGCACTTGCACTGCTCTGAGCTGGAATCAGAGTACAGACTGAGCGACATAGCTGTCAATCACTCAGAAGTGACAGCAGTAAGTGACCATGGCAGTCTGCTCTGTTGAGACTATTAGAAAAAAGTGGCTCAAGAAAATGCTGCACTCTGTCTGACCTTAACTTGGAAAGTCATGAGGCTTGTCAATCTTGGCTATGAGACTTTCCCCCAATATCCGTGAGGGGCTGCAGAACGTGCTAGTATTATCAGGGGAACACTCACGCCACAGGAAGTAACACTCTCAAATAAGAACACATCTAAGTAACAATAGTAGCACCTTCAACTTGAAAGCTCAAATTTACCCAAGTAGCACTTTCATCTGGAACAAAAAACCTGGAGGATATTTTTAGTAATAGTCCTGATCATAGAAAATGCATCTGCTCTGGTGATTTTAAGCTGCATATCTACTTTGGTGAGTAAGCTGGGGCGGGGGTGGGGTTTGAGAGGTTCTTTTAACAGCCTCACACACACTGAACTGCCTACAGCCTCTGATAAATAGATGCTTAATATTAGGGTCAACTTTTTTGCACCAGTACTTCTCCTTGGGATGTTCCTTCTACTCATCGAGGCTTAAAAACGTTTTAAGAATTCATTGTCCTTAACCCAGGTTGAAAATCTAATCAGATGATAAATTCTCGAAATTCTTCCTCAACAGTTAATTGCAAATCCTCTCTCCTCCTCCATGCCTCCTGTTGCCTTTTCTAGGTCCTGAGGGTTCATCATATTAGCCCAGTTTAACACACGTGCGTGTGCTTCTGATTGGGCTTTGCTGTCTCTAGTCTTTCTTCTAGTTTATCCATCTTTCAAATCACTGCTTGACGTACCTGCAAAAAGGGTAACTCCAGTTACTCAATGACCCTCTTCAAGAGGTCTTTTAAGATAGGAGGTGAAATCCAAGCTAACTCTTCATTGTGATGTTTAAATTTACTTTTCTTGCCTTAACCTTTTAAGGTACTGTACTCCCGTTAAATTTGTCTCTCCACTGTTTTTCCTATTGATGTCATGCTTAATTTTTGGCTTTTGGGTTGTTTCTTTCTCATGTACAAGCCAGCCTTGGCCTGTTTTTCTACTTCCTGGGACCTCTTTCCAAGCCCATTTTGAGCTACCCATTCATCGCTCAAAGCCCTTCTCAGATGCATTCTCTCCTTGAAGCATTTTGATGTCTTGAAGTAGATGAGATAGCTCCTTCTTTTGAATTCTTCAAATCTGTTGTTGACATTATCAGCTGTTAATTATCACATAGTCCTTTTATAGGAGTTATTCTTCTACATCTCTTATTCTTCCCTCTAAGCTGTAAATTTCTTAAGGTCTGGGATTCCGTCTTATTTAGCCTGCAGTGCCTGAAGTGGTACCCTGGTTAGAAGTCAGTCAGTATCGCTACAGATTATGTAACTGCATATTTAGTTACATATGTGTTTATACATATTTGAAATAAATAGATAAAAGAATTAGAGTCACATCAAAGAGAAAATGGGCCACATCTTACTTTACGGTTACTTAATTCTTCAGTTGGCCTCCTTTTCCTAACTATTAAAAACAGCCCCCAAACTACTATGTAAATTGCAGGATTTTTTGTTTGTTTGTTTTTAATCAAAAAGGTTACAAAGCTTGAACACACAATTCAGAAGCCAAAATGGATAATTAAGTCACTCCTGCAGTGACATGTTTTAAATGGAGTGCTTTTCTACCTGTTATAGCTACCTGAAGAATAATATTAAGGATTTTTTTCCACCTACGACTTTGTCTCATAATAAATTGTATTGGAAACTTTTGTGTGCTCCTTCTTTAAAATAGCACACCCAACTTCAACATTTCCTTGGATGGCATGCTGATCACTTAAGAACATCACTTATAAATTATTTTGCCAAGTTATTTTTACAAACCAGAGTTTCTACTGAGGGAAATTATTTTAAAAGTTTGGCTGACTTGGGCCTCCAACAAATACTGCTTGTCAATAAATATTAAACAATCATATGAATATGGAGTTGGAAATCTGAATTACACCTATGCCATGGGATTTATTATCCTCCTCTCACGATGCCTGGGGTATGAAGGCTAAAAGGTCTATTGCAAATCCTGTTTTATTCATTGAGAAACATCCACTGAGGACTATACTTGAAACTTTTGCAACTGTTGAGGACTTCTGTAATAAAGCAGGTTTTTTCAGTGTGTTGTCTTATCAGAAAAGAAAAATGTTGATGAAACTTTAGTGCTGCCTTCAAAGATACTGTCTTCCTTTTGAGTCAGTTCTGGATATAAAATATAGGATCTGAGGTATCAATTTAGGGAATTTGGAATGTGAGACTTTGTTTTGTTTTCACTGAATAGTTGAAGAGCCAAAGATTAAATAATTAACCTAAAAAAAGCCACATTCAAAGGGCTGGATTTTGTCCAGCGTAGCTTGGGCTGTAGAAGAGCTGACGGACATTTCTCAGCTCTCCTTTGGCTGTGTTTCAGAGGCTTAACCACAAGTGGTCAGGGGTTCAGAAGTGGATGGATTGTCTTCTTGCTTTTATCATCAGTGTACTGTGACCTTAGTGGTCATTTAACCAACAGTGTTTCTGTTTGTGTTTAATGATCATGGAATGTGAGAGTGCGGTGATTAGGGGCATGGACTCGGAGCCAGGCTGCCTGGTTTGAATCACTGCTCTGCCACCTAGTAGCTCTCTAGCCTCTGGCAAGTTGTTCGACCTCTGAATCGGTTTCCTCACCTCTCTGACGCTATGGTGGGTGTAAACATAAGCGCAGTGCAGAACTGCTCTAACCTTGTCCCTTCCTGTGAATCTTCTTGGATTGTGCTAAGCCCAAAACTCCTGAATTTAAGAATTCAGTTTGCTCTTCAGAGGGGGTGTGAATGCGACGACTTCCGAATGCCTGAGTAACTTAAAACACAGAGAAAACCTGGGCTCCTATGATTTTCTCAAGAATGGGGGTAGGGGTTATCCAGGCTTCATTCTGAGGCTCTGTTGCTACTGCTAATGGACATGCAACCCCAGGGGGATTTCCAGCTCTGACTCATCCTAACCCAAACTCACTGGATACAGTCAGAACCCACTAGGTTGGAGAATGAAGCAAGTCAGATCCCTCCTGACTCACTCCTCTTGGCTCCCTCTAAAAGCAGGGCATTATCTTCTCTAGTGTCTCATCTCACCATTGTCCTTTTTTTTTTTTCCTCTTTCATTTCTTTCCCAAAGTGGAACTTGAGCCATATTAGAAAGTCTGACCATCTAGCTACTGCTTTTCTGCGAGGGCCGATGCTGTTCACTGAGACTCGTTGTCTAAGTAGCAGAGCATGATCTCCCGTGCACATGGCTGGGTAACAGTTTCTGGGAGACTGTGGAAAGTATGCAATATTGGCATAATAGATCAAGACTTTCATCAACATAAAAGGAAAGGAATTACAGGGTACTTGCTGACAGGGAATTGTAGCTTGAGAGGGCACTCAGGGGGCAGATACACTAAAAGCATTTTGGCATGGCGAAGTGTATTTCCTGGACAGATGTGTTTCATTCGTGATGGAAGGGCCTCGCACTTCTCATGCGTTCTAACACGCCGGTTACAAGTCAGCTGAAGCCATGTTGTGTCAGATACTGTTATCACAGGAAGTTCAGTGTTGTCACCCCCTTACAGTGACATTACTTCAAGAAAGCCAGACCAGAGCTGTCCTCAGAGAAGGAGAAAACATTTTTATTTAGTGTTTTCTCCTCTCATCTTGGCAGTCAGATCAGGTTAAAAGTAGCAATGTTTGTTTTGCTGTGTATGCCCACACGATCCTGGCCTTTTAGCACACCACTTCATTTTGCCTTTTCCAATTTCTCCTTATAGATACCAAGCAGTATTAGTACTACTGACATTCAGAAGGGCTAGCTTACAAAAGTGTCGCTTAGAAAGAATGGAGGTATTTTTTCATTTTCTCAGAAAAAGAATTATTTTGTAAAAGATTTATTTTACTGAAGTATAGTTGATTTACAATGTTGTGTTAGTTTCTGGTGTACAGCAAAGTGATTCAGTTATACATATATATAATAGCTTGCATTTGCTAATCCCAAACTCCCAATCCATCCCTCCCCCATTCGCCCTCCCCCTTGGCAACCACAAGTCTGTTCTCGAAAGAATTCTTAATAAAATAATTACTAACGTGTTAGTGAAATCACAAAATATAATTTTTTCCTATTGTTATGTATGAGAAAATCTGGAAGGCAGAAGTTATTTTCCTCCAATTTTCACACTGCCTACAATTTTTCAGCTCTTCCTTACGCCCGTTATTTGCTTTAGAGCCGAATAAGTAGATTCAGAGTTTTCCTTCCTTACCCTAGAGAGCCCCTTTTCATCATAAAGTCTAATAAGAAGGCCCCAGACATAACTGCAGTGTCCCAGACTGCCCTTTACACCAGACGAAAGGTAAAACGAGCCGATCAGGTAACAAACTACAAATTGATGCAGGCAGTGAGAACAGAAGACTGGTTTTCTGCCCTGTAACGTCTGCATAAAAGTGGAGGATATGGTTAAAAACATTGGCGGCAGCCAGTTACCGGAATAGCTAGCACTTCCAGGAACAAATGCATTCCTGATGAATCTGCGGACACTGCGTTTACCGCAACACAGCAGACTTTCTCACACATGCACTCCACGGTGCCCGCCTGCACGGGCTTTATTGACCTTCTGCAAACACTGATGGAGGAGCGGGCTGCCAGAGAGGGAGAGGCAGAGAGCCGTCCAAAACATCTTGGAAAGGCCTCTGAGAGAATTTTTTAGTGTTTAGAAGACATACCATTCTTCTCTCTGCCAAAAGTCTTTTTTTTTTTTTGTTAGAGAATTCAAAGACTGGAAAAAAAATATATGGTTTTCTAATGACATAGTCACGCAATCCCTTCCAAGACCCTCAGTACCTGCCGAGATTTTGTTTCATTCTAAGGCGACTCAAGTGTCTTGATTATAGTATAAACACACATTCCGACTGACTGAGAAAGGCTTTTTTTTTGGTTTCCTTTCACTGCTCATTTACACGGTTTTGTAATCTTCCTGTGTAATGAATAGTAAGTCTAGCATGAAGAAATACCTTCCACAGGACACAACCTTGCTTAAACACTAAGTTTGGACCTTGGAACTGATTGAAGAGAGAACATCTGACTACAGGCAGAGGAACGAAAGTCTTAGAATATTTTAGACACCTCAGAGTTACCACTTGATTCACTGTCCAGTACTAATGACAACTTAATACATTCTGATAAACATAAAACTACAGGTTTCATGCTGGAGGAAAATTCTCTATGAATCAAATAGTTCTTTTCCTGAGAAGTGTTTTACATTTTTACACTTGACCAAACTGGCTAAGTTTAAAAATTTCAGGCCTAATTAATCAAACATTACCACCTTGTTCTTCTTTATGGAAGAGCTGACCTCCCTAGAAAATAAGTCACTAACTGGAACAATTTAGTTCTTCTGGCAAAAGACTGTAACTAAAACTGACGTCCATTTGCCTCTTCTTTAAGGCATTGAAGTTAAAGTAACAGAGTTCTTCGTCCAAATCTGTTATGTTTGTGAACAGTAAAAACCAATGGTGATATTAGTTGCTGGGCTCCAGGTAAATTACTCATAGCTGTCAACACCATCGTATGCTCTGCCCCACCCTAAACCAAACACAGATAGAGACAATGGTGCCAGAACAAATTGCAATAAAACATTCAATCCTCAAGCAGCTATTCTGTATATAGATTTGGAGTAAATAAATTATACAACTGCCACGAAGGCACATTTATCATTTCATTTTATCTGTGATGTTACTGACTCAACTAAAGACCACATCCAGTAAAACCCTGTTTTAATGACCAGCTCCAGACATCAAATTTATGCTGCTCTGGTTGCTTGTGGTTGGCACTCTAACTATTGAATAAATGGCCCTGTCTTCAAAAGATTGGGTTGACCTGCTGATTTGAAACCGCTTCCCAACAGCAGTTAACAGTGGCTGCCCAGCTGAGATCAGAGGAGTTGAAACAGGCCTTTATGATAGGCACAGGGGAAGAAGTTATCTGTCAGACAATCAAGACTTAAAAGCATCCTAGAATCCTAGATCTGTAAATAACTAAAGGCACTAACTACCACGTGTTCATCCCAAACATCACCAGTCCCTGTGTAATTGAAGAAAGGTGGTATCTCTTCCTTTCACCCTGACTACAAACGCATGGGTCCAATTCTCTGCTTGTTAGCATGTAAACCAATGGTAATCAAGGCAGGGGAAAGAATATGCAGGTCATATGTGAGACTTCTTAATAACTGATCAAATGAAAGAGAAACATACTTGACTGAAGTATTGTGAAAATGATGTTTTGAGACTTCGCATTTCAAGAGTATGAGATACATAAGAAGAATAGGATAGCTTGGAAGATCTCCCCTTTTTAATATATTTCATTAACTTTAAAATCACCTCTTTCCAGTTTTTGTTGCAATAATTCCTCCTGACTCTGCTTATTGCTCCATTTGGGAAACAGTTTTTTTTAGCATGTAAGCAGTTGGTCCAATTTGTGTTATATTTATTTATACTTGTTTATGATTTTTGCTTATGCTTCTTTAAATTAGCCTATTGGCAAAATTATCACCTAGCCAAGTTTTGTTGTGAGAGATTTTTTTTTCCTGTAGTATCTGCTTGGTTGAAAAGATTGGTTGGTATCAAATAACACATAGCCTTGAATGGGATATAATATGTTTGAACTTTATAACCTACAAGGAGGAGATTTTATACAGCACTTCTACCTGGGACCCACACCCAGGGTTTCTCATTCTGCTGGTCTGGAGTGAGGTCTGAGCATTGTATTAAAAAAAATCTCTTCACATATATTGATTAGGGTTCCAGAAAGAAAAAAAAAGATTCAAATGAAAAGACTTTATTGAAGGGATATCTTGTTAAAGTGTGAGCAAGGTTAATACAACAGACCCAGTGCTAAGGAGAAGGTGGCCAGAAATTAGTAACATCTGGAATCCATTTAGCCTCCTGGCCAGAACTGTAGGGACAAAACTACTGCTAAAGATGTGATTCCCAAACAGAAAAAGACTTAGGAAAAAATACTCTGATCTCTCTCCTTCTGTCTACCTGTCTTCTCTCAAGGCCTCCCATTGGCCAAACCCAGTGGGCACGGGAATCCAGGTGGTACATCGTGTAGGGGTTATCCTCCTGGGGCTCAGAACAGGGTAGAGAAGATGAAGAATGCATGGGAGGGAGCCAGTGGAAAATAACGATACAGCAGGTGACTCTTCTGTACAGCCAAGTTTGAGAACTTCTGCTATAGATAGTGGGAGGATCAGGATTACATAATCTGAGGTTAACACACATGGCAGAGTGGACCTTGAGACTATCTAATCCAACACCATCATTTTCACACTTGAAACGGAGACCAGTGAGTAATACTGTGCATCCAGTATCACACAGTTAGGACACTTAAGATCAAGGACTAGAAGGTCTCCAAGTTATCAAACACAAAAGTGGTGTGATGGAAATGATATTTAAGGAAAATGAATTTGGCAACAATGTACAGAATGCCTTTAAAGAGGAAGGTGTTACAGGCAAAGACAAAAGTTTGGGAAATAGGTAAGAGTTGAAGGGTGAAATTTTAGGATTCCGAACTAAAGCAATGGAAGTTGGAATGGAAAGGAGGAAACAGATTTTGCAGAGCATGAAAAGAAAAATGTGTAAGCTTTTGTAAATTACTGTGTGGATGAAAAAGGTGAGTGAAGAAGAATTTGGAGTCAAATATGACTTGGATAATTCTAGTCCAGAAAAATAGGAGAGAGGTGATAACAGTAATAAAATAAGGGCAGGAGTAGAAGCTGTTTCTGTAGGGAAGAAGAGTTCAGTTTTGGCCAAGTTAACAGAATATATGAGTTGACAAGTCCATTGTTAGTTGGTCATATAGGAACTGGAGTGTGTAGTTTAAATATATAGTGTACAGTAATTGTCTCCAGTCCTAAGATGTTTGTAGTTACTGAAACACTTCGGTCTCAATATTTATCCATATTACATATTGTGCTCATTTATCAAGCAGGGAAAATCCTGGAGCCATGTTAAAACACTTATTTACTAAGGAAAAAACGGGTGCCTTTCCTAATCATTTTCGTCCCTATCTTACTAGACCAAATGAGTTATGTGTCCTTTAGTAAGTTTCAAGACTATTTTATCCTTGAATTTGATATTGATACATCTGCAGGTTTCTAAAAAAAATCCAAATAACAAATTTGCCTATTTCAGATTATGATAAATATACATTATATTTTACTTATTTCTTTTGTTTTTTGTTTTATGCCAACAAAGGATGATTCTATATTAAAATATTAAGAACTTGACTAAAATTATGAGGCATAAATGATGTATACTTAATTCAGGCTGAGTTCCTGCCATCCAGATAAAGGGTTTCCAAGTGAAGATGATCATTATAAACATTCTTAGATTCTTTGGAAAAAATGTAATATCAAGGAAGAAATAGTTTTTATCACTCAGTCTCTGGATATATTAATTTATTTTGCTATCTGTTCTTCTAGCCAAATAGGTTTATTTGTTTATCATCCCTGATACTCTATTCAAGCCAAACCAAAGTAAAACAGTTTCTCAAAACTAAGCAGTCATTTTGAACAATATAACTACAACTACTACTAATTTCTATGTTTTGTCCTATAACTCTTCTCCTATAATTTCACTGGTGTCCCTTTAATAAGGATGTCTGTTCTGACAAGGAAGTAACAGTTTCAAAAGATATTTTCTCAATATGGTTATCTATATTTCTCTTCATATTCCACCATCTCACTTGTATTGCAAAAAAGAACAAAAGGTGGGAAAACTAAATTTTAAAATTCTAACTTTAGTAAAATTCTGGATTTTGAGTAAATCACTCAGTTTTTTAAAAAGGCCATTTCAGTGTGGAATAATGAAAAAAATGATGGAGAAACTAAAGGAATTCCTTTCAAATAAATCTTATTAAGTGGTACAAGAATATTTTCTTTGTGCTGATAAATATATTTATTTGGAATTGATAGCTAAGTCTCCAATAGGCAAGTCTCTTTAAAGAGTTAACAAGTACTTCTTTCTTCCACTATGAAAATAGTCGTATTCTTTCTCAGACTTTTTTTTTAATCTCAGTAAAACCAGTGATAAATTACCCAGATGTATTAACTCATTCTGCTTTTTAAGTAGTATAATTTACTTTGCATGCTTTGCTCAATTGTATTCAACTACAGTTTTTTTGTTGAAGTCAACATTAAGCTCTTAAGGCACACACTTCCACTCAAGTTTTGCAGAAATGCTGAACACATCAGGGTCTAAATTATTACGCTCTCAGTTAACCTCTTCTGGGTCCATAGGTTGTTATTAAAAGACTAATGTGGGCGTTTGTAACCCATATACCATCTTGAAATCATGATAATCAATTCTGAAATGTTGTGAAGTGAAGATCAGCTGTATTTTTGGAGGGTATTCTATTATGAGTTTTTTGGTAGCTCTGAAGGCTCTGTGAACTAAGGGGAAAAATAATCTACATTACATTAATTCACATTCCACTGTCAACCTCATTACTTTGAGACTTTGCTCTCAGTTTCACACCTTGTCCTATTCCCGGATGAAGCTGACTTCTGAAGAAATGCACAAATTTTCTTGTCTGCCCACTCCTCAAGGGGTAGATCATAAATAAAATCAGGCAGTGTGATTTTTCTACTGCCCACTTCTAAAGGTTTCCACAGACTCTTGGAATGAAACACTTTAAGGCACAGTGTTTATTCTTGCCTCATGATATTTATATTTGCATGATGCTATAAATATGAATTCAAATGATTTTTTAAACAAGCTGATGAATAATACCGCCCAAACCTTTACATTTTAGTTTTTAGAAGTAGGATGTCATAGTCTAAAGGTGTAAAATCCAAATGTAGTTTGTAGGAGGCAAGAAGTGACAATGAGTGAGGTTTTTTGTTTTTTTCTTTGTAATGGAAAGTCCAAATGACCACATCCCTGACCAGCTGTGTCCCTGTTTTTAGGTTTTACTCAGTGCAAGGAAGGCATGTCAACTCAGTGTTTTTTTGATACATACGTACTTAGTGGTTCATCAGTCATAAGGTGTTTACCCTACGGGTTATTATCAGCGTAGCGAAGAGTCCTAAACCAGTCTCGGATTCCAGATAGAATGTTGTCCTGACGGTCCATCTTCCGCATACTCAGTTCCTAAATGTTGAGCTTGGACTTAGTGGAAGTTTGGGAGTGCGGGGTGGGGGAAGTGGGAACAAGAACAATCCACGTGGTTCATCGGTACTCTCCAGCCCTGATAATGATCTGTCGGCATGGTCCCCTTCCCTCTGCCCTCAACCCTGCCCAGCTCCTTTGTAAAATGTGCTCCTCTTATGACGTGTTTTAGATAGTTGCTCGTGTGTGAAGACCACTGACTGTGTTACACTGGGGCTGAAGACTTTGTTGTCGTTATCAGTAGTATGTGTCTGGACACAGAATAAGCTTCTGTAACGGAGAGACAAAAATAAAAATAAAATAAATAAAGTAGGTAGGTGTGCATTTCTTTCTCTCATATAATGCTGCAGGAGAAAATGGTCAGTGTGGTCAGCCTCAACTTGGTAGTCCAGAATCCACACCGGTGGGTTGGCACTGCTTTCTTTGTCATGGAGCTTCTATCTCTGCGTCCAAGAAAATTTCCTATTCTTGCCTTTTGCTAACCAATGGGAAGAGCAAAAGAGGTGACCAAGACAAATTAAGGACAAGACCTGAAAGTTGTACATGTATCTCCTCATATCCCAGTGGAAAGAACTTAGTTATAAGATGTAAGTAGCTGGAAGGGATGCTGGGCAATGGAGAATATAACCGGGTCACCATGCAGGGAGGGTCTGTAACAAAAGGAAGGAACAGTAGGATGAATAATATGAGAAATTTCAACCTCTACTACAATAACCATATCCTAACCAACTGAGCTAAGCTAAGTTAAATATAATATAATACAATTGTATAAAATATAGTTTATACTATAAGATACTATTAGGTAAAATAATTTAATAAAAAATCAGGTGACATTCTATTGAGAAAATACTGTCCTTTCATATTTGCATCAGGAATAATAATTTTTCTTGGTTCACAGCCTCAGAGAATTAAAAGTGTATCTGAAATAGTCAACATTTATCAAGTGTATCAGAGATGCGTGTCTCATCTGTACGGAACGTGTGTCCTAAATTTATAGTTTTCTGGATGAAGAAAAGTTTAGTTTGTTATCTGGATATATCCTTCTGCGGAATTTCCAGAAAATTTGTGCAACATATTTTAATATCTCAATGTTCTGTTATATCAATTATTATGTCTTAAATCTTTCCAATGTTACGGGTCCATATAACACAATTTGTCTCTGGTTGGTTTTTCTATAAGTAGAAACTCTTCACTGTATTTAAGAGTGCCAGGTAAATGAAAAGTTCCTCAAGGTAATATAACCAGTGAAGTGTTAGTGGAAAGTATATAGTTAGCTGGAATCAAGGAGAGTAGTTCATGACACTTCATCTGTCCAGCTGTTCACTGATGAGGGCAAGGGGAGTGTGATATCAAAGGAATAAATGGATAGAGGGATAGTTTTAGAGAAAAAATAATGATTTTAAGTAATGCAAAGCAATAGCCCTGGAACCAGTCTCCCAAGCGAGAAAACTGCTTGTTAATCCCCTCTTCCTCCAGCTTTCCCTCAATCTCTAGTTCATGATTAAGCCTTGGTGCACAGCCTACTTAAATATCTCAGGTCTATTTCCTGCTCTTCTCTCAATGTCAGTAGTCTATTCCAAATTTAAATGACTGCAGATAGACCCCTAGCTAATTTTTCTACTGCTCATCACACACTTCTGTACCGTACTCCTGCCATAGTGCAGTCCCCCAAATGCACATCTATTCATGTCATCCCCCTAAAACCCTTTAGAGGCTCTCCATAATTTTCAGGGTAAAATAAAATGTCCATAGCTCAGCAGAGACAACACTTTATAATCTGACTTTTGCTGTCTATTTATTCTTACCAGCAGCAGCTTCTAAATATGTCCCCACCAGCAAAATAAAATGATTAGTCATTCCCTGAATGTATCCTACAGTTCCACACCTATAAGCCTTGAAAAACATCTTTACTTTGTCCACCTGGCTTTCTTCAACTTCATCTTCAAGACTCAGTTTAGATTTCATTTAAAAAAAACCCCTCTCCCTGAATAATTTTCTACATCTCACATCAGAGTTAAATGCTCCTCCTCTGGCCACCAATTATATCCTGTTCATGTCTCTGTCATACCACTTTTTGTACTATATTCAGTGGCATCACTCCGTATTACATTATATGCTATGTATCAGTCTAGTCTGTGTGTTTCTTAAGAGTATAGGCTACGTGTTATATCTCTTCCTTGCATATGTTTTCCTTGCACCTAGAATATTTATAAAAGGTAAGAGGTACTCTTTGAGGGTTTGCTCAAAATAATTAGCTGATACAGTAAGGATAGAAAAGTGTGGTGATATTTTTAAGCCTTGCAAGCATTCTTCCTATTTAGACAAATCTATTAAACACTATCTCCATCAGATAGTAGTATCAAAGAGATATACTGGAGAGTTTCAAGTCCCAGGAACCCCAGATAAGATGTATATTCACTTTATTTTTTAAAATTAATTTTTATTGGAGTATAGTTGATTTACAATGTTGTGTTAGTTTCTGCTGTACAGCAAAGTGAATCAGTTATACATATACATATATCCACTCTTTTTTAGATTCTATTCCCATATAGGTCATTACAGAGTATTGAGAAGAGTTCCCTATGCTATACAGTAGGTCCTTATTAGTTATCTATTTTATGTCTAGTAGTATGTATATGTCAATCCCAATCTCCAAATTTATCCCTCCCCACCCCTTTCCCCCTTGGTAACCATAAGTTTGTTTTCTACATCTGTGACTCTATTTCTGTTTTGTAAATAGGTTCACTTGTACCACTTTTTTAGATTCCACATATAAGCGATATCATTTGATATTTGTCTTTCTCTGTCTGACTTACTTCACTCAGTATGAAAATCTCTAGGTCCATCCATGTCACTGCAAATGGCATTATTTTGTTCTTTGTTATGGCTGAGTAATATTCCATTGTATATATGTACCACATCTTCTTTATCCATTCCTCCATCGATGGACATTTAGGTTTCCATGTCCTGGCTATTGTAAATAGTGCTGCAGTAAACATTGGGGTACATGTATCTTTTCGAATTATGGTTTCCTTCAGATATATGCCCAGGAGTGGGATTGCTGGATCATATGGTAGCTCTATTTTTAGTGTTTTAAGGAACCTCCATACTGTTCTCCATAGTGGCTGTATCAATTTACATTCCCACCAACAGTGTAGGAGGGTTTCCTTTTCTCCACACCCTCTCCAGCATTTATTGTTTGTAGATTTTTTGACGATGGCCATTCTGACCAGTGTGAGGTGATATCTCATTGTAGTTTTGATTTGCATTTCTCTAATAATTAGTGATGTTGAGCATCTTTTCATGTGTTTGTTGGCCATCTGTATATCTTCTTTGGAGAAATGTCAGTTTAGATCTTCCACCCATTTTTTGATTGGGTTGTTTGTTTTTTTTGATATTGAGCTGCATGAGCTGTTTTGTATATTTTGGAGATTACTCCCTTGTCGGTTACTTCGTTTGCGGATATTTTCTCCCATTTTGTGGGTTGTCTTTTCATTTTGTTTATGGTTTCCTTTGCTGTGCAAAAGCTTTTAAGTTTAATTAGGTTGCATTTATTTATTTTTGGTTTTATTTTCATTATTCTAGGAGGTGGATCAAAAAGGATCTTGCTGTGATTTATGTCAGGAGTATTCTGCCTATGTTTTCCTCTAAGAGTTTTATAGTATCCAGTCTTACATTTAGGTCTTTAATCCATTTTGAGTTTACTTTTGCGTATGGTGTCAGAGAATGTTCTAATTTCATTCTTTTACATGTAGCTGTCCAGTTTTCCCAGCACTGCTTATTGAAGAGACTGTCTTTTCTCCATTGTATATTCTTGCCTCCTTTGTCATAGATTAGGTGACCATAGGTGCATGGATTTATCTCTAGGCTTTCTGTCCTATACCATTGCTCTATATTTCTGTTTTTATGCCAGTACCATACTGTTTTTTTTTTTTTAATTAATTAATTTATTTATTTATTTTTGGCTGTGTTGGGTCTTCGTTTCTGTGCGAGAGGGCTTTCTCTAGTTGCGGTGAGTGGGGGCCACTCTTCATCGCGGTGCGCGGGCCTCTCACTGTCGCAGCCTCTCTTGTTGCAGAGCACAGGCTCCAGACGCGCAGGCTCAGTAGTTGTGGCTCACGGACCCAGTTGCTCCGCGGCATGTGGGATCCTCCCAGGCCAGGGCTCGAACCCGTGTCCCCTGCATTGGCAGGCAGATTCTCAACCACTGCGCCACCAGGGAAGCCCCTACCATACTGTTTTGATTACTGTAGCTTTGTAGTATAGTACAAAGGTAACTTAATAGGGATTGCATTGAATCTGTAGATTACTTTGGGTAGTATATTCATTTTGACAGTATTGATTCTTCCAATCCAAGAACATGGTATATCTCTCCATCTATTTCTGTCATCTTTGATGTCTTTCGTCAGTATCTTACAGTTTTCTGAGTACAGGTCTTTTGCCTCCTTAGGTAGGTTTATTCCTAGGTAGGTATTTTATTCTGTTGAGGCAATGGCAAATGGGATTGTTTCCTTAATTTCTCTTTATGATCTTTTGTTGTTAATGTGTATATTCACTTTATAAACTGGGAACCATATTTACCTATTTGAATAATTCCTCATTTTATATGAAATTTAAAAAAGCACAGAAAGAAAAATGTTTTATATTACTCTGTTTTTAAGTAACAGATTTTGAAGATGTTGAATGAGATTGAAACAAAAATTGTTTCCTTGGTACAAATTCTTAGAAGGCATTGTAACTGACTTCTGGATCATGTAACAAGCTGTCAGTGAATCAGTTAAATACCAATGCAAGTGACTGGGTTTAAATTTGGAAAAAAGCCACATTAGCAACACATTATCTAATTACAAAAATTGGAGATCTTGATCAAACTTCTTTTACAAGAAAATTATTACATATTTTCTATTTAGAAAAACTATTGCTAAACTCTGAAGGCCTATTTGGAATAATATTTAATATACTGTTATGCTATTCTGCAAAATAATTTATACACCCTCCAGAAATTCACTCTAATAAGATTTGGCCAGTTTGAACTACTTTTGCCTCTGAGGAATTTTTTTTTTTAACCTTTCCACTCTCTAATTCTGCCTAGAGTAAAATGTGTTCTTTTATTAAAGATTATTACCAGGTCATTTAAATAAAACTGTAGAATCAGTTGGTTTGAGTGAAATTTCTACTAATTTAATTATTTCTTCAACTCTGGTTCTTTGGTAGAGTAACTACTTGCCCTTGTTACTAGCATTTATTTAAATCATCAGCTGATTTCATGCTACCTAGATAGGGACAAAGCTCATTTTGCTGGAAGCATTCTAATAAAATTGACAATTTTATTTTTGTTGTTATTACTGCTTTTTTCCTTAAGAAACAAGTATTGAACGAATACTAGTTACAGAGAGTCCTTTCCCCTAAAGAGAATTTCTATGGATTAGAAGAAACTTAAGAAGTCAGTAGTTTCTAAATTATATTGCTTTTAATTCCTGTCTTTAAAAAAGGATATAGAATTCCTAAAATAATATTGTATGCAAAAAAGAAGAAAATAACTTCTATTTGGTAGAGTAAGGAAACTCATGGGTTGAATCAGTTCTTTCCCCTGAATTCTTTATAAACTTCCTCTCTATACCACTTTCAGCTTGAAACAAACATTTACAATAGATATTGAAATGGTTCTTTGATATTCTTGAAAACAACCTCCCACCTCTTTTCCTCTTCCTCTTTCCTTCTACTTCCTCCTTTATTGGGTCTTCTGTTTTCAAATATCTGATTCAAACGTGAAAATTAATTCAAACACTTTGCTGGGTCTTCATTTACCATTTTATCAAAATGGAGGCCACATTCTCTATAATGTAGAGTTAAAACTACTCATCCAGAAAAATCTTGGTTTACATTTGGAATGGCACTTACTTTTATTCTTAAAAACAGTATAGATTCAGGTTTATGGATATTTGAAAGAAAAAAAATCTTTTGTAATTTTTATCAGAGGACTTTTGTCACCGTGCTTTGTACTTTTCAGAATCACAGTCGTGTCAGAGTCACATTTGTCACATTCATTTAGGTTTCCCGTTTTAAATCTTAATGTACAACTAGAGTATTTCTTCCTGATCTTAACCCATAATGCAGTAGAGTATTCTGGCTAACTCATTTCAATTGACTACAAAATCAAAGTTATTAAGTGCATATTTCTCCTTTTCTTTCCATATATTTTCCATTCATAATTGATGTATCTAACATGGTGTAACACTAACAAAGTAGATACATTCTTTAATTTGAAGAATTTGCCTATGAACAAGATACTGTTACGTGAACACATTTTGCCAATCATAAAGCCCTATACAGATGTCTATTATTAGCATTAGTATTAACATTTGAATGTCCAGTGGGTGAATGTGCCTCCTCAAACTTCACTCTTGCACAGACGTTTTCTTACAATTCTTTTGTTATTTGTTATCAAACAGCTAAATGAAAGTTAAAAAAAAATGAACAGAACTGTAATTCACGGTTCCTAAGATTTATACAATTAGATAGGCACATTTAAGCAACCCCCAAATCATGGGTATTTGCCCCCTCCTTTGGTGATATAGGATTTCCAGCCTCTGTCAGAGTCTTACCCAGTTCTCTCTAGGAGTTCACACAAGTATCTCCTAAGAGCTACCAACTATTCTGTCATGGTCTTCTGCCCTGCTGTCACTCTCCAATAGACACCACTTCCTATGAAGTGATGGTAATAGCCCCTCACTGATGCTAATTGTTTGGTGGATAACATTCCAGATGATTTAATATTTATAAAATGTAAGCAGTACATAGAAATAGACAAAGGCATAGATATATGTGTATGAGTATGTATATATACATATATTTTGTTTGCTTATTTAAAACACATTTGTAACTTATTTACTGATATAGAATACCACGGATTTTTTCTTTGTGCTTACATATATATTTACCTAACTGTTTTTTGTTTTGTTTGCTGGTATTTACAGTTGCATAGTATTTGAGAAATGGCAATACCATAGCTTGTTTATCCAGTCTATTGTTGATAGATATCTAGTTGTTCCCAGGTTTTTGTTGTTGTTGTTGCTGTTGTTATAAAAAATGCTCTCATGAACACCCTTGTACATATATTGTTCTACATTTGATTAGATATAAAGTAAATTATTAAAAGTGAGATAACTGGGTTAGATGGTATCTGTAATTTAAATTTTCATAGATATTGCAAAGTTCGTAAACAAAGTGAAATAAGAGTTTGTTTTCCTACGTTCCCACCAGCTAAGACTCTCTTTTTCTACACACACACACACACACACACACACACACACACACACAGCAGTATATCTTACTACTACTGAAGTGATTATCTTGACCGTAATTCATAATGAACCAAGACAGCTATATTTATTGCCCCACCAAGACTTTTACTATGTTTCATTTTTCTGCATATAGAAAGATGTTAATTCATCTTTTTAAGCCATTACAATATTTAGCTCATCATTATGCAACAGCTTAACTTTTACCGAATTCTGTATTACTTAAAAGCAAAATATTCACCTCCCTGCTCTTCCAAACTGCAGAGACTGAAGGTATTTCTGTGTTGACACTACTCCTTAAGGCAATTAGGCCTCTGAGGCAGAGGTGAAGAGAAGGTCAGTAGAATTTTCCTTCATGTGTGTCTGTTTATCATTGGAGCAAGCTAAGTTCCTGTTATGTAGAGAACCTGAATAATTCTGAATTTTGCTACGGTTCTGAACTGGGGCTGTTGTGAATTGTTCAGTCCAAAGGTTATGGTAACAACCAACTTAATGGGCTTGTGGTTCCCTCATCATTCATAATGCTTTTCAAAACTTACACACATCCTTTTCCATTCCTAAAGATGAGTACCTTAATTACAGCATGCCGTTTGACCTTACTCTGAGTTTCAGATTCCAAAAACACATGGATCCTTTAAATGGAACCAGCAAGCAATGAAAGAACAAACTCTGTACCAGAGTCCTTTTTCAAATAAGAAAAGAGGGGATTCTTATTACCATTGCAAAATTTCCCTTTATGCACTTAATTTATCTGAATCTGCCTGTGGGTTTGCACATGTACTCTGAAGGTGTTTACACTCATCTTCCTGGTACAGTGTAATAGCACACACTTTCTACTTCTCAGTGACTATAAGGCAAAGGAGTCAGAGAACTGAGGAAATTGCCCAACATTAGCAGCTAACACACACACGTACACACGCTCACACACCCCTGCGCAAAACTACACAGGATAATGAGCCTCAAATGTTCAGGGTATCATTTGGAGGACGATTCTCACTTCCATTTCCTGATATAGAAGGAATTCAGTCTGTCAATCAGTGCTGTATCACTACTTAACATTACTGTACTAGATTTCAGACATTCTTTTATCATACTTGTGACTTTTGCCTTATCAAAAATAGAACTTGTACAATTATCCAATATTTTTATTTAAATTGACTTGCCTTTTTTACTTAAGTGCATTTATTTATAAGAAAATATATGTCACTACTCTAAATGAAAAACTAGAATCTCTGAAATAAATAGGAGAAAAATAAAAGTAAATACTATCAAAAAATATTATTTAATTCTAGCAAGCTACTATTGTCTGCCAAAGTTCTGAGCCTTAACTCTTCTCTCTTCCTGTTAAAAGAAAAAAAGAGACTGAAAGGTAATTTTAAAAGATTAAAATTTTAATAATGTGATTCAAAATATTTTTCATGCTCCTATACCAAATCACTTCTCAGATCACCAATGGTAAACACCCATATTTTGGGAAACACTCAGTAGTGTTTGTCTGCATGAAACTACCTGGCGGACCCCAAATAAGCTGCATGTTGTTTCATTTACTGATGTATGAAAGAATTACAATTATAACTCAGATGTTATCTTTATGAAGCAGAATGATTTCATCAGACTGTCGTTAAAACAAAATTTTTACTCTAGTTACTAACCGATATATCTTTTTGCATATGAAAATAATGAATTTAATTATTTGTCAAATAATTACACCTATATAGGGTAAAATATGGAAATTTGCTTGTGTGTTGGCATTTGCAATTATACCAATATATATTTAGACCATATTTTCATTTTATCAGCTCCTCCTCTCCCAAGGAAGTCCATAAATGGTCAGTGGGATATAAATGGAAAACATCCAAATTTGAGTTTTCATCACCACTCAGAAATATTATGGTCCCCAAATAGGTAATAGAGGTAAGAAAAATCTCAGCATTTATTATTTCTAATTTCCTCCTAGAGGTTTCCCTACTTACTCTTTTGTCCAGATGTCATGCCATCCACATTTAAAACCCAAATAAAGGAATGAGAAATCCTTGCTATGCTGAAGATATGAAAGTGGAGAGTTATGATGAGAGCTATTTTCTTCTCCACTCCCAACTGACCCCGCTATTAGATTGTTTTCAAAGAGAGAGCCCTGTATTTTTCTTTAAAAGTCAGTTACCAACATCAAATATTTCACTGAGCAAAAAGCCACTGTGTATTTTGGGTTTGTCACTGATTATCTAATCTTAAAAATACTTTAAAAAAAAAAATCTGTTTTCTCGCTTGACACGCAAATAGTCAGAACCACATATAAGAAGAATCACAACAGTCAAGTAAGTTATATATAATGTTCTAGGCAAATTCATTGACTCATATTTCAATGGAATTGTTATTTCCATAATGGCAAACCTCTAGAAATTTATATTTGGATCTTCATAATCTTACATAAGTGATCAACCTACTCTATTCCCTTCTTACTCATCCTTTTTTTTTTTTTTTTCACTTTTATAAGACCAAAACCTTTTAGGAAACCTTAGTATTCCTGGCAGGTGAAACTACAGAACATCTATCCAGATGTCTTCATACCAGAATTACAGAAACTACATTCATCAAACTAATTGATTAGAGATGGCAAATATCTTAGCTGGTTTTTGGTATATTCTTTCAAACAATGCAAGAATGATACATCCCCCAACTCTTTACACACTTATAGATTGACATTTATCATAATTATGTTCCATTTACTTGATTAAGAAAATGCATTCCCAGCCTCTCATAATTGCAGTAATGGTGGTGAAGATAGTTTGGTACTGCAGTTACATCATCACCCAACTTTCTTTCCTTCCCCTCTCCCTGCCCCCAGCACCCTTCTTTCTCTCTCTCCCTATTTCCTTCTTTTAAAATATGTTCATTGAGTGCCTGCTATGTATGAGGTGCTGTTGTACAAGGATTTGGGAACTAATGGTAGGAGATGGTGGTTAATGATGAATGTTCTTGAGTTGAAACATCTGGAGTTGAAGCTGAGTTTCCTTTAGTAGCCATGGTTCTCAAAGAGAGTGGAGTACATTCTTACTGCACACCTAACCTCTGAGCATTTATATACAGACACAGAAAGTGAATTTTCTTCTGACAATTGTTGGATAGATTAAATAAGGACATTCAGGCAAGTCATCTAGCACAGGACCAAGGCCTATAATATTCAGCCATCAGTAAATGGTAGCTGTTTTGCTAGTTATCGTTATTATGGAGTCCCTTCCCTCAAGAAGTTCAAAGTCAGAGAAGTTAGAAAATAATGCAGTTTCATTATGAGGAGCTAAACCTCACAGTTCGGGGAAGTGGGGGCACATAAAAAATGCAAGGAAGACAGCCTTCAGGGGGACAAGGATGCTTTCCTGGGAGGTGACATCTGAGTATAATCCAGTCTTTCACGATTGGTTGGGGGTGCTTGTCCAGAGGGCAGATGGCTAGAGGACAGGGGTGGGGCTGGACAGCATGCTCCGGGCTGATGTGAAGCAGCCGCACCTTCCTAAGAGCCGACTGTCATCTAGGTTGGCTGGAGTGTGGAGTACGAAGGGAAGAGACATGATCTTAAATAGGTGTTCAAAGATGGATTAGGTAATGCCTTACATGTTTTGCTAAGGAGTTTGAGGAGTGATGAAAACGTTTAGGTAGGGGAGTTACATGCCAGGTATTTTTCCCTTTAAAAAGGTCATTCCTGGTACAATTTGGAAAATAGATTGTGGGTGGGGAGAGAAGCAAGAATGAAGGCAGAGAAAAATCAAATGACATCAAGAGATACTGAAGGGCTAGAATAGGAGGAATTGGTGATTGATTGCATGGAAAAAGAGCAGTTATCCATTTTCCTGGCTTGGGGTTAATACACAGGAAGAGGATCAGATCTGGGGAGGAAGATAATGATTTTTTAAAATTGTTGTTACACTTGTGTTTAAGAGTTCAAAATATGGAAGATTATAGGAAAAATGTGGCAAACCCTATGGTCTCAGCACCTAAAACGTAACACCACTATTCTATGACATTCTCATCAAATTTCTCTAAAATAATAGAAATCGGACATTTCAGGTAAAGTTCAGTCCCCTCTGTTCCCATCCCCAGAGTTTTTCTTCTCCTTCCCTCTTCAAAGGCTATCACCATCATAGATTTGGTGAATATCTTTCCATTCAATGTTTTCATATATATAACACATACATACCACATGCATGCATACATGCACATATAGGTTATATATATAATCTATAATATTGCTTTAAAATAATTTTAGATTTATGCTACCAGTGTCACACTACAGCTTGCTTTTTTCATTTATCATTGTTTTTTGAGATTTATGTATATTTATAGATATAAGTCTAAGGCATTCATTCTAAATGCTCCATTGCATCCTGTTATATGAATAAAGATTTCTTTGTTTTTACTTTACCTATTTGAATATTAAACATTTTTTTCTATTTTCTAACAGGTAACCATTAAAATGTTTAACAATGCCCAAGAGTATTGCTGACCTTTCCCCAAATTATATAAGGATTGTAGATGATCATTAACATGATCTTTCTCTCTGTTCCATGTTAATGTTGTCTGGCATTTTAGCTCAATCTTGTTTTTAAGTCACAGAGTTATTATTATTATTGTTAGCTATTGTCAGATTTTACTTGTATTTACAAATATGTCTACCAGTTTCTTTGCTCAGTATTGTTTCTTAAATCTTATTTCTACCTTCAGGGTTCACTCCATCTTGATGAAGTATTTCCTCTATTCATTTTTATTTAATTCATTCTCCGATACAGGTTTTTTTATATTTTTAACATCTCTGTAATTAGGATGCACTTTACAATTGAGGGCATATCATAGTTTAATTAACAGCATTTTCATTTTATTGGTGCATCATACAATTGATGACATCTTAAATCCAGTGTAATATGGTAGTTCATTTAGTGAGAGTCTATGAGCAGAATAACTCTCAGACTTTGTATGTCTAAAAGTATCATTATTTCACCTTCACTCATTAATTCTGATCATGGAAGTTTAATTTGACAGTCATTTTCCCCTAGTACTTTGAAAACACTATTCCATTTGTTTCTGGCGTCTATGGATGCTGTCAGTTTCATTTCTTTGTAAGTAATTTATCTATTCTTCCTCATAGCTTTTAAGATTGTTAACACATATATGAATCTGATTTCTCCATAAGCCTTCTTTATTTCTGAATCCTGGAGACCGTCCTGAGAAAGTGACAGATAAAAACTGAACATTTCTAAAGTACAACAGTTCTGAAAATGGTTATATCAAAGGTGTGGCTCTGGTAATGGATGGCTGAACTGCTTGGTGATGGAGGGATTTCAACCTGAGGAGGTTAACAAAAAAGAAAAACTGGTGTATCGGTTCCCAAGTCTAGATGAACCCGGAAATTATCCAGATTATGACAGGAGTTGTGATAAAGACAAATGCAGAAATAGAGAGGTTGAAATATTAAATACATGAAAAGTCTGAGAAGTTGGTAAAATCAGAGAGAAAAGGCGGAGGAAGAAAAAGGTGATATAACTTTATGATATGAGCTTCTAAGATTCAGGTTTCCTCCTATGGATGAAGGAGTAATGGCCTCAGGCAGCATGGAGATGAATTAAACAGTTTGACCCATTCACTGATCTAAAAATTATATGGAAAAGATTCCTTAGATAAGACACTTATCAGGATTTTCTAATCCCAAATCTAACATTTTTGTCTTTCTACAAAGTGAAAACTTCAGTGGACAAACTGAAGCACTTACTATGCCTGATATTTTCTATGTTCTTAATTTAGATTTAAAACTGATACGATTACAGCAGTTATTTTTAGTTAGAAAGGTTGTATTAGAATAAAGAATTCAAGATATTTCACATTTCATAAAAGTTGCATTTTTTTATTTTTATGAAATACATATTTTTATGTTACTGTTTTGGTTTCGGTTAGCCCACTTTAAGGAAATATCACTTTAATGATCTACTTTGAGGTGGTGATCCACATAGAATATTTCAATTTATTTGCTGTTTTATATACTGTTTTGGGTACATTTGCATTAATAACAAGGATCTGTTTTATAGCAAGAGACAAGGCAAATGGAACTTATAAATACTATTACATTTCTACACTGTCTTTTACTTTTGGCTCTCAAAGAATTTATGTCTACTCAAATTTGGGAAAAATATTACCTTTTAAATAGAGGACTCTCTGTACTAAAGAGAAGACTCTACCCATGGCTCCATCTGTTCCTAAATCAGTGGTAGCTGGCAGGAGTACAAGCTGGTAGTCTATGGATGCATTTTCTAGTGGGTGTATTCCTTTTCTTATTGGTGACATAAATTCTGTTTAAGCATTATTTTCCAGAATAAATCACTTTCACCTACTTTGGGACTCTGTTGAAGCATGTACTCCAACTCCTTGATGATCTCAACACAAAGATTACATGGGTCCCTTACTCCACACCTGGCCACTCAATTTGATTCTCAGGTTCCAAAGCATCTACAAATTTTAGTTGCATCCAAAGTGTTATCAGTGGTACATTCATCAGGCTTGACCTTTATATATTCTTAAACTAACTCTAACTTATTCCCTGAATTAATATTAAACTAAGAGTATCCAAAAGAGATGTTAAATATCTATCCAAACTCTCACTTTTTGTTTCATAGATGACTCTCCCTTCTCTGCTAACAGTTATATTCAATCATAAAGGCACAGCACTTTAATTTTTGTCCTTTATAATCATATCTTCTCTTGAACAATGTATTCTATACAAATTTGTAATCTTCTACCCACTATCAGTTAAAAAGATTTCTGCAATTAATTTTCCGTTGTAATCATATATCCTATATGTCCTTTTACTAGCATCTTTGACCTTATTTCTTTATACACATTGGATAAACAATCCAAGTTTCAAGTCAAAAATAAGCACAGACAAAGCAAATGCAATGTAGATTTAAGAAAAGTTGATGGAAGAGACCACATGACCGTACATGAAAGCCAAAGCCATTTGCTGGAATTGAGTGGAGCTGGATATTTTTGTTCTGGATCATAGCTGAGAAGTTTGAGTATCTTTACAGTTTTCGATGGAAGCTTCATCAAACCAAAACTAGATACACAGACATATTTCAACCTGTTAGTTTTGATTATATAATACAATTAGATGGTACAAGGAAGGTATATGTCAAATCTCTCTCTTATTGACTTGCTGATGTTGTGTTGCAAGCATTGGTGATTGTGTGTGTGTGTGTGTGTATGTGTGTATGAACTTGTCTGCTAGCAATTACCCTTAACTCTAAAAATTTATAGACACGGTTGCTCAAAATGACAAGAATAATACATTTTTGTTGTAGAAGACTTGCAAATACAAAACCCAAGCAAACAGAAATATAATCCTAATACCCTGGGGTAAATATTGTTAAAATGTTGGTGTATAAATCTGGCAATAGGAATGACCTTTTCAAACTGTTTTCCAGTATTTTATTCCTTTTAATAATAGTCTTGGGTATTTTCTTCCACCATTATCTTTTCTCCTAAAACATGTTTCATGACATACTTTGTATACTGTATATGATGGATCATGTGTTTTTCTTGTTTTGCCCTCTATCAAGATGTTCTGGTACCACTCGGTACAGTTGAAGATTCCAAGTAGGATAGGTTATACAAAACTCCGTGTCTAGTTTCCCTTTATATAATTCCCATACTACTAACACAAAATATTAAATATTGTTCAAACACTTTTTCGTGACTATGTTACTCTTCCTCTTTTTTATTGAGATATAATTGACATACATTATATTAGTTTCAGATATACAACATACTGATTTGATATTTTTATCTATTGTAAAATGACCATCAAAATAAGTCTAGTTAACATCCATCACCATACAGTTAAAATTTTTTTTCTTGTGATAAGAACTTTTAAGATCTACTCTCTTTACAACTTTCACATATACATTATTATTAACTATAGTCACCATGCTGTACATTACATCCCTGTGACTTATTTATTTTATAACTGGAAGTTTGTACCTTTTGACCATCTTCACCCATTTTGCCCATTCCTCACCCCCTGCCTCTTGGCAATAACCAATCTGTATTCTGTGTCTCTGAGTTGTTTGGTTGGTTGGTTGGTTTTAGATTCCACATGTAAGTGAGATCATACAGTAGTGGTCTTTCTCTGTCTGACTCTTTCACTTAGCATAATGCCATCAAGGTCTATCCATGTTGTCTCAAAGGGCAAGATTATTCTCTTTTCTAGTACAATGATGAAATAAAATCCTAAACTTTCTTTTTCAAAGAAAATGTGTCTTTTATTATCTTTGCAAACTTCATATTAGTGTTGGAAAAATTAAATGACTCTAAGACATTTTAAGGTCAAAACACACTGCTATATTTAAAATAGATAACCAACAAGGACCTACTGTATAGTACAGGGAACTCTGCTCAATACTCTGTAACAACCTAAATGGGAAAAGAATTTGAAAAAGAATAGATATATGTGTATGTATAACTGAATCACTTTGCTGTACACCTAAAACTAACACAACATTGTTAATCAACTATACTCCAATTAAAAATTTTAAAAATCAATCTTAAAAAATTAAGTCTTTTAGTGGGAGTTTGAAATTCATTTCTTTCAACAAATTTTAAGTAGTTATTTTGTCAAAATTACTAAAAACACCACTGTAATTAGTTACAGTGTAATGGTTTTTGAAATCTCTCCATCTTTTTTTTTTTTTTTTTTCTGGTAAGGGAGACTTCCATGATAGAAAGCAAAATATTATGAAAGATAATATTGCTGTGTGGCAGCCAAGGATGTGCACTGCTCAGGATCTCCCTTCAGAGAGAACCTGCTGTGAGGAGTTACCTGACAAGAGTCCAGCTGCCAAATATTTAGGATTCACCTCAGCATTCATGCTGAGGTTGTGTTCTAGCTAAACTTCTATCAGTCACGGACAGAACACTGTAGGGAAACTAGACTTCAGCCTTGCTTGCTCAATGCAGCCCCCTACTAGTAGTCGCTTTTTTTTTTTTGCTCTGGGGCTACCCTTGGGCCTAGCTAAGACTTGCAAGAGCTGCACAGCCATCTGGGGCTCTTTTAACTCAGGCCTCTTCTTTCTCCCCTCTCTTCTTTCTTAGGTGTCATACCTGCATTACAGTCTGAAAGTCTTTCGTGCCTTCCTGCTTACTCTTCTCCCCTTTATCTTTCACAGGCATTTCCCCCAGTAAATCACTTGCACTTCTTATCCTGTCTTCATATCTGCTCCTAGAGCACTCCAACTGATGCAGTTTTATGTACCTACTTAGTTCATAATTACAGTAGCCTATTTGTTGAGGTGTATTGTCAATACTATTTCATACATTGCATTTGTTGTTTTGCATTCAATCAAAAACAACTCTCTCTGAGTACATTAAGAAAATATTTAGAATAAATCAGCATGATCCAAAGAATGACAAAAATTAACATTATCTCATCAATAAAGCCCACCCCAACAGTCAGTGAGAGATTTCCTTCAGTGCTATAAAAAAGTTTCAAGCAGATGTTCTGTGTATTGGAACTTAAAAACTACCAAGATCAGCCTACAGGATAATGAACAGGAAACATGATCCAGACCTGAGGGCTCAGCATCAGGAATTCTCTGGTTACCACCCCAGTTGCCAAACTCTGAGAAGAGACATTAGGAAATCCCATTCACTGTATTCTCAAAACACTAACAATTCCAAAGGTTTTGTGGTCAAGGAACTCCCACTTCCTGTTGACAGTCTGAGGAGGCTGCAAGGGTTTGGCAGCATCAAATGAGTTCTTCATGTAGACAAATTACCACCATTATTGTTCTTCGGGAGGAGAGAAATAGACTTCAGATGCCTCCCCATTAAGATAGATTTTAAACTACACAGAGTCCATCAGGAATAGTTTTATTTTTAAAAAAGAAATGCATTTTATTCATTACATTTAAAATAAAGAAGAGAGTTTCTATATACAATAAGCTGAGACAAGGAGTAGGAAGCAGCAGCAAAAACATATGGACTCTGCCCAGTAACTCTTGCTTTAAGGCGAAGGATAAACCAAGAGATACTAAGCTGAGACAACGCTTCAAAAATCTGTTTTCAAACCAGTGGTGAAGCAGCAGCAAACACACTATCTGGAAAACAAAGGGTAAGCTAGTTTCCACCTGGGATTTTCCTTTTCATTTTATCCAAACCTAAACAGGCTCTGTTAGTTACCTGCCACGTTCAAGTCAGTGTTGCTTAGATGTTGATCCCTGTTTGTCACAGAAACTAAAGAGAAGCTCATAACTGAAGCAACCTTGATTCTCCTGTTATCAAGCTATGGCCTTGTTCCTTCATTGTCCATATGTCCCTCCTGATTGTACCACCTCCTCCAAGAATTTTCCCACAGACGGGTTTAGGAGAGTCTGAGATGCATGCTCTCCAACTGTGTCTCCCATGGACCATGCACATTCTCTACAGTAACAATGAACATGTTCCAAATAATTATTATGATCTGTCTCCAGAAACAGTGATATCCTTAAAGGACAGGAATCTGTATTCTACTCATTGTTGGGTCTCCAATGCCTTGCCTAGTTCCTGGTTAGCACTTGATAAATGTTTGTTGCAATTAGAATCACCAGATACTCACTCTTGAACCAGATGGTCGAGATAATGAGCTCTGTTTTTAGAAAATTTATTTCCAGCAAATAAATATAGTCTGTATAAGTAAATTCTATTACAATTATGTTTTGAGATTCTCTTTCCAGTGGTAGATCTGCCTTTTGACCCTGTGTATTAACTCACTTATTGACTGTTAGAGCAGCAGCTGTGCTGGTACATCAGGGAAGGTGCCCCTGTGGGTACCTCACTGTAAGTTAAATGGCAGAGTTCTGAACGTATGTGAGCTCATGACCATGTGGGTGGCACATACTTAACACCAAATAAATGCAGACTAATGTATTGAAAAATAAGCTTTGGGAAAGAGTGATTCAGTATCTACTGTTCACCTTTCTTATAATCTCAAAGTAGACTCAATCTTTTTTTCATCCTGAAATTTCTTGAGGAAAAATATAGTATTTCAAATTAAAAGTTACATTACCTTATATAAATAATCAGCTTTTTTTTTTTAATGTGGTCAACATCAATGAGGTCCCCAGTGTAGATCCAGGAGCCCTCAGATGTCTGTAAAAGTAACTTACTTTCAAAGTTTTGCCCTCTGGCACTTGAGATGTTTCAAGTTGAGAAGCCATGAGAAAGCTCCTTCTTTTAATGATTATATTAAGATTGTATAGCTGTCCTCATGGAACAGAAAAACCTTCCTTTAAATATGGTTTTCAAGAAGTTGGTGCCTAAGTAAAATATTCACTTTCTTGGTAGAATAACATTTTTTGCTAAGTTACAAATCCCTTTAAGTAGAAATGCTATTTTAAATATTCAAATTTATTGAATTAAAAACAATTTTGTGTAAGATTATCACATGGAAATAACAGCATTAATAACCACAATTATGCGCTACATATTTTCTAATTTATAATATATTATGTTTATATTTATAATATATATGTTTATAAATTTATATTTTATAATCCTCATGACATATCTATGCGGTAAATATTATTATCTCTGTTTTAGGGTTGGAAAAGTGAGAGTAAGACATTTAAGTAACTTGAACATCTAACAGGTAGTAAATAGCTAAATTGGGATTTAAATCTGGAATTTTGCAAATCCAGACCCATCAACCCTTCACCTAATAACTTGTGGTGTCATGTGGAGTATGTGGACTCGGAACAGAGGAGTCTAAATTTGGATCAATAAGAACTGAACATTGATTATGTATGTATTTCAAAGTACCTTTCACTGTTCAAAGGTAAATTTTTAAAAAATAAAACCAACTTAATATAATCTACAGTTACTGTTATATTTAGAATGAAATGCAGATTATAACTGATAAACTAAAACTGTGTTCATTTCTTTTGTGTTCAGTAAATTTTTATCAACTGTGTTTGATAGTGTTCTTGAAACCTTGTGGCAACCCTGGTTGATCTGAACTGTATAATATGAAAACCTTTCATGACAAAATACAAAGCAAGAGAGTGCAAAGCACATGCTGCGTAGGAAATAAGGTCTTTTAGGAGAATGGTCAAAAAACAAAGAATTGACCCCCAAATAAAGAAAGTTAAAAAAAAAAAAATCAATAATGCAAGTGATAGATGAAAACAATTAAAATGTATTACTCTCATGGTAGTAAAAGTGAATTAGTTAAATATTAAAATTATGCATCCTCTATAATAAAAGAGTTTTTAAAACATTGTTACTCACAATGGTTTATATATTTTAAAATTTTAAATTATTAATTAGTTAAGCAGTGTAGGACTTGATTTCAGCTTCAGTCCTATCTGGAAGTGTTTTTTTTTTTTTTTTTTTTTTCTTCCTGCCTAAAATGGAGTGGTTATCAAATATTCTTCATCACTGCAATTTATGTGGAACCCAGAAATGTCTGAATAAGTCTCAGAGGGTTTATCTACAGCACATAGAGAGGAAAACAACATGATTTCCCACCATAGAAGGCAGCAGCTAGCACCCTGCAGGGTGGTATAGATGGAAGAAAAATCTCCTCAGCAACATACTTGATAAAAATTATGTATTGAAAGTAACATTTGAATAGTTGCAAAAACAGATGCTCAACGTATTCTGTAACTAGAGTGTGGGCTCTGAGACAAGGCAGATCCATCACTGCTGGCCTGGGACGGAAGCTGTGTGCAGCAGACAGAAAAGCATGAGCGTCGCTCACACTCCTTCTATACCTTTTTAACTTCCCATTTCATGAGGAGCAACAAAAACAGTTTGCCAGTTACTGCTGGAGACGGGTATCTAGACACAGTGGGTTTCCTCCACTCTGAAAGTTTCTGTTGTGAGTTTGATGCCCAGAGAGTCTTGGTGGTGTCTTCTTTAAAACTGAAGGGACCTGTCAAATATATGCAATAAAAGCTTAGATAAATATATAAGGCATTATTAAGTCACACATTTCTTATCTGTAAAAACTTCTGCTCTTTCTTATTGTTAGTTTGTTTTAGAGACTTCATCCGAATGGGAAGAAATTGAGCTGAATGCGTTTACATAGCATGAGAATCTATTTAAGGAGAGAGGAGAGGCAAACATGAAACTGAAATTTTCATAACAAAGAAAAAGATAAAAGAAAATAGTTACCCTTTGTTTAGTCTCTGTTAGAGAACAAATACTCATAATTAAACTCTAACTGGAATCAAAATGTAGTTTGGGATAAACAACCTAAATGGCCTCCAAGATAAATTACAGTACTCATTTCCCTATTGTTGGTTTGTTCTCTCCAGCTTCACCAGGAAGCAGGACTGTGCAGATTCTGTACTTGTGTGTCACCACCAAGCAGGTTCTCTCATGCCAGCAAGCTTAGCAACTTGTTTGAGTGTGGCCACTTGCTCACCATCTGGAACTGCTTCATCTTCTCTTTACAGAGAGAGAGAGAGAGAGAGAGAGAGAGAGAGAGAGAGAGAGAGAGAGGGAGAGGGAGAGGGAGGGGGAGAGGGGGAGAGTGGGAGAGAAAGAAGGAAAGGAAGGAGGGAGGGAAGGAAAAAAGAAGGAAGGAAGGAAGGGAGAAGGAATGAGAAGGAAGAAAGAAAGGGTGAGTAACGTCACTGGATTGCCTTTTTATTTGTAGAGGTTTCTGTGTGCTTATCCAACCCAGTCATCCATGCCACCTGGACGCACCCACCAGCCACAATTCGTCTGACACTGGGCTCGACCACAGAATTACTCCCTAGAAGTATGTTCATTTCCAATCCCATGACATTACTGCAGATTGCCAAGAGAGAAATGTAGTTTTATTTTTTACACATTCCATTTTCAGTCTTTTGCAGGTTTTAACCTATATTCCTCAATTTGCTATGATCTTTATGAAGCTATGTTTGATTTATGAGGAAAGTTGACTAAGTGGATTTTTTCAAAAGAAGAAACAGCTTACGTGGTATGTGCTTTGGCTCATACTTTGCCATGGGTAGGGGATGGGGAGTGGAGGGCAGGGTGGAATGGGGTGACGGGTACAGTGTTTGTTAGTCTTAAAGAGACTAAGCTCCATTCTAATCAGGACACGTCTTTCACCACAATGTTTGTCCACACTAGTCATTTCTTATAACAAAGCAAAATGAGGAAAGTGATAGAAAAGGCTCTTTGGTTAAAGCCTCATCTGTTTAAAATTTGTGAGAAAACATATGTGTTCATGAATTTATAAATTTCAGAAGTTTTAGTACTTGCTTAACATGTTGATTTATAACTAGCATTGGATAATTTAATACAGAAAATCTTATAGATGATACTGTGCTTATAGCCTAAAGAAATCTCCAGATATTATGTTTGAAAATAATTGACCTTAACTCGTACGGCCAATTTTATGATTGTTTCACAGAAAAGGAGAGAACTTCTTCCTTCCTTAGCTCCCTTGAGTAGGGGTCAGTAATTAAGACACATGTGCCAAACAAGACACGAGAGCTTATTTTCATTGGTGTGCATGCTACTAATAGCCTTCTCTTGAGAGAATAATCACCAGCTGCTTTCTACAACATGTGAGAATGTGTGGGTGGAATAACCATTTCCCCACTTATCTTCTGCCTAGTCTCAATATCACTCTACCCCACTGGGCTCCCCAGAAGCACAGGTGCTGCCAGCGAGGCACACCACTTGTTTAAGGAATGGTCAAGCCCAGCTGGGCCCATGGTCTAGTACTTGGTCCATCCTCAGAATATGGGAGGGGATTACAAAGTAAGAAAAATAAAACCAGTATTTGTGGAGCACCTTATACCTGTGAGACAGTCTTTATAATCTTCAGAGAGGTTAAAGAACTTTCCCAAGTCCTAACTGGTTTGAACCAATGACCTCTGACTCCAAGGCCTATCATAATTCCACTATATTTGGTTCCATGTCTTCCTAAAGAAGACAGTTCTTTCGAAGAAATCTCTTAAACTGTTGTCCTCAGGAACCACTGTTCCAAGGGTTATTAACTTGTCACAAAGACCGTATTTTGTGATGAGCTGGTTGGAGATCTATGTGTTAAAAATCACCTTCTCACACAGGGCTTCTTGGAGCCTTCATACATGGATGTGCATTGTGAATCTTCTAGAGAGGGATCAGAATTTTTGTGCTTCTAAAATTTATGTCCTCAAACGGTACGTCTGTTAATATCTCCTTGACTCAGTGTTCCACAGAACAATATGGGCAAAATACTTTGAGATATCTAGGAAGTACATTCTAAGAGAACAGCTTCATATACTTGGATAATAATTATAAATGATATTAGAATAATCAGTCGTGAGATGATAAATATAAAATGAAGAATCTAGGCCCTGCCTTGTGCAGAGGCTACTGGCCACTGGTTGGCGGGACCAGGTCACGAGGTGGCTGACTGTGGAACCCCAGGAGGCCCCAGGGCTAGTACTGGCTCACTGGTGGGCAGAGCTGGGTCCTGGAGTCTGATTACAGAATCCAGGGGTCCCAGAACTGGTGTTGGATCACTGGTGACGGGGGGATGGCTCCTGACACAGTTGGGTATAGGATTGGGCATTTCCGAAACTTGTATTGGCCTGCTAATTGGCAGGACCAGGCCCCAGCTGGTTCGGGGCTGGGCCTGACCTGTTGGTGGGCAAGCTGGGTCTGCAGGCTGCAGGATTGTGGTTTTCTTGCCTCTGTTGTCTGCTTCCTGGAGGGCAGGGCCGGGGTCCTTGGGATTCTGGGACTGGTGCCTGCCTACTGGTGGGTGGAGTGGGCAGGGCTGTGTCTAGAGGTGGCTGTAGGCTCAGGGGGTCTTCAGGCAGCCAGCTAATGGACTGGGGCTATGTCCCTGCCCAGTTAGTTGCTAGGCCTAAGGCATCCCAGCGCTGGCGCCTACATGCTGTTGAGCCAGGGCAGGGCCAGGTCCTGGGGCTCATAAGCTACAAGGAGGATTCTACAATGGTGCTTGCCAGCATTAATGTCCACATGGTAGAAGGAGCTTTTAAGAATGGCTGCCACCAGTATCTATGTCTCCAGGGTGAGCTGCAGTTGCCTCCTGCCTCTATGGGAGGCTCTCCAAGACCAGCAGTTAGGTCTGACCCAGGCCCCTATCAAATTACTCCTCCTGCCCTGGGTCCTGGAGTGTGTGAGATTTTGTATGCATCCTCTAGGAGTGGAGTCTCTATTTCCCACAGCCCTCAGGGACTCCTGAAAGTAAGTCCCACTGGCCTTCAAAGCCTAGTGATCTGGGGGCTTGTTTTCCTGGTGCAGGACTTCCAGTCTGGGGAGCTCATCATGGGGCTCAGAACTCTCACTTCTTTGGGAGAACCTCTGCGATGTAATTATTCTCCAGTTTGTGGGTTGCCCACCTGGGGGTATGGGACTTGATTATATCACGAGTCCGCTGCTTCTACCCATTTCATTGCGGTTCCTTCTTTATGTCTTTAGTTATAGAAGATCTCTTCTGGTAGATTCTGTTCTTTTTTATCATAGGCAGTTCTGCCAATAGTTGTGATTTTGGTGTGCCCATGAGCTCAGGCTCTTTCTACTCTGCCATCTTGTGCTCTTCTGTTTCCCATGCACCATTCTTAAGAAAGTATCAGAAGACACTCTACCAAATTGAAATAATAAGCTGAGAAAGAGGAAATCAGGAATGCTAAGTGAAGTAAGTCAGACAGAGAAAGATAAATACTGTATGATCTCACTTATACGTAGAATCTAAAAAGTAAAACAAACTAGTGAATATAACAAAAAAGAAACAGAGTCACAGATATAGATAACAAATTATTGGTTAATAGTAGGGGGAGCTAAGGAGGGAGGGACAGATAGGAGTAGGGGATTAAGAGATACTATTATGTATAAAATAAAAAAACTACAAGGATGTATTCTATAACACAGGAAATATAGCCAATATTTTATAGTAACTATTAATGGAATATAAACTTTAAAAATTGTGGATCACTATGTTGCAGACCTATAACCTAGATAATATTGTACATCAACTAAACTTCAATAAAAATAAATATTTAAAAATCAGACACAAATTTTTAAAAATATTATTTATCTATGCAATATAAAGCTTATTAATTGATTTTGAGCTGATCTATTTGATATTTGGATATGACATCTTTAGATTATTTTCTTCACAGAATTTGAATTGGCAAAATGTTCTCATGGCAACAAAACCCATCACAATCCCAGAGAGTGCATATTTAAGGACTAAAGAATGCTTTGTGTGACTACTGCTCTACTAACTGACAATTTATTATTATTAAAAGACAATTTATTATTAAGAGAATTTTCAGTGCCTACGATGGGCCACACATGATAGTAAATACAGAGAAGAACTTAGTGTGGCCTTCAAGGGCCTCACTGCCTAAAAGGAGAAACGGGCTTTTTAACAAAAAGTGTTAACAAGCTTTTTTTTTTGAGAAAGTGTCAGTCTTTACACCCAAACTAGCCCCTATCCCCTGCCTGTATCACACAGCCAATTACCTGACAACAGTATTAGTCTAGTCTACTGAGAATTAAATAGAATTCAAAATTTGTCGTAAGCTTTTTGAGTTTGAGGGTGGAAGTTTTCCCCATTTCTGGTGTTCTTGGTCATTAACTCTTTTTTTCTTTTTTAACATCTTTATTGGAGTATAATTGCTTTACAATGTTGTGTTAGTTTCTGCTGTATAACAAAGTGAATCAGCTGAACGTATACATATATCCCCATATCCCCTCCCTCTTGCGTCTCCCTCCCACCCTCCCTATCCCACCCCTCTAGGTGGTTACAAAGCACCAAGCTGATCTCCCTGTGCTGTGCAGCTGCTTCCCACTAGCTATCTATTTTACATTTGGTAGTGTATATACGTACATGCCACCCTCTTACTTTGTCCCAGCTTGCCCTTTCCCATCCCGATGTCCTCAAGTCTTCTCTGCGTCTACATCTTTATTCCTGTCCTGTGCCTAGGTTCTTTAGAACCAATTTTTTTTTTTTTTTTTTACGTTCCATATATATGTGTTAACATACAGTATTTGTTTTCTCCTTCTGACTTACTTCACTCTGTATGACAGTCTCTAGGTCCATCCACCTCACTACAAATAACTCAATTCGTTTCTTTTTATGGCTGAATAATATTCCATTATTATTAGACATGGGCCACATCTTCTTTATCCGTTCATCTGTCGATGGACACTTAGGTTGCTTCCATGTCCTGCCTATTGTAAATAGTGCTGCAGTGAACATTGTGGTACATGACTCTTTTGAGTTATGGTTTTCCCACTACTATATGCCCAGTAGTGGGATTGCTGGGTCATATGGTAGTTCTATTTGTAGTTTTTAAGGAACCTCCATACTGTTCTCCATAGTGGCTGTATCAGTTTACACTCCCACCAGCAGTGCAAGAGGGTTCCCTTTTCTCCACGCCCTCTCCAGCATTTATTGTTTGTACATTTTTTGGTGATGGCCATTCTGACTGGTGTGAGGTGATACCTCATTGCAGTTTTGATTTACATTTGTCTAATGATTAGTGATGTTGAGCATCCTTTCATGTGTTTGTTGGCAATCTGTATATCTTCTTTGGAGAAATGTCTATTTAGGTCTTCTGCCCATTTTTGGATTGGGTTGTTTGTTTTTTGCTACTGAGCTGCCTGAGCTGTTTGTATATTTTGGAGATTAATCCTTTGTCAGTAGCTTCATTTGCAAATATTTTCTCCCATTCTGAGGGTTGTCTTTTTGTCTTGTTTATGGTTTCCTTTGCTGTGCAAAAGCTTTTAAGTTTCATTAGGTCCCATTTGTTTATTTTGGTTTTTGTTTCCATTTCTCTAGGAGGTGGGTCAAAAAGGATCTTGCTGTGATTTATGTCAGAAGTGTTCTGCCTATGTTTTCCTCTAAGCATTTTATAGTGTCTGGCCTTACATTTAGGTCTTTAATCCATTTTGAGTTTATTTTTGTGTATGGGGTTAGGGAGTGTTCTAATCTCATTTTTTACATGTAGCTGTCCAGTTTTCCCAGCACCACTTATTGAAGAGGCTGTCTTTTCTCCATTGTATATTCTTGCTTTATAAAAGAAAAGGTGACCATATGTGCGTGGGTTTATCTCTGGGCTTTCTATCCTGTTCCATTGATCTATATTTCTGTTTTTGTGCCAGTACCATACTATCTTGATTACTGTAGCTTTGTAGTATAGTCTGAAGTCAGGGAGCCTGATCCTCCAGCTCCATTTTTCTTTCTCAAGATTGCTTTGACTATTCGGGATCTTTTGTGTTTCCATACAAATTTTGAAATTTTTTGTTCTAGTTCGGTGAAAAATGCCATTGGTAGTTTGATAGGGACTGCCTTGAACCTGTAGATTGCTTTGGGTAGTATAGTCGTTTTCACAATGTTGATTCTTCCAATCCAAGAACATGGTATATCCCTCCATCTGTTTGTACTGTCTTTAATTTCTTTCATCAGTGTCTTATAGTTTTCTGCAGACAGGTCTTTTGTCTCCTTAGGTAGGTTTATTCCTAGGTATTTTATTCTTTTTGTTGCAGAGGTAAATGGGAGTGTTTCCTTAATTTCTCTTTCAGATTTTTCATCATTAGTGTATAGGAGTGCAAGAGATTTCTGTGCATTAATTTTGTATCCTGCTACTCTACCAGATTCATTGATTAGCTCTAGTAGTTTTCTGGTAGCATCTTTAGGATTCTCTATGTATAGTATCATGCCATCTGCAAACAGTGACAGTTTTACTTCTTCTTTTCTGATTTGGATTCCTTTTATTTCTTTTTCTTCTCTGATTGCTGTGGCTAAAACTCCCAAAACTATGTTGAATAATAGTGGTGAGAGTGAGCAACCTTGTCTTGTTCCTGATCTTAGAGGAAATGGTTTCACTTTTTCACCATTGAGAACGATGTTGGCTGTGGGTTTGTCATATATGGCCTTTATTATGTTGAGGTAAGTTCCCTCTATGCCTACTTTCTGGAGGGTTTTTATCAAAATTGGGTGTTGAATTTTGTCGAAAGCTTTTTGTGCATCTATTGAGATGATCACATGGTTTTTCTCCTTCAGTTTTTAAGATAGTTTATCACATTGATTGATTTGCGTATATTGAAGAATCCTTGCATTCCTGGGATAAATCCCACTTGATCATGGTGTATGATCCTTTTAATGTGTTGTTGGATTCTTTTTGCTAGAATTTTGTTGAGGATTTTTGCATCTATGTTCATCAGTTATATTGGCCTGTAGTTTTCTTTTTCTGTGACATCTTTGTCTGGTTTTGGTATCAGGGCGATGGTGGCCTCGTAGAATGAGTTTGGGAGTGTTCCTCCCTCTGCTATATTTTGGAAGAGTTTGAGAAGGATAGGTGTTAGCTCTTCGCTAAATGTTTGATAGAATTCGCCTGTGAAGCCATCTGGTCCTGGGCTTCTGTTTGTTGGAAGATTTTCAATCACAGTTTCAATTTCAGTGCTTGTGATTGGTCTGTTTATATTTTCTGTTTCTTCTTCGTTCTGTGTCAGAAGGTTGTGCTTTTCTAAGAATTTGTCCATTTCTTCCAGGTTGTCCATTTTTATTGGCATATTTTTGCTTGTAGTAATCTCTCATGATCCTTTGTGTTTCTGCAGTGTCACTTGTTACTTCTCCTGTTTCATTTCTGATTCTATTGATTTGAGTCTTCTCCCTTTTTTTCTTGATGAGTCTGGCTAATGGTTTATCAATTTTGTTTATCTTCTCAAAGAACCAGCATTTAGTTTTATTGATCTTTGCTATCATTTCCTTCATTTCTTTTTCATTTATTTCTGCTCTGATCTTTATGATTTCTTTCCTTCTGCTAACTTTGGGTTTTTTGTTGTTGTTGTTGTTGTTCTCTAATTGCTTTAGGTGTAAGGTTAGGTTGTTTATTGGAGATGTTTCTTCTTTCTTGAGGTAGGATTTTATTGCTATAAACTTCCCTCTTAGAACAGGTTTTGCTGCATCCCATAGGTTTTGGGTCATCGTGTATTCTTTGTCATTTGTTTCTAGGTATTTTTTGATTTCCTCTTTGATTTCTTCAGTGATCTCTTGGTTATTAAGTAGTGTACTGTTTAGCCTCCATATGTTTGTATTTTTTACAGATTTTTTTCCTGTAATTGATATCTCATTTCATAGCATTGTAGTCGGAAAAGATACTTGATACGATTTCAATTTTCTTAAATTTACCAGGGCTTGATTTGTGACCCAAGATATGATCTATCCTGGAGAATGTTCCATAAGCACTTGAGAAGAAAGTGTATTCTGTTGTTTTTGGACGGAATGTCCTCTAAATATCAATTAAGTCCTTGTTGTTTAATGTATCATTTAAAGCTTGTGTTTCCTTATTTATTTTCATTTTGGATGATCTGTCCATTGGTGAAAGTGGGGTGTTAAAGTCCCCTACTATGATTGTGTTACTGTCGATTTCCTCTTTTATGGTTGTTAGCATTTGCCTTATGTATTGAGGTGCTCCTATATTGGGTGCATAAATATTTACAATTGTTATATCTTCTTCTTGGATTGATCCCTTGATCATTATGTAGTGTCCTTCTTTGTCTCTTATAACAGTCTTTGTTTTAAAGTCTATTTTGTCTGATATGAGAATTGATACTCCAGCTTTCTTTTGATTTCCATTTGCTTGGAATATCCTTTTGCATCCCCTCACTTTCAGTGTGTATGTGTCCCTAGGTCTGAAGTGGGTCTCTTGTAGACAGCATATATACGGGTCTTGTTTTTGTACCCATTCAGCCAGTCTGTGTCTTTTGGTGGGAGCATTTAATCCATTTACATTTAAGGTAATTATCGATATGTATGTTCCTATTCCCATTTTCTTAATTGTTTTGGGTTTGTTATTGTAGGTCTTTCCCTTCTCTTGTGTTCCTGCCTAGAGAAGTTCCTTTAACATTTGTTGTATAGCTGGTTTGGTGGTGCTGAATTCTCTTAGCTTTTGCCTTTCTGTAAAGGTTTTAATTTCTCCGTTAAATCTGAATGAGATCCTTGCTGGGTAGGGTAATCTTGGTTGTAGGTTTTTCCCTTTCATCCCTTTAAATATGTCCTGCCACTCCCTTCTGGCTTGCAGAGTTTCTGCTGAAAGAGCAGCTGTTAACCTTATGGGGATTCCCTTGTATGTTATTTGTTGTTTTTCCCTTGCTGCTTTTAATATTTTTTATTTAATTTAATTTAATTTAATTTTTGATAGTTTTATTAATGTGTGTCTTGGCATGTTTCTCCTTGTATTTACCCTCTATGGGACTCTCTGCACTTCCCGGACTTGATTGACTATTTCCTTTCCCATGTTAGGAAAGTTTGCAACTATAATCTCTTCAAATATTTTCTCAGTCCCTTTCTTTTTCTCTTCTTCTTCTGGGACCCCTATAATTTGAATGTTTGTGTGTTTAATGTTGTCCCAGAGGTCTCTGAGACTGTCCTCAATTCTTTTCATTGTTTTTTCTTTATTCTGCTCTGCAGTAGTTATTTCCACTATTTTATCTTTCAGGTCACTAATCCGTTCTTCTGCCTCAGTTATTCTGCTATTGATTCCTTCTAGAGAATTTTTAATTGCATTTATTGTGTTGTTCATCATTGTTTGTTTGCCCTTCAGTTCTTCTAGGTCCATGTTAAACGTTTCTTGTATTTTACCATTCTATTTGCAAGATTTTGGATCATCTTTACTGTCATTACTCTGAATTCATTTTCAGGTAGACTGCCTATTTCCTCTTCATTTGTTCCATCCGATGGGTTTTTACCTAGCTCCTCATCTGCGTTGTATTTCTTTATCTTCTCATTTTGCCTAATTTACTGTGTTTGGCGTCTCCTTTTCGCAGGCTGCAGGTTCATAGTTCCCGTTGTTTTTCGTGTCTGTTCCCAGTGAGTAAGGTTGGTTCAGTGCGTTGTGTAGGCTTGCTGATTGAGGGGACTAGTGCATGTGTTCTGGTGGATGAGGCTGGGTCTTGTCTTTCTGGTGGGCAGGACCGCGTCCGGTGGTGTTTTAGGGTGTTTGTGAACGTATTATGATTTTAGGCAGCCTCTCAGCTAATGGGTGGGGTTGTGTTCCTGTCTTGTTAGTTGTTTGGCATAGAGTGTCCAGCACTGTAGCTTCCTGGTTGTTGAGTGGAGCTGGGTCTTAGCTTTGAGATGGAGATCTCTGAGAGAGCTTTCACCATTTGATATTATGTGGGGCCAGGAGGTCTCTGGTGGACCAATGTCCTGAACTCGGCTCTCCTACCTCAGGGGCTCAGGCCTGACACCCGGGTGGAGCACCAAGACCCTGTCAGCCACATGGCTCAGAAGAAAAGGGAAGAAAAAAAAGAGAAAGAAAGAAAGAAGAAAAAACTAAAATAAAATAAATAAAGTTATTAAAGTAAAAAATTTTTTGAAATATTATTAAAAATCCTGAGATTGGTTCAAAGTGGCGGAGTAGAAGGACGTGCTCTCACTCTCTCTTGCGAGAGCACTGGAATCACAACTAACTGGTGAACAGTCATCGACAGGAAGACACTGGAACTCTCCAAAAAAGATACCCCACATCCAAAGACAAAGGAGAAGCCACAATGAGATGATAGGAGGGGTGCAATCACAATAAAATCAAATCCCATAACTGCTGGGCGGGTGACTCAGAAAGGGGAGAACACTTATACCACAGAAGTCCACCCACTGGAGTGAAGGTTCTGAGCCCCACGTCAGGCTTCCCATTCAGGGGGTCTGGCAACGGGAGGAGGAATTCGTAGAGAATCAGACTTTGAAAGCTAGCGCGATTTGATAGCAGGACTTTGACAGGACTGGGGGAAACAGAGATTCCACTCGTGGAGGGCACACACAAAGTAGTGTATGCATCGGGACCCAGGGGAAGGAGCAGTGACCCCATAGGAGACTGAACCAGACCTACCCTGCAGAGGTAGGGGGGTGGCTGTGTCTCACCGTGAGGACAAGGACACTGGCAGCAGAAGTTCTGGGAAGTACTCCTTGGCGTGAGCCCTCCCAGAGTCCACCATTAGCCCCACCAAAGAGCCCGGATAGGCTCCAGTGTTGGGTCGCCTCAGGCCAAACAACCAACAGGGAGGGAACCCAGCTCCACCCATCAGCAGACAAGTGGATTAAAGTTTTACTGAGCTCTGCCCCCCAAAGCAACAGCCAGGTCTACCCACCACCAGTCCCTCCCATCAGGAAACATACACAAGCCTCTTAGATAGCCTCATCCACCAGAGGGAAAACAGAAGCAAGAAGAACTACAGTCCTGCAGCCTGTGGAACAAAAACCACATTCACAGAAAGACAAGATGAAAAGGCAGACGGCTATGTACCAGATGAAGGAACAAGATAAAACCCCAGAAAAACAACTAAATGAAGTGGAGATAGGCACCCTTCCAGAAAAAGAATTCAGAATAATGATAGTGAAGATGATCCAGGACCTCGGAAAAAGAATGGAGGCAAAGATCGAGAAGATGCAAGAAATGTTTAACAAAGATCTAGAAGAATTAAAGAACAAACAAACAGAGATGAACAACACAATAACTGAAATGAAAAATACACTAGAAGGAATCAATAGAAGAATAACTGAGGCAGAAGAACGGATAAGTGACCTGGAAGACAGAATGGTGGAATTCACTGCTGCAGAACAGAATAAAGGAAAAAGAATGAAAAGAAATTAAGACAGTCTACAAGACCTCTGGGACAACACTAAATGCAATAACATTCGCATTATAGGGGTCCCAGAAGGAGAAGAGAGAGAGAAAGGACCCAAGAAAATATTTGAAGAGATTATAATCGGAAACTTCCCTAACATGGGAAAGGAAATAGCCACCCAAGTCCAGGAACTGCAGAAGGTTCCATACAGGATAAACCCAGGGAGAAACACGCCAAGACGCATAGTAATCAAATTGGCAAAAATTCAAGACAAAGAAAAATTATTGAAAGCAGCAAGGGAAAAATGACAAATAACATACAAGGGAACTCCCACAAGGTTAACATCTGATTTCTCAGCAGAAACTCTACAAGCCAGAAGGGAGTGGCAGGACATATTTAAAGTGATGAAAGGGAAGAACCTACAACCAAGATTACTCTACCCGGCAAGGATCTCATTCAGATTCGATGGAGAAATCAAAAACTTTACAGACAAGCAAAAGCTAAGAGAATTCAGCACCACCAAACCAGCTTTACAACAAATGCTAAAGGAACTTCTCTAAGTGGGAAACACAAGAGAAGAAAAGGACCTCCAAAAACAAACCCAAAACAATTAAGAAAATGGTAATAGGAACATACATATCAATAATTACCTTAAACGTGAATGGATTAAATGCTCCAACCAAAAGACACAGGCTTGCTGAATGGATACACAAACATGACCCATATATATGCTGTCTACAAGAGACGCACTTCACACCTAGGGGCACATACAGACTGAAAGTGAGGGGAAGAAAACAGATATTCCATGCAAATGGAAATCAAAAGAAAGCTGGAGTAGCAATTCTCATATCAGACAAAATAGACTTTAAAATAAAGACGATTACAAGAGACACAGAAGTACACTACCTAATGATCAAGGGATCAATCCAAGAAGGAGATATAACAATTATCAATAAATATCCACCCAACATAGGAGCATCTCAATACATAAGGCAACTGCTAACAGTTATAAAAGAGGAAATCGACAGTAACACGGTAATAGTGGGGAACTTTAACACCTCACTTACACCAATGGACAGATCATCCAAAGAGAAAATTAATAAGGAAACACAAGCTTTAAATGACACAATAGATCAGATAGATTTAATTGATACTTATAGGACATTCCATCCAAAAACAGCTTCTCAAGTGCGCACGGAACATTCTCCAGGATAGATCACATGTTGGGTCATGAATCAAGCCTCAGTAAATTTAAGAAAATTGGAATCATATCAAGCATCTTTTCTGACCACAATGCTATGAGATTAGAAATCAATTACAGGGAAAAAAAACGTAAAAAACACAAACACATGGAGGCTAAACAATATGTTACTAAATAACCAAGAGATCACTGAAGAAATCAAGGAGGAAATCAAAAAATACCAAGAGACAAATGATAATGAATACATGATGATCCAAAACCTATGGGATGCAGCAAATGCAGTTCTAAGAGGGACGTTTATAGCAATACAAGCCTATCTCAAGAAACAAGAAACCTCTCAAATAAACAATCTAACCTTACACCTAAAGGAACTAGAGAAAGAAGAACAAACAAAACCCAAAATTAGCAGAAGCAAAGAAATCATAAAGATCAGAGCAGAAATAAATGAAATAGAAACAAAGAAAACAATAGCAAAGATCAATAAAACTAAAAGCTGGTTCTTTGAGAAGATAAACAAAATTGATAAACCATTAGCCAGACTCATCAAGAAAAAGAGGGAGAGGACTCAAATCAATAAAATTAGAAATGAAAAAGGAGAAGTTACAACTTCAGAAATACAAAGCCTCCTAAGGGACTACTACAAGCAACTCTATGCCAACAAAATGGACAACCTGGAAGAAATGGACAAATTCTTAGAAAGGTATAATCTTCCAAGACTGAACCAGGAATAAATAGATAATATGAACCGAGCAATCATAAGGAATGAAATTGAAACCGTGATTAAAAATCTTCCAACAAACAAAAGTCCAGCACCAGATGGCTTCACAGGTGAACGCTATCAAACATTTAGAGAAGAGCTAACACCCATCCTTCTCAAACTCTTCCAAAAAACTGCAGAGGAAGGAGCACTCCCAAATTCATTCTACAAAGCCACCATCACCCTGATACCAAATCCAGACAAAGATACTACAAAGAAAGAAAATTACAGACCAATATCACTAACGAATATAGATGCAAAAGCCTCAACAAAATACTGGCAAACAGAATCCAACAACACATTAAAAGGATCATACACCATGATCAAGTGGGATTTATCCCAGGGATGCAAGGATTCTTCAATATATGCAAATCAATCAATGTGATACACCATATTAACAAATTGAAGAATAAAAACTATATGATCATCTCAATAGATGCCGAAAAAGCTTTTGACAAAATTCAACACCCATTTATGATAAAAACTCTCCAGAAAGTGGGCATAGTGGGAACCTACCTCAACATAATAAAGACCATATATGAGAAACCCACAGCAAACAATATTCTCAATGGTGAAAAATCAATGAATTTGGTAAAGTTGCAGGATACAAAATTAATGCACAGAAATCTCTTGCATTCCTATACACTAATGATGAAAAATCTGAAAGAGAAATTAAGGAAACACTCCCGTTTACTATTGCAACAAAAAGAATAAAATACCTAAGAATAAACCTACCCAGGGAGACAAAAGACCTGTATGCAGAAAACTATAAGACACTGATGAAAGAAATTAAAGATGATACAAACAGATGGAGAGATATACCATATTCTTGGATTGGAAGAATCAACATTGTGAAAATGTCTATACTACCCAAAGCAATCTACAGATTCAATGCAATCCCTATCAAATTACCAATGGCATTTTTTACAGAACTAGAACAAAAAATCTGAAAATTTGTGTGGAGACACAAAAGACCCCAAATAACTAAAGTAGTCTTGAGGGAAAAAAACGGACGTGGAGGAATCAGACTCCCTGACTTCACACTATGCTACAAAGCTACAGTAATCAAGACAATATAGTACTGGCACAAAAACAGAAATATAGATCAATGGAACAGGATAGAGAGCCCAGAGATAAACCCACGCACCTATGGCCAACTAATCTATGACAAAGGAGGCAAGGATATACAATGGAGAAAAGACAGTCTCTTCAATAAGTGGTGCTGGGAAAACTGGACAGCTACATGTTAAAGAATGAAATTAGAACACTCCCTAACACCATACACAAAAAGAAACTCAAAATGGATTCGAGACCTAAATGTAAGACCGGGCACTATAAAACTCTTAGAGGAAAACATAGGAAGGACACTCTTTGACATAAATCACAGCAAGATCTTTTTTGATCCACCTCCTAGAGTAATGGAAATAAAAACAAAAACAAACAAATGGGACTTAATTAAACTTAAAACCTTTTGCAAAGCAAAGTACAAACAAGACGGAAAGACAACCTTCAGAATGGGAGAAAATATTTGCAAATGTATCAATGGACAAAGGATTAATCTCCAGAATATATAAACACCTCATGCAGCTCAATATTAAAAAACAAACAACCCAATCCAAAAATAGGCAGAAGACCTAAATAGACATTTCTCCAAAGAGGACATACCGATGGCCAAGAAGCACGTGAAAAGCTGCTCAGCATCGCTAATTATTAGAGAAATGCAAATCAAAACTATAATGAGGTATCACCTCACACCAGTTAGAAAATGGGCATCATCAGAAAATCTACAAACAACAAATGCTGGAGAGGGTGGGGAGAAAGGGGAACCCTCTTGCACTGTTTGTGGGAGTGTAAATTGATACAGCCACTATGGAGAACAGTATGGAGATTCCTTAAAAAACTAAAATTAGAATTACCGTATGACCCAGCCATCCCACCACTGGGCATATACCCAGAGAAAACTATCATTCAAAAGGAAACATGCACCCCAATGTTCATTGCAGCACTATTTACAACAGCCAGGTCATGGAAGCAACCTAAATGCCCATCGACAGACGAATGGATAAAGATGTGGTACATATATACAATGGAATATTACTCAGCCATAAAAAGGAATGAAATTGGGTCATTTGTAGAGACGTGGATGAATCTAGAGACTCTCATACAGAGTGAAGTAAGTCAGAAAGAGAAAAACAAATATCGCATATTAACGCATATATGTGGAATCTAGACAAATGGTACAGATGAACTGATTTGCAGGGCAGAAATTGAGACACAGATGTAGAGAATAAACGTATGGACACCAAGGGGGGAAAGTGGCGGGGGGGGGGGTGGTGTGATGATTTGGGAGATTGGGATTGACATGTATACACTGATGTGTATAAAATGGATGACTTAATAAGAACTGGCTGTATAAAAAGATAAATAAAATAAAATTCCAAAATTCAAGAACAATTATTAAAAATAAAAAAGTAAGAAAAAAAGAAAGAAAGAAGAGAGCAACCAAACCAAAAAACAAATCCACTAATGATAGCAAGCGCTAAAAACTGTACTAAAAATATCAAAACAAAACAACAAAAAAACCAGACAGACAGAACCGTAGGACAAATGGTAAAAGCAAAGCTATACAGACAAAATCACACAAAGAAGCATACACATACACACTCACAAAAAGAGAAGAAGGGGAGAAAAAAAAAAAAAATATATATATATATATATACATATAAAGGAAGAGAGCAACCAAATCAATAAACAAATCTACCAATGATAATAAACTCTAAATACTAAACTAAGATAAACATAAAACCAGAAACAAATTAGATGCAGAAACAAACTCCAAGTCTACAGTTGCTCCCAAAGTCCCCTGCCTCAATTTTGGGATGATTCATTGTCTATTCAGGTATTCCAGAGATGCAGGGTACATCAGGTTGATTGTCTAGATTTAATCCGCTGCTCCTGAGGCTGCTGGGAGAGATTTCCCTTTCTCTTCTTTGTTCGCACAGCTCCTAGGGTTCAGCTTTGGATTTGGCCCCGCCTCTGCATGTAGGTCGCCTGAGGGTGTCTGTTCTTCGCTCAGACAGGACGGGGTTAAAGGAGCAGCTGATTCTGGGGCTCTGGCTCACTCAGGCCGGGGGGAGGGAGGGGTACGGAGGAGGCGGGGCGAGCCTGCGGCGGCAGAGGCCGGCGTGACGTTGCAGCAGCCTGTGGCGCGTAGTGCGTTCTCCCGGGGAAGTTGTCCCTGGATCACGGGACCCTGGCAGTGGCGGGCTGCACAGGCTCCCGGGAGGGGCAGTGTGGAGAGTGACCTGTGCTTGCTCACAGGCTTCTTGGTGGCTGCAGCAGCAGCCTTAGTGTTTCATGCCCGTCTCTGGGGTCCGCGCTGATAGCCGCGGCCCGTGCCCATCTCTGGAGCTCGTTTAGGGAATGCTCTGAATCCCCTTTCCTCGTGCACCCTGAAACAATGGTCTCTTGCCTCTTAGGCAGGTCCAGACCTTTTCCCGGACTCCCTCCTGGCTAGCTGTGGCGCACTTACCCCCTCAGGCTGTGTTCACGCAGCCAACCCCAGTCCTCTCCCTGGGATCCAACCGAAGCCCGAGCCTCAGCTCCCAGCCCCCGCCCACCCCGGTGGGTGAGCAGACAAGCCTCTCGGGCTGGTGAGTGCTGGTCGGCACCAATCCTCTGTGCGGGAGTCTCTCCACTTTGCCCTCCGCACCCCTGTGGCTGCGCTCTCCTCCGTGGCTCCGAAGCTTCCCCCCTCCCCCCGCCACCCGCAGTCTCCGCCCGCGAAGGGGCTTCCTAGTGTGTGGAAACCTTTCCTCCTTCACAGCTCCCTCCCACTGGTGCATGTCCCGTCCCTATTCTTTGTCTCTGTTTTTCCTTTTTTATTTTGCCCTACCCAGGTATGTGGGGAGTTTATTTCTTGCCTTTTGGGAGGTCTGAGGTCTTCTGCCAGCGTTCAGTAGGTGTTTTGTAGGAGTTGTTCCACATATAGATGTATTTTTGATGTATGTGTGGGGAGGAAGGTGATCTCCACGTCTTACTCCTCCGCCATCTTGAAGGTACCCCCCCCCCCACTCTCTTTGTATAAACTTTGGTCAGCCAGCTATTGGCTTACAGCCCTTTTCACACCTAGTGCCTAAAGGGTACATGCCTCTAGGATCTGGATGTTGATGAGATCCAGTCTGTTTTGCTTGATAGATAGCTCTGGATTTTGTAGCTGGCTAATGTCCCTGGCAGTCTTTACTCCTGAACACTGAGTTCCAGTTCTGCTTTTGTACATCCTTCTCTTCCCTCTTCTCCCTCCTGAATAGGATCTTTTGGACCACCTTATTTGGTATTACACCTCTAATTCTTCTACTGTCTATGGGTGGGTAATCTGTACCAACACTCAGCTTACAGACACAAACCTATACACACAGTTTTCACTTAGAAGGTACAAATTGGAGGTTAGTATGCTCCTATTTGAGAAATGATGTGAGCCTGAATTGGTAGTTGAACCACAACTTTAGTATAAATAAAATGTGAACACTAGAAAACAGACTTTCTTTTCTGCTTTGTTCACAACTGTATCTTCGGCACCTGAAAGAGTGCCTGACACCTAAATTGAATGAATGTAAACAGGAGGGTACTCATTATTTAGCTGCCTATCCATCCATCCATCTATCCATCCATCCACCTATCAAACACTGAATACTTGCACTGTAGTAATCATATCCTAGGTTCAGAAAGAATGTATAAAGTGGGAATAAAAGAGGGCCAAGGACTGAAACTTAGAAACATGAATATATAACAGTGGGGTGAAGAAAAAGATCACTGAAAGAGACTGTAAAAAAGTAGAGAGAGAGAAGATGAAACTAACAGTTTGTCACACTGAGAACTAAAGGTAAACAAAATTTTGTGGATGATAAGGTGATTGCCAGTATTTTGGTGTTTGGATCAGACTATGATACTAATTGGTCACTGTCCATTGGATTTTTCCCTTTTTTATTGAAGTATAAGTTACAAATAGTGGAAAGCACAGACCATTATAGTTCAGTGAGATTTGACACATACAACTCTGTGACCCATACACTTACCAAAATATGAGACATGTCCATCTTCTCAAAAAGTTCCCTCATGTCCTTTTCCAGTCAATTTCTCCCACAAAGAGGTAACGACTCCTCAGATTTTTTTCTCTATAGACTTCTTTTGCCATTTCCTGTCTCCTATCCTATCAATGAATGTTAAGTCCACGTGATACTGTGCCACAAGTCAATGATTTTCTCTCTGTGCTTCAAATTAGTTTTTCTTAACTGATCTTATAAAGTGTCCAGTCTGCTGTTAAGCTTATGCATTTGGGATGTTTATTTGAATTATATTATTTTTCAGTTTTAAGACTTCCATTTGTTTTTCTTCTCATAGTTTATATTTCTCTGTTGAGGAATATATTTCCATCTTTTTACATATTACCTTTGTATTTAAATTCATGAATATATTTATAATAACTTTTATAGTCACTGTGTGCTAATTCCACCATCTGTGTCACATCTGGGTTTGTTTCTGTTCACTCTAATTTTCCTGGTTATAAGTCTTACTTTAAAAGTCTTCTTTGTATATCCAGTAAATTCTGATTGAATTTTGGGCATTACTTAAAGCCTAAACTATGCTGTCCTCAAAAAATGTTGAGATTTATTCTAGGAGGCTGTTAATTTGCTGGTAGCTCAACTTGATTCTGTTGAGGGTCAGTTTTAGGCTTTGTTAAAATGGTTCTAGAGTAGCCCTGACTTTAGGGCTAGACTTGTCCTACTCTTAAGGTATGGCCTTTCTATGATTTCAACTGAATGACTGGGTTTTTCAGAGATGTTGGAACTCCAGTGTATTATTCCAGTACTGAGTATGCTCTGCAATCTCTGTTCATCTAATAGTCCCCTCAGTAACTACGTTTTCCCAGGCCTTGTGGTGTTTTACTCTCTGTGTATGCACAGCTTATTATTTGGCCAAATATGGAAGGGGATCTTTATGCAGATGTCTGGGGCTCCTTGTCTGTGCAGCTCCCTGCTTTCTGATATGCTAGTCTTCAAATTCTGGCCACCTCAGCAGCCCTGAATCTGCTCTCTCTTTGCTCTGCCACGAGAGACCAGTGCTCTCTGTTTGGACTCTAGTTCCCTGTGCTGCGATTTGAAAAATGCCCCCAAGCAGAATGATGAGGAAACTTTGTGTGTTTACCTTTTCTCAAGGATCAAAACCCCTGTACTGTCTGTTGTACAAAGTCTGAAATCAGTTGATTTTTATTTTTTGCCTAAATTCACAATTGTTTATGATGGGAGAATTATTCCAATACCCAATAACAGATCATAGCCAGGGTGAGAAGGTCTGTTCATTGGATCTTGCAGTTGGAATGTTTTTGGAAACCAGATGACTTTCAGGATCATAGAGTGGCAAATGTCAGTCCTTCACTTTATAACATGATAACACTTCTGCTTCCTCTAAGCCTCTATAGTCTCTGAGGACCTT